>NW_024881775.1:0-731642 GCF_019059575.1 Amphibalanus amphitrite
GACCCTAACAGGACGGCACTAGGACGCGGGCCCCTGATCCTGACCGGCTGGCCCCTACGTATTGATGGCTGGTCCCCCTCTGGTATTCTGATCCCCCGGCAGCTCGGATCCTTAACAGTCCGTGCCCCGGTATCACAGACCGACGAGCCCCCGAAAGGCCCGGTACCCCAGAAGCGCTTGGCACTTGGCTCTCGCCTATCGGGCACCTGGCTCCATCCAGGGCTCCCGACAACGCCGGCAGCACAGGCCTTCGAGGACGGGCCCCAGCAGCACAGGTCGATTCCTTTACTAATTTACATTTGACCGATTTAACTGTTTAACCATTATGCATATAGGAGGCGACACTGGTTATGGAGGTATAGTCACGATGAATGACTTTTACCGAACTGATACTGTATAGTTATCCAGATCTGTCAAAGGCAAAGCAAACAGGTGTAATAACATATGTAGACCATCTGGCTGCCCGGGTCCCTGGAAGAACGAGCCACTGCAGGCCTAGTTCCCCGCCAACATGGCCCTTTGAAGGTCAAAGCCCCTCCCCCGAAGACGGGTGGGTCTCTGGTACTTGGGCACTCAACGGCACGGGTCCCCTGATTGGCCGGCTCCCCGAAAGGACCCAGTTCGGGTAACCAGAAGGGTGGGCCCCATGTAGCTAGGACCCCTTTCAGCCCAGGCCTCTAGCAGCACATGGCCCAGAAGCCAGGCGCCCGGTCATCCGGGACCCCTAACCTCGCCTGCAGGTCCTCTTGAGCCACTACTAACTCCTAGAAATACAGGGTCCTTGGTATATCAAGGACCCCCTTCACGTGGTCCCTCACTGTTTGGTCCCAATGGAAAAACGGGTCCCTGGCACGAGCACAGGTGACAGGTCCCCTGGACGCCCTGGCCATAGACAAAAACAGATGTCGATCACGTCCCCTGAATTCCGTCCACTGCCCTAACCTGGAGGTCAAGCCCCCCCCCCCCCAACCTCTGGAGGTCAAGCCCCCCGGACCTCTGGAGGTCAAGCCCCTCCCCTGAAGGTCAAGCCCCCCCTTGGAAATCGTGTCCTTCCTAAGGAAAATCCTGTATCCGCGCCTAGCTCCTTTAACCAGCGCCCCGCTGGGGATCCTGGATTTCTACGCCCTGCTGGGGGGGGGGGGGTTGAACACCCCCATTCTAACTCGGCTCCTGGACCACGTAGTGATACGCGGAAGGCGGCGTTCGAAAGCGCGCCAAAAATAATGAGAAAATCACTTCAGTCACTTTTTGGTCAGGTCAAAGGTCAGGTCAAAGGTCAGGTCACCAGAGGTCATTGAAGTCAAAATTTCGCCGATTTTCAGGTCGAATGTCGACAATTTCCAAAATGCCAAAGCATAACTCGGGAAGCAATAGAGCGCCGCGGAAAAGCGCATTCGATAGCCCTATTAGCGCCATTTCTGAGTAATTCTCTCAGATTTGACCTAGCGTCAACGGTTTTGCCTGCAGGGGGCAAAAACTGCCAAAATAGCCTATTTTTTTTTCGGAAACAGTTTTTCTGTAATAACTTTTGACCCAAGCTTTGCACTAGCTTACTTTTACCGGCATCGTGTTCCTCTCGTCAAGCGCATCGAATGAACCATAATTTGACCTTGGAAGGTCAACTTGAAAATTTGACCTCAGGTCAAGGTCATGACCTGACCGGAAAGGGTCATGTTGCATATCAGTCGATCCGTATCGTCGAGCTGAACACATCTAAGGCGTTTTCATCGCCCTATCATGCTTCTATCAAAAGTTATTCGCGAAAAACTGTTAGATACCATTCGTGACCTGAGATGACCTCAAGGGCATAAACAGGGGTCATGGATACCATTTTAATGCTCAGTGTGTCTAAGTTCCTTGTAATTCAGTGTTCGGTAGTGTTTATAATGGCTTTCGTCCAAAAGAGGCGCCTTTCAATTTTCTCCCATTGACTTATGATGGGGAGGTCGCAAAATTGACCTGACCTTAGGTCACCGATATCAAAATTCCGAGATATACATTTTATACATACTACTGATCTTAGGAATCGCTGAAAGTTTCAAAGCGATGGGTCACTCGGTGTAGCTGTGGCAGACATTGAAACTTTTTATGAGGTGAGGTCACTTCAAGTGATTTGGTGACCTGACCTTGAACGACCTTGGTCTGAAATTTTTACATGTGTAGAATTGATGTATGATAAGGTGTGCCAAAAACGGCGGCGATATTCGCGAAAAACCACAGGGGGGAGGGGTGTTCAAACACCCCCCTTGTACATACACAATCACAAGGCACAAATATAGGTACACAGTACACACACGGCAATTAATGATTTTGGTTTTAGGGGCACCCGACTGCCACATCATTTGGCTCATATGACACGCAATGGGCAGACCAGTCACACGCCCTGGGGAAACCACCCACTGACTTTCGCAGCGTTCAAGAAAACAAAATCGCATCATAAATTGATGTAGAAAGCTCTTATAAAGGATGGAGTCCATCAAAAACCAAACATGGGATAAAGCACAACAAAACAAGCAACGACTGAAAAATTAAACGCTCTTTTAAGTCACAATTGCATGCACCTAAACCCAATAAAAAACACAAGCCGTAGATTTGTTTAGCTAACTGGAATGCATAATGTATGGCTCTTACCGTGGTACTTTTGAAGGATCACAGGATTCAGGTTCTGCGCTGGCTCCCACGTAGGCATCCTTTGGAAAAGGAAAGGATGTCAGAAGGCCAGCTTAACAAAAAAACAAAAAAAAAACAATCAAGTAGAAGTGGATTATCTTTGGAAGCTAGATGGCTTCTTTCTCGCGGCGTCGCACCGTAAATGTTCCATGTCACCGGTATCTCGGGATCTTTAGCCCCATTCCCTGCGAGTGGGGAAAGATTCCGTCATCCTCAGGTTTTCAATGGAATCCTCCATGGCAAGACCCCCAGCACAAATGCAAAACACAACCTTCGGCCCGCGACACCCAAACAAGGCGTCGCCCTTAGGTAGTTGAATTATGTCGCGAGTGTGTGCGTGAAATAAAATAATGTGAGTGAATTATTTCAATTCTAAACCCATAAATTTCGACCAGTTAACATGCTAAAGAATGTCTTTTATTCACTACTGGTTAGGCAGAATGCAGTTTCTGTAGTTTTAAAAGGAACCTAATCAATAAAAATAACTGATTTAACGTAAAAGCATATCAATGTCCTTTTCACAATGACGTTTCCAACGGGTTCAGAGGCCTATTCGGTGATTCCCAAACCAAGGAATGAATGACCCTAGCCATCAGACCGATCAATGAATCGTTTTCTTTTTTAACCCTAGTGCACACAAAGTGTCGAGGCTACCCGCATCGACACAATATACTGCATATGTTGAAACAGGGGCCAAGAAAGACCATGCTATTACTGCGATAACCACCAGGACATTCCAGCAGGATGACGCAACCAAACGCCCACTTTGAACAACCATGGAAAGAACCAGAAGGCCTGGTCCCTTTATCTCAAGAGCCAGCGGTCCCACCGCATTCCCGGGAATAGATACAAGTACATGATACGATGAAGTCTGCACACCAACGGAATTCATGAGAAAATATGCAAAAACAAAATTGTTTGTCCAATCGGTCACTAAGATATTGAAGGTGTCCCACTTCTCCCGCGTCCCAGTTATCCCCACTCTCCAACGCTTACCTGAAACCTTGCCACTTGATGAGGTACATCATGTTGCCGTCTTTCCACTGGTGGGCTAATATTCTTTCCACAAAATAGAGATCCTGAAAAAATCGATTCCGTCAATTACCTTTTCTTCAATTTAGCTTAACTAATTGGTAAGTTCGCCCCCCCCCCCTCCACGTGTTCCTAATGCACTGTTAGCTTTAGTGTTCAGCCTGCAAAAAGAGGCTGATGATAGGTAATAGTGGCGCGTCGTCTTATCGATATCAGCTATATAAAAGAGAAGTTAAAAACTAATCTTTCAAAATCCGAAATTAAATCGTAATTGTTGATGAAACATTTTGCCTTATTTTGCTCAAGGCAACATTTGGCCATCAATCATAACTTGGCCGTTTTATCTGTAACTTGGCTCATTACTAATTGCTTAGATTATAACCGATTAAGAGCAAGTACGCAGGAGAAATTAAACATTACGTTCAATACAATTTTAGCGTCTCTTTAAATTAATACCACAAGAGATAGTCCCGACCAGACACACAAGTAGGTGCAAGTGAGGCGCCATTGCATATTGTGTAGGCGCTACCTGGCTGCTTCCGCGGGACTTATCCCTTTAATAATGCCCTCAGTAAAAGTTGTATCAGCAAACCAGGTTTGACCCACAGTAAACCTTCATGAAATTGTCTGCTAGCTAAGCATTAACAAAATGAGAAACAATTGTGGTGCTTACGAAATATGAATAATGTCTTTCGCATATGGATACTGAACGAACACTTACCTGAACAGTTTTCGCCACTTTCCTCCTTCGTCCAGAAGTAACAGCTGCTGGTCGCTTCTAAAAAAAAAAGAAATATTACCTCACTTCAATTGACACACCATGATTTAAAAAAAAAATAGAAGGGTTATCATGGTAACACGCAATTCATCATTCATAATTCGGGTAGAAAGGAATGATTAATTCATTTACATGCGCCCCCTTAACCTGCGCCCTGCTGGGGGGGGGGGGGGTGTTTGAACACCCCCCTTATGGTTTTTCGCAAATATCTCAAAAACGGCGCTCGTTTTTTGTACGCCTTATCACACATCAATTCTACACATGTTGTGAAAATTTCAGACCAAGGTCATTCAAGGTCAGGTCACCAGGTCACTTGAAGTGACCTCACCTCATAGTTTCAATGTCTGTCATAGCTACACCGAGTGACCGATCGCTTTGAAACTTTCAGAGATTGCTAAGAGCAATAGCATGTACAAAATGCATATTTCAGAATTTTGATATCGATGACCTAAGGTCAGGTCAATTTTGCGACCTCCCCATTATAAGTCAATGGGAGAAAATTGAAATGCGCCTCTTTTGGACGAAAGACATTATAAACACTCCCAAACACTGAATTACAAGTAATTTATACACACTGAACATGAAAATGGTGTCCATGACCCCTGTTTATGCCCTGAGGTCATCTTAGGTCACGAATGGCATCAACAGTTTTTCGCAAATTACTTTTGATAGAGGCATGCTAGAGCGATAAAAACGCCTTAGATGTGTTCAGCTCGACGATACGGATCAACTGATATGCAACATGACACTTTCCGGTCAGGTCATGACCTTGACCTGATGTCAAATTTTCAAGTTGACCTTTCAAGGTCAAGTTATAGTTCATTCGATGCGTCTTGACGAGAGGAACACGATGTCGGTAAAAGTAAGCTCGTACAAGGCTTGGGTAAAAAATCATTGCAGAAAAACTGTTTCCGAAAAAATCGGCTATTTTGCAGTTTTTGCCCCCTGCATGCAAAACCGTTGACGTTAGGTCAAATCTGAGAGAATTATTCAGAAAGGGCGTTAATAGGGCTATCGAATGCGCTTTTCCGCGGCGCTTTACCTCTATTGGTTCCCGAGTTATGCGTTGGCTTCATGGAAATTGTCGACATTCGACCTGGAAATCGGCGAAATTTTGCCTTCAATGACCTCTGGTGACCTGACCTTTGATTTGACCAAAAAATTGACCGTAGTGATTTCGTCATTATTTTTGGCGCTCTTTCGAACGCCGCCTTCCGCGTATCGCTACGTGGCCCAGGAGCCGAGTTAGAAGGGGAGGGGTGTTCAAACACCCCCCCCCCCCAGCAGGGCGTGGAAATCCAGGACCCCCAGCCGGGCGCGGGTTAATGTAACTCACTCACTCACTCACTCACTCATTCACTCCCACTAATCCGCGCCGAGCCGGGAAGGGGCGTCTGGACCAGTCTGGACGGCCAACCCGTATTTTTTCTGAGCTGAGCGGAAAATTACCGTGCGTAGCGCCGCCAAACTTTGCCTACGTTTTCGGCCGTTCCTCTCAACAAAAGTTAGTTTTACTATCCTGTGTTAGTTAGTTTGTTAGTGTTGGTTACCCTGTGATGATCTACTCGCATCACCTTGAATTTAAAAATCAATTTTCTGTCCTTCACATACGTCTCGAAAGGGAAGGGAAATAATTAACAGCTCAAAGAACAATGGGTCTTTTATACGCGCAACGAAGGAGAATGATGGTTAACCCTACTTCCCCATTCCCACTTTAATTTAAGGACATATTTCTAACTTTTGAGGCAGTGAAACTGCCTCTCACGATTCACAGGCACGGCAGAAGTAACTCAATACAGAATGGTTCTTTCGAAATAAATATTACTTTATTTATTTGGATATGGAGATTGTTAAATGCAGACACATAAAACAGATTGGATGACCCCACATCTTACCTTGCGTACATTAGTACCAGACAGCATCTTGGACTATCAAAGTGGCCTGAACATCCAAGCTACCTGAAAAGAAAGCCTGCATGTAAGATAGCTAACAAGTCACCTGGAAAGAAAGCCTGTATGGTGAGATTTTTCTGTAAGCATTTATCTTTCTTTAGCCGCTTTTAGTAACTAAGGCAGAAAGAAGACAATCTGTATGGCCAACGGGCATGCAGCAGGTGACTCATAATTTTTGTTGCCACTGCAATTTTCCAACAACGAATTGAATTAAAAGGTCAAGAAAAATAGACTTTCAAACAAGGTATTAACGGTTCCTAGTACAATGCACTCTAGAGCTGGCCTTTACTCCTCACTTGAAAACCTTACATTGTTGACCTTCTCAACAACACACTTAGGTATATAGGTACCATTATATTTTATGAGGCAACTGGCATTATGCCTTCAATCGCTACATTTAAATGGCTGAGATGTGTGCAATTTGCAGTGTTATACACAAATGATGCTAAAAGGTCAGTTGTATGGTTGAGTACGGCATGTTGGGCAACTTAAAAAATAAAAAAAACTGGGCAAAGGACACCGCTGTATACAGTATACACCCTTAAACCATATTCCGGGCGGGCTCTGAAAGGTAAGATTCCGGGCAGGCAGGGCAGGCTTATCAGCCCCCCGTTATTTCTCGAAAACCACGCATCGACGCAGCAAACGGCGTTTGATAGGTCGGTCAAAGAGCTACAACTTTTAAATAAAAATGCGTCAGGTCAATATTGAGGTCACCAGAGGTCATAAAAATAAAATGTTATTGAAATAGTAACCTAAGTATAGTAGATAAAACTTTTGAATAAAGACATAAAATTGACACCATTGTGCTTCTCTTGTCGAGGCGATTCGAAACAAATACTTGATGACCTTCATTAAGGCCAATTTAAAACTTGACCTCTGGTGGGGGAGAGGTCATGACCCAATAGGGGCGGGGTTGATACGTCACGTTGTATAGCAAACGACGCGTGACTTGGCAAGGCAAGCAGTTTGGTGCCACTTACATGTCTTTAGCGCCAATTTATCATGGTTTATTGACAAGCAACTATTGATGACCTCGCACGAACTCAGATGACCTTTTCCTGTCTCTGTCAGTAAATGATACCTGGATCGTCATAGATGATTCAATATGTCAAAATCCTGAAAGACTTGAGTGGTTTTGACTCGTTTCCACAAAGCGGTGCGCATTTCAAATTTATCCATAGGCTTGTAATGTAAAGATAATGAATCTGACCTGACCTTACCTCAGGTCATAGATATACAAATTCTGAGATATACAAAATGGACATAACGGTAGGTCATTGGGGGACCCACCCATAAGTTAAGGTCATAAGGCCAAAGTGGGTCTTAATTTCATTAAAGGTGACCCATAAGATAACAAAATGCTAAAACTGAGCTGAAAACCATTTGGGATTGAGAGACTCTTCAAGCTTTGGCCTATTGACAATACACTAAGAGGTCATGACCATAAAATGTCTTTGAATGACCTAGTTAGGCGCGGGAACCGGGGGGGCTAGCGGGGGCTGAGCCCCTCCAACTTTTCGGCTGGGGGGCTCATTATGTATTTGAGCCCCCCCCCCTCCTCACAGCTGGAGGAATCAAAATCGGAAATCTACCAACATAATTTCATAGATTCATACAGAGGCACAGGAACCGGGGGAGGGGGCAGTGAGGGAAGCTTGCCCCCACAACTCTGGGGCCGTGGGAGCAGTGCCCCACAACTTTTCATGAGACCAGGAACTATTAGGGCAGCTTGTCCTCCCCAAATTAGGGGTAAAGTTAGAAGGGCTCAGCCCCCGCTAGCCCCCGGTTCCCGCGCCCGGCGCCACTGCCCAAAACCTACACTTATAAACATGGTGTTTTCCCCTAAACTGGATTCAGATTGGGATCCTGAACACAAGTACATACTTCAAACAGGTTAGTGCACAATGTAGGGCAGCCCTGCATTTTGTTGAATTGATCCGGAGCCAGAGTACCTACATCATTAATTGACCCCGAGGCCTGAGATCTTGTAAAGAAATAGCAAGTAGCGGCTAGCCACATTTCAAGGGTAGTCGTAAAGCAGGCGTAACACTTCTTTTAGCAACCAAGGAGAGGTGCTGTAGGTTAGGTTGTAGGTTGTAGGTTTTAGGTGGTAGGTTTTAGGTTTTAGGTTGTAGGTTTTAGGTTGTAGGTTTTAGGTTGTAGGTTTTAGGTTGTAGGTTGTACTGGTTAGGTCAGGTTTGGTTAGGTTTGGTTAGGTCTATTTTGGTTTGGTTTGATTAGAAAGCATCTCTGGGTATAGTGACCATCCGGCCCCGCTCCTTGGTTGCAAAAAGAAGTTGAAGTGTGACGCCTGCAAGTCCGGCCCAAACAATCGCATGGCAAATCGGTACTCTGCAATACCAGTATCCAACAAATAGATGTCTACAAATAATTTCCACTTACCTCACAGACTTCAAAAAGCTCCCAGCACAAAAAAAAACACAAATTAGTACCACCCAAAGCTTTATCTCTTCCAAATCCCAACACTGACACCGCCACGTGGTGAGCCGTGCCGCGCCGATAACACCGCAACAAAAAACAGTGTTGTTGCAACTACACAAAACTTCATCATACTCTAATTCACGGGTTTCTAAGATACATAATATAATTAATTTATTTTTACACTTTTTTAAAAATAAAACAAACGTCTATTTTGATCGCTTCACATTCCACAGACCACACTATAAATCATATCATGTTACGTTTTTGCTGCATGCCCGCGCTAGCCCGCGCTGATCAAGGCGTGCGTTTCCGAGCTTCAACACAGAGCCAGCCGATGGTGGCGCCGTCTGTGGCAGATATTGGAACTACGAACCATCAAATTTTTTAGTTTAGAGATAGATGGCGCCTAAGGTGGACAATTTTTGAGTCCACCGAAACAGACTTGTTCTTTCGGATACGTTTACGTCCAGCTAAAAGGTGTTCTGTGCGTTTATTTTTACGTGGACTTTTTGGGTCCACCAAAACAGAATGTCCACAGTAAATCAGAAAAAAATCTTGAAAAGTCCACCTAAACCAGAATTTGGAAAGCAACAGATGGTTTGATGAGAGTCTCGGCGCTCTGATACATCCGTTGGCGATAGGTGAAGGAAATACACCACTGGCGCGGCATCTCGCTGAGGAGTGTGGAGTTCTGAGAACATTTATTCCAGCGCACGCATGCTCTCAGAATGGTGTCTAGTTCACATCGTTCAGCGTGCACCATCAGGACATTATGCTGACGCACTCGTGTGTTTTTGTTCCTGCCTGGCCTTGCGGCGAAGCCCTGCGGCGGGCGCTGTGTCACTCGGATCGTTTCTTTGGCCCGCTGACCCGCCGGTCCTGACCTTCTTTGTCACTGTGTTTTCAGAGGCCGGCTGCTCCCGTTGTGGTGGTGAACCGATGACCTGGCCGATCAAAGTATCACACTGCTCCGTTCACCCTCCGTGTCATCTTTTTTGTTGGTTGATCCGTGATGCTGAGACACAGATCGCGCTTGCTCTCTCTCTCTCTCTCTCTCTCTCTCTCTCTCTCTCTCTCTCTCTCTCTCTCTCTCTCTCTCTCTCTCTCTCTCTCTCTCTCTCTCTCTCTCTCTCTCTCTCTCTCTCTCTTCTCTGTGCCTTGCCCACCGCCCAGTCATCTCTCAGTAGCGGCGGAACACCGTCAATTAAGGGGGGGGGGCACTGACGACTTTTGGTCCCATTCTTTCCATGAAACGCCCATAGGGTTAATGTTAAAATGCCAAAATCAAAGGGGGCACGGTGCCCCGGTGCCCTCCCCGTTCCGCCGCCTATGTCATCTCTCACTATCTTTGACTACTGTTCGCTTATATCAGTACATTTATCGGCGTGTCCTGTGTATTGTGCAATATCTCTGCGGCTTCGGTAGAATGTCAGCCTTATTGATTCCAAGTCTCCGTAGTCCCTCAGAACAGTATTTCTCCACCCTATGCCCCTGCGCTGATGGCCACTGTGGCAGCCCACCCTGACCAATACCCAAACCTCTGGGTGGTCTCCACTCCGACCCCATGTAGCCGTCATCCCTCCACTACTTCTCCGGTGGCCCACCATCACTGCCATGTTCCGCTCCCAGACCACGCCACATCCCTTCCCGCTCCCGCGCATTGCACATGCACTGTGTGCACTCGCAGAGGGTGCAGCTTGCACGTGACGGCGGCATCTTACAGGAGATCAGCTCTCGGATGGTGTCGGCGCCACAGCGTCGCCCCGACGCCTCCCTGTCCGTCACTGCACATCAGCATTAGCGCCGATCGACATCGGGCGTTTACGGCGAGCGCTAAGCCTGTGCTGAGGTTTACGGATGACAGTGTATGCAATTGTATGCATGCACATTGCACGTATTCAGGCAGCATACAGAGATGGCATGGAGGTAACACAGGAGGGAGAGGTCAGTGTAGACGGCAGCTATACGTTTGTGGCGCAGGGCCGACAAAGACGGCGCCAGCTCGTCGGCAAAGCTTTACAGCTTCACAGAGGAGCGACGAAATTAGCGCTCGGTGGGACGCTGGGGACGGCGATCTGCCGTCATACGCCATTTGGCGAGCGACCTCCAGTTGGGAATAGTTTGCCACCGTCCCGCCGCCTTTCGACTGATTGAAGCACTTTACGAGGGCGTAGAGCGTCTCTGACGTCAGTTCCGCTGTCGTCGCCCACATTGCGTCGGCGGCGTCGGAGCCGACTTTGTGTCGACGATCGTCACTTGACGCAGCGCCGCGCCAGTTGCCACCCACGCGGCCGTAATCCAGCTCGAAGGAATGCCTCTCACGTGTTCTTATCAACAGTCGGCGGAGCTCTTTCCACATAATTAGGGAAAAACATCACGCCGACCAAAAAACATGCCTGCCGGCCTGCGAGCTGCTGAATAGCGGCATTTTCGCGGAGCCGCTGGAGCATGAGAGGATGTTAGAGCACGTCAGTCGACAAGAGGGTCGACCCATGTCATTTGGCGCAAGCGGTGTCTCACGTCATTTGGTTGATCTCGTGTAAGTTGAAAAGAAAGAGTGATGAGATTGAATTCAGGGGCTGAAAACGTTGAATAATATCGGTTGAATTGAGTGTTGGCAAAAATCAATACTAGCCATCTCAAATCAATCAGAAAAAAACCTTTCTCACGTCAGTTGTAGGAAGCCTTCCCAAGGCAGTTGGTGGTAGTTCCGCTTTAGATCAGTTACTGGAAGAGCCGACCCACACTCTGCCGCCTCGTGGAGTCCCGGGCCGCCTCTGTGTGTGTATTTATATCGGCTTGTATACGACCGAAGACCCGCGGCGCAGGCCACCGAACCGGCAGCTCGTTTCATCCTTGCCGCCCCACGGGGCACGAGGGGCCGGTCGTTCTCTATATGCGGTAGTTCTGGGAACCGACGGGTGGCACGGGTGCTCTGAATTTAATCAGTGAACGGAGAGAGCACTGGCCCGTTCAAACGTTCAGCTTGATCTATCTCTTCTAATCATGGACTCCGAGCCCTGTAACGGAGGCTCCTGCCAAAGCTAATGCAGTGGCATTCATTATCAGCTCCCCGTTAACGACCATTAATCCTGAGGATTTATCGCTCCAAGTTCTTGAGCGACGTCATTCATTTTACACCAGTCAACGAGCTACTGCCACACCTCGCTCTGATGCAGCCGATATGGGTTCGCCATCGCGTTTATCCAACCACTGCCTGAAACCCGCAGTGCACATGGGACAATGGGACATGCAGAGGACGCCTGATACCCACCTCATTGTTGATCCTATCATGTTTTTATAGAATGGAATAACACGTCCCATTGAAAAACAAAATGTATGGCGTTCCACCGATTATTCCTACGTGCTGCACTCCGCAGCGATCCTGGTGCATTCTGTCCCAACGCGATCCCAATGCAGTCGCAATGCAGCCCAGGTGTTCTCGATGCGATGACCTCCCAACGTATCCCGCCCCAACGCAATGCCGATGTTCCCATCCACGACGATCTCGACGTGGCCCTTCCTCATCCAATGTGTACCGTGCCGCGGCAATCCCGATGTGTCGCGTTCCGTCGGCCAAAGTGCGGTCACGTGTTGTGCGATCGATCCGAGCCCGGACCGCCGTCAGATTAGCATAGCCAGCGGGGCAGTAAACCGAGCGGGCTCGGCGCGACGGGGCCTGACGACGGGCCGACGGGCCTGACGACGGGCCGACGGGTCTGACGGCAGACCGACGGGGTCTGACGATCGGTGGCCAGCCGACACAGAGGATCAGCCCCGGCTCATAGATCCTTTACAACAGTCGGGCTTTCAGCTCGAGACCAAAGCTTTTGGGATTGAAATCGACGTGGCATCCGATGCTTTAATCAGGTTCCAGTGTAGTTTTAATCGGATTATTAGAGTAGTTTTAATTAAACGATTGCTTGGAAGGAGTCTAGCAAGTCCTTTGCAAGAAAACATGCAAATTATTATTGAATTACGGGATAAACGTAGGTATGTGTGTGTGACAGAAACTCACCTGCGTAGGGCTTCTCCTCGTAGAAGTCTCTCCTCTGCTGCATCTCCTGGCTGAAGAGGTCCGGCACCATCTTGTAGACCAGCGTTTGCAGGGTCGCGTCCGCCCTGAAATAAAAGGACACCTGTTACAGCAGGTATCGGCAGGCACCAAACATAATTGGGAAAGAAGTGGCAAGGAAAATTCAGCTTACATCGTACTGAATTTTCCAGTTATCGTAACGAGACCTGAATGCCGTGAGAAATAATGATACAGCTTGCATCCCCACATAAAGGTAGATGGCAATGGGATCAGAATCGAAGTGGAATACCTACTTTATCAGCACCACTACGGTGCCACCTATGTGCAGAAAGGCCGATAACTTCACTGATCTTGGTGCTGCCATCGGCCCTCCTCTGGGATGCTCGAAGGTGTTGCAGGGAGAGAGTACCTACTGCGCGGTGTGGAGTCGAGGGGTGCCGCAACACTCCCAGCCATCCGTCTCAGCAATCCTGTTATCAGGCGTCGTCTTGATGAACGGCCTGCCCAGCGCTCTGCCCAGCCCAGCCCCCCGGTCTTTCCTCACGACCTCGCCCGCTCACTCCGAGCTCACCCGAGGCCCGACCCGCTCACCACGAGCTCAGCTCACGGCACGGCCTGCCCAGTGCTCACTCCGAACTCAGCTCACGGCTTGACCTGTTCTGGACCTGCTCAATGCCCAGCGGTCTGTTCCTGGCCTGTTCCTTACCTGGCCTGCTGAACACGACCCAGCTCATGGCCTGACCGGTCCCATGTCTCAATGCACTGTCAGAGCTATCGGCCACGTGCCGCTTGCCGATCTAGCCGTCGCCTCCACGGCTCGGCGGCTCTGGCGTCTCCCTGGTCCGCCGACACAGGAGGTGAGGTGCTCGGTGGCCGCGTGCTCAGGCCGCAATGAATCACTCGCGGCCAGATGCTATCGAGCGCCGCCGCCCAAAAGCGGTCTCTATGCAAATTGCGCTGCTGATCGGACGAGCGGCCGCCGAGCGGCTACAAGCCATCTGAGAGGCCGGCAATGGCGCCGCGCGACGGGCGATCCATCTGCCGGACGATGCGGACGATACCGGACACGGTCCGATTCCGACCGATCGACCAATGCACCGTCTCGGGCAGACGGCGAGCCCGGCACAGGTCAGCGGTAAGACGCTCCAGATCACACTGTACTCGGCTGCTGAATACGGCCCCTTTTTGTCAGGCTGTTGTTGGAGCGAGAGATATGTCGGCATGTCTAATGCGATTTGACATGCGTTTATAAGCAGGGGGATTTGCATGACCCGTGAAATGTAGGCTAGCAGTAGCTAGCGTGTCACATTAAGGCAAGGGTTATGGCTGCTAATTAATAACCTAGATCAATTTGTGTCGTGGCTAACATTTTGGTAATCGTTGGGCACTCCCCCAATACAGTTGTCGACGAAACCAAGGACCACCAAATAAGGAGCATTCGAGCATTACCCGAGCATGATCATGAAGTAGCACCGTCCGAAAACTTCCAAAGCCCGGTGCCGCCCTTTGCCCGGTAGCTGCGCCCCTCAGCCGTCGGCTGTCGGGTGTGACGAACAGTCGCGTGACAGTGTCTGACAGGCGGGTCTCGTCAGACGGAGAGCCTGAGGTCCATCGGCGCTGACCAATCCGCGACGCAACGGGACCCAATCGCGGCGGGGCGGCGGTCGCAAAAAGGCCGCCGCGGTACCGACCGATGATCGCTGGGATGATAAGAGAACGGCTGGACGATTGGACCGCAAGGAGATACATGAACGTTGAGCGACTGGGCGGGAGGACTGTAGATTGTCCTCTACAAGAAAGCTGAGCTGCAACAAGAAACTGGACAACAGTGGACGACATGGCTGGAAGGCAGGGGACACACTAAACGTTGAATACCTGAACGTTGAACAGCTGAGCTGTGTGGGGAAGGAAGGGAGGACTTCATGAAGCTAAAGGACTTCTAAACTCGAAAGGCTGAACCGCAGGACGACGAGCGGCTCCCGTGCTGGACGGATGAGCCGAGAGCCCTCCTGTGATCGGAAAGAATGAGAATCCGCGAGAAAGGAAATGAATAAAACAAAAGTGAGTTCACGGAAAGGACACGACAACAACTCATTGCCCAATGGCGATCTGAATGAAATCGCTGGTATTGGCGTCCCCCCTGAAAATAAAATGAAATAAACTCAAGCATCGCGGAGATTTCCAGCGATTTGTGAAATGCATGCAACTCCTGAGCAGGGTTGTGCTCGACTCAAAAAAACTTGCCGACTCGACTCATCATTCAACTTCAGAAAGCCCTGACTCAACTCTGACTCAAACAAGGAGCTGATTTTTTCCCTTGACTCGACTCATGACTCAAGCGGCTCAACGAAAATATGAGTTGACTCAAACTTGACTCAAATTTTTGTTGAGTCAAGTGTGTTGACTCAAAATTGACTCAGATAAAAAAGTTGTTGAGCGGGGGGGGGGGGTGAAAAAAAATCCGGCAGCAGGGCCAGGCCTAAGTTGTTAAGCGGGGGGGGGGGGGGGATGAAAAGCTTACCTATCTGTATAATATATTGTTTCTACTTTCTAGAAAGTTGAGTCAGCTGACTCATGTTCCTAAATGTTTTTGACTCAACTCAATGTCATAAGTTATTTTACCGACTCAACTCTGACTCAACTCAACACCTTTATATTTTTTTCCGACTCAACTCTGACTCAACTCAACAGCTCAACATTTTATCCGACTCGACTCAAATCTGACTCATTTGAGTCAGAGTTGAGTCAAACTTCTGACTCGACTCATGAGTCAAGCACAACCCTGCTCCTGAGAGCACAATACAGCTGCTCAGTGACTGGTGGGAATTCGCTGCAGTGTACCGTGCAATTTTGACGCACGTCCATACAGAAGATAGGCACTTACGTCTTACCCTGACGGATGACTGCAATCGTGGCACGCGACACTGAACATGGCGCCTCTCCGATATCGGAGAGGTGTGGTGCCATAATTGACACGGCCCATCGGGGATTAAATGTTCCCAGAGCAGACGAGAAATTCGGCCGAGCTTGTAAAATATCGCTGCATAAATTTTCAATTCCCCATCTAAGCCCTTGGGGCTGAAGTTTGCTGAACAGCAATCTGGTAACATCGCAGCTGAAATAATGTTGATGTGTTGAATTTCATGGCGCAGCACTCTAGGAATTCCACGGCCGCTGGACAAGTTTTCGCCATCACAGTTTGACGGAGGCTATCTGGAATGTCTCATGTGAGACCACCGCAGAGTTGTCGCCAGACCACACAACCAGCGGGATCGTTTACCTCAGCTCAGTGCCTGCCGGAGCATGTATCTTTGAGCACAGTATGCAATTATGTATGGAGCATGGATGTGTGCCCTCTTCGGAAGGCAATAAATCGCTGCGAAGTGGTGGCCACCCAAAAGGTGTAATTCGATGTTCTACGTTACGTATAAATCGAAATCAAAATTTGGAAATTACCTTATGAATCTAGCACCTATAGTTGCAATTCGGTAGATGGAAGGCTGTGATCATTGAAAAATATCAGTAAAACCGATCTTAGGCTGAATGATCACTTTATTCTTACGCATAGGCCTTCTTTCGAAAGTTCGAGAGTCCTTGATGGGTGTATCCCTCGACACTTTAGCAACCCTTGGCACGTCGTCAATTGCCCGAGACTTGAGAACCCCTTGGTCCGGTAGACTGGATGGGCCGAAGACTGATTTCCGAAGACTGGATGGGCTCTTGGCTTGTCATCTTACCTGAACTTGAGGATCCCTTGTCATCTTACCTGGAACTGGAGGATCCCTTGGTGCTTACCTGAGACTGCCGGAGCTCTTGGTGCTTACCTGAGACTGCCGGAGCCCTCGGTACACACCTGAGGCTGGAGGAGCCCTGGTCCTTATCTGAGACTGGAGGAGCCCTTGGTTTAGAATCAGCATCTTACGGAAGACTAGAGGAGTCCTTGGTTCTCACCTGAGACTGGAGGAGCCTTTGGTGCGGTGTATGGTCCCCGCACAGACGGGACAGCAGCTGCTCGACTCCAGGTGGCACAAGATGCACGACCGACAAACTGAAACAACAACACGCTATGTGTCACAAACAGCGTGATACAGATTGCATGCCATGGAATGCATGGCACAAAATTCATAATGTAGAGTGCAAGACCAGCAAACTAACAAAGCCACTGGCAAAAGGTCACGGACAACATGGCACATGACAAAAATGTAGGAAAGAGATGTAGCACATAATTCATGGTATAGATAGAACGTACGATACACATTGCGAGATCGACAAGCAGACACAAACAGGCAGTGTCAAGCGCTATGACCCGTAAAGCATGACAAAACATTCACGATCGACATTCTGAATCGGCCAGACCGGACGTTTAACAGGCTCACTTTCGTGGGTTTCATTAGAATGAATAGAGCTATGAATGCTAGTCTCAATTTGAATGAATGAGGTGAAACCGGGAGGTGATGAATTATGGATCATGCAGTAAAACATTCAAATCCCCCGGCTCATTTAAATCTGGAGCGAATTACACATTACAGTGCACACGGCATACAAATCATTCTCGTTCGATTTCCCCTGCGTGTCGCACCAAACCTCAAATCACCACATCGTTGGGAGAGCTCAGAGCAGTCGGCCACCCTCGCGGGCGCCGTCTCAGATCATTAACCATAGACTCGTCACCGTCCGGCCCTCCCCACCGCCCCATCGCCGAGCATTAGATCAGTCCAGCGAGCGACTGCACATGCCGCATGTTATGCATGCCAAGTACGTCCCCGTCTGCAGGGCGCCCGGCCGCCAGCCGGCGGCGGTTCCAGGAGCTGGCCAGGGTGAGCTGGTTGGTAAACAAGTTGGACGGCAGGCAGGGCGGCGCGTCCAGTTGCTATCGAGTCTGCAGGCGCTGATGATGGATGAGTCAGCCAGCGGGTCGGGGGCCGCCAGGAGCTGGCCGGTATGACAGCTTATTTATACCGGTGAATCGTTACCCGGAACGGCAGCCCAGCCAGCCCAGCCAGCTAGCTAGAATACCAGCCAGCCGGCGAGCTCTGCCTAGCCAGCCCAGCCAACCAGCCAGCTAGCCATCAATGATCTAACCAGTTCACGCGGCCCAGGAGGCGGCCTTGGGGCCCGGGAGCTATGAGCACTGAGCAGCTCGGGCTGCTCGCTACTCAGAACAGTCTGGGCAGCCCGGATGGCGGAAGATGGTAAGGACACCCAATTTGCTGTGGACGGTCGTGCGGCATGGGTCACTTAGCATGTGTTACAGCATGGTTTACGGCGGCACGGGTGGGCCACCCGTGTATGCATAGCAGGAGCGGCAAGGACGGCTAGGACGGTGCAGGGAACTGTCAGAGCAATTGAAGACGGTGAAGTCGGCTCAAGCAGACGACTCCTTCGCCGCGCACTTCATTGACCATTCCATTCCCAGAAAGAATGTCTCCGTTTCTCCCAGCCGCGCCTAGCCAGTACAAACCACAGCGGCCGGTTTTGGGGACAAAAGAGTCACTGAGAATCGTTTCCAGTTGTTCCGCAACAGGGGATCGGGCCGGGCGGGCGGCGGCTTGATCTAACATTCCTGAACCGCCAGTATTGCATTTTTGCCTGACGCGGACGGGGCTCTCGCCAGCCGGCCGGCCGCCCGGAGACTGTGATTGTTCTGCAGCCGAATGGAGGGGCTGATCTGTTGCTAGGGTCGACAGTGAACGACATGGTCCCGAGCCGTGGACAGCATTGCTGGAAGACGCGGTGTTGAGGATATTGGATATTGATTTGCTGTCATGGTCGCCGCGATGCTAGCCTGGGCCTGGGTTGAAAGAGATTGATTGTTAATATTAAATAATTTAAGGTGAGCTGTTGATCTAATTTCATTTCAGTGTGTCAGGTGTGTTCATGTGCAGATATGTTTGTCAAGGAAACTACGATATAAACAAATATTTCTCAATGTTGAAAATATCGGTCTGCATACCGACAATTGATTAGATGGCCATAATTATGATTCAGTGCTGAAAGGGAAAAGAGCATTTAATTAGAAGTAGTTCTGTACTTTAATTTTCATTCGTTCCGAGCTTTGACGTGACAATCAATCTGATATGCACAATTGTCTTCACCCACATCTGATAAGATGCATCATTATACTAGCAGGCCTCCTCGGCTAAAAATGTTTTGCAACTTTACCAGTCCCACCAGGCTTACCCACCAAATCCGTCTCCCCATTTTTTCATTCCTTTCTCCATGACTTCCAAGCTCGCCAGTCCGACCCGTAGCGACAGACACTCAGGGAATTCGGTCGAATGACATCACTGTCGGAGCAGCGCGGCCTCGGCCACCGTGACCAATTCGTGAGGTCATCAAGGGTTGAGCTGACTGTCTGGGATAGCAGCGCAATCGCGCTGATCGCTATCAGGTCATGTGGTAGCTACCCTAGTGTATGAACTGAGGCCACATGATGTCCGCCCTGACCAGTTGCAGTGATTGAATTCACGTGACTTACAAACCTAATGTTGCCTCAGGGCTCAGTATCAGAGCACATGTCGCTTCCCATAATATGTGTATTTGTATTTGTATTTACCGAATAAGGTCGCTCCACTGGTGCAGGGCTATTCTGCGACCTTCGTCATATACAATGCAATATGAGCACACAATGAACACTTCATAAAAGACACCTAATAAGACCTTGATAACACCGATCAATACAGTGGACCTAATATGACATGTGCCTTATTTCACGTGACTACCACTCCGACCGGTGTCGCAGGTCATGTAGGGTGCAGTGCCTTATGTGATGTGACATTCACCCTGACTGCTCCTCATGTCACGTAACATCCACCCTAACCGCTCCTCATGTCACGTGACTCCCACCCTGACCTGAGCCTCTGGTCGGGTCGTTGAGCTGAGCTGCAGCACCGGGACCGGCGGGTTCGACTGTGAATCGTGGTGAATCGTTCTAATGGACGGGTTTGTGATGGATTAGGCCGGTCGCCGGAGTCGGCACCGCGCAGTCAGCTGCGATCCATCAATCTGGCGGCGGCAGCGCCGGAACCAATGGCAGCCCGCACAACACGGTATCATCTATCATGGGACTTTTTCTTATTGTCGTAGGCAAAGGGTAAGTGCGTTAATTTGTATTTATGTGAACGTTCTTGTGATGGTTTTAGAAGATCAGGCTTTTTGTTACCGGCCACATAACGCTTACCTGGGATGGAAAGACATGTTAGATACATATATAACTGAGTCTTAACTTTTGTATCATGTGCTGCAGTGCCAATGCGACAGTGATATTATGAACATGATGACTACAAGGTGCTAATGACTTGTCATTTATCTTCCGCTAATAGTCAGTTTCATAATCACACCGCCCTCGACACCCTCATGGCTCCCACTAGATTCATCACGGCCGTCTTCGCCACCACCTCATGAACTGCCACCGCCAACGGTTCCAGAGCTGGCGTCACCACCGTCACCGCTTTCATCACTGTCACCGCCTCCAAAACTGCCGCCACCACCACCACTACCGGCTTCATCATGCCACCTCTATCCACCACCTCATAAGCTACCACCACCAACTCCACTATTTAGTAGTTAGCTTTCATCACTGTCACAGCCCTCAAAACTACCGCCGCCACCGCCACCTTATAAACTGCCACTATGACTACCGGCTACATCACAGCCACTGCCTTATCTGCCGCCGCCGCCGCACCCACCGCGGAACAGTAGTAGTCCCGCGGGGGTAATTAGACCAGTGGGAATGGCCGCAGGCGGCGCCACGTGCCGGCACGTGCCACGGGCGGCCGGCACGTGGCGGGTCACCGCGGTGCCACGTGCCACGCCTGCGTTCCTGATGGACTGCCGAATGGTAGTGGCTTCCGAATGGTAGTACTGGCTACCGGCTACCGGCGAGGGGATAAGAGAGGGGAGGAGGGAAGGAGAGAAGTGACTATAGAGACGGAACTCAGTTCGATCTGCGATAGCTCAGGTAATTCGGTCGGCTCCGGGCTCCCATCAGATGCTTTGATGAGGGGTCATCCAGCCCTGCAATAGGTTCAGGTAAGGAAATTGCATGTCGCATGATTGTCACATGATTGATGATATTGCGTGTAATCATAGGCTGTAGGTATATTACCATTAAACGAAGGAACATATTTTAACAGATTACAGAACAACTAACTTTTATGCATAGCGGGTAAAGGGCATATTATTACATATATGATAAGCACAAATCAGGGCTGTCGCCTGTCAGTTAGGATATTTGTTCTGTTTAGTTAACCTGCCGCGTTTTGTCGCGCATCTGTCATGTCCTTTTGATACCCGACATGCAACTGTCAAATGACGGGTTAACCCCGGGTGATTCTGTTTTCAAAATGATCCGTTGTCAAGACTCAGAACCGGACACATCAGTTTAAATTTGTTTTTATCATTAATCGCTTGATTTACGGGACTGGGATTACAGGCTTCAAGAAACAATCCCTTCCCTGACTCTGTATAATTAGCGTCGCATAAGGCATTGAGAAAGGAATGGCAGCTGGAAAGACACTGTTACTCATCGTCGTAACAACCACCACATATATCAACAGATGCAGTTCACGCGTTCAAGTTTTGTTGCACATCACTAAGACACTATTCAACAATACGGGTGAAATTAATGCGAAAAGTGTGTAGTGATTCAACTACAATGCTGCGTGTCTTAATTGGACACCGAGGAATAATGATGAAGATGAAAGTGGCAGTGCTCTAAGTGAAGGTGTTAAACATAAATCACGAAAAGATCATGCATGAATCAAATCGAACCGGTATCGCGGCGTTTAACGTCTCATTTATCTTACAGATACAGTCATTCAGACTAAAATGAATCATTTGGCTTGACGGAATCAGGCGCGGATACAAGGGGGGGGGGCCATGGGGGCCATGGCCCCCCCTTGGCCGATTTTTTTCAAAAATAAAATAAAAAGTTAAAAAGTTAAAAAGCTGAAAAGGGGGCCTCCTGAAAATAAAGTGGCCGAAATCCGATGAGTTTTTTTTAACCTACCCACTTAGTTATTTCTTAGAAGACTAGCTGAGAAGACTTCTTTGTTAGAAGATTGGTAAAGCTTTTCATAACTTGGAGGTCTCTTATACTCACAGAGATGACCACTTTTACAGGGCCTCCTAACCTGCACAGAGGGCCTCCAAGCCTGCACAGTGCACAGATGTTGAGATGTTGCCTGAACAGCTAGATAAGCTCAATAGACGCAGTTTTTTTGGGGGGGGGCCAACAAGTGGGAAGATGGGGCCTCCAACAGGTGGGATTATGGGGGGGGGGGGCCTCCTGGTTTCTAATGGCCCCTCCCTTGGAGATTTTCTGGATCCGCCCCTGGACGGAATCATACAATCAATCGATGCAAAACGCTCATCACGCACTACCTGTGTACGGGTGAAGCGAATAAAGTCTTACATCTATAAACCAAAAAAGCAAGTCATTGCAGTAAACTATAAGCAAGTTATGAGGCTCTCCAGAATGAAAGCTGTTCTTCATAGTATGTGTTTCTGAGCTGAGATCGCGAACTAAACTCAGCTCAGCGAAAAGCCGCCAGCAGGCGTGAAATGAAAAAGGCCCAGCTTTCCATAAAAACTACGTCAACATACGATTACCCGTGCTGGGATCCCGGGCCGGATATGACGTCACCGTGACGTAAGCGCCACTCCGATCGATGGTTGGTGCGTGGCTTCTGACAGTGGGCTGTGTGTGGCGGCTGGCAGCGCAGACTGAACTGGGAGACGGGGAGGGGACGGCGCATAGCACGTGGTCACCCGTCCGGAGGGTCACGTGGGCAGCCATGGAATCATCGGATCAACCAACTGACGTGTTACGTGGGTGACTCGTGGGGTCATGTGAGCGGAGACGTGGAAGGAAAGCTAGCTTGGCGGTTGCGGTGGATGTTGCGCTGTGACATGATAGACAAGGTGAGGTATTTTTCTGATTTATGAAGGCATGTTATTGAACACTCATTCAAAGCACTGCGCATCGTATTTGTGCTAATTATTTTTTTTCTAGAAAAACAAAAACAAACATTTTCTAAATTTCATTTTTTCAAAAACCTTTTGAAGCACTACACATATGCACATAACAGCAGGATCGTCTGTAATTTTTTAAACGCTTCTGAATTATTATTCTTGCTTGTTGGAAGCTTTAGTTGCAAATACTTTTCCCACTACTTGCATGCCACTGCTACTACCCAACACGACCACGACGGTGCGGCGTTGCGGCAAGTGGCGGCGGCAAGTGGCGGCGACGGGCGGCTGCGGGCGGTGGCGGCGGCGGGCGGCGGGCGGCGGGCGGCGGTGGCGGTGGCGGGTGCCGCTCGCCACTCGCCCGCGCCACCGCCACCCACCGTAACCGCATACCGCCGCTAAGGCCTCCACTGCCGGCGCCGCAGTTGCAGGCGGCAATTCTCTGGGTCACACGCGAGTCGGCGGCATTGTTCGGGTGCCGCCGGCGCGTGCAGCCTGCTGACTGTTGTCGGTGTGGGACGGCGCGGCGGCTGACCTACTGTACCCGTTTGAGCCGGGGCCGCCGAGGCCGGCTCACTCGCACAGAGAGCTGCAGACTGAGCTGACCCGGCCGTGGGGATGGAGGAGGGGGAGGGGGTGAGGAGATAGGAGAGGCTGGGAGGGACAGAGGAGGGACTGTGAGGAAATAGGAGAGGCCACTGGTAAAGAGAGAGGGGCATGCGCGACGGAATAGAGACCGTTGAGGTCAGACAGAGGAGGCTGAGGCGAGTTAGGAAGAAACAGAGAGGTGTGAGTGTGACTGTGAGGAAGATACGACTGAGAGCAGAACAGGAATGACTGAGACCAGAGCTGTGCAAAGTGAGACCGAGACGGAATCAGGAGTAATCAAAACAAAGAAGACAGCAAAATGACGAAAGTTGCGAGCTAGCCAAGCTGAAACCTAAAGCTCGGCACTCGACAGCCGTGCATTACGATGACACCGTTAGGCGTTAGTCGTTGGCAATGCTTTTAATTTTGCTAAATAAGCCATCGGATATGTTCCTTATTGAACCTTGGTGGAAGGAACGTTTGGTTGAATACCTCATTCGAGTTTAGGGTTGAAGGAAATCAGTAAAATGGAAAAGTGTTAAAGGTCGTTAACATTCTCCACCACTGACATTCCGGAATATAAAATGAGCGCTCGTTTTCCCGGGAACAGATAGAATGGATTTCCTTTTTCAGCTCCAAACGCTGGTCGCCGCGGGAGCAGTACGGCCCGAGAATGGATGAGCTCCGCTCTCCAAAGAGCAGCTGTTCGATCGGCTCACGCCACTGATGAGGTCATTAAAATGCCGCCGGGCTGCAGCTTTTACAGCCCCAGCACAGTCCGCCCGCGCCGCAGTCAGCTCCAGTCAAAAACCTGAGCCTCCGACGAGAAAAATCTGAAATGAAAACTGGGGGATATGCTGCATATGTTGAGCTCACTTTTAGCCAAGCTTATTCATCACTACAAAGCACAAAATTCAGTTCAGTATGAGCAAAAACTCAGCAAATTGAAAACATTTACATACACACAGATCTGACCGACGATCAGTTCGCCATCTGCATTGGTCAAAGTTCAGAAACATTACTAAATTTAAAGCAACTTTTGAGACTTGCAGCTGTCCTTCAGACTGACACCAATCCGGCTGCCTACCAACGGTGGTAGTTTTGGAGCGCCTAGACCACCGGTCGCCAGTCGTAGCGCGGAACTGGCGCGAAACTGGCGCGGAAGTGGTGCCTTGTGCCATCCAGTGCGGTCCGAGTTCGATAGATACCTTATTGACCGCTGTCAGCTGGGTAGCGCCGTGGAGGGGGCACTCGAGATACGGGACGAACGGAGGAACATAGTGTGACAAAAAGACACCGCTCCGAGACAAGAGAGACACTCCGAGACAAGAGAGACACTCCGAGACAACGGACACACCGACGCAAAGAGGCACATAGACGATACACATAGACAGTATGGCGCAAATAAATGTGTGAGATGAACGAGCAGCCGGGCAAAGAAAGGCAAGAAACATTGCCACACAAAACATCATCGACATTAACAATTTGGAAACATCTTGATACAGGCAGAGACAGTCTTGATATACTCGAATAATTGAAAAATAGAGACACTTTTTCACCCGGAGACAAATTGATGCGTGTTCCAAAGGGACATCCTTACACACATCGATACGTATGGCACTAAGGTAGAAAAACACCACCCGTATGTAACAAAGAGATACGCAGAAACTCAGAAATGCACTGCACACAGCGACAGGCTGTCACGAAAGAGGCGCCGATAGTGCGGAAGGAAACGTTGTGGCATAACGTCCGTGTTCATATCCTGTCGTCTACGGTTCTAGACAAAGCCTGCATCCGTTACAGGGTATGTCACAACACACAGAAACCGCAGTCACTTATCATAGTTTGGTGAGAGGGAGAGAGATAAGGAGAGAGAAAGAGAGAGAGAGAGAGGGGGAGGGAGCGAGAGGACTAAGAACAGCAAAAAGAAGACAAGAGTTTTTACCTACGTTCGAGGTTTTTATCGCGAGGTAAAACCTACGAGCCGTAGCTCGTTCCGTGGGGCAGCACCGTTCCAGGCAATAAAAACTGCGCAAGCAAAAACTGCTTCCATACCTATGGCTAACGGGTCAGACAGACAGGTCGCATTCTTCACTATGCTCTTTTTGTCTGTTTTTTTTCTCAATCACAAAACCTACTACACACAAAAATTACAGACGTATCGTGAAACCGTTAACATGACACATGGGGGGGGGGGGGAGGGGGCGGTACTCACATGTGTGCAGACATTCGACGATGGTGGTGGCATCGATAAAGTATCCGGCACAGAGGACACAGGTGATGTGTGACCTCAGGTCACCTAGACGGGGTCGGCCGCCCGGTCGCTCCGCCGGGTCAACGACCGCCGACGCCATGGCACCAGCACCTGTAACCGATTAGTCATAGGTCAGACACGGTCCGGGTTCAGAGAGCACAGCCAGGTGTCACCCGACGGCCGAGTGTCACATGACAGTGTGTGTCAGGCGTGCGGTCATCGACACAGGTAGCAGTCACACAGAAACAGCTGTCACCACAGCGTTACTGTCAGCCTACACCACACCGGGACAAACATTCGAGCCGGCGGCTCTGTCAGAGGCAACAAGTGGGCGCGCATTAGAATTGTTAATCACCTTCCGACAATTAGGAGCTGGCCAGACGGACTTGGTGCACTGCTGACGACTCCACATCACTAAAGTCGGCACCACTCGCATCAATAATAAACGCACCGCACCATTCAGCGGGCGTGGGCGCGCAGTTTCTAGCTACCAAATCGCTCCATAATTTGTCGGGGAGTGGTGATAGAAATGGAATTGTTTTCAGCTCTCTTCAATCGCCGCTAATGGCGGTGGCGGCAGAGGGGTGGTGATTTTCACGGCGGCCGCCTGCGGGCCGCTCATCCATCATTCGATGAGTGAGACGGCCTCGGCCTCAGCAGGGAGAGATTCCTCTCTTCAGAGGCTCCTCGGCGCTCTCTGCCTCCGGCAGGGGACAACAGAGCGCCGAGACAGGGAGCGAGGCCTTACAACATGCCTGAACAACTCACAGCGACTGATACAAATGTGAACTAGTGCATACTGCATGCAGGCATGCAGTGTTCGGATCATCCTACAAAATTAATGCGTAATATTCGTGTGATTGCGAGGAGCGGACGTTCGGAATGCGGCGGGGTTCGGCTCTGATTTGGCGCCATTTTACCGGTAAATTTGGCGCCACGTGCAGGCACCATCTGTTTCTGCTAAACAGTCGGCTGCACCCCTGCGCCGCTGCCTAGCGGCGGCTTTAATGGACGCCAGTTTATGAGGTCGTTCTGTTGAGAGATTGCATCCTCATTCCGGCATTCATTCACGACAGGCTGCCGCCGCATAGCCACCCCTGTACAAGGACAACCACCTCACCAATGGGCATCGTACAGCGGAATGAACACGTGCAGTTATACAGCGCATTGTCGAACGCTGAAGCATTGAAATCTTAAAAAGCCATCTCACTTCTTATGAATGTTTAAGGTTGATTTTTATTTTTATAGGTAGCGTTTCCTAGCTTTCTTCGAAATTAACTGTCGACAAATTAAACTCCCCATTCAACGCTATTATAGAGTAACTGTTTTGACGTGGAGCACACAAAACGTTGTGAATGTGATGAAGACAATGAAAAATGAATAACTGTGTCAAATAAAACACAACTTTTAAAATGATCATAAAAATGCGTAAGCAGCATCGCAGCGGCTGCATCTATTTCATTTATTATTCCACGAAATTGATATCGTATATAAGCTCGATCCAATGTCTCAGTTGAGTCTGTTTCGCCGTAACCTCTTCTTGACTTTCATCCTAGCTGTTCTAACGTGACTCTAGCCTGTGAGTTCATCTCTCTCACCATTGCTGTAAAGACCACGACCACAGACCAAACCCCACCTTGCCCCAGTGCCTCAGGCCGTAGACCTGCATGTCATGAGAACCCAAACTGAGTTTATAGCAAAAGGGTACGTCTCCTGTGCCTGCATAAAACGGCATTTAAAAGAGATTAGATGGGCGGGAACATGCAAGGCGTAACAATTAAATGGAGGGCGGCGCACTCGCCGAGGGGGGGGGGGGAGAGGGAGGAGAGGGTGGTGTGCGACTTGGCTGACCGGTGCAGCGGTATCCGCCTGATTGACGATGGCGCTATGGCAAATCGATTATAAACATCGAGGGATGGTCTCATTGTGATTTACAATTGGTTTTGCTGTCTGCAATACCAAATAAAGCACTGCTATTTGATCATTATACAGTACAGTACCTATAGTAGCTGGTTGGAAAAGTAATAAATTAAAAGCAATTAAAGCCATGAAGCTATGATCACAAGTTAGCAGAGCTACGGCTAGCGTACTTTGCGGCTAGCTACTCCAACACAATTTGCAAGTGATGGCTCCATGTGAATGTGTTGGCTGAAATGAGTCACGGACGGCTTAACCGACGCTATTGGGGCACCTATCAGACAGGACCACCCTCAACACTTAATGCTTCTCATGTGCTGATAGCACCCGCCGCCGCCGCCGCCACCTTTGCCGCCGCCGCCGCCGCCGCCGCCGCCGCCGCCGCCGCCGCCGCCGCCGCCGCCGCTGTCGTACGGCCCAGGCCCAATATGGTCCGACGGGCGGCTCGGTAAGGTCAGCCGGACCCACCGCCACTGATAAACGGCCCGTATAGGCGGGCCCGTGTGTGGCCCGCTTTGGTGTGCGGTCGTCGCCGTAACCGGCAGCTCTTTTTATGATCCGGTTCATTACCTTCTATGAGCCATTGGAGCTGCCAGATTAGGCAGCGTTCGGTTGCCGCGCCGTCCGTGATAGGGCAGACACTAGACAGTCGCCACCTAACCGATAGTGATTATTGGTGGTGGCGGGGGAGGCACAACCTGTCGTCCCACGATCTACTGGGCCTCATCTATGTCAGACGGGGCTAGCGGAACAAATCAGAATGCGAGCCATTCATCTCTTGATATGACCTTATCTGCGCATCGCTGCGTCACAGGTGCATCAGCAGAGTAAGTCTCTTCCCTAGGGGTTGAGATGACAGGAGCCTTTCCAATCGTCACCAACAAATTACTAATTAATCGGCAAAACGGACCAGCTCACGGCTGCACCGTTCCGAAACGAAGGCTCAGCGGCGGCGCGTAGGCCCTTCTTGCTCGCGTGTCGGCGTCTGGCGTGGTAAGAAGGGCCTACGTGCGGTCGGCCGGGAAATTCATTAGTGGGCGCGCCTGGCGGGCCGCGCGCGGCGGCCGCGGCGGCTGTGCTCCTCGGGAGCCGAGCCGGAGCCGGAGCCGCGGCGGCACGTCGGAGCACAGCCGGAACCGGAAATGGGACGAGTCGGCACGGTCGGTGGCGGCGAGTTCGCGTTCAGAAGCCCTCCGACTAGCCGAGAGGAGGCGGTTCGGTGCGTGGGAGAAAACCGGCAGCCGTGGGAACCTGTCGGAAAAGCGTTCGTCCCGCTTGAATTAGACTGAATTGGGAGCGAGATTGGCTCGGGAATGGGAGAGTGGGGCGTACGGGCGTTTATACAAGGGCTGCTTGCCCAACACATGGGCAATACATGAGTGAGGTATGACCTGGCACAGAACCCGATCTGGGTTCAACGCCACTGACTTCCGGAAGCTCACAGCTGAGATCTATGAGTCTGAGACATGATCCCGCTTCAAAGACAATGCCGGGCTGTCTCACCAGTGATACACTCAGCTCAGCTGCCGCCTGTCGGTCTCAGCTTCACCGGTCAGTTGATACCAGCGCCCACGGTCCGCCAATCAGCTGATGTCGGCGGCTGATCAGCTGATCGGCGACAGCGACTCGCGGCGATCAGCTGATACGCCGTGTGAAGTCAGCTGATGACCTTGTCTAGGACCGGCTGGTCAGCCTGGGACACTCCTGTGGCCACTAATGAATGACCGTATTGGGTGCGGGGCCACCGCCCGTCTGGGGCTTCCTGGTCTTCGGAGGGGGGGGGGGGGGGATGCCGGTTAGATCCATTGGGTCCTGGCGACATTCGCGTGTCGGAAAGGTCTGTATGAAATTGGTATCGCCCAAGACGTGCCCCCTGAAATGCCAAATGTTCGCTTTGATATTACCTATAACTATAACACGGATATGTAGTTCTATCAGTCAAAATGTGGAAATCAACACAAAACTCCCCCAGCATGGCTACCGTTAGACGTCTGGTAACAGGTGACAGCCGTTAATCGAGATCTGAGGCGCGATGACCATGACTTTCGGTCGCATGATCCAGAGTTTTCCAGACGCTCCGTGCCGTCGCAGCGGCATGGACAACAACAATGCAGTGGTGTCCATATTTCCTGGTCGGGCGGGTGGCCACGAAATCGGTAAACCAGCCTCAGTGTCCCGTGCTGTCCGAACCGCACTAGAGCGACACGCAAAAATTCACATGACCAAGCATCACGAAAAGTGCCAGCTCAATTCATTAATTACAACTGACTTAACTGTGAGTAGTGACCTGGGCCCCTCACTAATCGAACAGTTAAGTGCGAGCTGCACCTATTGTGTTACCCCCTATTCCCAAACGGAAGCACTACGGCTCTCAACCACGTGATTTCATGACCTCCGTGACCTCTGTGGCAGGTCGTGACCCTTGGCGCGGGGTCGAGCGCCACTTTGTCGTCGTTACTCAGGGCCGTGAGTGTTTCTGACCGCAGCTCGAGTTACTACCACCGTGTACTACACGCACGTCACGAACTGAACACCGCTTACTGAGAGCATCAATTACATTTGGTAGTTTAGTTGGTGGTTTACAGTTCTTAGCGGAAGGCATGCAGCATAAGCGAAATTTGTGTATTCTGGTACGAATAACAGCAATAATCACAATAATCAGCATTTTTTACAATGCCTAGCACTGCAAAATATGTCACTCCAGATTGCACGTCACTTATGAAGAATGACGTAAATTTTGGAGAGCCTTAATCCTAAAATGATTAATATTGTTTTTTCACCTTTTACCTATAGGTATTGTCAACACAATCACACATTAAGTATGCGTTAATGTGCCACATACCTAATTTCAATCCTAGATGTCCAACAGCACCACTGCTGTCATTCGAAAAAGTTGACCATCGAGCTGAAGCCTTCTCACATTACACTCTGGTCTTATTCTCTGACAAACCCGTTCGCTTACATATACCCGTCCGGCGCGGCGTTGGCCGGGGATGTCGGGCGGACCACGAGTGCTGGTGGCGGCTGGGGCCGCTATTGTTCTCTAGCAGTGCTCCGGTGTGGCTGTTTACGGTAATTTAATGGCCGACATGCCAGTAATGATTCGGGCCAGGCGCGCCGGTCATTCCACGCTTCAGTGAGCGACGACCGAGAGAGACCGCCGGAGTGGAGAGCGGTCGAGTCGAGAGTCGAGAGTCGGAGTTCAGAAACAGAGAGGTGATATGCATAGACGAGAGTAAAGAGACGAGAGACGAAGAGTAAATAGTCAAGAGTCAAAAGACGAGAGATTAAAGACAACAAGCGAGAGTCGAAGAGTGAGGGTTCATAAATAGGGAGCTGGCTGATAGACGAGAGACGAGACGGCGAAAGACAAAGAGATCAGTTACGACTTACGAGAGACGAATAATCGAGACACGAGAGACGAGATACAAAGACGACAGACGACAGACTAAGCAACGAGCAGTGAGCCTCATAAAGGCCGGTCCCTCCCTACCACCTGGCACACAGGGTGGTGGCCCCACCCCACCAGGCGGCAGGCCTCTCGCTGTATGACCTGAGCCGCGCTCGGCTCAGGCGCCTGCATAGCGCCGTGCCAATTAGGGCCGCCTTAGAAATCGACCTCACTGACACCGGGTGCCGGCCGTCCATTCAGAGGGAAAATTAATGCCGGCCGTAATTGTGGGCAAACGTTATTTCCGGCGGCGATTAAATATTTAGGCCTGGTTAAACATCGATGGCGGCCAATTAAGAATGCGTATGGAAGGGGAGCTAGAGTACACATTAGGGGACAGGACCCTGCGGAGGGGGCTGGCGGGAAAGGGCTGGGGCAGAGACAGAGGAATGAGTCCAGCTGGAACTGACGGCTGAGCCTGGCTGGGAGGCTAAACGGCTAACTGACCAACAACTCAAAGCAGCACCTGGCTTTGTGTCCTTAGAAGCTCACCAGCTGGTCAGCAGTTCCCACCAGCAGCTGGTGAGTGCCGTAGCGTTCTCAAATCAGCTCACCAGCTGGTCTCAATGAACGGCCAATCACAGACACCGAGCTGAAATATGAGCCAATCCGGCCGGCGGCTGCTCCCACCCGTCACTCTGCCAGCCAGCCGGCTCCCATCCATCGCCTTATATCCCACCGTGAACTCGCACGCTCCGATCTGATAAAGCAGCGACGGTGACTCTGTAGTCTGTTCCGCTCGGGCGCCTGCCGGTAGCGACGGAATATTCAGATCATCGTCTGAGTCGCCTTGGTTAGCGTTCCGGGAAAACTCCCGGTTGAAGCAGCTCAGGCCTGACGGTCTGCGTCCGGGCAGCTCCGGGTCCGGGTTTGATCCAGCATCTCCGGGTTGAATGGGACAGTTCCGGGCTCCGTTCCCGGACGTCCCTGCTGTGGTGCACTGGGCTGTAGACGACGAACAAAGCTCACAGCTCGGCTGCAGCCCTGGATGGCTTTCTCCGCACCGGCTCCGGCCTGCCGTGGCCTCGGTAATGGCGTGCGAGCTGGAGCCCAGCTCCAGCGCCAGACCCGCCACCGCTGCTAGGACGGCGCCGCGCCTGACTGGGCCGACAAACGAGCTTTTAACGGCCCCGGCACGACGACAGCGGCGGCGGAACGACGGTGGAAGGGCAGTGGAACGGCAATGAAACGACGGTGGAACGGCGGTGGTATGACGACTACCGTGGTGACACGACGCTAGAACGGCTGTGAAACGGCAGAGGAACGAAGGTAGCGGTGGAGTGGCAGCAATACGCATGCACGACGGCAAAATGCGTTGGTTGACCACTCTTTCGTCCGCCCGTGCTACCATCCGTTTCTCCCGTGCCTTCCATGCCACCACCAACGCCACCACCGCTGCTCGCCATGTGCGCCGCGAATCAGCGCTCCATCAGGTGCGGTCCGCCCGTCGGCGGCGGCGCGTGCCCCATGAAGCGGCGGCGGCCGCTCTCTGTCCAGATCCCATCTGTGGCTCGTGACCGGCTGGCGGGTCGATGGCGGCTCGATCGGGCGTCGTTCGAGCCGCTCCCGGCGCCCGCCGCGCCCCGCGAGACTCGTTGGCAGGTGCTGCGAGTACGGCGAGAAAATTGCACGGCGGCACGGCGCTTGCAAATGCGAGCCAAGTATTTTCACCGTGGTGTTATCGCGGAAAAAGATTAGGGCAAGAAATAAACCTTTTGATACTGACGTTAAATTTGAATGGGTGCTATTAGACGATGGAGGCCCTTAAAGGGACCCTCCCACCTTAACATTAGTTTTGAGTTGAGATAGCCAAGTTTGCGGCCAGGCTCAGAAACCACCATTTATCCTGGTCGCAACCCCCGCAGCTTTATGGTGTTCAAGAAATTTCTTCCCTTTACTTGCAGGGTGGGACCAGCGTGGTCCCTATCTCTTAACCATTACGGGAATCTGATGACGTCATCAGGCTTTCGAACGTCCGTTAAATGTTTGACTAAAACGTTTTGTAGCACGCGGTGGTATATGCTGCTTTGCGCGCAACAAATGCTGCACTTTCAAATAAAGTCGCTAGGAACAGCGGAGATCCCAAAAAGTAAACAAAAGTAAAAGTCTAATATCTTGAAAACCGGTGAATATTTTTCGATGAAATTTGGTAGATATTCGTTTTTGCTCTTTCTGAACCGAGCGACATCACTTTCATGCCAATTCATTAACTTTTTTGAAGGTGGGAGCCGGAGGGTCCCTTTAATAGGAGTGCTAATTAGTAGTGTCGGAGGATTGAAAAGGTGTCGCCGCGCTGTCATGGTCTGCCACCCTCACCGCACCACCCGCACAACACCCACCACCCGTACCACCACCCGTACCACCACCACCAACACCCGCACCACCACCCGTACCGCCGCCACCGTCAGCTGGGAGTCAGCCAGGTCGGCGGCGGCGGCGGCGGCGGCGGCGGCGGCGGGTCGACCGTCACAGGCGGCGCCCCGCCGTGTCGCCGATAAATAAAACATGACGTGCCGCCCTGGGGCGCGACCGACGACTCGGCCGCCGCCGCTCCCGCCCCCGTCCGTCGTCGGCACAGGTGGACTAGCACAGGTGCCAGAACAGAGAGCAGGGCTGAGCGAGCAGATGGAAAGGTACAGGTCTCGCGGGTTTTAGCGGCAGATTTTGCCCTTATGAAATTTAGTAAATTTCCGGCTATGTCTTCTTTGTCTTAAGCTTTTAAGGATTGAGCATGCGATCGATTTATTCGTACACAAACTACACATGCTTGCCATGATCCTCTAAAATGGCTTCATCGTATAGGTATCGACTATCGATTAGTTTCTGAGATATATCCGGAAATGTAAAAAGGCAAAACTTACCGCTTAAACCCGCGAGAGCCGTACCACACAACTTGCTAGGAACAAACCCATTTTAGTTTATCAAAAGACGCGATTAAAGTGGCTGCTGAGGACAACTATCTGATCCGCGCCTGTATGATTTAGTTCAATCAGATACTGTCTGGTCTGTCCATTTGGATCGCATCTACCATGACTCGACCGTTGAGATCCACGACCCTAGCTCCTTGCATGACCTGAACCACGTTAGCCCACTTCTTTCTCACCTCAGATGACCTGAGATGGCGTCGGGAGGCTTTACACGGCGAGGAGGAACTGTAACGGCTCAGTGGGGTTAAAATTATTGAGTGTTGGAAACCAGTGTTCGCCACGGGCCGGGCCAGCCCAACGGGCCACGGGCCGGGCTGGGCTACGGGCTGGGCCGGGCCCCCAAATATCATTAGTTAACGGGCTATGGATGGGCCGGGCCAAGAACTTTGTGCACTATGGGTTTTGCGACTAATGTCAATTTAAGAAAATTTGGAAACTGATGCAAACAAAACCCACTGGGAAAATACAAAAACTAAACCAAATTTAAGCAATGTGAAAGAAAACCTACTTGATATTGAATTTAGGGAATCTTGAGAATTATCCAATATCACATCATGTCACACATAGGAGGGTTTTCATAAAAATTCCGCAACCAAAAAGATCAGAGAATCTCTAGCATCATTAGTTTGTTAATAAAAGTTAAAATGTAGTCATCAGAACAACTTACTTAGCACTACAACTCCAAAAACTAAGAAGCCACTCAACAATGATGGGCTACAGGGCTACATTAAGTTAACACTTATATATGGCGATAGTGAGACAATTCCAACACAGTCTTTTTTCCTTCACCGACGGCTTTTTAACGAACAGAACCTTAAAAGGATACTCACAAAACACACTGTAAGTAACGAGGAACTCTACAGAGTATTTCGCGATGAAAGCTTCTTTAAATGTCCATAAATTTGTCAAAATAAATCACAACAAACCAGCCCCTTCTCAACAAAATGTGCAATCATGGCGGCGGCGCTATGTTTATGTGGCGGCATCTAGGTAGTATACACAACAGTATATCAAATAAATACGTTTTTTAAGTGAGTATCAAGGTGAAAACAAAATTAAACCAATGAAAAATAAAACCAAAATCACGAAGTCTGAAAACTCGAACGAAAAACAAAACAAAAACTTGATCATATATGTTTTATTATACAATTCGTCAGAATCGCTACCTGCCGCAGCTGCGACAATCAAGAAGTGTTCGCTCATTTTCGATTGATGATGATGATGCGTACAAGTCGCAAAAGTACCCAATGACATTTCAAGCTTACCATGTTTTCTGCTTACGCTGCTAGCGATATCCATATCTTGAAAAGAGCCTAACATAAAATAGCAAGGAAAGTAGCAGATAGTTGTCCACAGAGATTCGGTTGACACGTGGGCATGAATTGAAAATAGATTAAATCAGTTTTGCTGATAAATGGATGGATTTTCTCTTTTTTTGGAAGACAGTGCTAAAGTTAGTGTCACCTATTTTGTATGCTTTCTCAGGCTTTTGATATTGCAGCATCTATGGAGTGAATTTAACAGCAAGGTCAATCCCAGACAGATTCATCAATTCCCATAAGTCAAGCTTTTTTTCTGCTGGTAAGTGCTGGGAAGTATAGAGTATGTTGCAAATACTTCCTTCAAGTATGCATTAGAGTCACCAATTATTAATGATAATGTTCACACACATCAGCTTGCAAGATAACTTTACTCATAGAATGTAGTTAATATAATCATGTAAACTTTTTATAGGTGTGTAATCATGACCTAATTGACTGAGGTGCTTGCTGTTACTGTTAAAATTTGTGCCATAGGTGCTTGAAATGATTATATTCATTGAAAAGAAGGGAGTCATGATTGCCATGTTAATATTCATGCAATTTGAATTGTTCTCAAAATAGTGTAATCAATCATGCTTATTATAGCCATAGACTAAGACAATAACTAGATTGCTATTTTTGACGGGCCGGGCCGGGCTGGGCTTGGAATATTTGCCAAGAGCGGGCTACGGGCTGGGCCGGGCTCTGAACCCATGGGCCCGGGCCGGGCTGGGCTGGGGATTTTGGGGCCCGTGGCGAACACTGTTGGAAACCGTCGAAGGATCTGTTTATGTTGCACGTGGCTCTGATTAGCGACGCGAGACTTCGCCTGCCGATGTGAGAGCCTGTCTAGTGGCATGTGGTGCATGCGTTACACTATGAGAGCCCAGATAGTCGGCGACATTAGAGCCTGCCTAGTGACATAGTAGCCAATTGATATCCTAGTCTGAATGGAGATATGTGACTCTATCTACTTCAACAATCGGCGTGCCAAGCGACCATGCAAACCACCATCACTCACGCCATGAAAATCCACCGTGTGACCTATTGAATGGCCTGTAAATGCCCCAAAGCTCGTATATCGACCAATAAACATGTCATACACAGAATCACACCGGCTGATTTTGGTCAGCGTAATGGCGTCCGGAGTGGTCAGCGGACCATTTACTGAAATAACGACGCCGTTATATCGATAAAGCGAGTGATCAAGCGAGTGATCTGAGCGGCCGCAGTTGCAATAGACAAGCGAGCGCCAGTCCGGATAGACCATTAGGGACTGATACACAACAGGTGACAAGCATACATTGCTCTATCTACGTGTTCCTCAGCTGCCAAGCATACATTGCTCTATCTATGCCTATTCCCAAAGACACATGTGCAGATGCAGGGCTCCAGGAGGCCGAAGTTGCACTGCCCACATGAGCACACTACATCACAAAGATGCAGCACGGCACACTGCCAACCATGACGCAGACGCCAGTACACAGACAATTTATGATCATCTCCCCGTGCCGGATTCGGGGCGCGACATACAGCGGCTGTGACACCGGTAAGAAAAATCACCTGTCAACTCGGCCCCCGGCGGCGGCGATTCAGACATTAGATCTTCCACCGCGCCGCAGCCGGCAGAACTCCAGTGGCAACCCGCGGCTGAAGTATATCGTAACGATTGGCACCTGTTCATGCACGAGTTTCTAATTCCATCTGAATTATGAATGACAAATACTATGAATACAAATCAAAGACATGCTGCGGACCGGTTTTCCAAGAGCTCCGTCGGTTCAATTCGGCTGACAAATCAGCGTCCGCCGGATGTAACGTGATATGTCATGTGGCTGTCATGTAGTTCAGCTGACAGTTGGCTGACAGTTCTGACAGCTCGACCGTGCAGCCGGGCCGGAGCGCACACAGCGACGTCCGTGATCCCTCCCCTCCCCTTCCGATGCATCCCCTCCCCTCTCCCCCTCCCGGCACGCTATGTCGACAAGGCCGTGACGGCGACCTCGTCCGCCGCTCCGGTGAGCTGATCTGCAGCGCGTCACGAGCTCCGCGACTGCACGGCGTGCCGTGGCGGGGGCGGAGGCGGGGGCGGCGGCGGCGGCGGCGGCGGCGGCGGCGCAGATACCGACCGCAGACCGTTACCTCCACCGGGTCCGAGTCCGCTTGGGAATCGGTCGCGCCTCACTGGAGGCAGGGACATCCAGAGCTGTAGCGATAAAGGGCTGGCGGCTGCGACAGAGGGCTGCGACAGCCGCTGTCTGAAAGTCACCGAACCGTGACAACTTGAGCTGCCAGCTAATGACTGTGACAGAAGAGTTATATGTTGGATGGTGTCCGCGTCAGTGTCCCGAGAGCGTTGACACGGATGGTGGTGTCAGTGCTACTGCCATTCTAATATGAGATCCTCGGTGCCCGTGACAGTTTCTTGACAAGTGCCATCATTGACACGGATGTTAGGGTCAGTGCCACAGTACTGAAAATTTTACAATTCTCAAACCGATACCGATATTGAGCGCGGGATGAAAAATTCGGGTCGCTGTAAAAACGAAGCTTTCAAAATTTGCCGCCCGCAAATTTACGATGCTGAAATCTGAGCGAATCGAGAATCGGCCAGGATTCAGGAACATAATAAAACGACACTAAAATCAACTCGACGCTTTCTATCAGAAGCTCAGTGACCAGTAATCGGTAGCGCTGTGTTCACATGCATCGCCTCGGACGACCGCCAAGGGCCTAGATATCAGCCAGCCGAGCTCAGTGAGAGGAAGAATTGTGGGTCTCTTTTTGTAAGGCTGGCTGGCTTTCGTGGAGCGGATTAACTCTGACCCGCCGGTTAGCGGGATAACTCTGGCGCCACCAGACGCGGCTATGTTCCGCGTGGGTGGATGACGCGTCTGATGATGGCCGAGCTTGCGAGTGAAAGGTATCTGATAAAATTGCATGTTTCTGGAGAACAAGGAAATAAGAAATGGAGGATGAGGCAGGTCCGGTAGGTAGTTTGTTAGCGGCTTGTTGCTGGTTGCCCTTCCTTCTGCCAGCAGTACGAAAGATAAGTGTTATCCGTTTATCACAGACTCCGTGCTTCAGGACGGAAGCAGGTCTTATAGCTCACGCGACACGTTACGGCTAGTTTGGACCAAAGCGCTTCGACATGAGCAAACATCGAGGTACGGCATGTCGCATTCTGTAAGTACATCCGTGTGCGAGGAGACGTGCATTGTTAACCAGCAGGGCGATCGTGTCAAGCTGTCGCTACAAAATGAACGTAAGCTGCACCCTAAACCGACGCAGCCGGTTACACGCATGTAACTGCTCCCAAAGTAGCATTAACAACATAGCTTAGGAAAAACAACGCAGGCTAATCCACCACTTGCCAAGTGATTATACGGTTTTTATCATTGTAAGCAGTTAACCTGGCATTCTTCTTAAACTTCCCGTCTCCAGAGACAAGGAAGTGCCCACTTCACCACTGCCCCAACTGCAACTCTCCCTATACATTTGTCAAGGCTTGGCGCGAGGTACCGGCCCCTCCGTATAGCTGTAATATATCATCGTAATGGGAGCGGCCGGCAGTGTCCTTGCCAGACCGGCCCTGTGTCGTATGTTGTGGATGACGTGTCTGGGGGCACAACCGCTATCAGTGTTCCTGACTGCGGCGCCCCGGTGCCGGCGCTAGCCTTGGAGTCAGCTCGAGCGGCCATGACCGCTTTCCGTCTCACGATAGCCCGTCCGGGCCGTCCTGTCTGTTCAACATGCTCGCGTACCTGTCTGACAGGACTTCATGATGTGTTGAGAGTCGCCTGTCCAATCCAAGCATCCCATAGCTTGTCAGGCCGACAGAGCCCCATGGTTCTTCATTGCACGCCGGACAGTTGCCGGCCGTCCCGTCTGGTCAACCCAATCCCTCACCGGCCTGACCAGACTCCTGCCTGGTCTGCTGGCTAGCAGGCTGGCTCGATGGAGGCCACAGTCGAACCGACCGATAGACGGCCTTCGCAATCGACCTTGCCCGCCGTGCCACTACCGCCTCTCGGCTAGGATGGAGTGGCATGGGTTATAGCCGCCATACCAAGCCGTCCATCGAATGCATTGGAACGGCTGTCTACTGAAGCTGTCGCGCCTCTCTCTCGGCAAGGGTATAGGCAGTGCTTGCAAGCTTCGGTTGGGATCAGGGCTACGGTGTCAGAGTCGGAGTCGGAGTCGGAGTCGGTAATTCTGCTCGGAGTCGGGGTCGGAGTCAGAGCTGATTTTTGGAAGCCGGCGTCGGAGTCGGAGCCAGCGAAAATCGAGGGACTCCGCAGCACTGGACTTGGGACAGACCCGGCACTTGGCTGGACTGGAGCGAACCTGACCAGCCGGCAAACGTCTGCAACTACCGTGCCCAATCCGCGTTCCTCTCCCTCCCTGTCTCTTCCCCTCTCTCCCCGGTCGTTTAGTTCAGGCGCGCCCTGTCCGGCCCCTCCGGCTAACAGGGAACCGCGAACACTAAACAGGGTGTGTGGTTAGAGAGGCTCGTGAGTAGCAGCTCCGTGAGCCTCACTCCTGGTATGAGATTAGCGGTCACCAGCTGGTGGGTCCGGCGGCCGTCAGGGGCGAGAGGCCCCTTCCGGGTGAAGAGGACGGAACACTGGGGCTCCTGGCTGAGTGTCAAGAACGCTAAGGGTCGGAAAATTGGAAGGACTACCCAAACCAGAAGGTAGATGCATTCATATCGATGATTCCCGCGCCTGAGAGTGGTTCCGACGCTTGGCGCTACAGTCACCGAACAACTGAGAAAGCCACACAAAGTCAGCACCGCGATGGTAGTTTATCATAGCACTGGGCCAAGCGAGGTCTGTGCTAATGTCAACCCACTACAAAACTCGGTAAACTGAAAGTTATAGGTTGGGGACATAAACGTTGGAAGCTCACGATCACTCTCGGACGCATCGTTTGACTAGCAAATTGATTCCCTTCCTACTGTCAACAAAGCGAAACACAGTTGACGCTTATCGATGTTCTCTGTTTAAACATACACTTCATGGGTCTTGCTTATTCTTTGCACTTCGCTGTGCAGTTAGCTGGCCACAGAGCACACACAACTCTACAAAAGGCACATTATGCCTTCACCAATATTTGTCTTACCAAACACTTGCCACTTTACTGGACTTATTTCGTATCAGTTTTATATTTTCGTAGTATGAATTGATTTCTCATACAGGCATTTCTCTGCAGCATCCAAACGATTTTCGACTGTCATTTCCCTCGCCCCGCTCGCCCTCATGGCACCTGCCCGCCACTCCGCGGCGCCGACCCCGCCCTTCATTACCGAGGTCACGTGCCGTGGCGACTTCTTGACACCTCCTTGTCACGTGCCGAAACGCGTTTCTCCGCACCGTACGAGACACCACGTGATAAGCACTACGCATTGCGCAAAACACCGTGACATCGCGCGAGACAGTAGACACGAAGCGCCGAGCGAGGCACCCAATCAATGGATCCACCACACATGGTCCACCAATTACTGGGTAGGTATCGAGCGGCGGCGGCAGTCGCAGCTCGGGGGGAGGGGGGGGGGAGGCGTGCTGAGAGCGGCGCCGGCTGCAATGTGCAAATTGAGACCGATGGCTGCAGCTAATGGTAGCGGCGGCGGCGCACTGTAGAGAGGCGGCCGTCACGAACCGGCCGGTACGCTGACCGTATACGGCTGATCGATGACTGTGGGTGAACTGTGTGCCGCGCAATGCGCTCAGAGCGGAAGAGACGGACGGTACGGACCGGAACGCGATGAGCACGGCACAGAATGTCACGGGGTGGTAGAGCGGGGCACGGATGAACACGAGAGAAACGGCATAACATGAAGAGATGTTGCACAGAACGGAATGCGTATCAGCACCGATCAACACGGCACGCTTGCAGGTTTGCGTGGACAAACCAAGTTTCCATTCGAGTCGACGATAGATGATTATTTTCTGAGAATGTTTCAATAATCAGTATTATCTAATTATACATCTGTTTTAAAAGCGCATCCAACATACCTATCCTTGCTGGTATAGCGAACAAAGCCAACCACAGAACGTAACACTCAACAAGATAATGAACAACATCGACCACACTGCCCATAAACCTTTCCTTGCTTCTGACAATTACAATTATCACGCCGAGCCTCGGTTGCACCGGGATTCCCTCTGCCTTCTGCGCAGCCATAGAGAAACTTCTAGCAGCTCCGGCACGGTGGCCGTGAAAATCCTTGGGAAGATTTGTGGAGTGGCGCTCCGGGGCTGCCGTGAGTCATGAATTTCGGCAGGATCCGGGAACATTCACCGATCTGGGAGCCGGACAAGACTCCGGAGCGACCCGTAAACAGTTTGGAATTGCCAGGAGCTTGTTTGGATTGCATACTGCGGGAATGCTCTAGATCTTCTGTGACGTCATAAGGTGTGACGTGTGAAGTGTGTCTAATTATTTTATTGATATCGATCGATGGCATTTATTAAATGCAAGCGCAGTAACTGGCTAACAAGGTCAGATAGATAAACTTATTGATAAATACAGACAGGCAAACACACAATTTTACAATAGGTCGCACTTACTAGTCCGACCACACCTCCCTCAGGCCCGGGTGTCACTGTCCCTCCCCGTTCCCCCCCCCCCCCCTCCCCACGGTACGGAGTCAGCGGACCAAATTGAGTCAGTCGCCGAGCTAATGTCATCAGCACGCCCGTGTGAAGAGCGAGCGTGGATGTGCTCGACGACGCGACTCGATACGACTCAACTCAACTCGACGCCACACGACGCGACTTTGTGCGACTCGACACGACGCCACGTGACGCGGCTAGGTGGTCCTAACTAAGACAGCTCATACAGGCGGCAGTCTGATGTGGGAAGATGGGGCCGTGGTGGATTTAACTAAAGGAGAGGAAGGTTGGGGACGGAAAGGTACGGCTGAAACTTTGTTGAGAATGGTTGACATAAGATAGATTGAACAGACGCGGAAATAACAGACGCGGAAAGGAAGAAAAGGAAGATGCAGCGTAGCATTGAAATTGCAGAACATTTATGGAACGGCGCGCGTTGAATGACAACCAAAAGAAAACATTTGAGGATGATCGTTCCAGCCCAGCACTAACCTTCAGAGGCTGGTCCGATTAGGAAACCCGATCAAGAACTTCCTTTTGATATCGTTCCTACAGCTGCTCCCATCCCCAGCTAAGGTCCCTAATGGCGTCCTTTAGGGAACGCCCCTAACACTCTCCATAACCCGGTGGGCCCCTAACGGCAACCATTTAAGATCGCCAGCACCGCTAACGACCATTAGCCATGGTCTGGTCAGCACACAACATTACAACATAGCCAGGGTCGCCGTGTCCGTGCATGGCTAGAATGAATCACACCGTTTGCAAAGAAGCTAATCAAACCAATGGCCCGCGTTATGTCCATAATGAGATAAATGGCCCGAACATAAAGAGCTCACACCCAATGCAGCGTCAGGTTATACGTGACCATCGGGGCCGTTTGATCGGGCTCCTTTCAACACGGCGGCAACAAAGCCGAAAAGTGGCCGCTCGCCGGTCGCGGCACCTCTCTTGGCGAGCTCACGTGACCATGCTGGGTGCTTTGGTAACGGGGTCAACTGCAATAGGACGTAATTGATAATGAGGAACGTGCAATGGCAAGCGAATGGTAATTGAAAATTTGTAATGGGTAATAATCTTAAGGATGCTAAGTGCGGCATAAGTATTATATTTCACGTAATGGATTATGATGGCTTCTCTCTAATGAGCCGACCATTTATTTATCCGTTCTTCGCAACAAAACCCACACCTAATGAGTAAAACGACCTTCACCTAATTCAACGCTGACCCGTAACCGACCCTGTCCGAGCCCCTCTAATTACTGAGGCTTTCACAGATAATTTGTTCCAGAGGAAAGGCCCGGGGTTAATTAGGGTTGATCCACGCCGGGCTAAAGCCATCCTAATGATACTAGCAGCTGACTTAGCGGGGGATGCTAGCAGGGTCATTTCGATAATGTTCTGAGGTTGTTAGGGGTCCAAACAGCCCCGATTGGGTCTAGGGTGATAGCTGGAAGGGATGCGAGCGATGGTCAAATTTTAGGAGATGGGATCGAGAATTTGTAATCCTACAGGGCGAAATTGTGTCGCATAGTTCATGCATAATAAACAAACGGCACGCGCCTTGGTCAAACAATGGTTTCCCAGGAGAATTCCCATTTCTCCATTGCCGTCCAGGGTACCTTTCCCCGTGGCGGGCGGCAGACCTCGACTCCAAATCGGATTCCCAGCGGCAATTGTTCCGCTGAGTGAGATATACTGCGTCCGACGGCGGAGCCGCTGCGTCGTCCGCGACGAACCGCTCAAACAAAGGGCCCCGATGGGCGGCTGATGAGCTAGATTATGGCGTTATGTCTCGGACCGCGCCGCGAGGGTCGGTCGGTACCGCTGGCTCGGACAGGGGTGCCGGAGGGAATCTGCAGGGGACGGCGCCGACGGGGAGGAGGGGGGCGTCGTGCTCGTCGGTGACGATGAAGATTGGCCGTCGCTGTCGTCGGAGAGGCGGCTCAGACGCGAGCTGATTAATCCACCGATTTAATTACCGCGCAGGAGCATGATGCGGTTATGGTGTGAGGGTGCGGATCATAGGGTGTGATTTATTAACCGCAGGTCGTTCCGAGGGACTTACTAGAGGCAGCGATCACTAACCGAAAACGAATGAGTTGACCACAAAGCTTGATGAGTTGATCAAAATGGAGGGAGTGATTCTGAAGTAAGCATGAATCATATAAAACCGTTAAAGATATTTACTTGCATGATTTTGGACAAAATTCACGGCTAATCAAACAACACAATCTTTTCACGAAGCGTTAAAATTATCCCAAACCCACTACTCGCGGAATTCGATGACAAGGGAACACTTTCAGTTTATGGCCCTTCGCTGTGGTGTTAGCGCCGCCATACATCCATAATTCTGTGCTAAGCCGTCAGGAATTTTCCTCTCTCGACAAACGTCCGTTCCGTGGCAGCGGGTTACGACAGGAACGACCACATCGTGGCACGGATCCGACGTCGTTAAAAGCAAAGACATAGACCGAGTGAATAAGGTCAGAAAGGAAGAGAGAAAGAGGAGAGCAAGAGAGAGAGAGAGAGAGAGAGAGAGAGAGAGAGAGAGAGAGAGAGAGAGAGAGAGAGAGAGAGAGAGAGAGAGAGAGAGAGAGAGAGAGAGAGAGAGAGAGAGAGAGAGAGAGAGAGAGAGAGAGAGAGAGAGAGAGAGAGAGAGAGAGAGGTGGGGGGGGGGGGGCATAGAAGGAGGCACAGAGAAACAATCAGCCTCAGATGTTCGTTTAAAAGCACGCCAAATGCGCAAGTTTCTAAGAATCAAGAATGTAGTTTCATCTTCAGCCTGCATTAAAATGTGAAAGAGTGATCATGTAAAATGTGATCATGAGAGAATAAGAGAAACCAAGTGCTGATTTACGGAGAGACTGAGCATCGACCCAAGAAGGCACCGTTCGAACTTTGCTTCTCAATTCAAGCAGCAAACCAAGTTATCGCTCGTTAGATAACTCCGTTATGGTAAAAGTTTGAAGGGAGAAAGGCATGCTGAAAACTGCAGAAAGAATAGCAGAAGACTGGAAATCCGAAATAAAAGGGTGTGCGTTTTGCTTATTCCCCACGCAGTAAGTTATGCCAAGGGTTCTGGAACATCTGGTGCGTCTGAGAGAGAGAGAGAGAGAGAGAGAGAGAGAGAGAGAGAGAGAGAGAGAGAGAGAGAGAGAGAGAGGGAGAGAGAGAGAGAGGGAGAGGGAGAGAGAGAGATAGAGAGAGGGAGAGAGAGAGAGAGAGGGAGAGAGAGGAGGCGGAAAAGAAAACAAAATAGAGCAAACATTTAACACCAAATATGAAAGCTAAAAGTTATTTGAAAGTAAGAATGATAAAGAAAAGAAATAACTCACATTGGTATCTAAGCAAGTGATGTTAAAAGTGTGAATCTACATAGAGCACAAGGTTATATTAGGTAGGATATGCGTGATAGGCAATCAAGGTTTAGTGAAGGACTCGTGTCCCAGCACTTAGGTAGATCCTAGAAATTTCAGCAAACATTGCTTAACAATTGCCGGTTTTGTTTCTTTCAAAATGCCACTAACATGTAAGCTGGTAATGCAGCCAAGCCAGTGTCATGATACCCGTAGGTATAGCTATTTGTTAATTTACCTACTAATTTATCATGAATTATCTTATTTGGCTCAAATCACTGTGCATTCAGCTGAAGTTGCGCAAATAGGCTGAGCACCTAAATCGTTCATGTTTGCAATCCTGATCTGCAGGCGATCCTGCCTTGCATTTTGCGAAGGAGTTGGATTGCATAATTTTCCGACAGCACAACTCCTTGTGCCCAGTCCCCATTAAAAATCCATGGCATGGTCTTTGATCCTGAAAATAAGGAAAACAGAAGGGTACCTACATAGGTACCTACATGATAGTGAACAATGTTCATGTTAGTGGAAGGGACATGATAAATAAATTGAACACGTCGCTAATTTGACAAATATCATGTGAAATGATGAATGATGATGCTCTAAAGGCATGATACCGAGATAATGACCGGAAATTTGCCGCTCGCCCTTTCTCACGATTGTCAGATTCGTTCCATTAATAAATGAAGCTCTCCGGTGGTTCCAAGTTGACTAAATGCCAGGTGTTGCCATTGTGCACATTAGTTACAGCTTCAAAGTGTGCTTGAACCTATCTTCCGTCCATTACATATCGATTCAATAAAGTAAATAAATTACCGATCATTGGACGCATGAGTAATTCAAGGGACATCACAATCACCAACGACAATTCAATTTTGGCCGATGGTGCTTAGTGTCACCGTTAATACCGGCAATCTGCCAACATCAGATCAATATTTCACTAGAGGTGCCATACCTTTCCGATATCCTAATTTGACGCATGTCGGGGCCTGGCATTATGTGTAGAACGTCGGACATTACATCCCATTACTCGATCATTGTCTGGACCAACCATCCATCACCTGGTGGACACTACGGCTCGCCGACCCGCACAGCCGACCCACCACCACCACACCGGCCCAGTCTATACGGCAAAAACAAACATCACACATTCCTCGAGAAATGGGATTCGCCCTCTAATGATGATTTATGACAAAATTACCGCCGATAAGATAGTCGGCGGCGGTCGGCCGGTAGCGGAGCCCGGGTCGCTCCGATGCCGACCCGTCGATGCTCCGGGGGATGTCTGGCCCCAGATGGCGGGCGCGCGCCAAATGTCTGACATTCCGCGCGCCCAGCCGGAGGTATGTGGCGCCCGGCTGGAATTGGACGTGACGGGGCGCCGTTAGAGGCGGTTCAGAGGTCCCGCGGCGCCCGGTGTATGTGTCCGCGGCGCCCCGCGAATGTGTCCGAGGTGCACTGTGTATGCATTCGCGGCGCCCGGTGTATGTGTGAGCGGAGCAGTATGGCCATCAGACGGGGGAGGGAGACAGGTCGTCAATGACGGGAGAAACGTCTGCTTTGACGGCGGCGGGTGGTAATTGGTAGAGGGGGCATTCCACGATAGATCGTACCAGGCCCGTCACCCTCATCTCTCAGATTTTAATGAAAATCGGTCCTAGGGGTAATCATAGGCCCCAAAGACGCCTGGCAAAACATCAGACTTCTCAGATCAAAACTTTTTGAGTTATATTGCATTACATTTTTTTAACTTCGGTATGTAACGGTGAGTTTGATGGCCTATAACTCAAGAACGGGTTAAGCAATCAACAAAAAGTAAACAACACTAAGCTTGGTATGAATCAAAAATTAATATTACTATTTAAAAATTCCAAAAAAAATTCAATGTTAAGCAAAAACCTTAATCTTTTTTCATTTGCCTCTAATGACTTTTGGGACCAAAACTTTTCACATTTTTATTTTTTCAAAATAATCTTCATGTCATTGCAAATCGACATGCAAAAAATTAGAAAGGTGTTCTTTCTATAAGTTCCTCATTTTCCCGCAAACAAAATGGGTTTCGGAGGGGTTGATACGACCCCAGCACGCCGTTTCGCTTCTAATAGAGCTAGAGCCTCGCGGAAAAAACGAGCGTGTGTGCCGTTACAAGTCGCAGCGATTGGTACCCGATTTTAAGGTCTCAGGTTAACCGGTAGCGTCTGAGGTCAGGTCACGTGACTGAAGTTACGGGTTCGGTTTTTAGTAAATAACTTCGCAAAAAATGGCCGCAGAGCCGCGATTTTGGCATCATTGTGTTCGCCTAGCTCAGGTGCATCGAATGGTATACTTTTTGCTAGGGTGAGGTCAACTTGAGTAGTTGACCTCGGGTCAAGGTCAGGTCAGAACCCCTCAGGTCACGAAGCTGGGCAAAGGGTATCATATGGCATATCATTCGATTCGGAAGGTCTTCCCGAGTCCATTGGTGGCTTTCCCGACTCTCTAGCTCCATTTGATCGGGAGTTATTGACGAAAAACTCGTACGACCCTAGTGACGTCATAAATGACGTCACGCAAGGTTAACAATGCAAAAGTAAAGCATTGGACTTTGCAAGGATTGCATGAAATCACGATACCATGTACGTGGGATAGTTTTAGATCATTCTCGGCGCCAAAATAACAGTTTTTATATTTCCCCATTGATTTATAACAGTGATGTCACGTGACCGACCTGACCTCATGTAACCTTGAAAAATTCCCAGATATACAAGTTGTGAGACCTCTGGAGGACACCATGTATGCGTCCTGTAACTTTCATCTCGGACAGCTATGGTCATTGGCGTCCAAAACAATGTCAGAACCAAACAGCCTTTTTCACCCTCGCGCTTATAGGAAAGAGGGTTGAATGAACCCTCTTTTCACTTTTTTTCAGATGACTCAGACTTGAATTGAAATTTCAGTAACCCGTGATGTCACTAGGCAGCTTTACCACGCCATTTGTAAGCTCCCCTCCCGAAATCACTATTCGAAACCGTTATCGTGACGTAAAATAAATACATTTATAGACAGAACACCTTCCTAATTTTTTGCATACTTCTTAACAATAAGCCAAATATTTTTTTAAAGAAATAAAAATTCAAAAAAATTTGGTCCAAAAGTCCAAAAAATACAAATGAAAGAAAACTCGATATGTCATATATCAAAAATAGCGTATTTTTCGAAATTTCAAAAATACATATTAATCTCTGTTTCATTGCAAGTTCAATGTTATATAACATTTGGCATTTGAATAATCCGTCTTAGAGTTACAGCCCGCCAAACTTAGCGCTGCAAAGCAAGATCCAAAAAATGTTATACACCATAACTCAAAAAAACTTATCTGATAAGCCTGAAATTGTTACAGGTGGATTCAGAGCCCCTGATTACCCCTGAGACCAATTCTCGTCAAATTCCGAGAGATGAGGGTGTCAAATTGGAAAAAAGTGGTACGATCTATCGTGGAATGCCCCAGAGCTCTCATATACCTCATGTAGATGGTGAATAGTCTGCAGAAACATGACAAGGAGCGTATTACATTGAACGGGAAAAACCAAACACAGCGAATGAAACTTTCGGATAAGTTATATGGGTATTGGGTAAACATAAACCTGAACTCTGAATACACATGACGCGAAAAAGAATCCCGTCGAGCCAAGTAAGTCTATTGACCAATGACCATGTCCGTCCAGGTATGCCCCTGGTCCGAACCTTGTACTCGCAAGTACAGGAAACACACCGCATCTATCTAGAAATACCGCCAGCGCGCCAGGCTCGGTCCCGGCTCCTCACGGGTGGCTGAAGCCGAGGCCAACGTCCCAGGCGCCGAGAGGCAGTTTCTCTCAGCACGGGCCGCGTGTGACGAACCAAATTAGCCCGCGTGAGGGGCGGCTCTGCGGGGCGATGACGGCACGGCAGGTGACTCGAGTGGTAAATAATGCGGGCGGCTTTGGTTAGAGTGAACTAGCCAGTAAATAACTCGGGCACCTTTGGTAAGAGGGTGACCCGGCCGGTAAATAACACGGGCGCCTCTGGCTAGCGGGGGAACTGGCCGGTAAATAACACAGGCGCTTTGGTTAAACGCAGTTCACACTTGCCCGTAAGGTCTGCCGGTGACGGGCCCGACACCGTCAAAACGGCCGAAACCGACGGAGCGACGGCCGTCAGGTCGACGGGCATGTGTGAACCGGCAGCGTTTGACGGCCGGCAACAGCTGACTGCGCCGGCGCCGGACCTGACGGCCGTCGCTTTGGAAAGTTCAGCAATGTTCAACTTTTGACGGTGACGGGCCCGTCGGTTTGAATGTCTGCGTGTTGGAGGAAGAGGAAAAGGAACGTTATCATGCAGCATGAAGCTTAAATGCATTTTTAAGATAATTTATATCATTTTCTATCCATTTGTTGAGATGAAAGTGTTTATTACGGCACGATATCTTGAGATTCGCTCCCTGCTTTAAGTCAGCGAACCGATGTGTCTTTCATTAAAATAAAATTGCAGCGTTATTTGACAAAAAAAATGTAAAAGCGTGGTATTTTATTTCTGTAATTCAAAGAATATTTTTAGCTTCTCGGCCTCTACCCTCCCTGTACCCTCCCCCATCCCCTTCCCCCATCTGCGTCCATCTCGAAAATGGTGCGCCATTTCTGTCACAATATATGGCAGCCAATGGGAGTTACCAAATCTCAACTTTCGTTTGACGGGCTGCAGGCCGTCAGGTCGACGGTGACGGGCCCGACACCGACGGACTGACGGGCATGTGTGAACTGCGTTTTAGAGGGTGGACTAGCTGGTAAATAACACAGGTCTTTGGTTAGAGGGTGGACTAGCCGGTAAATAACACCAGCGTTTTGGCTAGCTAGTGGATGAGCTGGCTGGTAAATGCCACAGGCGGCATTTGCTAACATGTGAACAGGTTGATGTTAAAACTGAAGTCTGGCGCCAAAGCAGGTGGTTTGAAAGCTTAATAACGCATACCTACAATATTGGCTATAGTGAGTAGCTGGGCAATAAATGGCACAAGTATGTATCACTGCACAGTAAATAAATCAGGCGGTTATTGGATGATCAAAAGCGGTCATCAGTAAAAAAATGGATCAGGAGATATAAAATATGTCTTAATATTAAGCTACCATTGGCAGCGTGGGGATCTATTCAACTGTCGATGTAAAACGTTTAGGGTGCAGCAATAGCAATGACATCAGATTTAATCGGTGTAGGGCTGTCTATATGTAGATCGAGGAGCGTCGTGCAGGCAGCTGTAACACCTGTCCCTCGACCAGCATTTGGCATTCGCCATAATCCCCCGGTACTAAACAACAATTTATGCATAAGCTTCATTAATGAAGCAGCAATCATATGAACCCTAATTAGACCGTTAATGACAGATTAGAGGAATCATGTTGCAGATTGCAGCGCCTCAATCTGCTCGCTGCGGGGTGCGCGGTTACTCAGCAATAACTAACAGGCAATCACCTCGTTCAGGCCGCTGAAAGCACCGGTGTCACGCGTCATCTCAATCCCACCTCACCACTCCTTGGGGAGTGGCGCTCCACGCAATTACGCAAATTTCGGCGCATGATTGCGCGCCCGTGCGGCTGCTCTACCGCTTAAAATGCATCAAATATTCAACATCAAAGGCGCGCCCGCGATGAAGGGTTGGCTCGACGGTCCCGACGGGTGCCTCTCGACGGACCCTCGTCGGCACGGTGGCGGCGGCTCGGTTTAAATTTGCCTTCCCTATCATTAAAGCTCGCACTTGGGTGAGCGTCAGAGGCGGCTGTCGGGATTTTAATAACGGAGCAGGGCCGGAGTGGGGCGGCGGCGGCGGCGGCGGCGGCGGCGGCCGAGCCATTGTTTGTTTCTCTGCGGCCGCCGCGAGGAAAGCCGACCTGCCGGCGGCGGCGGCGGCGGCGGCGGAGGCGGCGGCGAGGGCGGTGCCGTCGGGGCGGCACTCGAGCGGCAAAAAGGAGGCTTCACGGCAGCCTAGCGGCGGCGGTGACGGCAGCAGTGGTGGCGGCAATGACAGTGGTGGTGATGACGACGGCGGCGGCAGCGGCGGCGGCGGCGGCGACGACGGTGACAGCTGACGCCGTGCGCCGGCGGCTCCCCTCAGGCGCAGACCGCCGCCCCTCCCCTCCAGGATAATCCGGCCGGTCATTAGTGTCGGCACGACCGGAAAGGAGCCGCGTTGCTGCCGCCGTCATCGTAATGAAGCCGTAATGCAGCCAGCCGCGGCGGGCGGCGTGCAGTGCCCTCGAGCGCTCGGCTCAGCTCAGCCAGCCTTCTGCTTTGATCGTGACGGCGCGGCGGTGACAGAGAGCCTTCCGGGATTTTCCTCTGCAGAGTCGTTTTGGAGCGATATCCATGGCTACTCAGCTTGGTTCACGGCTCATAGTTCCATCCAGGGCCAATGACCGATCGATGACTGACAGCGATAGCGATGAACGGTCATCCGGAGCCGTCACTCGCTGTCACCAAAAGGGTGATGGCCCGTGACCTGACCGCAGGCCGTGCATGTCGTAGACGTGCACGGCCTTCAGCGTTACAGCCATGCTTGGTATGAACACAACAGCTGGATGATGGTAACGATCCGCTAGCTTCGACAAAATCATAATTTTTGTCCACCAGCTGTGCTGTCCAGATGAGGAATCATACCGAGAGTTCAGGCATGGAGTACCGTGGGTGTCGGAGAGAGTTGCTGACCGTGTCGGAGAGAGTGCTGGGGGCGGCGGCGGCGCTGCAGCCGGGCACGGTGAGGCCCGGGCCGGCCGCTAATCTGCGGCAGCCGCCGTCTGTTTACAGTGCAGCCCGGCTGACGGCCGTGCCGTCTGTGCCTGTTTGCTCACGGCCGTACTGCCGCCGCCGCCGCCGCCGCCGCCGCCGGGGCTGTCAGCGGTCGGCAGCCGCCACGGCTGTGGCTGGGGCGGCCGCTGCACTGTGGTGGCGGCGGCGGTGGCAGGGGCGGCGGCGGTGGTGGCTGTGACATCAGTTGCGGCGGCGACTTCGCTGGCGTTGGCGGTCGTATCGGATTGGACAGCGGCGATGGTTGTAGTGGTGGATAGGGTGGCTCGGTGGGGGCGGCCGGCTTTGGCGACGGAGGCGGGGCAGCGGCGTTGGCGGCGGCAGCGGCGGCGGCGGCAGCGGCGTTGGCGGCGGGGGTGGGGCGGTGGCGGCGGGGGCGAAGGCGGCGGTACACTAGAGAGGCGTGTAGCGGCGGTGTGACTGACCGCAACAGCGCACTCTGCGGTCAGTGGCGTTCTGCGGTTGGGTCGGGCGTCTGAGCGGTTGGCCAGTGACACGGGTGCATTGCAAAGCAGACGGAGTGAGGCGGTTAGCGTTTTAAGTGAACAAGTGAGTTATAGCGTACTGTGAAGAAGTTTGAGAGGAGGATGACAGGTAACGAGAAGAAATGGGAAAGGGAAGAAAGGAGGAGAACGAGAAGCGTACGAAGAGAGAGAGAGAGAGAGAGAGAGAGAGAGAGAGAGAGAGAGAGAGAGAGAGAGAGAGAGAGAGAGAGAGAGAGAGAGAGAGAGAGAGAGAGAGAGAGAGAGAGAAAGAGAGAGAGAGGACATAGGGAGGGAGAAGCAGAGAGGCAGAGGGAGAGAGAGGAGGGAGGGAGGGAGGGAGGGAGTGGCGGACGGCCGGCCGGAGGGACGGACGGAGGCCCGCCCCGGTGTGTAAAAAGGATTAAGACGGGCGCACCTGATGATTACATCTCCCCTCCCTCCCCTCCCACGGCGGCAGAAGAAGCGTCTGATCAGTAACGCCAGGAATGCACCGACGCGCCACCCGTAATCACATGCCAGACACGGGAGCGAGCGAGCCGCTCCGCCACTCTTCCGCGACAGGATGGCAGAGCGAGGGAGCCGGACGGCACGGTTCACATGGGACCGCTGCGGTAGGAACACTGACGAGAGGCCAGCGAGAGGGGAGCTCACACGGTGCCCCAATCGGGAAAATCACATCGTGCCCTATCGCCCAGCCCACCATGTGTCCTGCTCCCTTTGTCAGGCCCCTTCTACGTCCCGCCCTCGTCGGTCCCACAGGCCAGTACTCTGTCCCGCCCCCCGTGTCTCCGTCTCGCCTTTCTGTGTCTCCCAAGTCAGCAGCTCCGTCCTGTCTCCCGTTCTTCAGTCTTGTCTACCGTGTCTCCCAGTACACCGTTCTGCCTCCCGTCTTCCACCCCGATGTTCCGTCCTCCGTCTCCCACCCCGGTGTTCCGTCCCGTCTCCTGCCCCTCCCCAGCACCCCGTCCAGTCTCCCTGTGCCTCCCATCCCGGTGTTCCGTCCGTCTCCCACCCCGGTGTTCCGTCCATCTCCCTCCGTCTGTCTGTTCGTCAGCGATGGCGGTCAGAGATAGCCGCTGCTGATGGATCGCGTGTCGCCGCCCGGACGGCACACACCGCGCCGCGCCGAGACAATTGTGGGAGAGCCGCGCCGCGTCTGTCTCCGCCGCGCCGCTTCCGTCTCCACCGCGCCGCGTCCGCCGCCGGCGCCTAATTAGCTCCCCTAGCGAGCTGCGTCAGCCGGCGCCGCACCGGCCGCCGAAACACGCCACCGATAAACAGAGTGCTGATTGGTCGGCTCTCTGCAGCGTCAGCATCTGCGCCGCTGACGGCGAACAGACGCCGGCCGAGCCTGCTGCTGACGGCTCGGATGGCTCACAGCTCACGGTGCTGATAACCAACAGCTCGCGGTTTATGGCGGGATGATGCCTCACAGCTTTCGGCGCTGGGAATCTCAGAACTCACAGGACTGAGACCTCACAGTTCCCGGTGGGCGGATTGTCTCACAATTCATGGTGCTGAAAGCTCACAGTTCCCGACAAACAGGGAACTGATGCCTCACAGCTCACGGTCCTGCCACTGTACGTCTAGATGCCTGCCCACTCCCTCAGTATCACACGGCAGCGGTAAGACATTGGAAAGGCCCGGGCGAAGCCGTTGTTATGATTCATGAGCTGAGCTACCTCAACTGCTTATCCTCAAACCACCACCAGTTGAATAAAACAGCTTCGCGTTCCCGGTGCCCTATTGGTTGAATAAGTATGTACATACCCTCTGTCGGTTGGCGCCTCATCCATTTGACCAACGCGCCACACAAAACTCCCGGCAGAGCTCCGCAGAAACAGATAACCGGCCTCTGCTGGGAAGCGGTCCTCATTTCCCTTGTAAAACCTGTAGCTGGTCTGTCATGTCGTCGCCGTCGGGCTGGTTAGCAGTGATTTCCGACGCCAAACATTCAAACGTCCCTTCTGACCCACCAGTACCGGCGTCGGCAGTCAAAGTCAGCCATGTCACCGCGGGCATGGGCTTTCCTGGACACGAAACGGAAAGGACGTCGAATGGGAAGGACGCCATTAAGCATCAACTGAGCGACCACACATTGTGTTGAAGGGATAGGAGCTCAGCAGGACTCCAGAACCGCCAAGAAGTGACGTGAGTGTTGGGCAAACACGCCCGTCAAATCTGACACATTTCACACTCACTGTACTGAGTGTACGCACTCGAAGTGCCTCAGCGGACGGCTAAAGACCAACTGTTGATAGATGAGTTTGCAGACCCTGTCAGATTAGCTGCTGCGCATTCTGGCGGCTAACAAGCACGATGATGCGATTAAACTGTCAGTTTTGGCCGTACGCACATCCCGTCAGAGAAGCGGCCGCCGGGACTGAAGAACTGGCTGCATTCCGGAGCTGCCGACCAGGCTACAGCGGAAGTAGGGCTGGGTAGGATTGTCGAGCGAGGTGCAGCGAGCGAAACACATGGAGCCGCTCGGTTTCTGAGAGAACTAGCAGTAGGAACGGAATCCGCATACACCGCAGTCGCAAACGACCAGCCTGTCCCATCTGATCCCGCCCAGGGCCAAGATCGGCCCCCGTAGCGTCCTGTTCCATACAGGTGACGTCAACCACTCCACTGGTCTGCACATGCCACCCTCTCTGTGACGAGTTTGTTTTCACAACGCGACACACGGCCACGACGCCGCGCCGGCTGCTCCGTGAGGCAGCCTTGTGAGACTTCGCCGTAAGGCAGTCACTCAATAAGACATTCTGCTCCGTGAGATAGCCCGTGAGACTCTCTGCTCCGTGATACAGGCAGTAGAGGATTCTATTTCGTGACGCAGCTTGAAAGTTGGAGAAGCATACATGTCCCTATCAGTATGAAGAATTTCAGTCAGCTATAATATGAACACCACCGTTTTCTTCAGCCACTGTGATTCTCCCTCGTAACAGAACCCCATCGGGAACGACGCAATAGAAAAGCTCTACCAACTGCCAATAAAGTCCGTTTTGTAGCTGAGAGTGCAGCTTTTGGCCGGCCGGTCTGCCAGCCGTCAGTGGCTGTCCGTTTTTTTTTTTTGCGTTGCCCGATTATAGCCACGAAACCCAGCAGAGAATCCCTTCGTCTGAGAAGGGCTCCAATATCTGAGAGAAGGTTTTGATGATCGCGCTGAGGACGGCTCGATGGTCAGTGAGCAGGGCCCGACTCGATCGCCGGGCCAAATTGAGCCCCCTGCGGCGCGGACGGCATCGATTTCGAGCCGGTTGAACCGCCCCCGGCCAGCCCATCTGGCAGAGAAGATTGGGTGGGATGCAATCGGCAGAGAAAACATGGTAAGAGACAGAATGTGGTGATGAAAAGACCCAGAAATGTTTGAGAGAAAATACATAGATCGGTTTAAAAAGCACTGGTCGAATTCGTACGCTCTTAGAACGCAAGATAATTTTCTTCACTTCTTGACCTCGTGTTTTGTAAGGAAGGCACGATCTAAAATAAGAATATCCGATGCAACTTAAAGCTTCAATAACGTCACCGCTGTTTTGTCCAGGCCACGGTAGAATCCCGTGCACCACAGTGCCTCTGCTGTCATTCTGTTGCAGCAGAAGACAATACTGCAGGAAGTGGCGACCAGCCTCACCCGTCGTGCGGAGGGGTGGTCACGAGGAGAGCAGAGGCCGCCCCAGGGGCAGAGTGGGGAGGAAGGGTTGGTCACGAGGAATGCAGAGGCCGGGCGGGCCGCACCAAAGGCAGAGTGAAGAGACACAGCTCCGCCAGCCGGCCTGCGGGAGACCAAATGAAAGACAAACAGACCGGGCGGCGCCGGCCGACGGGCGATGGGCCGGGAGGGGAGGGGAGGCGGGGAAGGGGAGGGAGAGGGGAAAGGAGCAGAGTGTGATTGGCCGGATCGTGACTCGGCGGGCCTTTGGTGCAGCGGTGTGAGCAGTCTGCTGCAGCTGGGCCGCGCACTGTGCAAGCTGCCCGTGCGTTGTGAAGGTTGAAATAGGCAGCCTGTCGTAAAGTGGAGTTTACACCACGAGTTTTCACCAGCTGCTTAGCACACATCCCACGTGCCACCAATATTTACTGCATGTCTAATTTGGCAGCAATCACTGAATATTGGACAGGTATGAAGTTACTGATGACCGCAACCAGGTAACCCAAATCTCACCCCAACCCACCTATTACCCCACATTAAACTGGCCCCGCCCCTCAGTGGGTTGTGTTCACCCCTCCTCCCCCCCCCCCCCTCCAGCCCCGACCGGCCACGTCCGCTCGAGTCTGGCACAGCGATTACACCATAACTCAATGGTCTGAGACGTGCTACAGCCACAGTCGTGTCGGAATGGGGTGGAGGCCACAGTATCAGCGACACCGGCCCCACAGCTGGCGGGCCGAGCTGCCGACCGCAGCGAAACGCCGCACACGACAGCGACAGCCGCGGCGGCGGCGGCCGGCCGCTCCAGCCCACACAGCCAAATCTACAAGCTGGACTGGCCCGTCCGGATTAGCACTGGCAGACACCCGGAAAATCGCCAGGTATAATCTCATGGCTCCCTGGATTCTGAAGGCGTGCCACGACCAACCGCAACCGCACCAGCGACCGCAAACAGATGGTGCAGCGATATAGCTGCAGAATCGCGGCCGTCCGCGGCGCCGACGGGACGCCGGGTCCGGCCGACCGGACACCTACTTCCGCGTCAGCTGTGTGGTGGCGGTGGCGGTGGCGGTGGCAACGGTGGCGACGGTGGCGTTGGTGGCGATGGCGGCGATGGGGACGGAGGTGGCGGTGGCGTTGGCGATGGCGATGTACGACAGGGCAATGTTGGTCGTAAAGGTCGATTACAGTCTCGATTTGTCGCAGGGATATGGCACGTGGTGTAACACACCAAAGTTGTGGTGTGACGTGTGCTGCAAAGTGACGCGTAGCAATGAGTACCGGAAGACAGCATGACCATCATTTTCACCATCGTCTGCCACCTATCCGCCAGCTTCCGCTTCTGCTTGACTACTATATATATATATATATATATATATATATATATATATATATATATATATATATATATATATATATATATATATATATATATATATATATATATATATATATATATATATATATATATATATATATATATATATATATATATATATATATATATATATATATATATATATATATATATATATATATATATATATATATATATATATATATATATATATATATATATATATATATATATATATATATATATATATATATAAATAAATACTATATTATATTATAGATTGTAGCGTTCCAGACGTCCACATCCGCACCGATAGCAGCGTTTCGCAATGTATCCCTTCCGCTCCGTCCAAGGAATATTCGGTCGCCTTGTTTCATCGTTTGAGACGTCCTATCACTAGAAGTCCAGAGTCAGACATCTGAGGCTCGTCAAAAGGTTATGTGAGTATATTACGAGTGAAGATGATTCCAGACTAATCCGATCACAACCACGTCTGTCTGGAGTCCCGCGACACCACTCGACCAAGCACCGGACATGTCTGGCTAAACATCGCCAGAAGTTTGTCATCTGAAGAATGTCAATCGTCAGAATATCGTGATGTCGATCAGATGTTGACCTCCCATGATTTCTGTTGCCTGTCGACTAAATACAAATTTTGCGATATTACAATACACAGTCCACTTTCACGACGCATGCATATATAGTTACGACGCAAACGAAAGCTTGAAACTTACGGAAGTAGCAACAAATTGTGGTGTACGATCTTTGAATCCCCCTTTTAAATCGTAGGTTTCATCAGAATCTTTATGAATCAAACAAACCTTTCACCAGTCCATTCCTGCCCGTGACTTTTCAAACGCACCAACCGTTGACATCGGGCGCCTTTCTGTTGCATATTTGAACGGCACGCCGTCTCTGGACATTCCATGGCTGGATTTTCGCCACTCCAAACAGCAGGTCCTGGACTTTCCAATCCCTTCACGGCACGTGACGGGGCGTCACAACACGTGCATGGCGCCACGTACGTATTGCTGGAAAAGAGTCGTGCAGCCATGGCATTCAGCTTTTACACTTTTTGGTTTACTTTGCATAATTCAGAGAATTGCTGAATGTGGTCTGAGGTATGTGCTTGCTTAAATGTAGATTATCTATTTTTGGTGGAGTCAAAACATGAAATATCAATGAAAGGGTGGACAGGTGCAAAAGCATCGTTTGTGACTTGCAAAGGCAACACCGTGAAAAAAAAACTTACGCAGCCATGCCTGAAATAAAACATAAATTAGAAGTTTCCAAATCTATGCCCAGGTGCTCGATGGAAAGGGCGCGAATATTATATGAGTTATAGCAGAACTTTGTCAACTACGTAGGCCTGCGTTAGTCGCACATTATTGGGGTGGGCCAATTCATCGCGTCTATGCAGGTGGAAGCTTTTCATCGGCCAACTGCGTCGCTGGGGCCCGCGCAGTTACAGGACAGGGTGCGATAGGGCGGGGTGGGGGCAACGGGGCAGAGGGTAGAACGGCGCAGTGGAGGTCTGGCCACCCTGCCATATACAACCTATAGGCTATAGCTGTCAGGTGGCGGTTAGAACGGACCATCAATCCATCTGCGGCTAAAGTTTATCTCCATCCCGCCCAACTGCACATTCAGAGCATATGACGTATGAACTGCAAGTGTAGCAAATAAGAGATACCTAATGATAAATGAACGTGGTATTGTTTTTAGGCATCTGTTTACTTTCAATATTCAGTCATGCTTCCACCGTTATCGCCCCACGAATAATCTCACTTTGTTCCCATTATCATACACCAAGCAGATCTTTTTATTCAGCAAATACATTGCTGTATGGTGTTGACATGTCGTGGTTCTGCGTTAGTCCGGTCTGAGGCCCATCGGTACCCGAAGACTGAGGTCACTGAGTCTATCACCTGAGTGCACCCATCACCTGCACCTGTTCCACAGCCGACTGATGTGACGTCACTGACGTGGCTCCCCTCGGCAGATGACGGATGATGACAGTGATGGCCATCAGGGCTAATAAAGCTGCTCCCGTCGACCGCACAGTTGCACACCCAGTTCAAACTGCACAGTGCGCACGTATTGAACCGGAGACCTCATGTGTTCATGCAGGTCATGCGATGCTCCATGCATTCCAAATTATACTTTTTGCTTTCTTATATTTAATGGAATAACCTTCTGTTCAAAATTCTAAAAATTGCCAAAAGTTACCAAAAACACTTGAATATATTTCGGAGGCCTCCGAAATATATTCAAGTGTTTTTGGTAGCTTTTGGCAATTTTTAGAATTTTGAACAGAAGGCTATTCCATTAAATATATTACATATAATGCTGTTCACCAGAGTGCTTCGTCATTTTTTTGCTTTCTTTCTAAATTCTACCCGTAAAATCCTATGGAAAACACAATAATAGTATAACATTTGCTCTAAAACAAATGTAATACAAAGCATTAAAAAAGTTTGAAATATTTGGTGTGGAATAGCAACGAAGTTGTGCGTTAGTGGGTTAAAGCTCGTAAATAATGGCAATGTGCAGCACTGGATGTTGAAAAATTATTGGATGGTCGCCATGTGCCAGACAATTATTTTCTAGCATGCAAGGTGGACCGTCTACTGTGAATGCATGCAGATTGCAGTTCCAAAATCATGCAACCACAATATCCAGTGAAACCGAGTAGATAAATTGATTATGAGAGCTTCAAAAAGGTCTTGCAATGCGAGAGAGAAAGAAAGGGGCAAGGAGGGGGATGAAGAAAATTGCCCATCGTTAGCAATTTAATTTCCAGCCAGTCAGTGGACTCAACCGATTTAGGAGAAGTGTAAAATACAAAATGCAGCAAGAATAAGAAAATGCGATAAACAGACGAAGAAGGCAACCAGATTGCGTGCAGTTTCTGTCTTACCTGTGTTGCGTTGCTCGCCGTTCTCCATCCTTGGTGCCTCAGGACTCGGAGCTCGTGGTCCTGTCCGCTCGTAATCCAGGCCGGAACTCAGCCACTCATGGCACCCACTGTCACCGAGCACACACTCCACACACCCTTCCGCAGGTGTCACTGACAGTTGACCCCGTGTCACTGACACTCTGACACGGCGTGACACGCTGTGTCACCACCACGGGCTCGACTGGTGCACCACCCGTATCACTGCCAATCACAGCAGGGACTGGTGGCTGGAGAGCCACTCGCTGCCTGCTGACAGCTGCACACACACAGCCCCTCTGGGACACACAGACACACCAACACACACCTGGGACCGACTCCGGCAATTCTCCCACCGGGCCGGTCGGAATCCTTCGCCTCTTGAGAGCGATCACCGCCGTGTCGCTATAAATCGGCCGCGATCACACCGCTATTGTTGGAGCCGCCACCGGTCGGAATGGGCCCGGCACGGGATCCCAGAAGCAGCGGCCCTCCGCAGGGGACGGGCGACACCGTATCCTCAGACGACAGCCACACCGAGCGGGACTTCACAGCGACCTCTCGGCGCGGCCGCCCGCGCGCGACTGAGCTGCAGCCGCCCCGCCGCCGCCGCCGCCGTCCGGCAGCCCGCCGACCGCCGCCGCCGCCGCCGCCGCCGACCGTTGCCCGCCGCTCGCCTGACCGGCCGACCGCGCGCGCAAGCCTGCCAGTCGCCGCATCGTCACACGGCTCTGCGGCTCTGCACAGCCGAGTCTTATGACCTCCCCCATGGGCCTCTGCGTGGACTCGCCCACAGCTCCTGCCCATACCCCCTCCCCTCCCGCCCTCCACCTATGAGCTTTGTGAAGTTAGAGTCCCCCGATCGACCCGTGTCGTGTTGAGGTCCGGGCCTCGGCCGGCGGCGGCCGGCTCTCCTCCGATTGCATGAGTGGTCGCGGCGTTCTATCGCGGCCGCCGGTCTTGATTACACGGCCGCCGGTCCTGATTTATGGACCGCCTATTCAGCGCGGCCCAGAAGGCCAGCCAGCACCGGCGGCCGCGAGCGCTCGGCGGCCGGCCCTATGGCAGGGGTGGGAAAGGGTGGGGTCATAGGATGCCTCAGGGGATCAGGCGTGGCCGATCCCGGCGCGTCCCTCCGCCATTTTCTTCCCAGATCTTGCCTGGGACAGACATTGCAGTCATCTCCCATGTTTCAGTCCCGATAATGCCCAAAGCTATTTCAAAACCATGTTCATCACCTTTTCTTTTCCATGCCATTCTTTTCAATGTCCCATTCTTACAGCTCACATGCGCAATTCCGGCATTTCCATTTTCCCTTTTAGGAGACAGGAGATTCCACTTCAGTGCTTCAACTGGTACACATGAATTTATTCAGCTGCCAGTCGCCAGCAGAGCACATCATGGTGGAAGCACCCAGCAGAGCAAGTCGTGACGTTTTCCTGCTGGCATCAGCCCAGGGTCGAGTCGCGATTTCAGCACCCCAGTCACCGATCTCCTACATCGGCTCTACCGAAACATCAGCTCATCAGCTCTCTGTGTCCGTTTAGGGAAGGAACTGAGCCATTGTTATGGTGTTTAAAATTATATTGGTGTTCGTGAATACGTAGAGATGGCGCAAGCAGTTACCTATTGTGGAAACATTGAAGACAGCAGGGGGAAGCATGCTCGTAGGCAAAAGCTTAGAGCTCAAATGACTGAATTAAAATGGCATTTCTGGCAGAACACTGGCGGACGTTTGTGCTGTTCGGATGTTGTGACCATGTGAAGAATCTGCTGCGCGCTGTTTTGACGTTCCGTGGCCAGCACTGTGCGCCGGCCGCACTGTGCGCCGGCCGCACTGTGCAGTCTCCATTGTAAATGCACCGCCACGGCTGCATTGATTGACCATTGTTGCGCGGTTCGGCACGGGCGGTCTAAGGCTCCTTTGTTGCCGGGCGCCTTTGGTGCGGTGCCCTACCATTATTCCTGCGCAAAGGATTGTGTCGGTGGCCGGCTGTATGCGTGTGTCACGATCACAACACTGGGTCACTGTGTGTGAGGGGTGGGGGTGCGTATGATGCATCGGAGCGCGCGAGCGGCTTTGGTCGGTACTTCGCTGCCCGATGCTTAGTTCTATGACAATCGATGGTCGGCATTTTGCCGCTCGATGCATAGCTCAATGCAATTCGATAAAAGGAGCCCTAAAAATAGTGTGAGCCCAATCTTCTACGCAGTGAGCAGTACGTTATGTTGCCTCATCCATTTATAGATTTTTTTCAACACGTTCTGCATAAGTTGTCATACAGCTCGTTCGATCCGATTCCTTCCGAAAGTTTTCTCTTCGATGAAATCGAAAGTCCTATCAGGTGCAACTGCAGTGCATTCTATGTTAGTTTCTGGCTACATCTCATTAATTCATTTATCCACTTACAGAAAAGCTTTATGTCCTCCTCCCTTGTCGGCTGCGGCAGAGGCCAGAACAGTCCTCGTAATGGTAACATTTGCATTGGCGAAGACTGTCCGAACGCACGACGCCGAGGCTAAGCAGGATCCACCTGACCATACGACTAAACACACCTTTCTAGTTTTGCCACTGGGATTTATACGTACGAGTATATTATTATAATCAGAGCAAACTATATCCTGGGGACGACCGCCTGTGACCACTGCGTCAGGCGACGTCAGACCATGCCCCTGCTGTCTAGTGACCCCTGATCGTGTCCCCGCTATCTAGTGACCCCTGACCCTGACCTCACTGTGACAGGTGCCCCCTGGCCGTGTCCCCAGTTCCAGTGACCCCTAACCCTGACCCCACTCTGACAGGTGCCCCTGACCGTGTCCCCTCTGTCTAGTGACCCCTAACCCTGACCCCACTCTGACAGGTGCCCCCTGACCGTGTCCCCACTGCTCAGTGACCCATAACCCTGACCCCACTCATGACAGTCTAGTGACTGTCTAGTGACCCATGGCCGTCACCTACTCCTGCAGACGTCAGATGCTGGCTCTGCATTGTCTCGGGGCCGGTCAGCCCGCCCTGTGACCGGCTCAGCAGTCTGTCGAGCGATGCTCAGCACGCCGCCGCCGACAGAGACCCATTAAAAAGATTGGCGAGGCGCTGCAGTTGCCATAACGGATGGGTAATGGCCCGCGCAGGGCTAGGCGGCGTGCCGGGCTGAGACGGGCAGGGCAGGGCGGGGCAGTGTGGGACAGGGCAGGGCAGGGCAGGGCAGTGCGGGACAGGACAGTGCGGGACAGGGCAGTGCGGGACAGGGCAGGACAGGACAGGGCAGGGCGACTAGACGGCGTGCCGGGGTGAGACGGGCGGAGCAGGGCAGGCCAGGGCAGGGCCGGGCAGGGTTAGGTCACACGTCCGGCACCCGCGGGGGGCAGGGCAGGGCGCGCCGAGAGCCAAGGGTTGCCAGTATTGCAGGTGCTCGTATGTGGGACCGAGGCTACCGAACTAAATACAAGAAAGACACATTTACATGAACAACTTAGTATGGAATAAGCTCACCTTCATCCGGTATGCTTATTTTCCATCAAACATACAGTCCGGGAAGCTGGTTCGATTGACGACTCCTTGCCATTTCACCTAAAATTATTGGTGAGATGGCAAAAATTATAGTTGGCATTAGGCTCCTTGGACAAAAGAAGGGTTATAGTAGGACAGTCTACCAGTCCCCTTCTCATTTAATTTCGCCCATTAGAAGCTGTGTGCATTTCGTTTGATGAAATATCAACGATAAGTGCACGAAACGGCGACGCTCTTGTCGGTCTTCCGGTAAAAAAGTCGTGGAAAAAACCCAAACTGTGCCATCGCTCTTAGAACCATGTGCACAATGCACATTGCACAAGGACCAACTACCATCAGAATTGACCATCGAGTTATTTCTAAATGGTCAATAAGTTTAATTATCAGATAAATCAAGTGTAGCCATCAGGTAAATACATATTGCATGTCATGCGCCGGATACCTACATAGCAACTGAGGCGCCGTCTTATCGCAGGTTTTAACCGAGCCTGCTTGTTCCTTCGGCCCGCAGCCGGTGCCGTGTACCCGTCGCCCGCGTGCAGCCCGATAACGAATGACAGTTCCATTTGTTACCGGGGCTGCCGAGCCTGCCACCGGGCGCTGCTGTACGGCATGGGCGACGGTCGTGTTTCTTATTCGATACCGGCCGGCGGCGCGGTGTGGTGCTAAAGGTTTGGGGATTGGCTGGAACGCATCGCAAATTGCAAGGTTCTACCGGGTGAAGTACCGTGAAAAGTTCAGCCTGCATAGTCAGCTACTGCACCATTAGTTATGTGATCATCAGGCCGTCCAAACTGCGCACTGAGTGGTCAGACGGCAGACCCACCCCTTCCCCTACCCACCCCTTCCCCCAGCCGTCATTGCCGGCAAACCGGCACCAATTACTCGCGCCATAAAAGGCGCGCCACGACAAATGAGTCGCTGTTATTATTCGGCGGCGGCTGTGGCGCGGCGCGGCGCCGAGTTACGATCGTGACGCAGCTGCGACGATGTGCGGCGCCGCCAGCCGCACTAATGGAGCGACGCCCATCACCTGATCGGTCGACCGACATCGAATACTGCGCTCCGGCGTGGCGGGGGGGGGGGGGAAGGGGGGGGGGTCGTATCGCTGAACACGACTGGGCCGACGGCTCGAATTCAGTGTCGGTGTGTCGAGAGACCACTGGTATGGTAATGCAGCTCTGAGCTCAGCATTCAGCAGCTGCGGGGCTGCGCCAGGAGGCCGGTTCTGTTTTACCCTTACCGGTTTCGCTGTGCATGAGAAACCGCCGGGTGATCAGATGTCACCAGAAACCAGGTAATACGATGACGTTCCACCGACCACCAGTATGCACATTGCACATTGCATATTACATATCCTCCACTCAATGCTGACAAGAGACCGCTGCCGTAGTTTAGTTTAAAAATACCTTCCTTCTGAAACGAGCAAATGTAGCGTGAATTGGTGAACAGCCAACATTCTCTAGCGTCAAAGCAAGAGACTGACCCAACAACAACCAAAACAAGAGCCATCATGGCTCGCTGAGCCTAAGCGACGGCGGTGGCGGCGGCGGCTGAGCGGCGGCGGCGGCGGCGGCGGCGGCGGTGGCGGTGGGACGGTCCAGGACCACGTCATCGCCGGCGCCGGATGACGCAGTACCGCCGTGAGTTATGATGACGGCCGCCGCGCCGCCAGCCGGGGACCGTTACAAACACAGACAGTGGGGCGTCACGATGTCTGACACCTCATCTGACACAGTCCGACACTGCGGGTGTGTTGACGACAGTGGCTGATAGATAGATGACGATAGATAGTGACTGAGTAGAGTGGTGTCGCAGCATACCAGACTGCCGCATCTCGGGATGGTTTCCCGTTTCGTATATGCATGTCTCAGGCTGCTCAGGCTGCTTCAGACAGTTTTTTTCAGACGTAATTAACATTGCACAATGTTGCTAGTCCTGCAAAACCATTACATGATTTATCAGTAATAGTCAGAAAATGTGTAACTTGGAAAACACAAATAAGCTTTTGTTTGGTGCTGCTAGGCAGTCAATAGTTTTTTTTTTTATAAAAATTATCCATTATATTGTCTTAATTTTCATATTTTTCTATAGAAAATGCGATCCTCCATTATAGACAATACCTACACTGAGCCCATTTTTTCGCCTCTCCATCACCAGACCTGTCAGTGCATATTGACATCTACATTTTTGAAAATGTTCACCACATTTACGAGCTTGCCTTCTATCCAAGCCTTCAAGCACCCTGCACCCAACATTCGAGCTTGATCCTCTTATTTTCCCTTTCATGAAGCTAACAAAACCTTTATTATTATTAGTATCGATGCTTCAACTTCAGCGTCATGTCGGCATTTATGCCAATCAGTATCTGGACTCGTAGTTAATTTACCATTTACATCACATGACTCAGATCACTATGTCTGACATGTTTTGTAATTTGTTCCCATGCATCTCAGCCCTTCGACCGAGCGCCGGATCGCCGGATCGCTATCGTCCGTCTGGTCGGATTCAGCTCGTCAACACACGAGTCTTCCAATGGCCGCCAACCGGTCCTGCGGCCTCCCCAGCCTTGAGATAGGTCCCCATGGGCCTGCTGATGGGGGAGGGTCCCCCCGGGGGCGGGTCACTGCTACATACAGCTAACCACTGCCAGCATGATAAACAAGAGCTGTCTGTAGATGTCATCTGTCCCATGTCCGGCCCCATTCCAAGGCGGCTGATTTCGTATCCGAGGACGCCCTTTGACTGGCAGTCGAGGGCAAGTGACGACTTTTGCAGCATTGAACCTCTCGACAATGCTTGGAAGAACCGATTGATTGATGGAATGCAATAGATCACGATGGAAATATGCGGAAGAATAAATACATGCCAATAATTTAACGAGATTCAGTCAATTTAGCATCGAACAATTAATCGTAGTTCACTGGCGGTCGCAGCCGCTAGCAAAAGGGGGGGGGGGGGAGCCAAAGTCACACTCGCGGGACATAACATTTATCCGTCACCGGAGGGGGGGGGGGTGATCGGCTAATTTTTTTACGCTCACGAGGCGCCGAAAAAGTTGGCATTACTTATGCTTCATCCACCTCATTCTTGCGTGAAATCTTTAAGCTCAATTTAAGGCAAAATCACCAGTTCCATTTCCCATCCCACTGTGTTTCCACCGGTCGGGCCACTGCACTATGGCGACGGATCGGTGTAGCATATACTGGAAGGTCGGGCACGCGGATTCATGACCTTACCACTATAAAACAATTCGGAAAAGTACAGATACCTCTTGCTTTGAACCATAGACCTCTGTTTTGAACAAACATGTGAAACCCAGAGAGCATTTTCAAACCATGACATTTACCCATATAGATGTGTAGCGGCGGGAGAAAGTAGGTATGTACCTGGAGACCCCCGGCCCCACAGGTTCCTGGTTTTCAAAATTGGCATCTGAGGGCCGCGCGCGACTCCTGCGGGGCTTCGCAACGGCTCTATTGGGGCTCACTCAACCTGCCTAGTCCTACTGCTAAAAAGACTGGCCCTGAGCCTTAAGGACTTCATCAGTCTCTGCCAGCCCCACACACCGGCTCATGGGGTCCCGACGTCGAAATATGAGGGAATCTGCGCGGGACCATCAGGACGTAAAGTAATCTCGATCAGGACCAACGTAAGGCTGTGCAGGAGTCTGTGTGAGCCCTGTGATCTTCAGAAGCCCACCCATGTATGTTTTCACTTAGAGGCCAGTTTAGGGCCCTCAGAGACCAGTACAGGGCCTGCAGACTGCAAAGGCCAGTAGTTTGAGACCATCAGAGACCGAGTTGGGCTCTCAGAGGCTAATGTGGGTCCTTACTCATTACAGGCCAACATGGGGCCCTCAGAGGTCAGCGTGGGGCCCTAAGAGACCGGCATGAGCCGTCGTTGGACCCCAGAGGCCAGCAGAGGGCCCTCAAAGGCCAAGATGGGCCCTCCTCAGTGGCCAATGCAGGCCCTTAGAGGCCGACATCGGGTCTTCAGCAGCCAGTGCGGGGCCCTCATTGGCACCTAAATGTTCGTCTTGGGACACCAGAGACAGCAACAAGGCCATTAGAGACCGGTGTGAGACCCTCAGACGCCGGTTGGGGCCCCTGAGGCCGATTAGGGGCCCTCATATGCCAGATGTGGGGCCTCAGAGGTCGATGTGGGCTCTTAGCGGTCAACGTGGGCGCTTGACCGCCACTGAAGTTCCATCATAGGTCAGTGTAGGACGCTCAAAGACCGGTGTGGGAGCTATATTAATAGCTGGGCGTGTTTTTTTTTTAGCCTCGTGTCGATCGAATCAGGGCCAGGGCCCCATACACCTATGGGGGCCCATCGGTTGCTTGAGGGGGGGGGGCAAATGATATGACGGCCCCCTTTATGTGCCTTGGGGGGCATGGCCCTGATGCCCCCCCCCCCCCCAGCGACTGCCACTGTGTACACATTACATACAGGCCTCTGAGATTACATACTAGCTCATGCAAACTCTATACAGGCCCCGGAGGTCCCACGCTAATCCTTAAGAAACCAAGCCGGCATACGGCGTCACCACCGGGCTTCTGAGGTGCACAGCACCAACCCATGAGGTCTTATGTGTCGTAGAGCCACGCTCATTTGGCAGGGCCCACCCGCCACTGGCGAAGAGGGTCTCATGCAAGCCATTGCTGGGCCTACGAGAGCCTCAAGTAAACCCACGCTGATATTCCATATAAGATCCGGCCATACTCGTGAACCGGTGCCAGCGACGCTGACCGCCAAATTGACAGAATGCGAAACTGAGCCCACTCATGAGTGAAATTTACGTCCTTTGATGGCGCAAGAGAGAAAATGAAACATACAAAAAGCTTTTCTAGGACCTTTGTTCGATCTGGAAGGTGGGGCCAAAAGATAGTATGGCCCCACCTTTCAGCACCAAAGGGGGGCCATGGCCCCCGTGGCCCCCCCCCTTGGGACCGCCTATGTCGTAGTTGTTGATTTCCTACCGTTGCTGCAGTGGCCAGTGCCACATTACCGAAGCGGTCTACTATCGCAGTCGTCTCCTACCCCCTCCCCTCCCCCACTCGAACCGCCCTCCGCCAAGCCGTCGGCACCTGTCTTCCTCCCACCCCTCTCCCCATCTCCCCTCCCCTCGCGGCGCCCGCGGCGGCATGTTTTGTCTCGTGCCGGCGATTGCTTGGCACGTGGCCAAAGCTGGCAGCCTGGCTGTCGGCGGCCGGCGAGTCAGCCGTTTGAGGGGGAGGATGCCAAAGGGTGGAAGGGACGGGGAGGCGCAAAGGGAGGCAAATGAAAAGGATGCGTTGTTGAATTCGACGTAGTGATAGGTGAGCACAACAGCGGTTTTGATGCCAAGTCTTGTGCACGCAATTTGGAACTGTCATGACTGCTATCATTCACTCTGTCAGAAGGATCGGGACCCAATCCACCATCGTAATCCCTCATCTGGTTCCTCGTGTCGCCGGTTGCCAGCAGAATTAACGAGCGCTCTGCTGTCGACGGCGACGGTTTGGTGACGTCACGGCCGCCGCCGGCGACGCTTTGATGTGAGCTGGCGCCGCCGGCGCTGAGAGAGCCTGCCGTGTTTGTGCTGCGGGGAGGCCGTCCTGCAGCGGGGCGGGGGCGGGGGCGGGGGCGGCCGCTCCCCTGTAGGCGTTTGTTTGGGACCGGGCCGCCCCGGCCATCGCTCGGCGGCCCGGACAGGGGCACGCCAAGGAGTCCGGTGCGGAGAGGGTTTGTTTGGAACTGCTCCGACCGACACATGGATGGGTGCTCACAGCTCCGAGACTTGCTGTGGTCAGTGCAGCGATACAGTAAGGTCTGTGTCAATCGGAAGCATTGGACTTACATTCTTTCCATTATGGAGGAGCGCGATACCCACAGCCTAATGTTTCGCTCAGTGGAGTTCTTTGTCAATGTCATGGATTGTGATAAAAAGATCGTTAAGACGTTTCTAACTAAATGATAGTTTTAATTCTTGTTGCGTTCAATAGCGATCAATGAAGTTGTTTTTCATGGCACGAGCGCACAAATTTACTCATTGTTCCATCAGCAAATTTAAACGATTGCCATCTCCGGGAAGATTTGTCTAACTTTTTAACTTCAAGACCATTCTGCAGCATTGAATTTTTTAATTGCTACGTAAAACAGGTATTATTTTACCTCCAGATACTATAGGTGTTCTGAGCGCTCTTGGTTTTGCTCTTGCCTTGACATTAAAATCAAAACATCAAAGCCAAAAACATTGCCAAAAACAAAGTTTCAATGTGGTGTATGTATAAACGAAGTGTCACTTTAGCCAAACGGTTTGCAGTGTTCTGCGGCTTCCAATTTGTCATGCAATGACAGCCATAACGACGTGCAGAAGTTGTTTCCGTCTTCCCTGAATGAGCATCCTATAGATTGCCACACATCAGAGATACCTACTCACATATTGATGCTCGATGGATATGAACAGTAGCACGGAATATAGATAAAAAACGAATGATGTCAGCATCCGTGCAGAACAGCAGCGCCTTGCAAGATTGTTTACTTATTGTTATCAGGTCTTTCGTTTGGAGGTATTTCAGAGTGGCAGTTGATCGAAACCAGACTATGATTGCATCTTCTGAACTAGTTCGAACTGCAGGGTTGTATACCAATCAAGTCGATTGAATTGATTGATTTGTTTCAACGCGTATTTTGAGTTGATTGGATTGAGTCGATTGACTTTTCAAGATGACTGGTTGACTGACTCGTTTGACTTCAGCGACTGGTTGACTGATTTGATTCCCGAAAATTAGAGTGACTTGTATGATTGAGTCGATTGAATGGAAGGTTCAAATAAGTTTTAGTTGACGAAAAATAATGACACCAATTGATGACATCAAAGATCACAAAACTACACTGAAAACTGCTTATCATCACATTTCACAACTGCAATATGGGGTAGAGGGCCAAATAAAGAACAGGGCCTAAACATGAACAGCCAACTTTGACTTTCAACTGCAATAACTGCTCCAATCCTGGTGATAGAACCTGGCGATGCACCTACCTACCTTTCTGCACTCAGCAGGAAACTTTTTTTTTAAATCCAGATGATAAAGTGCAAGGCCTTATATACTACTAAAGTGTGATTAATTAATAATTCACATCTCCACATCTCCTCAGAAACAACCCACTGAACTCATAAATATCTGAAACCCCTACAAAAATAACTGAAACAAAAGCGCCGTTTTCGTCTCGCTAATTACGTTTGCGTACCTAATTAATAGCAAATTTGCTGCATTGTTTAATATGCAGCAGAACGTTTGTTGATCCTTTTCTCCTGAGAGCCTAAGCATAACATATTGAATATATTTCATTTTCCTTAAAATATTTTACCGAATATTATTAAGTGGTTTTAAATGAAATACCTAATAATTAAAACAAAATTGGTGTTGTACAACCGATTTATTTTATGATGATCTACCATACTACATGATAATCAATGACGTCATCTTACACCAAAAAATCAAAAGACGTAGAATAAGGATTTGTAAAAGCTTAGCATACTTATTGGCAAAACGTTTTCTTTGATTCGCAGTCGCACTGTGCCGTCTTCGCGTTTTAATTTTCCTTGTTCCTACTTCCTTTGTCCTTAACTTATCCTGTGGTTCCAGAGTCCCTGTCCTCTCCATTTCCTTTTAAATATATTTTTAATCCTCATCCCTATCCCCCAGTCCTATCAGTTTCAAATTGTATTGCAATAAAATGTTTTGAATTCTTCACATAGGTACCTAACATTAACATGCCACGTCCAGAGTCGTGGACCGCTAAATACTTCAAATCTCTTCCTTCCCAATCTGACAACATCCCACGTCTCAAATGCACATTGTGTGGAAAGATTTTTCAGGCTGCCCGTCAGTCTCTGTCTAACCGAAACCGTCACATGGAGGTAAGATATTTATTTCTATTTCCCTATGGTTAATATGTTATTGATGCATATTATCCATTAAAATAGACATGGTGTAGGGTAAATGGCCACATCACGAACACTGCCAAAATCCGAGCAGCCAACATTCAACTGCAATATCTGATATTTAGTGTACATTGAGTTGGAATATGGCCAAAATTAAATTGACAACTTTTAGGTGAAAGGTGGTGATTTGGGTTAAGGGGCGAGTCAACTACTGGGTTATTTTGCACCCATTAAATGAATCTTCTGCTACAATGCTACCCATTGAACCTCAATATCATGATCCACCTGTCCATCACTAGGTATCCTTCCTTATTACATAGAAACTTTGAATGGCATGGCAATTTATAATTTTAAATGACAATATTCTTATGTTTCTTCTGTAGGTAGGTAGGTAGGTAGGTACCTAATGTTTATCTTGGTTTGAGTCGTTTGATTGAGTTGATTGATTCCTTTCATTGTCGCGTTTGAGTCGATTGAATCAATTCCCGAAAACTGCTCTGACTTGATTGATTTGATTGGTTTCCCAAATTTGTCATGATTGAATTGATTGCTATTGATTGAGTCGTATACAACCCTACTTCGAAGTATGTGCAATTGCGACAAATGGCGATTCACAGCTCATAAACTTTCATCTAAAGATCACAATGTTGTTTGAATTAAAAGCAGACTTGAGACAGCAATAAGCATGATGAAACATCCGGCGCAATGATCCAATGCCAGACAACTGGCATTGGCACGGTGTACAGATGCACACAACCCTTTCTCAGGACTGTGCTGTTAGAGCGCAGTTCCATTATCAGCGTATAGTTTATTTACATTCACATGATGCCGTCATGCATTACAGCGCCGACCGATTGCATCACTAAAACACCGGCAGCGTATCATTAGTGGGATTTATCGCTCGGAAAGGCATTAGGGTGAGCTATCGGGTTGCATCATTATCTCATGGTGGTGTTGTCATTGCACCCCGGCTGCTGACGCCGCCATCGCGCGGCTGCTGGTGACCGAGTGGTGCTGAGGGTGTTAGCTACACTACTAGTACCACCACCGCCGTTGCCACCATCACACCACCATCACCATCGCACTGTCGGCACCACCACCACCAGGCACTACAAGTCGCAATCAACCCCATCGCCGCTTTGCACTGTATTTCGGGTCCTTTCATTACACGGTACGTGATCTGTCGGATACTTGCATCAATCAGGTGTTTTATAATGATCAGCTCAAATGTTTATCAGATGTAAATTTCATCAGATTTATGTTTATCCCTATTTAGTATTTCACTCCGCTATTCCACTACATTCATATTAGCCAAAGCTCACGGCCACAGCTGTTGACTGCGCCACACTCCTTATGGCTCGCGACAGTCAAGAGGCCGGCCTGGGTCGGGGACGGGGTCGCACGGTCGGCCGCCGCTGCCGCTCTGCAGCCAGCACACCTTTAGAGGCCCGCCACCGCCGCCGCCGCCGCCGCGCCGCGCCCTGGAAATTGAGGTCAGGTCACGGCGCTAGCCTCGGCTCGGCTCGGCGCGGCACGATACGGTACGGTGCCGGGCGGCTGTACAGCTGTACACCGGCTGGCCAGCTTAGCTGAACACGACATGACCGAAACCTGCCTCAACCAGCCACTCATAGTCAGAGTCACAGCCAGTTGCAGGATAATACACTGTAAAAATGTTTACTCATTTTCTAGTTATCCGACCGCTTTCACTAACAAACATTTTTTTACAGTGTAAAGGCGGACTGCAGTAGTATATGGCACACGGCTACAATTAAAAGCCCCATGCAGCCACGAGAAATCAGGCATAAATACCAACAGCCAGGCACAACTCACAGCAAGCTGCATCAAACCGCAGCAAGCGAGAGCCTGCCAAATCCAATCTTTACAACCCTCAAATGTCTCTGTTGGGCCCCACCAGCAGCACTGCACGGTCCCAATACAGCTCGGCTCATCGCGGCCCGTCCCGTCGCGGCACGGCCTGGCGCGGTGCGGCGCGGTGCGTCCGCCGGGCGAAGATTTATGATGGCACGGTTCCGACAGGCCGATAGCCGCCGACACGCCGCCACCCTAACGACCGGCTACCGGGCCCGACGGGGGGGGGGGCAGGACCGCCCCCCCCCCCCCCCCCACGGCCGCCGCCGCCGCCGCCACCACAGGCACCACCGCATTATGCGCCCCAAGCGGCGCCTCCGTCACAGCCCAATTTTCCGCTCACAATTCACATCCAATCACACAAATCTGTCCTTGCGACCGCCAAGGCGGGCCCGCGCCATAACGCCACGCCCCAGTGGCCTCGCTGCCGCGACGTAGGCCTGATTTATGATGCGGTCCCGGCATTTACATGACAGGCGGGCGGTCGTCTCAGATGTGCCGCTGCTGTTAGGTGGCGCTGGTGCCGCCGTGGCGCAGCCGAGACAGCCGTGGCGCAGGCGAGACAGTCACGGCGCATCTGAGACGGACCGGGAAAATGTGGGCGGTCGCGGCGCAGCTGAGGCGATTAGGCTGCGGTAGCGGAGCGTCCGACCGGAACTACCGGTCGGCGGCGCGTCCTGTCGGCATCACGTGGCTCGTATACATATACAGGGTGTAACGAAATTATCCGGACATCTATTTTTTCGCCATATCTTCTCGCACAGTTTCTTTTTTAATGTCAGGAGCTAGAAAATTGGATGAATGCATACCTCTGGTATCTGCTCTCAACTCAGCAGTGACATGACCTTGCGAAATGACTCTTGCTCTGAGTAAGAGTCGAGTCGCCGACGGGTTCAATTGATAGTTTTCGTTTAAGGCAGTGGAGAGAAGGGAGTACAGTCTCTCGTTTCGTAGTAAGGCTACTTGTTGGTGGCACGGTGGCATGCGCCAGAAGCTGGTCTGTCAGCAGCTGGACATCAGCAGCAGCCAGTAGCACATCTGCCTGAGGCGTAATAAGCTGGGACTTGGTGGGAGACTCAGCCCGGCCTCGATCGCAAAAGGCGCCCTTTGCCAAGTGGTGAGGAGAGTTGTCAAGATAGCGGCAAGGAAACGGCACCAATTAATCCGCATACTGACTCGAAATCTTACCAAGGCAGATAATAAGAGGTCCCACATCATGATTCACCGTTACCCGCCCTTTAGCTTGGTTTTACTGCCCTTCAAACTGGAAAAGACAATGAAATTGACGGGAAAACAACCAGTCCACCACCTTTGGCCTCAGGCCAGGGCGTGTCCACTGGTCGAAGGAAGGCATGAATGAGGTGACCTGGTCGGATAGGAAGCTGTTCGAGCTGCGATATCCGTTGAACCGTCAAATCGGTCATGTGTGGCTGCCAGCAGCTCGAACATGCCGGCAGTCGCCGGCGTCAAACATCCGGCCAAAATCCAGACCTGGAGCATGTCCAGCTACTGTGTAATATTCAAGCTGTTCATGACGACACAGAAAACCACTATCAGTGATGAGTATTACCGGCGCAACATCCTGGCTAGCGATTGGTTGGAGACACTCAACCAGACGGCACAGGAGGGCTCGGTTTCTGAACGTGTACCGATGCCTGATTCAAGCCATATCACCATATCAGGCCCCATCTCTCCCGATGACTCTCTTGCAACAAGCTCGGCTTAGCTGGAGGGCATCGGGAGGGATGGCAAGACAACATGCATGAATTAGACCAGACCTGATTTACCCCACTAATGTCCCCTTCCAAGTGAGTGTGTGCGTGTTCCTCACTAACAATGTACGATTGAACCCTTAGCGGACAGTTGATGCTAGATTTGGCATTAACTACTATGGCTCTCTGTATCTACTAACCAAGTTAAATAATATCATACGTAGTCAATTCCGCTTCTTTTATGTTTTTTCCTCTTCTTAGCAGGGAGTGCCGCGACTTTTCAACTTTGATTTTTATTTTGGTGTTAACGTAAGGGTTCTTTGCGTCGCTGGGACTGAGGGTGGGGGCACTCCTGGTTGCCTGATCATGGGTAACGGACTATAAAAAAAAAAAAAGCCGCGGAGTCTTCATGCGGGGCGGCGCACCACCTTCAAGTCCCTGGCAGAATGAGAAGTGATGCCGAGAGGATCTATTTTTCTCCTGGGCTAAAGGGCTATGGCTTGGAAATAGTTCCCATGCAATTCCATCGATATCTTATGGACTATTGTCCATCACTGATAAAAATTTTGACACCCCACCTCCACGACGACTCCATATTTCGGAGTCTGAGTGCTTAAATTTTGGTGTCCGACTCCAAAATGTATGGTCATCGCCCCATCTTTTGGCGTCAGTTTCCGACGACGTCAAAATATGGTGTCCTCCTGAGAGGGTCATGATACCCTTAAATCGGATCAGTGAGTTCTGCGAGGGTGTTCGACACCAAAAGAGGGATACTTGACGCCTTTGTTGGGGAGTGTCTATCTCAAAAAAGGAGTCGTGCATTTTGGCAAGGGAGTAAGAAACCTTTTTATGAGAGTCACGTTGGAAATGAGGTGTCTCGACTCCACATTATACACTCATTTAACATGGAGTCGAGACTCCTTTTACACATTTGACTCCCAGAAACGGTGTTTTACTCTCTTGTCAAAATGTTCGACTCATGATCAAAGAAAGATGACTCTCTTTTAAAAATATATGACTTTCCTTTGAAAATAAGTGACTCTCTTTTGAAACTGTGGGAATCTATTGAAAATGAGCGACTCCCTTTTGAACATGTGCGAGTCTCTTTAAAAATGTGCAATTCCCTTTTAAAGATGTTCGATTCCCTATTGGAAATGTACGAATCCCTTTAAAAAAGTACGTTTCGTCTTAAATAATACAGGACGCCTTAGTTCAAATGTATGAATTCCTTTTCAAGGTCTCCTTTTGGTGCATACGACTCCCTGTTGAATGATCCCCAATGACCTACGACTCCCTTTTGAAAATTACCTTTGATGATACGGCATTCTTTTGAAGATCTGCTACTTAATACATCGCTGAAAATATACGCCTTTCTAACTAAAGTGTTACGCCTCATCACGGGAATGTTTAACCGTCTAAACGGAAAAAGTATACCCCCTAAGTAAAGTTTCGGACTCCTCTATGACTCCCTTAAACGGATGTCATAAAGGTGGCGCTGGCATCGGCTGGTACTGCTAGTTTTAACTTTTCTCATAGATGTCGTTAACTGTCACAGCCTTTTTTCGGGTCAAACTTTCCGCTCTTTCTATGAAGGTTTGAGGAATCTTGTCTTTCTTTAATAATTTTTACGAGTTTGGCAGCTTGTGGTATAAACCAGGGCCATCACAACTTCTGTATGATGTAAGGTGATTGTGTGATAATGCTTTAGCGGCTAAAACTATGTGGAAAGACTCATGCTGTAAATAATAAAGCCTAAGATTTTCAGACGCGTGGCCATATGGATTTGACTCCAATCTTGGAGTCGAATCTAAAACCGGATGGAGGCATTGAAGTCTCACCTGGGAACTTCCGAGAAAAAAAAAACGTTTGGAGTATCTCTCGGTTATGTCGTGACTCCATGTAAAGTGATATGCCAAAAAGTCCGCCCCACAGGGGTATCAAAAGAGTCTCTTTTGGGGCATCATATAACCCCAAAAAGAAAGAGTCCTAAGGGAGTCTTGACTCTATTTACGGGAACATGCCAAAAAGTCCGCCCCACAGGGGTGTCAAAAAAACTTTTTTTGGGCATCCGAACTCCGAAATATGGAGTCCACGTGCGCCAAGAAACGGCGTTTATGGACACCATATTGCAGTGTTATGATGCTCCAAAAGGGAGTTGTTTTGACACCCCTGTGGGGCGGACTTTTTGGCAGAGTCACCCTACCCCCCATTTGGTGTCATTTTTTCTTTCAGTGATCAGGAGATGAATGAGGGGACACCCGCCACCAGCGCCGCCCAACTGTGGGCACAGGTTAGTAAGGCGCTACTCTATATGAAACCCACTGTGCTGGAAAATTCAGTGGCTGGAATGCTCCAAAAATGTGTACCTGCGCTCTTATGAAAGGTGGCTACATAATAATTCAAAAGGGAAAATATCAGAATGTCTTGCTTCTTAATTACAGCGCGAAGAAAGATGTCCGAATAATTTCGTTACACCCTGTAGGAAGGAAGTGGTCCCGGGCCCGATAGTGGAGCGAGCGTCTGTCTGCGTGTTGTCCGGTCACCGGCCTGAGATGGTCGGGGCGTATCCGGCCGGCCCAGTCTGGTCATATGTCAGTGCATGTGTCCTGCCTGGACTGGACCACTATACAAACAGTCATATACGCAACTGTATTCCGGTACGACGGCACCGGCTCGGTTCGAACACGCAGTTTGCGTGGTTCCGTTGTGGCTTTCGGCACCGCATGCAGTCAAAAAACAAGATCACAAAGTACAAACACCAAGAACGAACTACAGTCGCAGCCATGCAAGGTTTTGTCCCGATACCTGGCCGTTCAGCAATGCCATAAAGCATCATGGAAAAGTAACAACTGATTTATCTTCCGCTCATATTTTGTCAAAAAGCAGCCTTTCATAACTCTATCCGCCGATGCAATCGGATTCCGTCTACGTACCTACTCAGCTTCGGCCGCTTTGTCAACAGAACCGTTGTACCGTGTAACGGCGTATAGTCCGGCAGCTGTAGTGTCCGATGGCCGATAGTCCTGCGACTGTGCTGTATAGCGGCCTATAGTGTGACGACTGACGGCTGTCCTGTGCCACAACCACCACTGGTCCGGCGGCTGTGCTGATCCACAGGAGTTAGTTCAGCGGCTGTCCTACCCAACGGGCGTAAGTCCTGTTCGGCAGCTGTGCTTTGTGATACTGATGTCCAACGGGCGCTGGTCCGCCGGCCGTGTTGTGTCTGTGGTGTCCGTCCAACGCCTGACGGCCCGGCACAGCTGCAGCGGCTGCCACGCCACTAATCAGCCGCATCCGAGCACAACCGTGGTCATGTTCCGCCCGTAACACAACACCGACACCCGCATGCTCCAGTGCAGCCCCCGGCAGCTGACGGAGGCGCGGCCGACCGCACGGGTCGTCCAACTGAAACACGGGCGAACACGGACGCTGTTAATTCAGGGACGGCTGATGGGAAAGTAAAGTCAACGTTCCTCTCTTACGAAAGGAAATAGGCCGAAATAAAGTGGGTGAAACGCCAAAAACAAAGATGGCAGATATTTATCAGGGGTATCGTTTGTAACGCGGTTGGCGAAGTACTTTTTACCCCTGCCTCCTGGCCTCCTGCCAGAGCCGGTTTCAGACAAAGCCAGTTGCCACCACCTGGCACCATTGCCACTTTCCACGGTGCTCTACCTCTACCTTCCCATCTCTGTCACTGCACCATCCCCACCACCTCCAAGTCTGACCACGACTCTCATCCATCCCCCATCTCCCACCAACGGCGTCTATGTATACCCATTTCCAGTTCTCCATCCCTACCCCTGCTCCACATCATTCCACATCCGCGTGTACCACTACATCCATCGCAGCATCCACCACACATCCACCGCCGCCACCCTGTCCCAGCGGCGGGCCGGCGGCGGCGGCGGGGCTGTTTGTGTATTTTTACGGGCGGTTCCGGCGCGCCGTGCGTCCCTAATTGCTGGCTCTGGCGCTGAGGTAATGATACCGCCGGGATAGCCACCGATAATGGAGCCAGACGGAACACGGAACACCATGGAGCCCGCCGGAGCACGGAACACCATGGAGCCCGCCCGAGAGCACAGGGAAGGCTGGAGAGTACCATGGAGAGTCGTTCCGTGCTCCAGCACGGAACGTTCCGTGCTGGACGTTCCGTGCTGGAGCACGGAACGTCACAGAACCTGGTGGAGCACTGAATGCCATGGACCCAACTGGAGAGCGCTTCGGGCCAGACAAATAGCAGACTGCAGAGCCCATGGGACAAACCATGCCAAACTCCAGAGCCCAATGGGACAAGATCATAGCACCAATAAATCCACCGAGGAGCACCATAGGACCATAAGCGGCGGAACGGGGGGGGGGCACCGGGGCACCGTACCCCCTTGATTTTGCCATTTTAACATTAGCCCTATGGGCGTTGCATGGAAAGAATGGGACCAAAAGTCGGCAGTGCCCACCCCCTTAACCCTAGAACGCCTAGGGGGGGGGTTGTATCAACCCCCCCCCCCCTGAGGTTTTTTCGAAGTGCACGCTAAACGGCTTGTCGTAGCGGGCTGAAATTTTCAATACCCTCTGGGGCAACCTTTGCGCATCTTTTGCCGAAAAAAAAATTGATCAGGTCATGTCAGGTCACGGAGTTATGACGTCATAAGAGGTACAGCCTCCGGCCGACAGTTACCAAACGTGTGCGCCGAATCCCTAGGTTTTCTGCCGGTGATACCCACATTGTTTGATGGATCATGATGAAACTTCCCATGCATGTTGGGGCAAACATTGGCTATCGTGTGGTGCAAGAAAATTGACCGGGTCAGGTCAGGTCACGGAGCTATGACGTCACAAGAGGAACAGCGTCCGGTACTATTTTTGAAAAGCGCCCGAACCACTATTTTGCTAATTCTTGTCACCTCAATGGGAATATGCAGCAATATTAGCTTCTATAGGGAGCAAATGGACCTCCCAAATCCAAAAATACAATCAGATTTCAAAAATTTAAATTTTGATTTTTCGAATTTCTGCCGCCGACTGTGACCTTGCCGACTTCCGGCGCTCCCAACGCGCCATTTTTAGAGCTAGGGAAACGAAATACATACCAAACGATAGAGAATTGATCAAGGAACACGTTAGTGAAGGTTTCAAGTCGATATCTCCCATCGTTTTGCCGCAATCGCCGCGGAAAGTTGAAAAAGTTTGATTTTTTTTCGGAAAATTTGACCTTTGACCGGTCATAAGTAGGTCAAATGTTGACCTAGGACCAAAAAATATACCACCAATCGCGAGATCTCGTTGAGAGCAATCCCTTGGTTTTTTCCGCTAAGCTCTACGACCTTCCGTTTCGAAACGCCAGGGGGGGGGGTCGTAACAACCCCCCCCCCTGGTCGTTCGTGTTATGAGAAATGGCCTGGTCGTGCGAGGGTTAATTGAAGGTGTTCCGCCGCTACTGCATGGGACAGATCGGAAGACCATGGTAAGCAGTAATCACAGTTCGAATCACCAATGAAGAGAGGAAACTATTGTGGGACAGTTTGGAACTCTTTCTGTTTGAACAGAGAGGAGAGTCATGGGACAAGACAAAGCGCCTTGGAGTACATTGCTCGCTATTGCGAAAGGAAATCACAGCCTATTGTTTGATAAGTAGGCTGTAGCCCAGTCTATCGGTCACCATTGGTACAGAATGAAACCAATATAGCATTCCGGTACTGAACACATATGTAGCTTGAGTCTGGTTTGGCCGCTATTCGCTGCCGCTTATGGTCGCTATGTCAGGGGTTGATCTGCAATAATCGGGAAGGGCATGCTTTGTTTGCATGTGTATTTTTACGCATTTTAAGTGATGCCATTTGAATAAGACTAAAAATCGACACACAAAACAGGTGATATTAAACCGTCAAAGAATGGAAATTCCAAAGTAGATTCAAACCACGAAAGCTTCCGTCATCTGCTATTGAATTGACCGCCCTTTACATGTAAAATGCAGATACCATTTTGTTACATCATTGACATTGGAAGAGTTGTATTAAAACTCAGAGGCGCATGCATGAATATCGTTGCATGAAAGACTATGGATTACGGATTGTGAAGAGTGCCAAAATAGTGCTATATGCGAGCGTTCCACAGTTGAAATATCTGTCAAGTTCCAGCCTCCATATTTTCTTCTGCACTGCAACACATGAAATTAAGATAGCCACGACAAAGTTATAAAACAACACGCAGAATGTTGGATGCCTAGCCATCCTACATCGTTCGTTAAATCCGTCCAAATCCGTCCCATCCATCCCTCAGGCTATAATTGTGCAGGGAGTTCAGGTCACCGACAGCAGCTGCCGTGCAGTCTTTGATGTTGTTCATTAGCCGCAATCACTTATGTCGAGAGCACGCTAATTAATCATATGCGATCTGTCTGAGCCATTAACTGATTTGGTTGAAACCAGAGGAGGAATTAGTGCTAGATGATTGATGCATAATTATATATTAGATGACTCCCTCTCACTGCACTGGAGCAAACATACGCTGTCCATTAACTCAGTGGCTGGCTAAGACAAATTTTAAAAATCCTTCACGTAAGACAAATTCTGACTTCATTGAAGTTTCGATTCAGCCACAAAGCCAAACACTTCATAAGGCTGGCCCTCTTGGGATAATAGTGCTATGCGTCATTAGATCCCGCCAAATTGCGCATAAAATGTTTGCTTGTAGTCGCGTTTTCCATAGTCTTTCCGTGAAACTCTGAATGAATGACCGTTTATCTAATTTGTAGGACACGAACTAAAACTCACATAGTCAAAAAACACACAACAGTCGTTAATTTGTAGGCATGTCAGACTCTGATTGCAGTGTGTCATGCTTTCTACTCCATGGCACACCTGTAGCACGGAAGAATGATGCACGCGCGATATCGAAAGATGGCATGTGTTGCCGTCGCATTGTTACACGCCACAAATGGATTACCTGCAGTGGAGTGGCGTGGTGGAAAGCACAAAGGAAGTCCATTGATTACACACGCAGACAACTGAAGCTGCATTGATCACGCAGTTGAGTGCACTGAAGTGCACTCCCAGCCGGTCAGCCATCACCGAAATACACATTTAAAGTTTTCGTAATGGGGGAAGAGCCGCGTGTTCCTTTTTCGCTGCAGCATCGTCATGATTCGACGCAAGGTAGGCATGCATTTATTAATGCTTTACGGGTTTTTACAGAAAGAAGGCAACTTTCCCAAATTTCACAAAGTGGAAAACCTATCGTTTTTCACTTTTTATCTCGCTTCTGGTCCTTGTGCGCCCAATATGCAATGTTTGCGTCTCATGCTGCTACACATTCGTCGTTTCTTAAAGGAGCCCCACTGCAATGAGCTTACCGCTGACTGGACTCACATAGGTTGCGGGATCATACAGCGTCAGGTCGGGGTCATCGCTTGGTCATCGCTGGGTCATCGCTGGGTCATCGCTGACTGGAGAATGGCCAGTGACCCTCGCTCCACCGCGACTCAGCATCCGCTCGCTACGACACAACTACCATGGAGCAGGAAAGTACACCAATCGGTGGTGCATGATTGTTATTCAGTCACTAGCTACTGTCGATCGAGTAGTTGTTCGTATGGTCAGTCCGTCAGTCGGTGTTTTTGGTCTATCGTCCAGCCAGTCAGTCGTTCGGTCACCGTTGTTGTCATTTGTTCGGCCGGCCGGCCGGTCGAGTCGCCAGCGCCGCTGCATCGCTCCGTCGGCGTCACCCGGTCGCCCCGTGCCACCCGACCCGACCTGCCGGCAAGGACCGCCGACACGACCGCATCAGATGCCGACCTTATCATTTGGCTGTTTTAATGTTGGCGAGACACACAAAAGCATTTCTGTTGCCTACAAATCTCAGAGGGGCTTAAAAATGTGATTGGCTTTTCAATCTTTACATGGTTTAGACTTCTTAAAAGTCGAACTACGTTCGCTCAAATAAGACTCTTCCAAGCATGTTCATGAGTTGGTGCTGTGACGTCGGCGCTTTCGCCAGACTTACCAATGCATTAGCTGGGACTCGTCCATTTTCCGGCGAGGGGAGGCAGCTGTGGTGCCAGGCGGATCGATGCCAGTCTGTCGAGTACCGGGTTTCGCCACGGACACGGCACTAACGCAGGCGCGGCGGCGCCCGGTCCCGATCACGAGAGAATGGGAGACTGATTGACTTTCTCACGGCATAGTGCATACTGAGCGGACCATTTGACTGGGGTCTGGGATGGTCGTACAGCTGGTGATGAAACCCCCGGTCCTGGAGCCTGGCTGGGACTAAGCGGGTGGGGGGGGGGGGGGGCGAGTTTAGAGATGCAATTTCCCTCAGCCAGTGGCATGGCCCACAGGAACGGTGCATAAGGTATCATCACCGGAGCGATAGGTCCACCAAGAGACCTACCGAAGGCAGGCCTGTAGCCCTGGTAGGCACTTAGAAATCGTTAGTAAACACTCGGCCTGTGTTTACTGAATTCTCACACGGAGTTCCAGCCCAACATACCAGCCCACAGCCAGATGCCCATCCGCCCCCAGTGACCTATGTCGTCCGATGCTCGTATCTGGAAACCCCGTGTCGCTGGCCATCTCATGGTTGATATAATTAAGCATCACTGGACTATGTCTCGGTGTCGAACTAATAAGCTTGTTTTCATTGTACGGCGAGCGCAGTGGCTTATAGTGAGCAGGACGGTGTCTGCTTAGCAAGAGGTCGAAGCTGTTTCCCCCGATTTTGTCCCAGTGGCCACTTAGGCACTAAGGAATATAAATACGGGGTTGAACAGTTTGAAAATGACATTTTTAAGTTCTAACACATCGAGGCATTACTTACTCTACAATAAGTGACCCAAATAAGTGTCCCTAAGTGTCCCAAATAAGACTCCGTAATAAGTGTCCCTATAGGGACACACATATTACGGCATGCTGACCCGTCATCGCCTCCATCTGGGGAGTGATCTGATTGGACCCCCCCCCCCCCCATGCTATCTTGGAAACCACTGATCATATCGAGTCCCGCGAGTATGCGTTTGAAAGCTCTTCACGACGAGACATTCCCAAATCATTCTAACGATTTCAAGATTGAGGTCAGCTTTCGGGTTAATATCAGGTCAAAGGTAAAAGTCTGGGGTATCTGCATGACGAGGATTATGAACGGCGGAATCGTTAGCTTCTGCCCGAAACTCAGTCCAATTGACTCCAAAGGCTTAGTTAACCCGCGCACCGACGGGGGTCTGCGCCAACTTACAACCGACAGTCGACCGGTGACAGCGGTCAAGGCCGGGTGTGCGCGCGCGGTGCTCCGCCACGCGCGACCGAGTGGTGCGGAGTCACGTGTGGGCGCGCCGCTTTTGGCCTGCGAAACCGGTGACTTTTTGGTTTTCTCTCGCTTAAGTCAGCCATGCTGGCTGAATAAGCTTTGACGCGCGGAGCCTGCACCAGTACGAACTTAGTGCTTTCGTGCAATTGTAAGCGCTGTGAACTGTGTGTGCGCGCACCATGCCGCGCACCAAGAGCACCAGCGATAGTGCCGGAGACAGTGAGCGTGCCGCAGGAGCTCGTGACCAGCTTCTGGACGATGAACAAAGTGATCGCCAGTCAGTGAGTGAGCTAGTTAGGACTTACGGCGACTCGCACAGTGATGGGCAAAAGCGTGATCGCTCGGAATCCGGAGACCCCACACCAGCTGGGAAACGCGGCGCGAGGGACCGTAATGGAGAGCCCACTCGCAGCCCATCCACATTCAGCGGTCGCAACTTCAAAGACCATCTAGACGCTGCCATCGAGGGTCTCGAGAGCCGGATCACTCTGTCTCTCTCGCGTGATCTTCACGAGTTCCGTGAGACACTCGCGACTGAAATCGACAGGCTCAACGAGAGAGTCAGAGACCTTGAGAAGCATGTCGAGGAAAGAGACGGCGTCATCGCTGAGCTCCAGGACGAACTACACCAATCGAAGAAAGAGACAGCCGCCCTGCTTACTCGTGTTGAAGAGGCAGAAATCAACTCTCGCCTGCCGTGCCTCATTCTCTCGGGACCGGCCATGGCGTCCCGACGCGCTCCCCGCCTGGAGCCGCCCCTGGCCGGCCAGACAGCGCCCGGGGCGGCAGACAGTTCCAGGTCGGGTGCACCCGCGGAGCCCGCTGACCTCAGCCGGGGTCAGGCTGCCGTGACGTCACGCGACCAGCGGGCCGAAGCAGAGGGGAGGAGGGCCAGTGAGTCGGCTTCGAGCGGCGGTGACGGGCGGGGTGACGGGCGGGGTCGGGCGGTGGCGCGCGGCGGCGGTGGTAATGGTGGCTGGGAGCAGGAGGACATCAACGCACTGGTTGTTAACACGCTCAACCAGTGCATGCCGGGACTCAACCTCGTCAATGGTGATATAGACCGCGCTCATCGTCTCCCAGGCCCCAACCATCGAGTGATTGTGCGGTTCGTGCGTTCGGGGCAGGGAAGCGTTCGCGATGCGGTGATGGCGCGGCGCCTCGAGCTGCGCGGGAAAGAGCTCTACATCAACGAGTCCCTGACCAGACTCCGTGGCCTGATCTTCCGCTCACTTCTGGCAGCAAAACGTGAGAAGAAGATCTACACGGTGTATTCGCGGGGAGGTCAGGTGTACTTCAAGGAGCAGCAGTTCGGCGTGGGAACCCGAGTCGACTCCCTGCAGCGGCTCACAGACCTGGGCTACAAGGTCATCGAGCGCTGAACGGGCGAACTCTCCCAAGGAGGAGTTGTTCGGCACCAGTCGACGGACTGTAGTCTCTTGTGAGGCGTGTACACCAGCCTCTTGAGGTAATGTCCTGGGATTTCTTTTGTTCGTTAGTAGTCATAAGAAGTGTTAGTTTAAGTGTCTGCAGCTTCACGTTGTTGGTACTTACTTGACTGTTTCGATGCACAGTATACAGTAGCGTAACTGCATACTTCCACTTGTCTTGAACGGCTGTAGTTCTACTACCGTCTGCGCTTGCCGTTTTTTTGCGACACGATTGTTACGTACTCGTTAGTTAGTTTATTTAACCTGAGTTGCAGGCTCCGCGTTAACTCTCTTTTGTTTTCTTTTCTTGTGTTACCACTGCAGTTTTTGTATTTTTGCTTCGTCATGGCCGGTTTCATTCTTTCTGCACTTTTGCTATACACTCACGTACACAAACACACGCACCTACACACACATACACTTACACACCAACACACATACACACAAGCCCTATCGGGGATTTCGGAGATTCTATTGTGCTGCCCTCACTGCTTTCCCTTCTGCTTGACCATACCTCCTCAATATGGTTGAGTTAAATATAGTGACGATCAATTGCAGAGGTCTTGGCGACGTAAAGAAACGTAGAGACGTGCTTAATTTCATAAGAAACCAAAACTGCGACATTGTTTTCCTTCAAGATACGCATATCACCAGCAAGTCGGTTAAATATTTTAACAGTCATTGGCCCGGGAAGTGCTACCATTCGTGTTACAACAGTCGCAGTAGGGGTGTAAGCATCTTGATTAAGCGAACCGTACAGCACGAACTGATAGAAGCAAAGTTTTCAGACAGTGGAAACTTTGTTATAGTAGTATGCAAAATAGGCACACACACATACAAACTTGTAAATATCTACGGTCCCAACCAAGACAACCCCGGTTTTTATGAAAACCTTACAGATATATTAAGATTATACGATGCAGATCACACAATTGTAGGGGGCGACTTCAATTTCGTACTAAATCCGTCCGTCGATTCAATTAATTATGCACGAGAATATAACACAAATGCAAAGCGCGTTTTCCTCACTTTTGCTAATGAGGAATCCCTTATTGATATATGGAGGGTAAAACATCCAAAAAAATTAGAATATACCTGGTCAAAAAATAACCCTCTTAAATGTGGCCGATTAGATATGTTCTTTATTAGCGATCACCTCGTTACGTCAGTGTTAGACATTAAAATAAAACCAGGATACAGAACCGACCATTGCTTCGTGGGAATGACATTAAACTTACCAGAATTAGAGAAAGGACCAGGACTCTGGAAAATGAATGATGCAGTTCTGCAAGAATCTGAATACAGAGATATGGTAAATGCAACAATAAGGAACACAATTAACCAATATGCAGTCCCCATATATAATAAAGAATATGTAAGCGATTTCGCAAATTATGGTTTCATTCAGTTTACAATAAGTGAAAGCCTCTTGTACGAAACACTTTTAATGATTATCAGAGGCGAAACCGTAAAGTATTGTAAGAGAGAGGCACGCAAAAGAAGAGAAATAGAAGAACAACTGCAAAATAAGATCAAAGTAGCACACGAAGTATTCAATAGCGAAAAATGCGATGCAAACGCAAAACTGTTAAGTAAAGCACAAGAAGACCTTGAGGACTATAGAAAACCTTACATAGAGGGATTAATAGTGAGATCGAGAACGCAATGGCACGAGGAGGGAGAAAGAAGTTCAAAGTATTTCTTGTCATTGGAAAAAAGAAATGCGGTAAGAAAGACAATACAATACATACAACACGAAGATAAAATTTTAACTAAACAAAGTAAAATTTTATCACTTTTCACCCAAACACTTCAAAATAAATATCGAACCGAGGAATATAACGAAACGGATCCAAGTTTCATTCAAAATAACATTACACGAACTCTGTCCGAACAGGAAAAAGAGATTCTAGAAGAAGATATATCATACCAAGAATTGACAGCATCTCTCCACTCCATGAAAAAAGGAAAAACCCCAGGTAGTAACGGATTCACTGTAGACTTTTTCAGATGTTTCTGGGATCCATTAGGAATTCTATTACATCGCGCTTTTAATTATTGTTATTCTAACGATACCACAATACCAACACACCGCGAAAGCATTATTACTTTAATACCAAAGATAGGGAAATCTAGTCATGCGTTACAGGGATGGCGACCGATATCTCTGTTGAATGTTGACTATAAGATTATCTCCACAGCAATAGCAAATAGATTTAAAAAAGTAATAAATAAAATAATAAGCCCCACGCAATCGGCTTACATGAAAGGTCGATATATAGGGGAGAATACAAGATTAGTATATGATATTATAGCACACACAAAACATTATAATAAACAAGGCCAAATATTAGCGGCCGACTTCGAGTCCGCCTTCGAAACCATATCGTGGGAATATGTAAGAGCCGTCCTAAAAGAGATGAACTTTGGGGTAAAATTCATTAGCATTGTGAATAAATTGTACTTAAACAATCAAAACTTTTCTCGTATACTGCAAAATGGTTTCCTTGGAGAAAATATCTATATGCATAGGGGAATTAGACAAGGGGATCCAACTTCCGGATTCCTGTTTAACATAGCGGTCGAAACATTAGCTCAGCAAATCACTAATTCACAAAAACTATCCGGAATAGCTGTAGACACCGACACGGAAATCCGCATCAGTCAATACGCTGACGATACAATCCTATTCATCGACGGATCAGATCGCTCGCTAAAAGGTGCAATAGAAGAACTTGATCATTTTTCATCGCAATCTGGTCTAAAAATTAACTGGAACAAAACGTCTTGTTTATCGCTTCAACCAGTTACACCACCAATATCTTCACATCATAATTTATCAAAGAAAATAAGATTTGTGGATGAAATTAGGATATTAGGAATACAATTCAGTCGGGAGATTAATAACATAACGGATCGAAATCTCGGAACAAGACTTACACTACTCGAAAGCGAGATCAAACAATGGAAAAGACGTTGTCTCACCCCTATAGGCAAAATTACTGTAATCAAATCATTGCTACTGGCAAAAATTGTTCACATTCTAATAGCACTCCCGAACCCTTCACAGGCGTATGTAAAGAAAATAGAAAAAATGTTTTATAATTTTCTGTGGAATGATAAGCCAGATCGCGTTAAAAGAATTAAAATAATCCAAGGATACAATTTAGATGGTCTTCAGATGGTCGACGTAAACACATTTATACATACCTTAAAGTTAACATGGATCAAGCGGTTAACTAATGATTCCACCTGGATAGCAATTGCCAAAAATGAGAAAATAGACCCGTATAAGCTCCTAATGTATGGCACAGAAAAACTGAGGAGTGTGAAAAAACGAACATATAACGCCTTCTGGTGTAATGTTATAGAAGCACTAATCGAATTTAATAAGGTGGTCGAAATGGAACCAAATAACATAATCACAGAGTCCATCTGGTTCTCAGATTATACTAACTTTAAAACCTCGATCGTAACTTCGTGGGAAAAGCAAGGGCTAAGCTTTATTGGCGATCTCTTCAATCCAAATACGGGAAACATCCTAACAAGGGAAGAAATAAAAACCAAATATCGAATTTCCATGTCATTCCTAACCTACGAATCACTGATTCGAAGTATTCCCTCTGAAGTCAAAAGAGCAACAAATGTAATGTTTCAAAGACCAAATATACCATACCGGCTACAAATAGTACTCAATAAACCAAAAAGTCAATAAGTACATATATACGCTACTAGTCAAGGCCATGTATGAGAAATATTAAGTTACAGATGACAGGTTAAAACACAAATGGACCCGCGACGTTGGTTGCTTCCAAGTCGGAAGCATGTTTCAACTGAAACGGGCAACGAAATCTGTGTATTTATTATACCTTCACTATCGAATAGTTAACAGAATAATAAGCACAAATACATTCTTACACAATATTCAAATATCTAGTACTGAAGCCTGCACTTTTTGTAATCGGGATTCAGAAACAGTAGCACATTTATTCTGGCACTGCCCAGTAACGCAGACATTCATTAATAACACAGCTAGAGTTCTCAGCATGAAATATGACATATCTTTTCAAAATGACGTGCGATCGTGGTTTTTCCCCCAAGACAATAATACACTTCAAACACTTCTAACAACAATATCTAAAGCAGTAATCTTTAAAGCTCGGAATAAAGGCGAGAAACCAAGTATAGAACATATGACGACAGCAATAAGATACGAAGCTCAAAAAGAATATCTTGCCAGTCGCCTTAATGATAAAATTGACCAGTTTGAGCAGAAGTGGAAAGCATTGGGGCGCATTATTGGGGCACTCCGATAACAGCAAATCTCATCGTGCCAGTGAGCACGTGCACTTTTACATCAATCATAAACCCAAGCACACACCTAAGCACGCACACACCCACACTCACACCCTAACACATACACCCCCCCCCCCACACACACACACTCCAACATCCTCCCCCCCCCACACACACACACACACAGACTGTATCAACTTATTTATTTCGATTGAAGTATTTGGACTTACAATTTATATGTATTTTTTATGTATTTACGTTTGTTTCCTTTGTGAACGGCTGTTTTGTTCAAGTAGAAAGAGACAGTATCGCAGGGATAGTGATACGTGCAGCTGTACTTGTGTATGTAATGGAAAATAAACTAACCCTTCAGTGGGACAAAAAAAAACAAAAAAAACTTACAACCGACAGGGGGGCGGATGACCGCCCCCCTGAGATCTCGAGAATGAAGCAAGATAGCGACAAGCGGTAAACAGCATGGGGTACGCACAGACAAGGTCTACAATTTTTACGAAGGTCATTTTCAGGTCAGGTCAAAGATGACGTCACAGGGGTCAAAAAAGTCAAAATGGCGGCGCTAGATATGGAGAGTTTTTCTCGAATAACTTTCGAATTAGTCAAGCTAGGAACAAACCAAGGGCATCATCGTGATCCTCTCGTCCATCTGCATTGAATCACATATATGTTGACCTCGAAAGGTCAAGGTTAAAGGTTGACCTTAGGTCATGTGACCTCGAGGTCATCATGTATATCATTCGATGCGCCTTGACGAGCTGAACACAATGCGACCATCCGCGCGGCTGTAACTTGTTCCTGTAATGAGTTATAAGCAAAAAAAAAAAACATTTGGTGACATTTGATGACGTCACATGACCTTACAGCTGCCCAACAGCAAAACAGGCCTCAAGGAAGTGAAGGCTGATCGTATATGAAGTCATGTATGGTATATGGGGCCATTCCGACGAGTTTTACTGCAAATATCTTTACTTTATGAATTTATTTTAGTGTTTGCTCGATGATGCTCTCTGATAATATGACAAAGCAGGCATATAAGCAATTAGTGCAACCCTAGCTGATAGCTACTAAGAGATACACTGAACCTAATTTGACCAAATCTGCACCTAATCTGCACCAAATGCGCACCAAATGTGTACCAGATGGCCGTCGTGAAAACGGCTGGTAGCTATCAGCTAGGGTTGCACTGTTTGCTTTTATGCCTGCTTTGTCATATCATCAGAGAGTATCATCGATTAAAACACAAATAAATTCATAAAATAAAGATATTTGCTGTAAAAGAAATTAGGTGCAAATTTGGTCAAATCAGGTGCACTCGCCGGATAGCCCGTCATGAAAACGGCTTATATGTAGTTATTGTACGCCCCGGTCTTAGTCCAAGAAGCTCTATCTTAATTTGATCAAAAATTATCAGCGAAAAACTTTTGACATGTTTTAGCGAAATTTTCACATTTAAACCCTCCCAAAAACCTTGAATATTGACCCTGAGATGACGCCCCCTTCTTTTCATCATCCTCAGTTGTACGCCTCTGAACATTGCATGACCCTTACCTAAATGACCTGTGACCTCTGACCAGTTTCTCGAGCTCACGTCAGTTCAGAATTGCAATTTGCTGCAGTTAGCAAACATCGCCTGTGCCTTTCTAGACTTGTTGTGATTAAAACCATCCCAACACGTGGAAGGATAAATTGAAAGATATGTACAGCATGACACCCCTGAACTAACCTGACTGACTGGTCCTTTTCTTTCGGCCGAGTGGGGACGGGGGCCTTTTTTTGTCAACCTGCCACTTTTTTGCGTGTGTATAGAAAACTGCGGCGCGCAGCGCCTCTACACTTTGTACGGCTTATGAGACATCAATTTCGCATCGTATGTAGAATTTTTGGCCTTGGTTAACATAAGGTCAAGTCACCAGGTCAAGTTAAGTGACCATGCCTCCAAAAACTTTGTGATTCATTCATTCCTACAGCTTACATTTCAGAAGTTTGAAATTAAGGATATTGCATGAGGGAATCAGTATCAACAATTTCTTTATCTCGAAATTTTGATATCAGTGACCTAAGGTGGGGTCAATTTTGTGACCTCTAAAATATAAGTCAATGGGAAAAAATTGAAATGCTCTTCTTTTGGCCGAAAACACCCTCAAACATCGGAACGCATGTGAATATGACGCACTGAATAGGAAAATTGCACGTATGACCCCTTTTATGCCCCGCAGGTCATCTCAGGTCATGAAACGTAACTAACAGCTTTTCGACCACAATTTTAGATAGTAGAGCGCTGGAAACACCATGAATTTCTTCAGCTGAACAGTATAAATCGAATGATATTAACCCGCGCCCTGCTGGGGGTCCTGGATTTCCACGCCCTGCTGGGGGGGGGGGTGTTTGAACACCCCCCCTTCTAACTCGGCTCCTGGGCCACGTAGCGATACGCGGAAGGCGGCGTTCGAAAGAGCGCCAAAAATAATGAGGAAATCACTTCGGTCAATTTTTTGGTCAGGTCAAAGGTCAGGTCACCAGAGGTCATTGAAGGCAAAATTTCGCCGATTTCCAGGTCGAATGTCGACAATTTCCAAGAAGCCAACGCATAACTCGGGAACCAATAGAGCTACAGCGCCGCGGAAAAGCGCATTCGATAGCCCTATTAACGCCCTTTCTGAGTAATGTTCTCAGATTTGACCTAACGTCAACGGTTTTGCCTGCAGGGGGCAAAAACTGCAAAAATAGCCGATTTTTTCGGAAACAGTTTTTCTGCAATAACTTTTGACCCAAGCCTTGTACGAGCTTACTTTTACCGGCATCGTGTTCCTCTCGTCAAGACGCATCGAATGAACAATAACTTGACCTTGAAAGGTCAACTTGAAAATTTGACCTCAGGTCAAGGTCATGACCTGACCGGAAAGGGTCATGTTGCATATCAGTCGATCCGTATCGTTGAGCTGAACACATCTAAGGCGTTTTCATCGCTCTAGCATGCCTCTATCAAAAGTTATTTGCGAAAAACTGTTAGATACCATTCGTGACCTAAGATGACCTCAGGGCATAAACAGGGGTCACGGACACCATTTTCATATACAGTGTGTCTAAACCACTTGTAATTCAGTGTTTGGGAGTGTTTATAATGTCTTTCGTCCAAAAGAGGCGCATTTCAATTTTCTCCCATTGACTTATAATGGGGAGGTCGCAAAATTGACCTGACCTTAGGTCATCGATATCACAATTCTGAGATATACATTTTGTACATGCTATTGCCCTTAGCAATCGCTGAAAGTTTCAAAGCGATCGGTCACTCGGTGTAGCTATGACAGACATTGAAACTTTTTATGAGGTGAGGTCACTTCAAGTGACCTGGTGACCTGACCTTGAATGACCTTGGTCTGAAATTTTCACAACATGTGTAGAATTGATGTATGATAAGGTGTACCAAAAACGGCGGCGCTCCGCGCCGCCGTTTTTGAGATATTCGCGAAAAACCACAAGGGGGGGTGTTCAAACACCCCCCCCCCCCCAGCAGGGCGCGGGTTAAGCATCATGACTTTTTTTGTTACCTTGACCTGGGGTCAAATTTTTAAGCTGACCTTTCCAGGTCAACTTATAGTTCATTCGACGCATGTCAACGAGACAAGTGTGATGCCGGTGAAATCAGCGCAATACCTATGTACAACTTACAAGCTTGGAGTCAAAAGTTATTACAGAAAATCATTTTCCTCAAAAGCGTCAAATTTTGAGAGTTTTTGCTCTCTGGAGGCTAAAGCGTTGAGTTTGGTTCAAATATGAGAACAATGTTCCAAAGGCCCTTTGAAAGATCTATCGAATGCGCTTTTCTACGGCACTGTAGCTCTATTGGTTTCCGACCTATGCGCCGCTTTGTGAAAAGTTGTCAAAATCGGGAACAAAAATTCCCGATAATTTTTAATTTGGTGACCTCCTATGACCTCAGCGATGACCTGATCAAAAAATAACCTGTATAATTCTGAAAGATCTTATAGAGAGCTTTCTATTGCTTTTTACTGCGTCTGTCTGGCTTGCTTACTTTCTGAGATAATGTGGTCTGGCCAAAAAGCTCCCCCCCCCCCCCTCCCACACCATGACGAAGCTGGCTGAGAGGCCCACCCGGGCGCGGATTAGTTGACCTCACCCAAACGTGAAGTGTATATCTTCGTACCACTACCTATTCATGGCAAACACGATGGTGCCAAAATTCTTTGTGGCTATTCCTGGAAAAGATATTCACTAAAAACCAATACCCTATCTTAGGACATTTGAATTGACCTCACAGGTAAATGGTTGACCATTAAGGAGATCTGATGATGGGCTATGCCTGAAACTGTTATCTCTTTGTTTTCGTTCATAATTTAGAATAAATTTGCTGTTATGAGGCTTCGTTTTCTTTTATCATGATAGTTATCATCATGAGCCCCAAACAAGCGCTTTTTCATATTATTCAACAAAAGGACCTGAGGCCTTAACCCCCTCCCTGGCAGGGGGGGGGGGTCGATGCGACCGTAAAAACGGCGGCGCGCAGCGCCGCCAAATTTGATTCAGCCTATGGGGCAATCTTTTTACATATGATCTGAAAATTTCAGGTCCGGGTGACCTTAGGTCAGGTCAGCAGGTCACAGAAACCGATACAAGGTCATGGTCGAATTTCAATTTTCTTTTTGCACCTGTCCAACTTACAGTTTTGGACTGATTTCCTTCAAACTTTCAGGATGTGCTAAGTTCACCGAGTTGTATAACATATATTCCGGGTTTTCTGATCTCACTGACCTGAGATCAATAAGAGGTCATTACCTCGTAATGTAAAGCCTATGGGAAAATACTAAATTCGGAAAATACTGGAGATATCCGCTTCGTTCTATCACTTTTGCGCTTTGAAGCCACCGTACATAACAGCAGGTCACTTGGTGCTTCTTTTTTGGTATACTTATCCATGGGTCAGGTCAAATGAGGTCAACTGAGGTCAAATAACGTTTTTGCCAATAACTTGGCACATAATGACGCTAGAGCTTAAAAACGGTTTCATTGTGGTCCTGGTGATTAGCAAAATCGAAAGATATGGGATATGATGCAATTTGGTGAGCTTGAACTTAATTGATTAATTAAAGTTTACTTAATAATTAAGAACAACTTTAAGTACACTTAAGCAAGGCAAAAAATATATCATTCGACGCGCCTTGACGTAATGTGTTCACTGATACTTTTTGTTTTGCTCTATCTTAATTAGATCAAAAGTTATAAGCGAAAAACTTTTGACCTGTTTTCAGCGAAATTTTTACATTTATACCCAAAAAACCCTAAATATTGACCTAGAGCAACCAAATTTGCACAGGGGCGAGAACTCCAGGGGGCCCACCTACCTATAAAATTTGGTGTTTCTAGGTGCCATAGGAGCCAATCGCGAGGGGGGGTCGCATCAACCCCCCTCCCCCTGTCAGGCCGGTTTATGAAAAATGCCCTGTCAGGGCGAGGGTTAAGCTGGAAAGTGTAAATAGCTTTGCCCAGTGAAGCTTCTTTGAAAGATATTCGCCAAAAATTCATACCTATCTTTTTTAGTATTGACCTGACATGTGATATCACCGGTGGACCTGAGACCTCAAAATGAAATATTATTTTAGCTTCAAGAAAGCAGCAGCTTTTTCCGTAAGTGAATACCTTCATTAGGAGCCAAGCACCAGGGCCGATATATGTAATTTTGTAGCCTGTACTTACATATTACCAGTGAAGAGTTGTTTACACATGGCCTTGAGTTGGTTGCTTGCAGGTCATCTCTTGTTGCATGTCGTTAGGAGCCCGTAGGCATGAATTTGACGTGTGAAATGAGAGACATTTTCCGAAAAGCTGAGTTAAAAAAGATCCTGCAAATCACGTCAAACCAGCTTTATTGTGGAGACTCCAGCTGTTGATTGTAGGAGCAGTAAAATAAAAGATGACCGAGAAAGTACGTAGGGTAGGGTGGGGTAATTTGAACATGTGGGGCAATTTGAACATAGTGTGAATAACAGAAAATTACGGAAAATCCATAAGTGGCATGACAATAAGACCAATGAGAGAAATTATCGTAACTAAAAGGGCTATCATATGAACGGGGTTTAAAGTTTCAGGGAATGAAGATGTTGACGCACAGTGTAAAAAATCAATTTCGCAAGGAAAAACGCCTAACAACACGCCATTGCAACTTCATTGCAGCGCAAAATCTTGCATTGCTAGCGCCTAATACGCAACGGCTTTTGTTGTATAATGACCTAATCAGTGCCTTCAATCCAAGAAATTTGCTTTTGAACCCTGCTTTTAAAAATGGCAAAATAACTTTTAGCGTGGGGTAATTTGAACATAGTGTGAGAATTTGAATGAAGACAGGGATAGCTCCGAAAAAAACAACGCTCCCAGTTTTTTTTTGCCAATATTTTCGACCCAAGGCAGTAGCAGATAAGTGATGCCAGTTTAGAAAATTTACGTCTAATATCCGTCTAATGTCCGGCATTTTTGTTGATTTTCCGTCCAAAAATGTTAAGGCCTGGCTACACTATGCGTTTTCTGCGTGCGTTTTTTGCGTGATTTGCGTGATATCGTTCCAGAAAAAAAGTTATTTCTAATATATCTTCTTTAATATTTATTTAGAAGTTAATAAAACCTTTATAATAATTAAAAGTGTATATGAAAAACATATAACAAAAACGTAATGTCGTTTCTTTCTAGAACGATATCACGCAAATCACGCAAACTCGCAAAAAACGCACGCAGAAAACGCATAGTGTAGCCAGGCCTTTAACCCTATTAGTGGCAGGGGGGGTTGTTTTTATCCACCCCTCAGGTTTTTCGGGAATATCTCCGAAACCGCTGAAGCTACGATGCTGAAATTTTCTGACTTTTCCTAAAACTAAATTGGGCTTATTCCCTGAAAATTTCAAGTTCATAACTTTACCAGGGGCGGCTCCAGAGCACTGGGAATTGGGGGTCCTATTCGTGAAGCGAGTCATTTGGGCGAAGATCACGATGCTGCACCAGTTTTACGAACAGTGAATGAAAGGTATACATGTGATAACATATACAGTTATTGTGCATCCTCTTTTGACACGTTTTTGCTATAATAGGCGGATCCAGGCGTCCAAAAAGGGGGGTTATGTTTTACCTCCCAACATAGGTGCCCTGACACCGCCTATGCATGACCAATACAATTGTAGTCGTTCTCTCATAAGAAAATTGTAACATAACAAGACCATTACCACCCTTTTTAGAAACAGTACCAACAAAAACCTTATTTACTATACTTTTTGTGTACCCCCAATCTCAATGATCTGTATCCGCCTATGATTTTTGAAAATGCATATTTTTAGGATCCATGTGAATTTCTGGTTCATTCTCTATCGATCGGCAAAAGTTGCGTTAGGATTGGTTCAGAAACCTGGCCGTGATAAACAGTCTAAAATGTATCTGCAATTTGCCCGTTTTTACCCCCCTCTACCCCCCTGTTGACATATTTTAATTTTTATTTTTTAGAAATGTAGATCACGTTGAGCGAAATCGAATGCCGTTTGAATTTTGAAAATCGGCCCGTTAGATCTCGAGATATCAAGGGGGGGTCGTAAACAGCCCCCCCCTGCCACTAATAGGGGTATACCAGGAGCCTGCCACTAATAGGGTTAAAGTCAACTATTTGTCCAAATATGTCCGAAAATCATGCAGCTATCAACACTCAAAACCGTCATTTATATTGCTTATCATGTAATTTTACCAGCCGAAAAGTGTTCATTATATTGAGAGCTTAACAAGCTGTCCATTCGCCATTCAATGCTATGCACGATTACTTTATAAAAAGCGCTGAAGTGTAGCAAGCCATCGTCCAATGTTGTCCAGTCTGCTACCTTTGTCCAACCAATTCCGAATTGGACATTGGACAAAATCAGAACTCCAAATGTCCAGGTTTCCATTGGCACCACTTTAACAGATGTAGTACGGTTGGGAGAGTTTTTATCGAACAAAAATGATAGACGTTCTGTTAATTGAAGAGGGGCGAATTCTGTCAACTGACCGGTGTGCAGCGTGCAGATATTGATACTCTGCAACTGTTATTTTTGCTGTTGTGTTGATTTTCAAGTGAAGGTATGTTTAGAATTGTTCTGCCTATTTGTTTATGGGTCAAACAACATCGGTGCTGGCGAGACTATCGTTTTTATGACAGGTAAAGGCAGTATGTTCAAATTACCCCACGGTGGGGCAATTTGAACACACCGTGACTTATTAGAAGGATGAAGAATAACCTGTTGCTCATTTCTATCAGAAATAGAAAAAATAAACCAATATATATTCGGGCGTGGCCCTTCTTCAGTGGTACAAGATCACAATTGTGATTGTGATCTTGTACCACTGAAGAAGGGCCACGCCCGAATATATATTGGTTTATTTTTTCTATTTCTGATAGAAATGAGCAACAGGTTATTCTTCATCCTTCTAATAATCTTATTAACAATGCTCAGCACAACGTTCAAATACCTGAAAACACCGTGACTTGGTGGAGAAGTGAGGCTATGCTATTCAAGGTATGCTCGGCTCGTCCAAAAATGAGGCTTGCATGGCGATTTAGCAAATGACACTTGCGCTACTGAAGCAGTTTTTCTTCATCCAGGGTTGAACTGGAATTTGGTACAACGGAGAAGACGTAAACATATGTTCAAATTACCCCACACTACCCTATATAGTATCTTTTTTGCTCGCTCAGCTTCTATTGAAAACATTGTATTCGTCTGGATTACAGGGTTGTATACGACTCAATCAATAGCAATCAATTCAATCACGACAAATTTGGGAAACCAATCAAATCAATCAAGTCAGAGCAGTTTTCGGGAATTGATTCAATCGACTCAAACGCGACAATGAAAGGAATCAATCAACTCAATCAAACGACTCAAACCAACACATACATTAGGTTTTTTGCCCCACCAACTTGGAAAAGTGGCCATAGCAGTCTGGTGTACCTACCTACCTACCTTCCTACCTACCCACAGAAGAAACATAAAAATATTGTCATTTAAAATTATAAATTGCCATGCCATTCAAAGTTTCTATGTAATAAGGATGGATACCTAGTGATGGACAGGTGGATCATGATATTGAGGACGTTCAATGGGTAGAATTGGAGCAGAAGTTTCATTTAATGGGTGCAAAATAACCCAGTACTTGACTCGCCCCTTAACCCAAATCACCACCTTTCACCTAAAGGTTGTCAATTTAATTTTGGCCATATTCCAACTCCATTTACACTAAATATCAGATATTCCGGTTGAAAGCTGGCTGCTCGGATTTTGGCAGTGTTCGTAATTTGGACAATTTACCCTACACCACGTCTATTTTAATGGATAATATGCATCAATAACATATTAACCATAGGGAAATAGAAATAAATATCTTACCTGCATGTGACGGTTTCAGTTAGACAGAGACTGACGGGCAGCCTGAAAAATCTTTCCACACAATGTGCATTTGAGGCGTGGGATGTTGTCAGATTGGGAAGGAAGAGATTTGAAGTATTTAGCGGTCCACGACTCTGGACGTGGTATGTCAATGTTAGGTACCTATGTGAAGAATTCAAAACATTTAATTGCAATACAATTTGAAACTGTTAGGACTGGGGGATAAGGATGAGAATTAAAAATATATTTAAAAGGAAATGGAGAGGACAGGGACTCTGGAACCACAGGATAAGATAAGGACAAAGGAAGTAGGAACAAAGAAAATTAAAACGCGAAAACGGCACGGTGCGACTGTGAATAAAAGAAAACGTTTTGCCAATAAGTATGCTAAGCTTTTATAAATCCTTATTCTACGTGTTTTGATTTTTTTGTAAGATGACGTCATTGATTATCATGTACTATGGTAGATCATCATAAAATAAATCGGTTGTACAACACCAATTTCGTTTTAATTACTATTTCATTTAAAATAAAACCACTTAATAATATTCGGTAAAATATTTTAAGGAAAATGAAATATAATAAATATGTTATGCTTAGGCTCTCAGGGGAAAAGGATCAACAAACGTTCTGCTGCAATTTAAACAATGCAGCAAATTAGCTATTAATTGGTATACGTAAACGTAATTAGTGAGACGAAAACGGCGCTTTTGTTTCAGTTATTTTTGTAGGGGTTTCAGATATTTATAGAGTTCAGTGGGTTTTTTTTTGAGGAGATGTGGAGATGTGAATTATTAATTAATCACACTTTATTAGTATATAGGCCAGGGCCTTGCACTTTATCATCTGGATAAAAAAAAAACGTTTCCTGCTGAGTGCAGAAAGGTAGGTAGGTGCATCGCCAGGTTCTATCACCAGGATTGGAGCAGTTATGAGTTATTGCAGTTGAAAGTCAAAGTTGGCTGTTCATGTTTAGGCCCTGTTCTTTATTTGGCCATCTACCCCATATTGCAGTTGTGATGACAATTGACAAGCACTTTTCAGTGTAGTTTTGTGATCATTGATGTCATCAGTTGGTGTCATTATTTTTCATCAACTAAAACTTATTTGAACTTTCCATTCAATCGACTCAATCATACGTGTCACTCTAATTTTCGGGAATCAAATCAGTCAACCAGTCGCTAAAGTCAAACGAGTCAGTCAACCAGTCATCTCGAAAAGTCAATCGACTCAATCCAATCAACTCAAAATGCGCGTTGAAACAAATCAATCAATTCAATCGACTTGATTGGTATACAACCCTGGTCTGGAAGTAGGTTTGGTCCACTATTTTTTTTTTTTTTAGTATTTGGTGCATTAGGACTAGACTGAGTCATCAAAAGAGCATTTTCAACGTTAGCTCTTGAAATCGCTGAGAATGATATTCGTTTGGACCTCGGCTCTACCACTAGCTTTTAAAGAGTAATCACTTACCTACCCCCTGAACAGTCGGTGATTCGTTAGTGGCATTGGTGGAGACGCGTCATGGGATTTCTTAGTGCGGCGAGAGTCTCAATTGTCCAGTTTGCGTATGGTCTCCTAGTCCTGACCAGTAGCGGCGGAACACCTTCAATTAAGGGGGGGGGGGGGCACTTCCGACTTTTGGTCCCATTCTTTCCATGCAACGCCCATAGGGCTAATGTTAAAATGCCAAAATAAAAGGGGGCACGGTGCCGCGGTGCCCTCCCCGTTCCGCCGCCTATGGTCCTGACGCCTCCCACAATCTGATTTTCCTACTAAATCTGCATGCCGTTCAGCTTTGAAGCATGTGCCATAGTGTTCAATGTTCATGTTCTTCTTCAGCAAGTCAGGTTCCCTTGTATTTACCCTGCACTGTGATAGGTACACCTAAAAGTCGTGGGCAGGGATCGTTACATACCTATGTAATTCTGATCACCGACGAGTCTAGGAGTTACGAGGGCATTGTCGAAGACATAGGTGAAGGAACATGGGGGACGGGGGGGGGGGCGGTGGCCCTCCACTTTTCATAGTGGGGGGCCAAAAATGTTAACTGCCCCCCCCCCACTTTTTGCCGAATATTAACACGCGCACTGCAGCGGGTCTGAGCCGAACACGAACTGCAGGGGGGGGGGGTTGAAAACAACCCCCCCTGAGATCTCGAAAACGGCGCAACGTAGCGACAAGCGGTAAACGGCGTTGGATAGGTTGAGATGAGATCTACAAGAAATACTAAGATCATTTTTGGGTCAGGTCAAAAACGAGGTCACCAGAGGTCACCGAAGACAAAATGTTACGATTTTCACAACAGGAATTTCGCGGTAGTTTTTCTTGAATAACTTGTCTTGCACACAAGACAGAGGATCGATTCGAACGCCATCGTTCTTAGCTCGTCAAGGCGCATCGAATGATATATGATATGACCTCGAAAGGTCAAGTTGAAAAATTGACCTCAGGTCAAGGTCATGACCTGACCGAAATAGGTCATGTTGCATATCATTCGATCCGCATTGACGAGAAAAACACGATAAACGTCGAACGGAGTCTCTATCTCTATTCAATCTCAAGTTATTGAAGAAAAACCGCTGGTGACCTCAGGTGACCTAAGATGACCTGGAGATCACCTTCCAAAGGTCATAAGTGATATGTTTCGGTGAAATCACCAACAGGGACCTGTAATACTATGATCCTGAGCGTATTGAAGTCATAGGATGGCATTCAGAGTAAGTTGAAATTTCTCCCATTGACTTATAATGGGCTGGTCGCAAAAATGACCTGACCTTAGGTCATCGATATAAAAATTCCGAGATATACAAGTTGTAGCTCGTGATGACTTTACTATTTCCTGTGGGTTTCAAGATCATATCTCAACAACTGTGGGCTTGGTGGGATTGCAAACTTCGAAATTTACGTTTCGAGGTAGGGTCACTTGACCTGACCTGGTGACCTGACCATAGGTCACCTGGGGTCAAAATTTTTACTCAAGGTGTGCAAAAGTTGGGAGAACAGGTATGCAAAATTTGGCGGCGCTACGCGCTGCCGTTTTCTCGCGATTTGCGAAAAACCACAGGGGGGGGGGTTGAAAACAACCCCCCCCTGCAGTGCGCGTGTTAATGTATTTGTAGGTACCACCCCGAAGAACAACCTTGACGGTTCTCCGGCCTGCCCTTCCATGACGATTTCCATTTGTGCTTCATCGTTATTGAGTGCAAATTTTCCCCCACCCAATGAAAGAAAATTTTGTCAGAAGCAATAAGTGGCAGCTTAGGGGCAGCGCGCGGTGCAAAGAGAGACAATACTGGCGCAGCAGAATGCGTAAACGGCGTAAACTAACAATTTATGTTAGGCGGCCTTGCATTAGTTGATAGGTTACTGGCATAGGCGTAGGAACAGGGGGGCAGGGGGCCATGGTCCCCCACTTTCGAATGGGGGGCCAGCAATGTTAACTGCCCCCCCCCCCCCACGCACACCTCTTGCTGACTTTTCACTTCTCACGTTTCACGCTCGCTCGTAATAAAAAATGTTTTTGGATTCTTCTGGAATTCGCATGGGTGCCAACCAGTGGCGGATCCAAGGTGGGGTCACATGGGTCATGCCCCCTTGGGGCCCGGGGGTACCACAGGCCTACCAGGGGCACCACCGACCTATCAGGGGCACCATAGACCTGACAGGGGCACCACCGGCCTGTCAGGAGCACCATCGGCCTAGCAAGAACACCACAGGTCTGCCAGGGGCACCACAGACCTGTCAGGGGCCCCACAGGTCTTCCAGGGGCACCAAAGGCCTTCCAGGGGCACCACGGTCTCGCAGGGGCACCATCGGCCTCGCAGAGGCACCATGGGCCTGTCGCTGGCACTTCAGGCTCGTAAGAAGCACTACAGTCCTTCCAGGGGCACCACAAACCTGCCAGGAGCACCTGCGGCCTAGCAGGGGCACCACAGGCCCGCCAGGGGCACTACAGGCCTGCCAGGGCACAAAAACAAAAACAAAAAATGAAAATAGGGCACCATCAAAATTAAGTGGCCGAAATCCGTTGAGGTTTTAATTTTGGGTATAGGTAGGGGCACTACTTCGATTCATGACCCTCCCCTTGGAGTTTTCCTGGATCCGCTCCATGGTGCCAACGCGGCTGCGGAGGCCAGGGGGACGCGTCCATGAGATTTAATATCTGGACGGGAGTCTCCACGAGATTTTGTTCGATTTTTTTTTTCTTGTCACTTTTTTACCGAATTGAGCATGCTTGCGAAAATACAGCGGCCGAAATCCGAGGAGAAAATGGATTTTGGGGGTAGGTGAGGTTTTGTGCCTCTGGGAGCCTGCCCCCCCCCCCCCCACACACTTTCGAAAACGTTCCTACACCTATATTATGGCCGTAGAATAAGAATAGAAGAATGGCCCCAAAACAGACCCTTGAGACACATGGCTATGTGACCTCGCATCAGTATGATCGTTTTGCTTCCCGAAAAGGGCACTTTTGGCCTTGGGGCTCTGTCTGCTCGCAAATAGGTCATATCCATCCAAATATTATCCGCATTCCATAGTTTTGGCGTTCAACAGCTGGTCATGGAAGGACTTTTCTGTGAAATACTTCCTCCGTCTTTTATGGCTTGGTTCCATTTTCCTCTAACTTCATCGGGTTCTTAAAGGGACCGGACGAAATCCGTGTTGATGTAGGCCGATACCTGAGATTTCTTGGCTTCAGAGTCTTCCATAATTTCATCCATCATTTTGCCGTTATTGTGCAGGGTACCTACCTACCTACCTGATGCGGACTGCAAAAAGAAAGTTTATGGGTGCTGCTCTTCCTGTATTCTTCTCAACGGAATGGGAACTGCGATGGCTTGCCGCCATTGTATCGCAAACAACGTTCGAAATAACCGTTCGCCTTGACGAAACTCGATGCTGACGTATTGCCCAATTTCAACCAAAGCACAGCTGATTTACCCATACGCAGGTTCACAACCATTTTATTTCCTCTGCTCAGCTCCAGGGGTGTAGGGATCGTTTGACCGCACCCCGTCAGTGGCCCGTCGCGCGCGGACGCCCGCCCCCAGCCGGAGCCACATCCGGGAACTCGGGTCACGTGACCGCCGCGGTGGCGTCGCTGGCGCAGTGTGAGGCCCCGACCGTCAGCCGGAGGACGCCGCGTTAGCTCCACGGAAAAATCAACATTTTGGCGCAAAACCGGCGAGTTGGACCGAAAACTGGGTGTCATCACCTAGCGCATCACCAAAGGTAAGTGTTGAATGCATTTGCTGTGCCTGATCGCCTTTTATATTGCTGTAATCTGCTTTTTCTAGGTGTCAGTTTTATGCCGTTGGAGTGAACAAGATGGCGGAGAGCGGAGGTAGCGTCCGCTAGGCGGCGGGAGGGCCGGCCGGGGCCGCTGAGCGCGTGGCGTCTCGTGCAGCGTTCCCATGTATCGCTACCAGCATGTCGGTGACCTTTTGCTTGCGTGTGCCTGAGGATAACTGAAATTCACGAGAGGAGACCATAGCGCTGGCAAAGCCGACTGAAGTGTTCGTTGTTGTGTTTGAGGCCAGCGTAACCGCATGAGACCTACAGCAGCAAGGTAACGAGTCCTTGCCCTACGAAATCTACAGCAGCTAAGTAACGAGTCCTTGCCTTACTTCTTGCATGCCTTTGAATGCAGCGTGCCCACAAGTACTACTACTATCTAACGAACCTTTTTCAGTTACAAGACTGCCCCTCCACAGTTCCACAGCCTGGGGCCCTGGGCGACTTACTTAGCCTAAATGACCCGCGCAGAATTATGTGGCACTCCTCCGTTCCGTCTTTCCCGTCCTCATGATGATCAAATCCTTCTCTTACATGCCTCAACCCCCTGTTCCGGGCTAAACGTTCACCTTTATCCCATGCGGGGAGCTCCACCCAGGAGCAGACCCGTAGTCGGGTGCGGTGACAGTTGGCGGGCTGGGTGGCCTGTCCACGTGATGGGCTCAGTTCCGACAGTCACCATGGTGCCCGCTCACATGTCTCCCCCTAATTCTTATCATCCTTCCGGCTCTGAAACGGTCTTGTTAGACCGGAAGAGCCTAACCCAAGAAAACAAAGTCAAAATAAGCATGTGGTACTGAATTTTCCAGAGAAATGTAAACCCCCTGGGCCCTGGCTGTTAACTGACAGGTGCAGACGTGCGTCCAGCCTGTGTGTCGTCAACTCTTTTATTGCATGTTTCTATGACGATGGTTGGCGGTGCTGTGCCAATGTTGAGTATTGATGACTGGCGATCGTGAATGAGTGACGAATTTCCAGAAACAAACGCGTGAAGCCTGGATTGTAGAGCCTCACAGCTTCTTTCACAGGATCTAATTGAATTCTCCCGCGCAGAATGGTGGAGGCTACGTGACTTTTTCTGTGTGGGTATGAGCATGCGATTGTGTATGAGTTGTGGTCTTTTGTAGTCTTTAAGTTGTGAAACTAAACTCTGTCACTTGTGTAGATGTTAAAAGTCTTATACCTATTGCAAGGGCGTCTTCCGTCTCAATTCTGTCATTTTGTCAAGATCGTTATCCCGATCTCCGTTGTTGCTGTCGTTGCCACCCCCCCCCCCCGCCCGTCTTATCCATCCCAAGAGCTTATGTACATATTGACTGGTCGGCGGTGATGGCGGAGACAATTAAACCGTTTATTGTTTTATTGCAATTGAATGAATACGGCTGCTTACAACAGTAGGTATACCATGTGTTTGAGGAAATAGCTTACTTTTAACATGGGGTTTTGAACTGGAATAGCAGTTTTGTAGCTTGAGCTGGGACCAGCACAAATCAGGAGCTTTTACGGCCCAACGATCACCCTATATGCATAGGCGGCGGAACGGGGAGGGCACCGGGGCACCGTGCCCCCCTTTGATTTCGGCATTTTAACATTAGCCCTATGGGCGCTGCATGGAAAGAATGGAACCAAAAGTCGGCAGTGCCCCCCCCCCCCTTAATTGAAGGTGTTCCGCCGCTACTGCCTATATGCAAAGATATTCCATTTCTCGTTCCGAAAAGAGTGTCCTAAACAGCAAAGTGGCGTCCGTGGATCCGTGGATAGCGAACCTTTATAAAGGTTCGCCATCCATAAGTTACATCTACAGGTATATTGTGAAGGCTCAACCACCACACCTAGATGTCGCTGTCTCATACAGTTTTGAATTACAGCAGTTTTGTAACTTTTTTGCACCAATATATATTGGCACATTGGTAGTTTTCAAGTGGGGCGAAAGTAATATTGTTAGGGTGCATCTTTAAAACCTCTGCTTTATTCATTACGGGACGATTGGCAACGCTTTTTCTTCCGAAACTAACAAGTGAAACCACTTTGATTCTTATATTGCTCACGAAAGTAGTGGCAACACATCTTCATGCTTTCGGGCGGTCTGCATGACTGCTGGTGATAAGGTCATGTCGAATCTTCTATGGGACTGAGTTCGATTTGACCTTTCCCACCGATGTGAAACTTTCTCACCGATGTTTACTGGGTGTGATATTGCTATCTTATAGATATCTTCCCGCAAATATGGACAAGCGTGGGAGTTTTTGGGCCCTCGTGACTCGGTCGGCGAATGGTAGGCGTGGAGGGTAGTTCCTCTCTTGGGGTTTGTGGGGCGCGTCTACCAGGTAGGCGTCAATGGTTACCTTTCGATGGAGGGGTCGCGAGCCACTGGTGCGCGAGTAGCCGTGGAGGGTTACGACTTTCCAGAGTGAATTGCAAAGTGTAATGCCCTAACTTGACTCCTGGGAGGGTGGTTAAAAATGGTTGCGGATAGGGGTACCCGCGAGGCACCGGTTTACTCGCCGGTTTTGGGTGAAATTGTTTTCAGTGTTGCATGTCTCGCCTCGGCCTCTGTTAGCTCTACATGGTGGCTGATATTCCACGGTAACTCGAAAGAACACTACTGAGAGTGCCTCACTCACCCACCCCCAAAGTTGCCTCACAGCCCTTATGCTGATCTGAGAGGACCCCACGACAGAAAATGTCTCCACTCTCCACTCAATTCTCAACTTGAATAAGAGCCGCATGGGCTGATATAGGTCATCAAGAGCCGGTGCGTTCTAATAGAGGCCTGCGTGGTCTCGTTAGACGCTGGTTTGAGCAACCATTTTCTGCCGTTGGGCCATCAGAGGCCGATGTAGACCTCACATGGGCCGACATGGTTCAACTAATGAGTAGGTATTTGAGGCCCTTGCCCTTGGTATGGGGCCCCGCATGAGCCAGTGCGCTCACACAAGCGATATGGGTCCTTGTAAACCTCTGATGCTAGCGTCGCCCCATCTAAGGTGTTGCAAACGCCTGTTTCAGGCCGTCAAAAAAGGCCTAGGGTCGTCAGAATCCCGTTTTTTTCCGTAGGGGAGAGCGGGGCCAGTTGAAACACGGGGTCAGATGAAACATGGCTTTATTTTCAACGGTATGCAACATATGGCGTTGCCGACACCACTGCGCATCCGCGCTCGACCACTTCCTTTGTCAACGGCGTTTGGGCGGCAAACGGACGGTAATTTTGATTTGACACTTGTTTTTGTGTTTTTGAGGGGCGTTTGGGAGAAATCGTTTTTATGAATATTTTGTGATATCTCATATACCTTTGTTTGCTGAAAGAAGAACTCCTGGCTCCGGAATAACACGTTATTTGGCCCTTCATTCAGCATGATGCCGTCCCTCCAGCTCGTTTGACATGTGCTTTACGGCGCGTGCGAGATGGCGGGAGCGGATGGGGTCAATTGAAACGCTTCTCTGAGGGTCAGTTGAAACAGGGCCACAGGCCGTTTCAATGGACCCCGGTGACCTTTGCAATGGTTATTGTTCAGAGGCTGTAAACATTAAAGGAAATAGTCCACCTTTGAAATGAGCTTTTAAACTGAAATAGTAGTTTAATAGGGCTCAATTTTTAACTCCTTTTCTCCAGCCTTTTGCTTGAAAGCACACTATAGCCTGAGATATTTCTCATTTTCCTCATCCACCCATTTTACCATAGTCTATGTACTTTATGTCACCTATTATGAGGAACTTTGCACTTTTAGCTTCCCAACGACCTATTGAATGTAGCATTTGGAAAAGTAAACCGGACAAAATATATCCGTAAGAAAGTGGCCTTAAAGAGGAAAACATCCCATTGTTAAGGATAGGTGCAATTGACCCCATGGGCTGGTTCAATTGACCCTCGCATCGGGGTCATTTGAAACGGGCGTAGAGCTGTTTTATAAGCATGCGTTTGGCAGCAAAATATGTTTGAAACATAATTTTACATATCTTAAAACAAAGCCAAAAGAACATATTTTTTCATGGTATTGTGCCTTTTTCGATATGACAACTAGATCTCGCTGTGCATGTCAATATATAAAAAGTGGTTCAACTGGCCCCGCTCTCCCCTATTCGTCCCCACCAGCATGAATAGTTCGAAGTTGGCGTTGAACCATCAGGGATGTGATTCGCTAAAGGCTACGTGAGGGCCTCGTTATAGGGCCCACAGCAGCCGACATTAAGCCACTCTCCACATTAGCCTTATCTGGTCCGTCCTACCCCACCCTCCCCTAATATGAATTACGAGCATGTCCACATACACATTCCAAGCCGGCAGACACAGCGTGGTCCCCGTCGTCACCAGCTGTGCTAAAGAGCAGGACCTCTGTTTGCCAGATGCCTGCCTGTGCCGACCAGGCTGGCGTGGCCCCTCAGCGGGCCGTGACTCTGTCGGAGCTGACGCCCCATCTGGTGTGCCCTCTGTGTGGTGGATACTACGTGGACGCCACCGCCATCGTTGAGTGTCTCCACACGTGTAAGTATGATGGCAGGTGGTGGAGATTACCCAGGACTTACCCAGGAGGATAATATGCGATCATTGCCGGCAGTGTGGGCAAGTGGGCATGGGGGTCATGTCTTCTTCCTAATGTTACCGTTTGACAGTGCTTGAGAAAAGCTCAACACCCGACCAGCCTATTTGGCGGTTGCTTCCCTTTTAGCCCGGCTCAGGCCGTTGGTGTATGATATATTTGATAACTTCCCGCGTTTATCGTTTTACGTGTTTGAATTCTAAATTGATGTAAAGGTGTCAAAGATCTAAATTAATTTGACCTGCGCTTAGTGACTTTGACGCTTCTGTGACTCACACGTATGGTAAACATTATCGTTCGTATCTACGTAAGCAAGAGGTGATTAATCCGGGTGGGTGTTATGCAGGATATGGTTATGAACTAACAATTCCCCGAGTGACCGCGGTGGACATCCGGTTTGTTTTAGTCTGTCGGTCGTGCATCCTGCTGCACCTGCACACCACCAGACGTTGTCCAGTCGAAGGCTGCGACGTCCTGGTCCAGAAGGCACAAGGCGCCAGCGCAGCTAATCTGAGGTAATGCCTACTCGCTTGGCGCTCAGACGAAGTGGGCTATGCTTTTATCATATGGCTGCTCTAAGCTCGGTGGTTTGAATGTTCCTGACTCAATATCTGCTTCACAGGAATTCCCGATGAGCTGCGCCTTGGCGGTCTTTCCCATTTGAACAATGATAGGTGGCGCATTTTGCTGTGGCCTTTTTGTGTGTCCGGCGCGTCCTATCGTTAAGATCAGTGTGCTTGTCGCGCCGCTGGTTCCTGTCGGGTTTACGACAGGTTATGGAGCTGTATTCTTCGCAGCGCCTGTGGTCGTGACGCTGTGTTGTGAAGACAATGGATAGTTGCCGCGAACCTTAATCTGCTGCTGTCCATGAGTAGTGAGACGGTGCTCGCGATGATAGTACGGCCTTGAGGTTTACCGGTATGAAGCTGCTGGGCTCATGCGGGCGCCCGGCATTGTTCCACAGCTCTGTCCTCCTTTCACTGGTATTATGGAGTGCCGAATTCAGTCAGCTCGGCTAAGCCGCCGCTTCCGTTTCAGGCCCGACGCCACTCTGCAGAGCATCGTGTACAAAACGGTACCAGGCCTGCACCGGGATGAGATGCAGCGGCGTCGGCTCTTCTACGCCGACAACCAGGATAATGGTAGGTGTCATTGAATCGTCAAACAACCCACGCTGGGCAACGGCATACCTGTCTGGTTGTACGGGTCTACAAAGCGGACAGTCCTGTCCTCAGTACTCGGAGCACATTCTTTTCGTGGTTAATACGCCTGTTAAGTTTTGTCAAAAGTAACAGTGGCCGTGGACAGAGGCTTTTAGTGACTTGTGACACGTTTTTGCCCTACGTGCAGCTGCCGGCACACCGTCAGGCCCTAAAGCGACTGAGGAAGACCAAGGCTCGGCTTTCTACGACGCGAGTGATATCATCGACCTACAAATTCAGTACGCACCGCAAAGGTAAGAAATCGAAACCTTGGCACAGATTGGCGTGGTGATACCGCTACTGTAGAGGAAATTTAGTTTTAACTGTCATTTTAGCTGACTTTATTAATGCCCATTTCCCACCTTTGCTGCATTGGTGCATGATGGTCAATAATAATGAATTGCATATGTTGTGAGGAGCGTTAAGTTGATGCATTTGCCAACTTTCTTATTTAAATTATGTTTGCATTGCTAAACAACTAGTTACCAAGGCGCTATCTTCCAGGCCGGGAGACGTCGTGCCCGTGCGGTATCTACGATGTCCGGCCGGGACGCCGTTATCAGTGCTCAGCAAATTCCTCCGCAGAAAATACCAGCTCTCCGAAGATCTTCGAGTAAGTGAAAAACTCACCTCATCACGAAATACCTCCTTGTTACAATGGCTCAGATTGACTTTCGGGCTAAGTCATAAAAGTATTTGCAGAGTATTACTGAGAAGGGATTCACTAAATGACAAGAGGCGTTTACGAAAGCGGCGTGCACAGTCAGTGTCCGTGGCCTGTCGGGCGGCCGCAGATGCCTATCTGGCTGGCTGTGCGGGGTTGCAGCCGTAAGCTCTAACTCAGGATTACCGACCAGGCGGTGGCCGCTGAACGGACGAAGGCGCGACTGTAAGCCAGCTGTGATGTCGACATGGGTGATCTGCGGCGACGATCTCTCTGTCGACTGATCGAGGTACCGGTCTATTTCTCACAGGTGGAGCTGCTATGCGATTCCAGAAGATTACCAGGCGATATAAAACTGTTGGACGTCCTTTACATGGTCAACTGGGACCGGGTGAGATACTGAATACGTGCGTTGTGAGCGATTATGTATTTCATCGCATTTTGTCATCATTACTGTACCGCAGATAATTCCCTAAAGTTTTTTTTTTTCGTGTTTATACTCTATCGATTTCTTGGTGATTTAATATCTCCTTTTTTCCAGGAATCACCCGTGAAACTGGTCTTCAGGCTGCACAGATCAGGGCCTGTCTTCAAAAGTTCGGTAGACGTACTTTCTGAACAGTCTTCTTCAAAAGTTCGCAAAACGAACATAAAGAGCGCATCGGCCTCATGTGATCCTGAAGCAAACGGTACAGGTGCAGGTCAAAAAGTGCAGACAAAGCTAGTGGCTAAAAAGGACGTTCCCATATCCAACGATAAGAAAGCTGAAAGTGCGCATGAGAGCCAAATTATTCCAGGCGGTCCATGTGATGTTGAGAAAAGCAGCAGGCCTGCAGGCGCATGTTCGCTGGGTAGCTTAGGCTGTGCCAAAGAAAAGACAAACCACAGGAACACCAATTCGCCGGCAACTGTAAGGCCAGTGTCATGCGGTAGGTCTGAAGTGGAACCACCTTCAACAGCCAGGGACGAAAACATCGATAAAAGTCTGAAAAGAAAAAGCGCAAGCCTTACCGAAGCAGGCAAAGATGGTGCCGGTGATTCCACAGCAAAACCAAACAAGCGTGCAAAGCTATCTGCTGATGACCAAAAGCAAACGTCTGCCGGCAAACCTCAAGCAAAGTCCTTAAGTCAGACACAGAAGCGCGACAGCGCTGCTGCGTCCCCTCTGAAGCGTGTAGCAACTGAACCTGCTTCGCCTAAGAAGGATGCAATGCCACAGAGTACATCAGCGAGTAAGACAGGTGAGCCTCACAAAAAGGAATCTCGTACTCCTGGCAATGAGAGGGTAACTAAAGAACACACTGTGTCAGAAAAGACATCGGGCACAACCGTCCAAGACAGCAATGGGAACACACTGAAGTCAAAAGAGGAGCATCGACAACAGAGCAGCGTGGGAAAAGAAGGTCCCCGACAAAACATCTCGTACAAGAAAGAGCAGATCAAGTTGCCAGAAGCTTTTGTTGCCATCCACAAGCATCAGCCCCATCAGCAGAAGATCAAAGATGCCACTTGCAAGCAAGCATCTGCAGAACTGGCTCTGAGTAAATGTGCGAGATATGGAGCCACGTCATCAGCTACAGTCAAAACGAAGCGAGACGAAGGGAATTCTCACAAGACCACTTCTCACGGGACCAATACATTTCTGTCCTCATCGCCTCAGATGAAAAAGGCTCAAACATCAGTTTCAAGCCATCAGGCTAGAAAAGACACTAGACCGATAGCGCCAACGGAGAACAGGACCGATGGCTCTACCGAGGTCAAGTCATCCAAGCCGACCTCTCAGAAGCCTGCGAAAGAGACTAGTGTCGCGGGTGAGCAAAAGCCTGCATCGAAAACTATATTTCTTTTCTCTGGCATGAAAAAGTCACAGAGCAATAACAGAATCATGTCGATTGTTGAGTCATTAGCACAGAAAAGTTTGCTGTCGTCAAGGACTATAAATGAATCTTTCTCGACTGATTCTAACCGACCGGGAAAGCAAACTGATGCTGCCAACAGCACTGCTTGTTCCACTTCGACTGCGGCGTCGAAGGCGCAAGCAGTGACCAGTAGTGTCACGTTTGTCGCCCCCGGCTCCGTACCGGTGAGGTCAGCGGCCATGACGCCCGTCCGCCCGGTATCCTCGCCGCTCCACATTGAGACGGCCTCTCTGAGTCTGCGCTACGGCAGTGCCGTGCCGCCCCTGTCCAGCCTGTCCCGGCCGTCATCGTCTACCACCACCACCTCCTCGACCTCCTCCAGACCGGTGTTCCCCGTTCCTCCGCTGCCACAGAGACCCAAGAGCCAGAACGTGCGCGCCATCCCAAACCCCTCTCTCCTTCGTCAGAGGTCTGCTGAGGAGCGTGCGCGGGACTCTGGCAAGGGCTCGCCGACGGCGGGAAGCACGGCCCCGGCCATGTCTCCGCCCACCATCAGGGACATCCACAGCCTGACGAGGCAGCTGCAGGAGGCCGGCACCTCTGTCACAGTCACCAGTGCCTCTCGATGAAGTCGCTGATTGAGCAGACATTCCTCAGCTTACACCACGTCTGGCAGGAAAACTGCGGGAGGCTCCTCGTCACAATGATTTGCACGATTCGTGAAGGGTCAATCCAGTCCCACCGTCTGAAGAGCACGCTGCTTCATCGATCATTAGATGTTTATGGTTTGGTGGGTTGTACGGCATACGCAAGTTCGGGATAATGCACTTGTTTATGCACGAGGAAATTGCACACATGACGTGAGCATAATATTTAAACACTTAAAGCTGTATCACTGTGCCTCAGGGTTGTGCTTGACTTATGAGTCGAGTCAGAAATTTGACTCAACTCTGACTCAAATGAGTCAGATTTGAGTCGAGTCGGATAAAATGTTGAGCTGTTGAGTTGAGTCAGAGTTGAGTCATTAAAATAACTTTTGACATTGAGTTGAGTCAAGAACATTTAGGACATGAGTCAGCTGACTCAACTTTTTAGAAACAATATATAGTATAAGTTTTTCATTCTCCCCCCGCTTAGCAACTTAGGCCTGGCCCTGCTGCCGGATGTTTTCACCCCTCCCCCCGCTTAACAACTTTTTTATCTGAGTCAATTTTGAGTCAACACACTTGACTCAACAAAAAATTTTGAGTCAAGTTTGAGTCAACTCATATTTTCATTGAGCCGCTTGAGTCATGAGAGTCGAGTCAAGGGAAAAAATCAGCTCCTTGTTTGAGTCAGAGTTGAGTCAGGGCATTCTGAAGTTGAATAATGAGTCGAGTCGGCAAATTTTTTTTGAGTCGAGCACAACCCTGCTGTGCCTTCTGTATTGCATGTATTTGTGCTGTTATTGTACCTAATTCGGGCTGTCATGTACGACGTACGTAATGAAGTACCTACAAGAGTGTGTTCCTGCGCCATTCCTGTTCGGTGTGGAGTATCGACATAGTTTCGTGTATGCATGTGGGACGTTTTGGCCTTTGATAACCGTTCTGGTGTTGACGATGCAAGCATAATCTTGCTCTTAGAAAATGTTTTTACCAAGTAACTAGAATGCATTATTTACCTTGAGGTGGCCTTTCTCGTTAAATTAGATCTGTCGAAGTTGTAGTTAGCTACAAGGAGTTGTCAATCATTTGGAAATAGACGCACGCAAGGACCTCTGCCTTGCTCACACACGTGAAAGTGATTTCCTCAGATGTGCTTGCTGTACGAGTGATAAATACAAGACGTATATAGCAATATCCTTGTCGTTTTTGGAAATCATGCTGCATGTATGTAATACCAAATGAGTAGGAATAGGTATAGGTAAGAAGGAGTACGCTATTCGCTGGTCGGCTATATCCATTTCATTGAACATATACCTGATAGTGGACGTCTGAAGTAAAATGATAAATGTTTTACAATAATATAAGCAAAAAATAATAAAGAGCTGCCGGGCACAGACCGAATCAATCCTTCGTGACATGGGATTTCCCAGAATTAGCGTTGACTGTCACGAAGGCGATGTATTGCCAGTGGCCAGTGCATCACGAAAATCACGGAAAACAACACATCACGAAAATTGTGGTACAAAGAGGCACCAACGAGATTCGAACTCGGGATCTCCTGTTTACTAGACAGGCGCTTTAACCAACTAAGCCATGGCGCCGACGATATCGTGGAGATTCGTCCCATGCGCGCAATCTGTATTTCACTTGTTTTTTTTTTTTATCTTATAGTCAAAAAAACACGAAAGCTGTAAAAAGTGGAAACTAGTGTCCACACTGTCCTACCTTTAACCTTTAGTCCTTGACGTCGTCTTAACGTCCCCGGCTCACGGCTGACATGCGTACAGGGTGGGGCAGCATAATCGGGAATAAATATCAAACGGGATTATTTGGTCATGAATCTAAAAATATAGCTCCAAGCACTATTTTAGCAACATCCTATCAATCGGTCACCTTTTACCTATCCCTCATCCTATTTGACCGCCCTCGGCGTCGATGACCTTCTCAAGGCGGGTCCAAAAGCACGCGCATGCACGTGCAACCTCCTGCTTGTCCATGATCGCCCATCAGCTTCGTACCTTGCACTGAAGACTGTTTTTACTGATGATAAGTTGTTCATTAAACTTCTACCAAAAAACGCTCCATGTAAAGAATTTGGTCGGATTTAAATCGGCGGAGTTGAAGGACCAGAAGTTTTTGGTTCATCTCAGGTGGAGGTGCCCTACACAATAACATGTCGTCCTCACTGCAGTACCAGCACGTACAGAGTCCTCGTAAGACGTGATTTGGACCGTCAGTGATCCTCTCTTCCGACGGCTCCACGTGAGTCTGCCAGAGTGCGGTTGTATTTACCAGAGGTGCTCATTTTATCCGGGCTCGATGAAGTAGGGTGCACCACGTGCACCTCCCTTGAAGACCACCCATAGGTCCATCACCCCAACAGGATGTTTACTTTGCATGACCGCTGGAATATTCTCGATACAATCCCCTATATGGCATGCCATTCTTTTTTATCGTATTCCAGTCGGTGATAAGATTTTTTGTCGCTGAAGTTTTGAACATTGTTTCTTTTTAATATGCTCAAGTGCTTCTTCCTTATATTCAAGTGAGTCATCTTGTATGTCCTCTGCTAAGAGTTATTTTACGACGATTACGTTAACCTGTTGTCCTAAGTATCCCCACACAATCCTTATCGTCCGTGATAACACGTTGACCTGCCCAGCAACCTTTACGTGGAATTGCAGGGTTTTAAACAAAATGTTCTTGTTTTACTTGTTTAACATTAGTGTCTATGGGCGCGCGCAAAGCACTTGGAGCACCGTCGAACTATTTTGCTGCTCTTTTCCAGGAAGTTGCATGCTCATGGATGTAGTCATGTCAGATGATGCACAACTTTTGGGCGTTTCATTGCCATAATATAATTTATAAAAATAATGCCATGCCTACTCATGATCAGAGCCCAAAAAGCATTCCCGATTATGCTGCCCCACCCTGTATGTATGGAGCTTAACCCGCGCCCTGATGGGGCCTGCCGAGCAACGCGGTCGATCTCGAGAACCACGCAACATAGCGACAAGCGACAAACGGCGTTGGATAGCTCCAACGGGGAACTACCTTGTGACCCAATTTCATTGACCTCGGTCTAACCGATGACGTCACAGGCCAGGTCAAATGTCGAAATTTTCACCGTTTACAGGCATTTCAAGAAATACGAAAATCGAGCAAAATGCATGTCATTGAAAATCGGCGATGGGGAATGGTCCATAAAACACATACTCTGCTATTTGAGGTCACTGATACCAGGTCAGGTCACTGAGGGTCAGAATATGAAAATATTTTGTGATGCATGTTTTATGGTCCATTTTACATGGCAAACGCGAGTATGTGGGTCAGGCATCCTTTGGGGCCAGTTTAGGTTATGTTCTGGTGAAGGTCAGGTCAAGGTCAAGTCAAAAAAGGTCAAATTTCAAACTTAATATTTTGCATTATCAATTCAATGCAGCTCGTCACGTGGAGTCTAATGGAGGTCTTTGTTTTGCGCTACGTGTTCTAGACAGGGGCGGATCCAGAAAATCTCCAAGGGAGGGGCCATTAGAAACCAGGAGGCCCCCCCCCATAATCCCACCTGTTGGAGGCCCCATCTTCCCACTTGTTGGGCCCCCCCAAAAAAAACTGCGTCTATTGAGCTTATCTAGCTGTTCAGGCAACATCTCAACATCTGTGCAGGCTTGGAGGCCCTCTGTGCAGGTTAGGAGGCCCTGTAAAAGTGGTCATCTCTGTGAGTATAAGAGACCTCCAAGTTATGGAAAGCTTTACCAATCTTCTAACAAAGAAGTCTTCTCAGCTAGTCTTCTAAGAAATAACTAAGTGGGTAGGTTAAAAAAAAAAAACTCATCGGATTTCGGCCACTTTATTTTCAGGAGGCCCCCTTTTCAGCTTTTTAACTTTTTAACTTTTTATTTTATTTTTGAAAAAAAATCGGCCAAGGGGGGGGGCCATGGCCCCCATGGCCCCCCCTTGTATCCGCGCCTGGTTCTAGAATTGCTAAAAATTGAGTTCAGAAGTTAGACGTCATCAATTTTGAACAGTTTTATCGCTATAACTTGGCCAAAAAAGGAGGTATCGATCTGAAATTTGGAATGTAGATAGAAGAGCGCAGGGACTATCATATGTATTCCGGTTTTTATCGAAATTCGAAAAAAGTTTGGGAATTTTTTGAGTTTTTCTAAAAAAACATTTTTTTTTTATTTTTGGGGGTTAAAATCCCAAAATTTTGAAAATCCGGGATAGCAGTTTTGTAGCGCCATCTTTTTTCTTCATGACCAAAAGAATTGCTTGTTAACTGTAGATTTTGTGAGCGTTTCAAGATGTCATACATTTTGCTCAATTTAGCCCGAACATGACCTCAATTTGACCTCAATAACTCCTAAGCTAAGGTAACCTGTGGCTTAAAATTTTGTGTGAAGGTGTCAAATTGATGTCCGGGAAGGTACTGAAAATTTTTTCTCGCTGTTCAAGAAAAACCACAGGGGGGCAAAATCCCCCCCATCAGGGCGTGGGTTAAAATCGGGTACCCGTGCACCGGGTTTCGTCAAACAGCATTTATGCCCTTTCTCGCGAAATTCTAGCTCTATTACCGGCGAGGCGTCCGGCTCTTGGCCGAGACGTAGGAAACTGATTGGTCCAGCGAGGGATAAATAAATAAATAAGTTTATATTCCGAGGCTGTAGCAAATAAAAGTTAAAAGCTTATCACGTTGGTGATGAAATGCCTAAACTTGGTATTAGGCATATATTTTTGTTTCGGTAGGTACCTATGTAGATGCATTATCAAATTTAATAACCAGGTCAGGCTGTACCTTGCATCATTCTGTGGGCCCGACACAGATCGTCGCTGGGGAGGACTCCCGTCCTTTATAGATCCACACATCCACGCCTCCGGATCGCGAAATTACCGGATCGCGTCGCCACTCCCAATGAATGGTACCGTCAAGTTGGAAAAAGTAGTACCTAAAGCTCGACATATTGTGGGATGCAGAAATAAGTATACATACCGTTAACCCGCGCCCCGTAGGGCTACCGGCGGACCCTACCACCCGTAGGGGGGGAGGGGGGAGGGGGCGTTTCGGTCCCCCCCCCCCTAAGATCTCGGAAATTTACCGGCTGATTTTCAAAATTCAAACGACGTTGATAGTCCCACCGGGGAACTACCTTGTGACCAAATTTCATTGACCCAAGTCAAACCGATGACGTCACAGGTCAGGTCAAAGGTCAGATTTTCACCGTTCACAGACATTTCAAGAAATGTGTTGTGAAATCGAGTAAATTGGTAAGTTATTGAAGACCATCGATGGTACATTGTTCGTCAAACACATACTTCGCTATCTGAGGTCACTGATACCAGGTCAGGTCACAGAGGTCAGGTCACTGGGGGTCACAATATGATATGAAAGTGTCGTGTGATACATGTTTTATGGTCCATTTTACATGACAAATGCGATTATGTGGGTCAAGCAGCCTTTGGGGTCAGTTTAGATTATATTCCCGTGAAGGTCAGGTCAAGGTCGGGTCAAGGTCAGGTCAAATTAGGTCAAATTTCAAAGATGATATTTTTGCATAAAATGGGTATCCACTATCCATTCGATGTAGCTCGTCACGGGGAGTCCAATGGTGGTCTTTGTTTTGCCCTACGTGGTCTAGAATTGCCAAAAATTGAGTTTGAAAATTTAACGTCATTATTTTTGAACAGTTTTTTCGCTATAACTTGCCCAAAAAAAACGAGATATCGATCTGAAATTTGGTATGTAGAGAGAAGACGGTAGGTACTATCACATATATTCCGGTTTTTCGAAACTCAAAAAACTTTTTGGATTTTTTGGCTAATATATCCAAAAAATTGTATTTTTGATTTTTGGGGGCCAAAACTCAAAAAGTTCAAAAATCCGAGATAGCAGTTTTGTAGCCCTGTTAATTCGACACCTTTTATGTCTTGATCATTTTTCTGTATCTTTAAAGCTGTAGGCCTGATAGCTCTTCTCGCGAAGGTCTTTTTTTGGTCGAGAATGGCAGAACATGACGTCATTCTGACGTCATTTGTGGCCAACCTATCTTGGCCTTTGGAAAATTTTGGTCACAATGTGTAAAATTGATGCCCGGAGGGGTCCTGAACGTTTGGTGGCGATATCTCCAGCCGTTTAGGAGATATCGACGGAAAAGGACGGGGGGGGGCGTTTCGTCCCCCCCCCCCCCTACGGGGTGCGGGTTAAAGATGTTAGCGGTGTCTTACTTGACTATGGCGTAGCTAACTATAATACTATCACATCAGCTACTAAATATGACCCAGCCAACTTACAATACAACCAGGTCTACGTATTTCATCACGACATTGACATCACAGTTCTTATATGCTTCCTTTAACCAGCTCCAGCGTTACACCGCCCGGCTAGCTCAGTCGGTACAGCATGGGACTCTTAATCCCAGGGTCGTGGGTTCGAGCCCCACGTTGGGCGATCTTTTCGGTAATTTTGCGGGATAAGTCGATGAATTCACCTAGGCCCATGTATCCGATATATTGCTTAGATTAAAATCGTATTTACGAGAGACCTTCACGTGCCTACCGTTGTTATCATATTCTACGATACAACATGTACCAATTGTATTGAAGAATTTGCACACCACCTGAACACTCTTGAGACGAGCGATAAACTGCACCGATAAGCTCCACCTGCCCTTTGACCAGCCCGTGAGACACGTCACACTGTTATTCATGGTTACGATTTTCCGGACGTGTTTTTATTGCTAGATTTTGAAAGCCATATTGAAAACTTGTAAGTCAATCGACCTCGGGGTCAGTTTGTTTTGTGTTCGTGCAGGGAACTGCATAAGTCAGGCCGTAGTCACTAGCATAGTAGCATACCTGTAACGTATTCGTTTTTCGTGACGTCATACTATAGTGTGAATTGTGCCCTTTTTCTGAGGAAATATCTTTAATAACTAGGGGAAGGTGGGGTAAAGCGGGGTAGTTAAGAAATGTCCTAAGTCTGCGCTTAATGTGCCGCATGGATCTCCAAGTAAATGGGCCTAGTAGAAAGGTCCTAACTTTCCTGTTGATGACTTTTGTCTATGCCTGGTATAAAGTGACGGAGTTTCACCGTGAATAAGACGAGACACGTTTCTGATTTTAAAAATCATGGGGGTAACGTGAACCACTTGGTCCACTTTGCCCCATTTAGGCAGAATAATGCAAGCCCGCCTGGACCGCTTTACCCCATTTTCAAATTTCTTGTTTGATCACGCATTGCAGACCACATGCGGCAAATAACGATTTCTGTTCTTTCTAAGTTCGTCAGACTTGAGTTTTTGAAGACTATCATCACTGGCAAGGGCATGGATGGCAGCGATTGTTAATTCTTTTGGTGAGAATATCTACCTTTATCTGAGGCAAACTCTATGCAGTTACTTAAGTTCGTTTTTTTTTTAGCTTGACCCTTACGGTAAACATCTTTTTGAACACAGCACGAGAATTACTGCCTGAATTACTGAGAAAACTGGTTAGCGCACTTTATACTGGATATGTGAATAATATTTTTTTTTTAAATGGATCCCTCGATGCTCAAAGATCCCTCGATAAATAAGAGAGCTGGTAAATCCCTGACGACATTGGTTCAGAGCCGAGCGCTGAGCGACGACCGCCAGCCGCCGCGCCGACGCGTGTTTCTTTTTTCCAACCAAAGGAAGGCGCTGTACCCGAAGATGCTTCTTTGTAACCAAACCAAACAAAAACTAACATAACCTAACCTAACCTGACCTAACCTACAACCTACAAACCTACAACCTAACCTACAAACCTACAACCTAACCTACAAACCTACAACCTACAACCTACAAACCTACAACCTAACCTAACCTACAACGCGCCAAAAATTTCGGCCGGCTGCGGGATTCGAACCCTAGTTATCAGATTATCAGGCGAGTGCGCTAACCACTACGCCACGCAGTCAGCTGACCGGATCGAGGTGTAAGTCACTTTTCAATGACGCAATGGGTTATTCTCCGTATAGCGCCTTCCTTTGGTTGGAAAAAAGAATTACGCCGCGCCGACAGACCAAGATCTGTGGGATCAGATACGAATCCATTTTTTCTAATCCGTACCAGAGGCTACACTGTAAACCAAATCTACAAGTTGGCTCTTTGTTACAAGTTTGGTTCCAATTCGCATAGGCGTCACCTTGTCGATTCACCAACCCCAGGCTTGTTGGCCAACAAACTAACAGTTTGTCTACAAGTTTGGTTCCAATTCGCATAGGCGTCACCTTGTCGATTCACCAACCCCAGGCTTGTTGGCCAACAAACTAACAGTTTGTCTACAAGTTTGGTTCCAATTCGCATAGGCGTCACCTTGTTGAGTACTAGTCTGGGCCTTGTGGACCTACCAACTTCTGGATAGGCATATTCGTTTCCTTGTCGGTTCACCAACCCCTGGTTTGTTGATGAACTAGCCTTTGACTGGGCATTGCTAGCTTACAAATTGTCAACAAGTAAGTGTACTAACGCTCTGTTCGAACTTGTCAACAATCGCTTTGTTTGCGTTGATAACCTTAAGAACTTACGATTCGCGTTCGTTTTCAATTGCCACGATACTGATTCAGGAAATATTTTCTATACGGACAGGTTATTTTTTGGCTGGAAGTGGTGCACAAAACCATGACTGGCATCAGTTATTGCTCAAAGGCTTGCAGTGCTGACAAGAAACTGATGGGTTATATAATCAATGAATGCATACACCATATCCATTCGGAAGTTTCTGGAATCATTAGTATTTATTACGGTCACGTAATTAATACTATTGACTGGAGACAATTCCGAGTGCATATTTTCGAATGGATGTGGTAAATGCATGAGGTAGGTATACCCAGTAGGTATACCTATCGTGCACCGTCAGCATATAAGTCTTTGAAGCAAGAACTGCTGCGTATGTGGAAGAACATGGTTTTGTGCACCGCATCAAGCCAAAAGTATAACATGCCCGAATGACGAATATTTCCTGAACATTGACCATAACAATCATGGCAGTTGCACCATCACGCAGATAATTCGAATAAATCATGATCGCCAACCAGATTAGCTTTTACAGCCCATATATGTCCAATGTCCATCAGTTAAGTTAAAAATACAAAGAGTTGAATTAAAGGCAAATAAATGTATTTATATATAAAAAACACCGACCGCAAAACATCTGCTCACATGTGCATGCAAAGGTCTGGCCCACTTACATTGCGCGCGCAGGGGAAGGGAGGCGTCTCGACCGCGGGTATAGGCACGATTAGTGCGTCCCGCAGGCCAGAGTGGGCCTCACTCACAGCACGAACACCACAGTTCACAGATTTCACTTTTTACTGCACAAATGCTGGAACAGCCCTCGTCGCTGATCCATGCTGCACGGCGGCCGCGCGACAACTGCTGGTTTGAACGGTTTGAAACCGCCGCGCCGGGGCCGGACGGCGACCGCTGATTGGTCCGCCAAGTCTGACGTCACGGGCGCAGCTGACCATGTGTATGCTGACCAGCTGACCAGTACAAGTTAGGCGCCGGTTAAATAACCATGCGGCAACAAGTTTCCAAAACTGGTTAAGAAACAAACGTTGAAACAAATGTAGAGTTGGTCTGGATACTGAGAAGTTGGTGCGCATAGTAACTATTGACTCGTAGTTGTCACCTGACAAGCAATGCACCAGAAAACGGCTTGTTTGAAAAGTATCAGTTGGTAAACATACCAAGAGATGATTGGTTATATTACACAAGACTTGTCAATTTGGTTTACAGTGTATGTTTGATGACGAATCTTGTTTGCTATCTATTTCCGAGTAGGTACGGCCCTCCATCAAAAGAGTGGTTGGTTAGCCTATGTGCTTTTGGTGTAATAACTTTGAATGACAGAGACACATCTGTAATATGACTCAATATCAATGAGAAGAGGGTTCGTGCACACACTTTGGCAATGGTTTTCAACAGCCATTAAGCGCTTGTTACACTGCCGAATTTTGGTACACGAATGTGCACGAATATGCAAGTCATCCTATGTCGCGGATCGATTCGGGATCTTTCTTCCACGGTCTTGGCATTTCGCAGACCAGTCGGTGCCCACCGCGCGACTTTAACGGTTCGTCACGACCGCCACGAATATTTCATGAAAAATGAAAATTTCGTGGCCGTTCGCCGAACTTATAATAAACGAACATGATCGCCAAACACTCGCCGAGTCACCGCCGACATGTCGCTACGTGCGCCGACTTGTTGCCAAGGTATCGCCGACTATTCGCAACAGATTCGCCATTCATTCGCGATGTTCGCCGAATCATGGATCAGCTTCGACCCGCGCACGATTAGGGGGGCCCCCAACCGTTGTCTGCAAATCGGGCTCTGTCGGCGAACTGTTCGCCTCTGTCGGTGAACTGTTCGCCGATTTCCTACACGACGTGATTCGGCGACAGGGTCGTGGCCAAAATTCGGCAGTGTAACACGGCCTTTAGACATATTCACCAATGCAGATCGCTTATTGTGATGTTGGCAACCAACCACTTAATACCTGGAGGGCCGTACACAGTGTTTCAACTTAACCCGCGCCCCGCTGGGCTATTCAGCCATACGCGCCCTGCTGGGGGGGGGGCAGATTCTGCCCCCCCCTGTCTAACTTCCGAACCGATGGTCGTAGAAAGACGGGGAAAACGGCAATCGAAAGCTCTCAACAAGGCGGATCTTAAGAGCCCAAATTTTCTTGCTTAAGTAGGTCAGAGGTCGGGTCAAGGTCAGGTCAAGGGTACAAAATGCAAGTTTCTACAGTATCGGCCTTGCACCGTAGTTGCCGAAGAATGGACTGAGACTGATTGCCCAAAACGTGTTCTTAGACTACCAAGACAATATTCGTTGCACACAATGTCATTCAAAGGTCAAGGTCAAGGTCAGGTCAGGTCAGGTCAGGTCAGGTCAGGTCACCAAAAACAAAATATAGAAAAGGGCATGTGCGACACATGTCTTATGGGTCATTTTACTCATGGAATTCAATAGGCACACTCAAGATTACTAGAACATAAGGTTGGACAAATTGTGACGTCACTGGTGCTTGGAATATTTTTTCTAGTATCCCACTAGACAGGCCTAGTTGAAACTAAATTTGAAGGGAGGGCAATTCATTGCCAAGTATCTGATTTTGTGAAAATAATTGTTGGAAATGTAAAGTAAGACACCATGGACTTGTTTTCAATTGGGAACAGATGATATAAAAAGAAAAATAAATGTTTTACGATACTACTAAATCAGATAATTTGGTACAAATTCATAGACGTATAAATAAACTGGACTGGCAATTCGAAGGGACCTCCCATGGAAGATAGTGGCGACGACAAAGCGGCGCCAAAAATCTGTGCTGTGAAACGTTGTAAAGCAAATAAATTTGTAATTATTTTTAAATGGATGTTCGGATCGAGGTGATGGTGGTGCCGTTTGACGTGCCATTTCTGGAGGCAGGTGATGGTATAGGTCCCGGGTAACTCGCTGTCACGTGGCGCGTATGACTTGCCGACAAACACATTGAGAACAAAAACCTTTTATCTACGCTTTAAGCCAATCCAAGGGAGGTCCAGGTGCCAAATTTGTAGGTCACATGTCCCGGTACCAAACCACTGACATATGGAATAATCGGCACCGAGAGATACATATTGCACATGCTCGGGACGAAAAACATGTTTTGATGAGGCATTCTCCGACGTCCGAAAACTTTGACCCAAGCACCTAAAACTCGGCACAATGGCACAACATGGACAAGCGCTTGAAGGCGTTGTACGAATAGGTGTGCTGAGGTGCACGGTCCACATGCTTCGCACGTGAAAACCTTTTGATATTACACTTCATGCTACGCATACGTGCGGAACGATATATTTATATTTCCGAGGCTAAGCATCGTAGCGACACGTGCCAGGTGGCGTTGGAAAAGTTTTACCGAGGCGCATCAGAAGTATGCCCTAAAATTCCGAATTTGAGGCAACGTGGTGAAGGTCAGATAAAATTGACCGGAAAAGGTCAATTAAACCCTCGCCGTTTGGCCACTGATTGAGCTAGAGCTTCGCATAAAAAAGAGCGTGTTGCCCGTGACGAGAGCAAGCCGATGATACCCAATTTTAAGGTCCTAGCTCATCGGTTGACATGTCAGGTCAGGTCAATGACCCAAAAGTCGGGAAATCGGGACCTGTTAGAACGTCGTAAAGTGTGGTTGCTAAGAGGTTTTTCGCGGTGCTGATCACGAATATCATGTTAGTTTTGATCACAGATGATGTCTTCATGCATTTAGGCCAGGTCAAGTCAGGTCAGGTGAAGGTCACCCAGCAGGGGTCCAGCCGGGTATTCATTGTAGGTGTCAACCGCCACTGACAGCTTCGTTACATGTTACGAAGGCACCAAAACTACTTCGAAGCTGTTGAAAGAACTGCTAAATTCGAAATCAGCTTCAAAAACTAGCCGAAACATGTAAAACTCGAAAAAGTGAACCGAGGTCATCAAAGGTCAATAACCTGACCTGACCCTCAGGGGACCTTGACACCCACAATAATGCATGGGACCAATATCATTCCACATGTTTAAATGTTTGAAACCACAAAAACACTGCAATCGCGCGGATACTAGCTGACATACGCAGAATCGCGATTCCGGCCAAACATGGTCTCGAGGAATAGGTTACAAGTCAAATGTCAATTTGGCCAGGGTCATGATTTTCAGGATAGATTTAAAATTAATTACATCGAGGGTACTGAAAGTTTTGTCGCGATCGGCGACTTTTTACGCGAGTTAGGTATTCGCGGGTCCGGTCGACCCCCCCCCCCTCCCCCCTATAAGCGCGTGGGTTAAGAATTTGACCTCGGGTCAAGGTCACAGAAAAGGTCATGTTGGATGCCATTCGATTTGTATTGCTGAGCTGAACACATTAATGGTCATTTCAGCTCTCTAGCATATTTCTATCTTAAGTTATGTATTGTCAAAAAATGTTGGAGACGTATCATGACCTGATATGACCTCAGGGGCATAAACGGGTCATAGGAAGCATTTTTGGTTCAGTGTCTTCATGTTCACCTGTGTTCCTTGATGTTTGAGGGTGTTTTAAGCCAAAAGAAAAGCATTTCAATTTGTTCCCTTTGATTTACGCATAATGGAGAGGTCACAAAATTGACCTGATCTTTGAGATCAAGCACGTGAGAGATCTCACGTGCTTTGGTCGTGAATGTAGCAAAAATGTTTTGCTCTGATATAATCCTGTTATTTAAAGGGTTTTAAACGATTAATAAGTGGAGTTTTGACATTTACAATTTTTTAGGGTGCTAATTACCCTAAGGCCGCAAATTGCTGTCATATCATACATTATTTGCCAAGTTATTCGCTTAATTCCAGTCTGAACGGGCCGTGCCCCAGCCGTGCCCTACTTCGCAGCAAGGTCATCAACATGACCTTAATTATCAACGAGCTTCTATGCTATATGTTATCGAAGATTTATAGTGTCCCAACGGATACTTTGACAAGACTAGTGACTGAATCTTTTTCTGACAATGAAGTGGACAACGCGAAAAATCTTTTGTGCTCTCATGTTGATGATGGGATCAAGGCTGGCCCTAAGCGTGGACCAGTGGCGGATCCAGGATTTTCACTGGGGAGGGGCTGCAGGTCATAATTGGGCGCCACGCCCCGGATGGGCGCCATAGTCGCATCGTATTGGCGCTGAAATATTGGCGCCCAGTGGCCCTGACAAGAGGCGCCCAGGATCAGTATGTACAGTGACACCACACGATTGGAAATATCGGTGCGGAGCGTACTGAAACGACGTTATTCGACTGATTTTTGCATCCTAGTCCTAGTATGCGGCATTCCGATGAGTTGCGAATTGAAAATTGGCGCCACTGCGCCTTCGGCGCAGTGGCGCCAGTTTTCCTTGGGTGGGGGCTGCCAGCCCCCGCAGCCCCCCCCCTGGATCCGCCACTGGCGTGGACAGAATAAAAAGAAGCATGATCTTGATGATATTGTGAAGATGCTGATCCAGTGTGACCGGAGCAAGCTTCCCATGTTCGTGGCATTTGACCTGTCGAAGCTGCCCCCGATCTCCATCGACTGCATCGATGTTAGCTCGCTGCTGAGGAAGCAGCAACAGCAGGATGTTGAAATCGCTGACCTGAAGCAGCTGGTTCACGACATGGCGATTGTGACCGCTGAAACGTCGAAACGAGTCGAAGAAAGCCTGCGCTTTAATCCCAACGGCACTTCGAAGGAAACCACCACACTGACTGGTGAGTCAGATGCGTCCTCTGCGTCTCCTAGAGAATCTGTTGCTAGTGGTGATCGCGGCCACGGAACTGCACCTGGCCCCACCTACTCAGATGTCGTGCGGGATGCCGTTGCCAATCCTGACGTCACGGAGTGGACGCTTGTGGAGCGACGGAGGCGAGCGAAAACAATGGCTCCGAAGATGTCTGCGGATGCTGAGCGGAGTGCTCGGCCAGCACCGACAGGTGCTCCGCAGGTGAGGCCGACAGCCAGCAAAGTGGTGATCGGCTCTGGGAAGACTGGACCGATCAAAGCCGTGACCGCAGTCAAGCGCCGCTCCGTCTTCATGTCCCGTCTGCCTCCTGGCACTGGTGAGGAGGCGGTGAAAAGGTATGTGAAGGACCAGACCGGCGCTGATGATGTGATCGCTGAAAAGCTTAAAGACTCGCTACGATTCATATGAGTCTTATCATCTGGATATTGTAAACCCGTCTTGCGATGATGTTTTTAATCCAGAGATATGGGCCCAAGGTCTTGTGGTTCGTCGCTTTTTCGCGAAGCGGCAGTCACCTGGCGATGAATCATCTGCGACGGTAAAATCTTCTCCTTAGGCTGGGGCTGCTAAGTACAGATGGTGAATTATTTAGATGTTGGCTGTCTTATTTATTTTAGTCAATGATCCGGGTCAGTTCATATAATTGTAAATCACTCAAGCGTAATACTGGAGGCATTGTGAAGCTTTGTAATAGTTCAGATATTGTATTCCTTCAAGAACATTGGCTATTTCCTTCTGATCTTCCCTTGATTAACAACATTCATGTTGACTTCGTATCGTATGGTGTTTCCTCCATTGATCCTTCTGAGGGATTGATTGTTGGTAGACCCTATGGGGGTGTGGCTGTGCTATGGCGAAATTCCTTGGCTTCACTTGTCAAACCCCTATCTTTCGATGATGATCGAATAATTGGACTAGAATATATTATCCATGATGTTAAGTTCTTATTTTTGGGTGTATACTTACCCTATAATAACAGGCAAAACTTTGATAGGTATGTACACTACCTCTCAAAGCTGAAATCGATTATTGATGACTATGACTCTCCTAATGTGTGCATCATAGGTGACTTCAACGCTGACGTCAAAAAGCAGTCAGAGTTTGGCAATGAGCTTCATTCGTTCTGCCAGGGGGCTAATTTGAAGATTGCTGATAACTTACTTTTACCCCACGACTCAGTTACACATGTTAATGATGGCAGTAGCGGAGAATCTTGGATTGATCACATTGTATGTACAGATGGGTTTTATTCACTATTATGTGGTGTTAGCATTGATTCGACAATAGCATCCTCTGATCACTTTCCGATCATACTTCAATTTGATCCTGGTCGGTCATGTGGGTTTGCAGATGTAAACACGAATAAGGAAGGAGATGTTAGATGGTTTGTTGACTGGAGCTCTATGGCTGATGGAGATATTTCCAGTTATTATAAAGCGGTTGAGGATTCCCTATCTATGATCACTGTTCCACTGGATGCTTTGCGATGTAGTTCTCGTGACTGTCATCTGCATAATGAAGCCATCTGCGATTATTATGAGTCTATAATTGGTTGTGTTCGTGATGCTTCTCGTCGTCATATTGCGAGTAAAAAGCACAGCTCTAAGCAAAAGGTCATACCAGGGTGGTCAGAATTCGTTGATGAGAAACATAAGCTTTATGGAGACTTGTACTCACTGTGGGCTTTACTACACGGAGAAAAATAATTACTCCCCCCGGGAATCACGATCCCCTATTTGGGAATCAACTGACACCCATGGTGTAATCCGATTCTGAAAAACAGTGTCCATACACCGTTTTTTAGTGTAAATTGATCTCGGTCAGAATCACATACTCAAGGGTCATTTGACTCCCAAAATTTTGACTCCCATTTTAGGTGTCGTGTCAAAAGATCCTGCACGGTGTCAGTGTAAAATAACACATCTAAGCGTTTTTTGACGCTATCATGAGGAGTTTTTATATCATATTGGTGTCATTTTACACAGTTGAGCGTTTTCGCAATCCGTGACTCCCTTATTAGGTGTAATTTGATCCTCAGTGGTGTCATAATATTCCGTTCAAATGACTTATTGAGTGTAATTTGACCCTCGGTAGTGTCATAATATTCCGGTGTCATTTGAGCCCCATTGGGTTCAAATGACACCGGAATATTATGGCACCACTGAGGGTCAAATTACAGCTAATAAGCGAGTCACGGATTACGAAAACGCTCAACTGAGTGAAATGACACCCATATGGTTCAAAAACTCCACATGATAGTATCAAAAAACACTAAAGTATTACAGAAATTGTTTTGACGTCACTGGTGGTATACCACCATCTCTTGACTCTGCAGTGTTGGTTCCTATATGAACCAACACTGCAGAGTCAAGAGATTTTCGGTGAATCAGACTCCGAATCCAGCTCCGGCTTCCAATATCGACTCCGACTCCGACTACGGCCAGAACTGTCGTTTCCAACCGACTCCGACTACGGCCAGAACTGTCGACTCCAACGGACTCCGACTCTGATTCCGTAACCCTGCCCCTGGTGTAGGTTCAGTGATTTGAATCAATGCCCCGAGTGACGTCATGTGTGAGCTAGCCATGGCTGGTCCGCTACGAAGATGAAATAGGCAATAGCCCAATCAGTAGGCTGCACTGTCAATTTGCGGACGAAGATTTGCGGAACAAATGCGAGACGAAGAAATGCGGGGACGAAGAAATGTGCGGACGAAGAAATGCGAGACGAAAAAATACGGAGACGAAGAAATGCGAGACGAAGAAATGCGAGACGAAGAAATGCGAGACGAAGAAATGCGAGACGAAGACATGCAAGACGAAGACATGCAAGACGAAGACATGCGAGACGAAGAAATGCGAAACGAAGAAATGCGAGACGAAGAAATGCGAGACGAAGAAATGCGAGACGAAGAAATGCGAGACGAAGAAATGCGAGACGAAGAAGTGCGAGACGAAGAAATGCGAGACAAAGAAATGCGCGGACGAAGAAATGCGAGACGAAGAAATGCAAGACGAAGAAAGGCGGAGACGAAGAAATGCTCGGACGAAGAAATACGAGACGAAGAAATGCAGGACGAAGAAAGGCGGAGACGAAGAAATGCGCGGACGAAGAAATGCGCGGACGAAGTTTTGCGGACGAAGAATTGCGCGACGAAGAAATGCCATGCAAAGATTTGTCCGGATACGCTGCGGTATCAATTTATTTTCGGTGACCCAGACTCCGACTCCAGCTCCGGCTTCCAAAGTCGACTCCGACTCTGACTCCGGCCACAACTGTCAACTCCACCCGACTCTGACTCTGACTCTGTAACCCTGGTGCGAACCACAGCTCAGGTCCAGTGGTTTGAGTCAATGCCCGGCCAATCAGCAAGCTGCATTGTCGTGTGACGTCATTTGTGTTCTAGCCATGCCGGTCCGCCACGAAGATGAAATAGCTCGACCTTGCAGGAAAACCGTTAGGAAAGCCGTTGACTTCAGTTGCCGGAAGTGTGCCCACGTGGGTGCGTGTGGTGTGAGCGGGGAGAGGAACTTATTTGAATTAACGCGCTTGTAATGTCGCCAAACGTTGTTTAAAGTGTAGATTTACTTCAAGTGATAGTGCTTTAACGATAAACTGATTTTATTTGTAGTTGCTCAACATGCGTATTTAAATAACGAGGCGCTGCACTCGGCGAAATTTTGAAGTAGGACAAGATAGCAACGCACCATGGAGACGGAGGTAAGTTTTTATGTCATTAAGCTGCAGAATAACTCTACCTAAGTAGCAATAATCACCGGTTGATGGAACATTGTTGAAATGTGAGTAATTCCTTACGGTGAATGAAGTCACGGACCCATGAGCCTTACGATAAGTTTTCATTAGATTTTGCCATACATTTCGTGCCCAAATGTTTTGGAATTTATTTTTGCATATAAAATAAAGAATGACATGCATGTATTGTTAATTTGTGTCACGTGGTTAACAACTGCAATTATGACTCTGTTGGACAGTGTATTTTGATCCCATAAGGTGTATGATTCCGAGAATCATTTGACAATATCTGGTATAAAGACTGATTGAAAAGAAGACGTCATCGTCAATAGATAAAATTGTAGCTGCAAGGGTGAAGACACATGTAAGCTACATTTAATGTCTCGTTGCAGTCTGGCTAATCGTTCCTATAAGCTTCAGAAGCAGAACATACCCATGGGTATGTTGGTTAGTTGTACCATACTATTGGTCTCAAGATAAGGGCCCATGGGTGACCTGTTTTTCTGAGCTGATGTATGACGCTAACAGGAACACGCTCTGAGCCGGTATAGAAAAACCATCCCAAGAGTCATTTGACACCGTTGAGGTGACACCTGCAGGAGTCAGATTACACCCGGAATCAGACACTTCCTAGAGTATTATGACTCTGATTTGGGGTGTATTTTATACCACATGTCGTCAAATGATTCCCGGAATCATACACCGTGTGGGATCAAAATACACCCTCAAGATCCGATTACTCCCTGAAGTGACACCTAAAAGGGGTGTTTTTTGAAGCGTACCAAAAACGCGCAGTTTCCAGGAGTCAGATTACACCCGGAATCAGACACTTCAGACACTTCCTAGAGTATTATGACTCTGATTTGGGGTGTATTTTATACCACATGTCGTCAAATGATTCCCGGAATCATACACCGTGTGGGATCAAAATACACCCTCAAGATCCGATTACTCCCTGAAGGGACACCTAAAAGGGGTGTTTTTTGAAGCGTACCAAAAACGCGCAGTTTCCAGGAGTCAGATTACACCCGGAATCAGACACTTCAGACACTTCCTAGAGTATTATGACTCTGATTTGGGGTGTATTTTTATTCCATAAGGCGTATGATTCCGGGAATCATTTGACGACGTACGGTGTAAAAATACACCCTCAACCAGTGTCATAATACCCTAGAAAGTGTCTGATTCCGGGTGTAATCGGACTCCAGAAAACTGCGCGTTTTTGGTACGCTTCAAAAAACACCCCTTTTAGGTGTCATTATTTTTTTCAGTGTAGGCAAGCCTAGGGATGGGTATATACATGCCCAGATGCGTATTGCGAAAGCCCAATTCAAGTATGCATTGCGTTACTGCTTGAAAAATGAGAATGCGCTTCGAGCTAAGGCATTGGCTGATAAGTTTGTTAACAGCCCACGGGATTTGTCTGCGTTTTGGAAGGAGGTTCGTAAGTTAAATTGCGACCCTCCGGTAGCTCAATCGGTGGGTGGAGTAAATGGAGCGGATAATGTCGCTGAAATGTGGAAGGGTCATTTTTCAGAAATTTTGAACAGCGTAAAAAATGACAATGCTAGGGATGCAGTGCTTCACCATCTCAATGCCTCTGGTAATTCTGCTGATCCTTTTTCGGTACATGAGATTGCTTCGGCCATTGCTGAACTATCCTCTGGGCGTTCGCCTGACTGCGACGAGCTTTATGCGGAGCATTATAAAAGTGCTGGTGTACCATGCGCTGTTCATTTAGCCATGTGTTTCTCTATGATGCTGAGCCACAATGTCTTGCCTTCTTCTCTGACTAGGGTGGTACTGTGTCCGATTGTCAAGGATAAGAATGGTGACATCTCTTCCAAGGATAATTACCGACCTGTGGCTTTAGCTACGGTTAGCTCAAAAATCCTTGAAAGAGCTATTTTAAACCGGTGCAAATTAAGTCTTACTACAAGTGATCATCAATTCGGATTCAAAGAGGGACATTCTACAGATATGGCTGTGTATGCACTAAAAGAGGTAGTAGACTATTATCTACGCAATAGAAGTTCGGTGTTTGTATGCTTCATAGATGCTAGAAAAGCGTTTGACCGGGTCAATCACTGGACGTTGTTTGAAAAACTGATTCGCAGAGGGGTGAATGTGGATATCGTGCGGTTGCTTTCAATGTGGTATGAGTCTCAAAAGTTTCATGTGCTTTGGGGAAATCACCTGACTGAAGGCTTTCATGTAACGAATGGTGTTAGGCAGGGTGGAATATTATCACCTTATTTGTTTAATGTATATATTGATGATCTTTCGATGATTTTGGACCAGAGTAGGGTGGGATGTCATTATTTAGGCAGTGTCAACCATCTGTGCTATGCCGATGACATGGTGTTACTTTCACCAACTCCACAGGGATTGCAAAAATTACTTGATTTGTGTGCTGATTTTGCTAATTGCCATGACATTATATTTAACACTCGTAAGACTGTTTGCATGGCTATCCTTCCGACGTTTCTTCGACACATGGTGCTGCCTGAGATCATGTTGTGTGGAAAGGTGTTAGATTATGTTGATAGTTATAAATATCTCGGTTATCTGCTGTCTAATTCTGGTAAAGTGGATGATTTAGAGCTCCAGCATCAGTACCGCCTATTATGCTGTAGAGCAAACTCGCTTATAAGGAAGTTTGCTGTGTGTTCGCTTCCTGTCAAAAAGCACTTGTACCGTACATATTGTGCTAATGTGTATGGGGTTCATTTGTGGCATTCTTTTCGTGTATCAGTGTTGCGTAAATTTATTGTATGTTTCAACAATGCTGCCAGGATGTTTTTTGGCTATGCTCGTTTTTGCAGTGCTTCTCAAATGTTTGTTAGCGAACAAATTGATAACTTTAATGTCATGCATAGAAAAGCTGTGTTTGGCTTCATGTCACGCCTCGACAAGACTGAAAATCGAATTGTGTCGGGATTGTACAATAGTGACTTGGTGCATATGTCCTCTGTGAGGAAAGCGTGGCACGCCACTCTACATTTATAGTTGTATAGTCTCATCTAATGGACCATGAGTCTGTAAATACAGAAATCTCTTTCTCTCTCTCTCTCTCTCTCTCTTTAGTCACCGATATCCAAATTCTGAGAGAAACAAATTGTTGGTACTGATTCCCCCATGCAATACCTACCCTGAGTTTCAAGCTACTGGAATGTTAAATGTAGGAATGACTGAATCACAAAGTTTTTAGATTCATGGTCACTTCACTTTGCCTGGTGGCTGGTGACCTGACCATAAGTGACCTGGGGTCAGACATTTTTGCACACGTTACGAATTTGATGTATCGTAAGCCTTAATAAGTATGGACTTTATCAGGATTTAATCAATATCACAAGTTATTTTCACAACATAACATTCATAAATTTCATTTCTTTGTTGCTGACGAAGTTAGCTGACGATCGTTTGTTGAAGGTGCAACGTCTTCACTTTCGGTTGCCAGGGACGCTCGGTTGCTAGGACTGGCGTCATCAGTAGCAAAATGCCGATGCCAGATGAAGATTTGGTGGGGGCTGGGCACACTCAATAAGTGATATGGACCACCTCTGGATGAATTTCAGGTCGAGGTCAGGTCAAGGTCAGGTCAAGTGAGGTCAAATTTTGAAGTTGGTTGTTAAGGCCTAAAAAGGTGTCTATCCGATGCAGTTTTTCACGGCGAATCGAATGGTGCTATTTTTGTTTCCGTACGAGGTCTAGAACTTCCAAAAAATCATTTTTCAAAAAATTTGTGTGTCGTGACGTCATAAAATTTTGAATAACTCCCACATTTTTGAACCGATTCTTCTAAAAATTGGTATGTAGGTGCACATAGACCACTTCTTTGACATATATTCCATTTTTTTCGATAAACTCAAAATTTTGGATTTTATAAATATTTTCCCAAAAGTCAGTTTTTTTGAAAAAAAAAAATTGGACAAAATCCAAAATTTTCAAAAAACCAAGATAGCCATTTGATAGACAAAGTAGAATCACGTATAACCTTTTTTGTTACGTCTTGATTCCTTTAAAAATAAAGATGTTAGCGGCGTTTGAAATTTTGCCGTTTTTGAGGCGAAAATGGCGAACATGACGTCACTAAAACGTCAATTTCTCCAAAATTTTCCGACGGATTTCACTTAAATTTTCAGGGAACGTGTCAACTTGATGTATGATAAGGTACTGAAAGTTTGACGTCGCTGGCGTAACGCGTTTAGAAGTTATTGGCGAAAAACGGGAGGGGGGCAGATTCTGCCCCCCCCCCCAGCGGGGCGCGGGTTAATAAGTCGAGCGAGGTGGGAGCTTGATTTACGGCTTGATCATGGCTGCTTTGCGCAGACATTAGAAGTGCAAGGGAGTTTGGAGCTGCTTCTGGCTTATAAGGACAGCAACGTTCCATTTATTTATATCATACGTCATGCATTACCTAAGACTTATTCCACGACGAAATTTAATGTTTATAGCTTCGAGTGTTGTATGCAGTGATGTAATGGGCGATGCGTCGATTTACAAATAACAGCAGCACGGTTCGCCGGTCGCCCAGCGTCAATGCATAATCGCCCTTGGATACAACAAATACCTACCTTACACCTACCTGCAGTAAAGTCGGGAGACGTTTTGCCCGCGCAGCTGCGGTAGGTATGCAGTGCGCGCGCCCCGAGGCACCCTCTGCGCGGAGCGGGCCTGCATCGATCGCGGCCCGTCGGCCGTCGCTCCGCCGCCTGGCAGGCTCCCAGGAGGCGCTCCCGTCTGCCAGCCCTCCGTCCCGCGCCGCCGCCGCCGCCGCCGCGCCGGGCGGTGTCCTTCAGATGACCTCTACGCGGCGCGCGCGGTCGGCGGGCGTCGCCGAGCGTACGGTGCTGCCCTCTGGCCCGCCGAGTGAGGCCACACCCACCGGTCGGTGGAGTGATGACTCCGCCCTTGTTCCCGCGCGGCGGACACCAACAAATGAACAACGGCAGATGAGATTCATTGATTGGTTTTCGGGTGAGATTATAGGAGATAGCTGCTGGGAAGGACAAAGGGCGACCACTTTCCTTGTTTCATGCTTTAAGCAGCGCAGCTCGGTTGCAGGGTCAGACCAGACCTCTTCGATAGGGACGACTCTTGGTTTCCGAGGCGGTGCGGTGGCGAGTGATGCCTATTTATAAACATGAGTAGATTATTCGACGCGCCTGGCTACGACAAGCACGATGGTGCCACAACCGCGATCCTGTCAGAACCATTTGTAGCTAAGTTGTTTACCAGAAACCAAACCTCTACTTTGGGACACTTGACCTGACCTCAGGGTCACCGGCTGGCCCAAGACCTACATTTTGTATAGGTACCAGTCGCTGTGTCTCGTAACGACGCACGCAACGCACACGCCTTCTCCGCAAGACTCAATTAGGAGCGAAACGGCTAGGGAGAGAGAGGGTCTTATCCAACCTTCCTTTACCGTGTTCGCGAACAGTTCGTCGTGAGCGTTCGGGAACTGTTTGCTGTTTGTTTACTAAAATTTGGCCGATGACGTCACTTGATAGCGGTGGTTACCTTCTGGCGTACATACAATGACACACGGTCGTGTAGACAGCAGAGCTGCTGGGAAGCATATAAGCATGCGTTTTACCGCACCGTTCACTCACCGCTGAAAAGCGCGCCCTAACATTTTTACAATTTTCCACCTATTTCTTACGCTCATATATTAGCAGCTTGTCCAATGTCCTACAGAAATGAAATGACATTAACATTTATTAATTTGCTTAACCTGCGCCCTGCTGGGGTTGTTCCCCCTGCGGTTAATATCTAAAAATAGCTTATCAGAAATATTTCCTTCACATGCTGTGAAAACTTTAAACAAATGTCACGCAAGGCCAGGTCACCAGGTCACGTCGTGACCTCACCTCATAAAAAGTTGCAATGCCTACCATGGCTACAGCCTACAACGAGTGACCGATCGCTTTGAAGCTTTCAGCAATTGTTAAGAGCAACACCATGTACAAAATTTATATCTATTTGATATATACAATGACATAGGTCAGGTAAATTTTGCGCCATCTCCTTTAAAAGTCAATGGGAGAAAATTGAAAGACGTATCTTTTGGACGAACGTCATTCTAAACGCTTTCAAATACGGAATTAAGTAAACATGACACACTGAGCCGGAAAATGGCTTTCGTAACCCCTCGTTATGTCTCTGGGGTCATCTCAGGTCACGAATGGTATCTGACAGTTTTTTCGCCAATAACTTTTGCTAGAGGTATGCTAGAGCGATGACAACTCCTTAGGTGTGTGCAGCTCGACGATACGGATCGACTGATATGCAAAATGACCTTTTCCGATCAGGTCATGACCTTGACCGACCTGAGGTCACATTTTCATGTTGACCTTTTAAAGATCCAGTCATAGTTCATTCAATGCGTATTGAAGAGTGCAACATGCTGCTGCTAAAAGTAAGCTCATGCAAGCTTTGAGTAAAAAATTATTGCAGAAAAACTGTTTCCGCAAAAAAAAAACGTTTTTTTGTAGTTTCCGTCCCCTGCGGGCTTTAGCGTTGACTTAAGGCAAATCTGAGATAATTATCCAGAAGGAGCGTTAAAAGAGCTATTAAACGCGCTTTTCTGCGGCGCCGTAGCTCTATTCGTTCCGGAGCTATGCGCTGGTTTGTCGAAAACTATCGAAGTTTGACCTGGAAAATGGCGAAAGATTACCTTCAGTGATTTCTAGTGACCTGACCTTTGACCTGACCTAAAGAGTGATCAAAGTGATTTCTTCGTTATTTTTACGCTCTTTCGAATGCCGCTTATGTCGTGTCGCTATTATACGTGTCACCCAGGAAACGAGTTTGAATGGGGGATGTTCAAATACCCCTATAGCAGGGCGTAAAAATCCAGGTTAAAAATCCAGGTTAATAAACGCTGTTAGTGTGCATGCTACCGAATACGAAGAAAAGTATTGAATCGGTATTGAGCTAAATTCCTTCAATTAACGCTCATTAAAAGTAGACACAAAATATCGACAAAAGAAGGGTGGTGTGGAACGTGGTATTGTATTTGGGCATGTTTTCCTTCAATGTTCAAAACCCTTGCGGATTGTTCTTCCTTATGCGTTGTTTTGTAATTCATTGTTTATTTTTCCCTAATTAAACTGCTAAGTTTTCTTTTTCATGTGAGCAGTAATGCAAGCCTTCAAAATCCCCAAATCCCAGCTCCTGATATTCGGCAGTGATTCGTACAAAGATTCCACAAAGTTGAAAGCGTAGTTGTTCTGATAAATTTAAACGAATGGAACAGGTAAAAGAGCTTTTATTACACATCGATCGAAAAGATAAAATATTTTTAGCGCCACACGAGACAGACTGAAGATAAATATATCGAGCGCGATTAAACGAGCAGCAGTATTCAATAATCAGCAATTACCGCTTTTGTGATTTAGGTCAGAGGTTGCCATTGTCAAAAGAGTTGCGCCAAGGAATACGTTTTAATATTCTGGCGACAGCAAAACAATGCCTAAAGATCAGACGGCGAGCGCAGACTCGTGGTCTCGCATCAGTTTCTTTGTTGCTCCTGCCGTGACGAGCTCACTTCTCTGCTCGAGTGTGCATCGGGGGTCCCGCTGGATCCCATGCTGGTGTCTGCTGGTCTCACTGGTCTCGCACTGACCCCAATTGGTCCCCACTGGTCTCGCACTGACCCCAACTGGTCTCCACTGATCCTCTCTGGGTCCCACTGGTCTCCACTGACTCCCACAGGTCCCCCCCCCCCCACTGGTCTCCGCTGACCCCCAGTGGCCTCCATTGACCCCCCTCCCACTTGCCTATGCTGGGTCCCCATTGACCCCCACTGGTCTCCGCGGGTCCCCTGCTGTGCCCCGCTGCAGCCTAGACGACCGGGGTTCCATTTCCTGACGGGCCGATACGGGCCGTATCGTCGGGCCGCCGGCAGCTGCAGCGCGCCCCGTCAGTCTCCATTTCCTGTTGTTTATGCGTCGCCGCAGCGCCGTCGGCCGTTCGCCGACCCCTCCAGGATAATTGCTGACCGCCGCTTCGGGGCGGCGCCGCCAACGCCGCAGCGCCGCTGATTGAAGCGGGCGGCGGCGGCGGCGGCGGCGGCGGCGCAGCGGCGGTTTTTGTGGCGCGGCGCGGCAGCCAGCGTCGGTTGAGCGCTGAGCGACGACCGCCAGCCGCCGCGCCGACATGGTCGCCTTTCGCGGCAGAAGCCGGCGGCCGGTCGCCCTTAGCGACGTTGCGACACAGCGGTGAAAGCCGCCGCCGCCGCCGCCGCTGCCGCCGCTGCCGCTGCGAGTGACTGACCGCCGCACCACGCCGCGCCGCGCGCTGGGGAGGGGGAGGGGTGGCCGGCGGCCCGGCGACTGGCGGCGGGACGGGGATGGGGGGATGGGGCCGAGGAGGGATACATGGCCGCCATTCTGAACACATGGCCGATCGTCAGTCATGTCCGACGCCAACCAAACAAAAAGCCGGCCAAAAAGAGATGGATGTGAGGGAATGGAGGGACGACTCCAGCGATTTGCTTTCAAAGAGTGATAAATGAACTAAATTGGATAGCGTAGAAAATTCCAGAAATACAAAAGCGCGACTGGGTTTCCCCCTGCATTTCAAGAGATCGAGCTTGGTGTTGTGTCCCCACGTTACGCATCATACCTATTTGCTTCATGTCCAATAATATGAAAACCTTGTGCTTATTTGCACAAATGCATCGTTTCTTTTCAGACCTTAGGATATGTTTGCTACCGTTTGCCTATACCTATACCGAAATGAACTGAATTTGGATGAACAATCATGATCAGTGATGTTATCATACGATTTCAAGTGTTCGATCACTTTTCTTTGCAATCACATCAGAAAAAAAAGATACAAGCCCCAACATTTACTCAAATTTCGTCAGTGTCTGTACTGGCGTCGTGCGGCCTGTTCAGTTTCGCGAATATATGTCATTTCGCGACGGTTTTTTATGTCGCCCGTCCCGCGGGTGCCGTCCCCAGTTGTGTCACCAGGAGCGGGGTGGGCTCCCACATTAGCCGTAGTCTAGGGAGAGGGGTAAGGAAGAGGAGGAGCAGGAGCCTTCCTGTAAGTGGGCACATGAGCCCGTTGGAAGGATGACGAAAAAAAGAGACCTTGAGTATGCACTTCTAATACCTGTGTGCTGTCACTGCAAGAGTGCATGATTGACTTCTTGAACACATTTGATTCGTGATTGGATGATGTCTCATTAGGACATTATGACATGACACAGACATTATTTTCGAAATCTACCTACGTGTAAAATGGACCATAAAACATACGCCGCGTGACCGACACATGATATACAATTTTCGTGACCTAGGATGACCTGGCCTTAACCTGAAAAATTCGAGGTAAAAGTTCGGTACCCTCAGGGTATCTAAGGCATATATCAAGGAGAGCGTGCCGTAAACCATAAATGAGCCTGATCGGACTTGTCAGCCGGCGGCCAGAGCCTAAATTGTAAACAAGCAAAAATGGCGATAATTTTTCTTTGACCTGACCTGTGACCTCATCGGTGACCTCGAGGTCAATGAAAATAGGTTTCGTTCGACAGTTTTTCCAGGGCTATCAGACGCCGTTTTAATTTTGACGATCAGCTCAGTAGTTTCGGAGATAGAAGGGGGGCTCTGGAGAGCCCCCATCAGTTACTCGCGTTATGGAAAATACTCCAGTCATGCGCGGGCTATTCTGCTCCCAATTGATAGTTTTCAGGAAACATATCGCATTCAAACATCATTAAAGAGCATGACTATTTTATTCTGTTTATAAACAAGCATCGTGCAGTTATACACTGCACTGAACAAACACTTGTGTAACTCGACTTCGACTAGTCAAATGTAATGCAGTTATGTACATACAACACAGACACAACATTTGCGATGACACCCTTTGACCATTCTTTGGGAAGACATCAATGCACGAAAAACAAACATCCATGCCACATTTGTGAGACATTTGAACTTTTGAATGTTGAACTTTGACACAACCGCCTAAGCTGACGCATATCGGTAGCGGTTCTTAGCGGCTGTTGCGGTCGCAGAAGCAGAAAAGACTGAGATCTGACGGTGAACAATGACATTAGCTTCCAAAGTAACGCCACGGAGCAGCTTTCTGATTACGACGGTAATCAGCAATGCATCGCCTTGCTTACGATACCGGCAAGCTGCATGCGACAACATTTGCAAACACGAACAACATCACTTCCACAAGTGCATTACATGAATGGCAAGCAGTCGACGAACATCATCTCTAAGACTTCCTGACTACTTTGGTGGGATAGGAGTGAGAGTGACTGAGTGTCTTTCAGGGTCGCTTCTACTCTTGCCCACGGTTCTAGTGAGGTTTTCCATGTGCTGGATTGATGCCGACGTCAGTGCCGTCGGAGTTCGCAACGGAGGTGCCGTGGTGCCCGCCGTTGGAGATGCTTTCTTGGCGGATGCCCCCATCCTGGCCTCGGACTGACGCCGAAGCAGGGAAGGGTCCGACATCGGGTGGAACTCGTGACCCTTGTGCAGCGGAGGGAACATGGGATGTGTGGGGAACATGTGAGATGGTGGTCTGACCATGCCGCCCTGGGCCATGGCCATGTGGGAAAGCGTCAGGAGGTTCCGCATCGCCATGTCGTAGCTCAGGCGGCTGGCCATGCTCGTGTTGACGTGAAGAGGAGATGAGTAAAAGTCGTGGGGAACCATGCCGGCAGGGAAGTGGAAGGATGCTGGGTTGGGCTCATGGAATGTGGGCTGCTGCTTTTGCTTCGGTGGTGGGATCGTCTTGGCGGGCTTGGCTGCACCGGAAGGAATGGGCGTGAGGGAGATATGCTCGGAGCGTGACAAGTTTCTCACGATGGAGTGAATTGTTTGGGTTCCCTGAGCCTTTGCTGGCTTGTGCTTGCGGGCCTGTGATTTTGAGGCGGAACGTTTTGGGACCATTGATGTCGAATCTGCGGCAGTTTTGCTGGCGCGCGCAGATAGGTCCAGCGGCGAACCGGTCAGGACCCGCTTGTGGTTCTTCTCCAGGTATTTGGCAACTCCACTTGAGCTTCTGGGAACTTCCTTGAAGAAATGTTTGATATCGGCAGATGCTTTGGCATGCTTGGTTGAGCCGCAACGCATGGTTGAACTGTCTGGACTGTGTCCTGCGGCTTTGTTGGGTGTGGCAACTTTTGCAGCCGTTTCGGTACTCTTTTGCATTTTTTCTCCCTGAGCTGGAGCATTGGGTATTCTCAGGATATTCACTGCATGCGCTTTTGTTTTGTCATAAAATGTTCCCTGTCCGGCAACAACCCCTGCTGCCTGCGTGAGCCTGCTGGCAAGCTCAGGGTGAGAAGCTGTAGAAATGTTGTTCTGAAGTGTTTTGGCTGGCTTTGTAGTCGTGCCTTTCACCTCATCCCTTATGCCTTGCTCTTGCTGTGACGTCCCAGCACCTATTCTGGATGTTTGAGAAGGTTGAGTGGTTTTCTGCTTCCGACAGTCAGTGTCTTTCTGAGGCTGCACGGCATTGTTTACTCTTGAGTCAGAATATTTGTCAACTTCAGGTGTCATTGTTTGGACAGAACAATCGACTTTGGTGGGAGATGGTTTTGGAGCGCCGCCACTAACTTCATCGATGTCCTGTGTTCCACATGATACGGACGATGTGGTTCGTACAGTGCAGCTGCCACCAAGCTTATTGGGCGATGCAAAACTGCCGACGTCAGCTTTGCATTCCTTCGGGGCATCTGGAGACGGAGATGTTTCGGACTCAAAAGGAACGTGAGGCTCAGGACGCTTGGCTGGTCCGCAGAAAATAGTCTGGGTGTCAGAGGTGCAGCTGGGCTCAGGATCTGGAGTTGCAGACTGTCCTTCCATGCTATCCTTTGGTTCAGCAGTGGGTGCAGCCTCAGGGAGATTAGACGTGCTCGGACATGTGTTCATGCTTGTGGATCCTTCAGCGGACTGTGGGGACCCATCCCTGCTACTTATGCGGGTATCCGAGGAAGGCATTGGGGTGTCATCCGCCGGTGAACGTTCCTCTGCCTCCGCTGTATCCATTGACACTGACAAAGCCTCCTCGTCTACGACAAGGCAACACTCCGACGCTGCGTCCTCATCGCAGTTCGAGTCGTCGTCTGGATCACTGCTCTTTGGCTCTCCCCCGCACACATCTCCAGTGTCAGGCTCGGTAGTGGTGCTAATTTCAGCACCGACTGTTAACTCGGAGGATGTGCTCCCAACTGCCGCACTATCTGCACAAGACACTGCCGTTGCAGAGGCATCAACGTTATCCCCTCCATTCCCACCAAGCATTGCAGACGCATCATTGCACAGTTCATCATTGCATCCGTCGACACTTCCAGTGCCCACAACCTCACTAGCACCAGCATGACCAACACAACTCTCATCACCTGCTGTACACTCGTCACCACCCGACCCAGGCTCGTCTTTCGACACGCTCGGCTCGCAGGCCATGTCACTTCCAGACGGACAGCCGTCATCGCGGTCGGGCTCGCTGGAACGCTGTTCAGCAGCGGGACTTTCACAAGCCTCCGTGGAAGGACCTGGCTGAGGAGATGGATTCTGGACGCCGCTTTCGTCTCCAGCAACACCAGATCCTGCGGGTGAAGACGCGGACACGCCGTGAAGAGCCTCTTCTTCAGCATCGAGACTAGCGATGATGTCTTCCACCTCTTTCGGCGACGTCGGCTCGTCGTCGTCAGCGTCGAACAGCCGTTCGAGGACCACGACCGGCTGTCGCGGCCGATGTTCGTCGGTCCGGCGCCGCTTGGCCGGTGGCTCGGAAGTAGCCGGGGGCGATTCAGGAGCTGACTCTTTCGCAGAAGTCTCCGAGACAGATGCCTCAGACGAGATCGCTACTGGAATTGACACATCCGGCCCAGAAACAGCTTCTGTTGACGCTGACGTCGACGCAGGTGATGCCACCGCTTTTGACTCTGACTTCGTTTCACTATCCTGCGACACTGCCGCTGTCTCGGCGTGCGTGACCGAAGGCACCGGTCGTTTTCTCACGAGGCGGTACTCCAGGCGGACCGGTGCGTCCTGCGAACAGGGCGGAACCAGGTGAGGTTCGGGTGGGACCGGTCGGCGGCGGCGTCTACCATCACGGCGTGGGAATGCCGGCACCCCGCTGAGGATCCACACGGCCCACCGCTCGGTCCCGCCGCCGTCAGTTCTCACGGCGCATTGTTCGCACCCCGTCTGTTAGGACAAGGCTGGTCACTTGACGGCTGAGGCCCGCAGTACGTGTGCGGACTGCGAATACGGTGACTATGGGTTGAAAGGAACCGCGATAAATGTGCAGGAGGCTAGTTTCTTTGGAAGCGTGCTGATGCTTCTAAAGAAATTTCAATGCGAACGCTTTGCATTTTTATGATAATTTAATGCCAATGTTTTACGCTACTTACTGATGCATCCACTGACCACTATTTCCACAATTAAAAGGCGTAGTGATGTGAATGTGAAGCCCAAGCTGAGCAAACCGATTCTAAATTATGAATTGCAAAAGTGCCATACATTTTCAACCTGCAGTCGATCGCCAGAATTACAAATAGCACCTCCTTGCATGGACATAACAAGAAAATTTAGCATTTCTCCACACCGAGTTACGAGCCACCAGGGGCGTAGCGCGTCTCGGCGCGGCGCTGTCTTTTCGACAGCCAGTCGGCCCGGCATGAAAGGGGCCGCCCGCGGTGCCGTGACACGCGCACGGCGGCGACTGATTGCCACGCTGACTTGCAGCCGAGACGCTGGCCGCCGAGGCGATGGCCGTTCGCGCTCGAGCGCCAGTCGCCGGCGCATGACGGATGGAAGATGACCGGCCGGAATGTCCCCGGTCCGCCCTCCGAGGGAGGGGAAGGACGCGCGCCACGGGTGGGACACTCTGCTGAGGGGATGGAAAAGGTGGAAAGGGCATTCTTCTGTACTGACAATATGAGGAATATGAGGATTTGGAGGATGGATTCGCATGCATTGTAAGTGTGAAGTTGGTTTGGTAGTATATACACATATATGTGAGTTACAATGGAATGCCCTGCGCACTGTGCAAAACACCTTTCGAGGTGTGGACTAAAATGCACAAAATACACAAAGCTGAATCAACATGTATTATTTATTGGTGAAATAAGCACTTCATCGATCAGTGTATGAATGACCCGTACCTGCGGCGGCCGGTGCAGGTAGCCGACGTCCATCAGGCTGATGTCGTCGGGCAGGACGTGACGGCCGTGAATGAGCTGCACCTGTCGACAGCGCGCCACACATCGCCGCGTCAGTCGCGCCGCGTCACACACGTCCAGGATCAAAGACCGGCTGCACGCCCGGCTCGGAATGTGGCCACGGTTTGGTCCACCGTGAAATCGCTAATGTTGAGCGCCGAACAGACGGCCACAGGTCGTGAGGAAGCCGTCGGAAATCGACAATAACCAAAGCCGAGAAGGTGAATGATTTTGTTCGTGTGTAGTATTGGGTAAGTTAGGAAGACAGATCGTTGTCTTAGCAACAGCTGGCATGTTTTCAGTAAAAGCTCGCGACGTTTCAAAGGGACTCGCCTGAACGTTAGGTGGTAGTTGAAACTTGTTTCGGATGAGCTTTTGCAGCACGGTGAGGGGTGTATCGGCCTGGCAGCGCAGGTAACGGACCGGAGGTACTCCGGAGGTACTTCGCTGCTGCTGCTTGGCCTCCTCGTCGTCCCTGAAGAAAACGACGATATCAGTAACTGCTAAATTTTCTGACGTCTAATACCAGTTTCTTTTCGGAAATTTCAAGACGCTGAAGAAAAGGAATTCGGTCGAAAAGTTTATCATCTATCAAGAAAATAGGAAATCAGGAACACCATTCCGGTAGATCTGAATTTTAGACGATATCAACAACAGCAAGCATTTCTAGAGATGGACATTGGAAACCCATCAGTAGCTTTTCACCATCAGAAGCCAGGTGTAGAAGTCCACCTTGTACCGCCACACAGCACATTTTTACCGCCCCATTAGGCGAGCAGCAATCAGCCCGCTAATGCCACCCATCGGACCGTCTTTATTGTCGGGCCGCCGCCATCGACTTCCCAGAACTATACGCCGGTGTAATAATGACGCCATAAAGGTGGCGATCGACGAGCTCCCCCTCACCACTCCCAACGCCAATGTGACAGTTAAAAACTGACAAATCAGACAACCTAGTATGGGCCCTCAGAAACACTACATCGAGAACCGCGACCTACCTGCTGTCAGCGTCGAACATGGCCAGTCGCAGCTGGAGGGGCTCGTCGGGGGTGAAGACGTGCGGCACGTAGGAGGCCACGTCCCCCTTGGCCCAGCTCGGCAGCTCCGGGTCTGGGAACAAAGTACCAGGGTAAGGACTGGAATGCATGAGCAACAACGTGTTTCCGGCTAGCTAGACCTAAGCTGTCGTCCTATCTGAGGTTTTCGATAGGAAGTTTTGCAGCAACATTGAGTTGGCAGTCAATGGTGGTCGGATCCCAGCCGCACCAGACAAACCCACAAGAAGCATCCGTCGGACATATAAAGCCCGACGGTGGATGGAAACAGCCTCTGTACTGCCTCCCACTGCGACCAATCTCCTGGCTTCACCAGGTTGGCTGGCCCACTACAGCACGGCCGCTGGTGCTAGCCCCGGTCCCGTATCGGAGTATTGATCGGACGGCCCCGGGAGCACGGGACGGCCGGTCGGTGCCACCGCCAGCCGCTGTCACAGTCGCTGTCACCGTCACCGGCTGCTACTGTCACAACTACTGTCACCGACCGGGGACGACCGGTCGGTGTCACCGCCAGCCGCTGCCACAGAGTCACAGCCACTGTGACTGCCAGCCGCTGTCAGAGCCACTGTCATCTGTGCAGGCCGACCAGGCTGTGTCATACTGTCATGCTACTGTCACTGGCTTCGGACAGGTATTGTCGCAGTCAGCTACTGCCACAGCCAGCCCAGGCATTGGCACAGCCACCACCACTTCGAGACCAGCGAAGTACTGTCATACTGTCATAGATAGCCACTATCACACACTGTATGTATGTACTGTCATATAGCAGCAAAAGGGCTACCAAGCTTATCGAGCTATATTCGTGCTTCTAAGGGACCCGACCCGTTCCACTCGATGCGTCGGCACACGGAAATCCCTTCTTATTAGCTAAATGAAGACTTCCCATTGTTGAAGCCGTGCTATCAGCCCTCGAAACAATCTGAACCGTTTCCTGAAATCCTCTGTTTTCTGCGCTGCAATCCCATTTAAAGATAAGGTTGATGCAGCCTATATGAAGAAAATATTACAGAATGAAGCTCAAATCAAATTAACAGTTCTTTACAAAACTAGATTCGTCACGGTGCGCTGATAACAATTGAATTATCACACTAGCATGCTAGCAGTCAGTAAGTTATCGGATCAACATCATACAAACGTGGCAATTATCAATTCTCGCGGTTTTTAGGTAGCTGACCGTACTAAAAAATAATACTTTTTAATACAGACGCCGTCAACCTATGGCGTAGGCAGGACATTCAATACAGACGGCAGACCCCCGCAGCCACCGGTTGCTATTCCGCGGCCTCAGTGGTCTACGACAGCTCTTAATTGGCCATTGGTGAGATAGCCATCTGAAGGGGGTGAGTGCCAGAGGTCGTGGGTGGCCCCACCTGCCACCGATTAGCGTCAAGATAATTAACTGCAAGCAACATGCGTGCATGACTCTTCACCTGATCAAAATGATTGCCAGTCCCATAGAGGCCCTCTTGATCAGATATGACCTGGTGAAATCCATCATAGGTTTTATTCGGTGACAGTGTACCGAAGAAGACAGTTCTGATACACCTGCCCAGCTATAGAAGAAAGTAGCGTAGAAATCGGCAAAAGTTGTGGAGAGTTGCTTACCTGCATAGGGTTTCATGTCGTAGAAGTCTCTTCTCATCCTCATTTCGTGACTGAAAAGGCCTGGCACCAGCTTGTAAACCATAGTTTGCAGAATGCGATCGGCCCTGAAAACGAGAAGAGACGTTGAATAAGCCAAGCGGGGAATAGCGTCGTGGAACTGAGCTGGACTGGGTGTATGAATATTTCTAACCGAATTGACCAAAGAACTTCTAAACGATCAAGTTGAGTTTGAAGAAACACTAAGCGGAAACACATCGCATGATCAGCAGGCCGACCGGCAACCAGGACTTATTGACCGCTTCACTCTCACCACAGCCATATCGTCAACAAAACAATTCAATACAACGTGTCCCATGGCGTCGAGCCCGACGGCCGACGGTAGCGGCGGCGCTAGACCGCAACTGGCCAATTTGCGGCCGGAATCACCACACCGGAAAGATATAATGTGACTGCGGCGGCTCCCCGGCGGCCGGCGCGGTTTCATAACAAACAAACCGAGGTGCGGTAGCTCGGGGGAGGGGATTATAACACCAGGCAGGCACGAAGCCGTATTCCGCGTTCACAGGCGGGTAGCCGTTGAAACTGGAACCAGAGCTACAGCAGTGCCGCTTGCAGGAAATGGAAGAAAATATTTTTTTTGAAACTGTTCTATATAATATGGCAGTAGGTAAAATAGTGCTTACCTAATTAATCTACAACAGTCTCTTCAAAGTGTTTACCTATAAGCGTGCAACAGTTGCAACACGGAGCACTTCATGCATGTATGCAACTCAGGTCGCTCACCTGAGACTGGATGACCCCTTAGTTCTGTGAATCATGACGTCACAGATGGGACAGTAGCTGCTTGCCTCCAGATGACGTAATATGCACGACAGGCAAACTGAAATAAAAAGAAAATTCAGGTTAGTTGGCTCCTGCTGCAGCGCACGAGACGTCCAAGCAGCCAGTTCCAGTTGGATTACACTGTCCTACGGAATTTCATTATAGTAAAAACTGACTAAATTGCATTACTGAATAACTGGAAGAACAAATTTGCTTTCCCGTGACTCTTAGGTACGTATATAGGGGAAGGTGGGGTAAGACGGCCCAGCGGGGCAAGACGGACCACCAGCCCTCCCGGCTGAACCGCTGCTGGTATCTACTGCTTTATGCACTCACTATGTTTGTTTTCCTTCGTAACAATGGCCACCTTGAGCTCATGTTGCTAGGATGCATAGCTTTTGAGTTATTGAGAAAAATGTTGTTTTTCGTCAAACCGATCTAATATAAGAGGTCTACGGGTGATTTAATTACGGCGCCTTTCTTGCATGATTAGTTTCTATTTTGCACTTAACTGTGAAGAACAAAGTTATAAACTTAGCTATAGTCACACTTTAGGAAAGGCAAGGTTTTGCAATGTTGGGCTATTTGACATATACGTCATGATAATGACAGAATTTAGATTTGGGGCAAGACGGACCACTGTGGTCCATCTTACCCTGTGGTGGTCCATTGTACCCTGCATATGGAAAGTTCTTTTCCAAAACATTGACACAAGTTTAAGTAAGCTAATTGTTCAGGAATGAGTCTTTGTTACATGTGAGCCATGCATGCAAGTGCTCAGTTAGCATGCATTCATGCCAAACGACAATCAACACACATGTTCCCAGCTTTTAGCTGCACTTTCATCACACATGAGTAAAGAATAAAGGCTCATTTTGTTATTTTACCATTCTGGTTACTTTTTCTTACAAGAGTACAGAGCAGAAGTGTAACACACATGAACGGATAGCAGGCACTGCTGGGTGGTCCGTCTTACCCCACGTTTTTTCTTGTCTGAGTTTTTGACATGTCCCTCTTTAAGAGCATTCACCACCTAGATGTCTTTAATTTGAAATTTAGTCTTTACACATATCAACAGAGGAAGGATTGAGCATTCCGAAGACTATAAATAATATGAATTACGAGAGCAGTGTAGCAAGATATGCGGCCTCAAACCTTAGCTGGTCCGTCTTACCCCACCTTCCCCTACGCACGCATCATATCAAATTCAAGCTGTCTCAAAAACAGACTGGTAGAAACCACCACAAGGCGCAAATACGCATCGTCCTTGGTATTTAACACCATTCATTCCATTTCGCCTCTGGCATCCGTGGAGCATTTACTTCCAATCTAAGACCCTCGGTAGTCATTATTCACCACACTAGGCCGCGCACGACCTCATCAGGACACCATCAGCTGACTACCATCAGCTGACGGCCACACCTGAGCAGTTCGGTGCTCTGAACCGTCTCCCCGCCGTCTGCCGCCCGCGCCGGACCATTGTCTCTGCACGCGCCCGCCGCACGTGGTCTCCTCCCTCGGTTTGCAGCGTGCGCACCGCCGCACCGATCACCATCAAAACCAATTGCGACCGTTTACATTAATGACACGTCACGTGCCGGACGGCGGCGCCACGTGCCGACACGTGCCGCGGCCGGTCACGTGCGCGCCGGCCGGGGCGCCCAGGGAGGCGCCGTTTGCCGCTGTAGGCGTGAGGGCGCCCAGTGTGGCCAATGATAACAGGCGCGGCTGGACGGCGCCCGTGTGTGCGCCCACCATTACACCAGGCCTGAGAGTGCTGCTGAGGAGCGATTTGCAAACATTGCTGCAGCTGCCGCCCTATAAATCACCATTAGGATGGGGTGAGATTTTTAGCACGCGGCTGTCATGCATCCCTTCCTACCGTTTATGTTTCACTTTTTCACCTTGCGCAAGACAGCTAGCAGCTAACAACATCGAAGCAAGAACTCGACAACTTCTTTGTCAGAACTGCAACAAAGCGTGACCTGACCCCAGCGGCAGGCTGTTGCAACAATGCACACAGTGCGTCTCCTCCACACCCTCCGTACCACCGCAAACAATCTCGCTCCGTTCAGAACTTTCTCTCACATCTCAGCGGCACGTCTAGTCCGCGCCGGCCTCTCTCTCCCCCTCTCTCTCTCTCTGGCCGGGGTCGTTTGGGGCACCGACCGGCCGTCGACCCAGCGGCAGTGCCCGGCCTGACCTTGAGGTCAGCGGGCAGTGCGCCCATTCATTTCAGCTGGTGGGATCGATACGCCGCCGCCGCCGCCCGGCGGCGGCCCGGCTCGCCGAGCGGTGCCGCCGACGACCCGAGAACGACGGCAGCGACGGGACGGCAGAACGACGGGGACAGTCGCCGGCGACGGCACGACGGGATGCGTACTGAAATGTCAGAGAGGAACGGATGGAGACGGGGCGGAAACTGAACGGAAACTGGATGGAAACTGGATATAATGGAATAGAGGATGGAAATGGGACGGGTTCAGCTAAGGAAATGAGGAGAGAAGGAGAAAGAGAGATGGAAGTTGTTGGGTGGGAGACATGGTTTGAATTAAAAGGGGGTTTCATGTGTCTATGGCAAAGGCAATCCAAGCTTCAACTTCATTTCCAGGAGTGAGGACTTTGAAAAGAAGAGACTAAAACAAGCACATTTGAAGAAGAACACCGAGGAGCCGCGACTCGAAACCCAATAATCCCTGGCAGCATCAGTACTCACATGTGTGTAGACATTCGACGATGGTGGTGGCATCGATGAAGTACCCGGCACAGAGGACACAGGTGATGTGTGACCTCAGGTCACCCAGACGGGGTCGGCCGCCCTGACCCTCCGATGACCCGAGAGCTGATGACGCCATTTTATCGGGATCTGCAACGAAAGAAAACGTTTGGAATGAATACAGACAACGCTAGGCACTGGGCAGCAGAGTATCAACGCATCATCGTTGATGCGGTTTCAACGTTGAACGGTACCAACGTCCACCAGCACTGACCAGCTCACCCATGGTCTGCCGAATCCCGCTATTATGTATATTGGCATGCATAACATTACGTACATTGTCCATTGCACAACAATTCAGTGGTCGGCGGTCAACGGTTAGCGCTTCTGCAGCAGCACCAGCAGAAAGCACAACAGTCGAGTTGTCAGACACACACAGCACCAGTAGACGGGGGAGCGGGAGTGTATGTAAAGACGCACCCTCACCGCTAGCGCACGTGCCAGCGCATGCTAACAACGGTGGCCCCACAACACAGCACCATAAACTGCACGGCGGTGTTGAAAGGATGGGGCAGCCTTCGTGCTGTGGGTCAGAGGATGGTGATAGATTGGTGACGGGTGGTGATAGGTGGTGATGGATGGTGACGGGTGAGATGGGTGGTGACAGTTGCTGTTGTTTTGTAGAAACGAGGCGCTGCTAAGGGTTCCACCACATCACTCGAACTTCGATAAGGCAGGACATCTACGTCAAGTCGATATCTACGGTGTATCGCGCAGCATTCTGCATTCTCTTTCCCACGGATCAACTTGTCCTTCTTTCATCCAACACTGCTAGTCTGACCACAATCCCTCCCAGGTCTTCTGTACCAAATCCTCACCCTCCCCGTCCTTAGGCGACCTTCCCAGTGGTCATCATCGCACCCTCATCGTCACCCACATCACGTACGAATCTTTTCCACATCGCGCCGGCCATTCAGTCTTTCCCCCCACGCCGTCCTCTGCTTCGTGCCGGCACTAATTAAAACCGGGCTCAGATGCTCTGCCGGCCGCGCGGGTCCGGCTGACTGGGACGGGCCCGTTCAGAGGGGACCGCCGACCCACCGCGCCGGCCGGGTTTCTGCGGTGAGGAGCCAGCACTGACGAGCACAGGCCGCTCCACAGAGACCGGTTTGCAGGCCGGATTATAGTGACGGCGCACGGCCCAGCCCGCCAATTAAGAGCCGAGCGATGGCTCAATAAGCGAGCCGCAACTATAATGGCTATGGTAATCGGCCATTGCGTGGGAGACAAGACCGCGCCGGCCGCAGTCGGCCGGCCCGGCCGTGCAGAGCGAAACCGCCCTGGGCGCCGCGCGTCGGGAGGTCCTAAAACAATCTCGCCGCCTTGGAGGGCGAGATGGATGGCCGGGCTCGCATCTCACGCTGATTATATTAATTATCTTGTAAAGCGATCCTTAAAAGTGGTTTCAACTATGCCAACAGCGTTAAAGTTTTAATAGGGTTTCGTAGCAGAGCTGGCGGCGTGGCGTCATATGCACGCGGTGCTGGCTCGATACCGTCGGCCCTGTGTCTCCCCACCTAGGATCGCCGCGCGGTCTCAGCGGGGTGGCAACGGCACTCGCCAGCACGACGGCGCGGTCTTCCGCTCCATAATGAAGCCGTGAATAGTCGCGTCGCCGACTGATGCATGGCTCCCTGGCGGCCATCGCGGACCGGCTAAATTCCAGCGGTCAGCGAGCCAATTTAGGGCCGGCCGTCGTGCCACAAATGCACTCGAGCAGCGAGAATTAACAGCATGCAGGACACCCCACCACAGCACGGCGTATATGAACAGCGGCGCTGGACCGTCCGCCTCAGGACAGCCCCTTCGTCGACCCGACGATCGATAGGAGACACTTTAGGAGCTCGTTAGGGGCGTGCGCGTGTGTTCCCAAATCGCACCCAGGCGCGTCTGTATAACGGGCAACAGCGGGCCAGGGGAGAGGGTCGATCCCTTTGCCACCCTCATTAGAAGTCGTCCGTGCCAGGAGAGTGTCACGAGCGACGTGACGTGTAACGAGCGTCACGTGACGTTATTAGACCAATTAGCACCGGGCGACACTTGGGGAGAGAAGGGGTGAAGCTTACCGGGAGGGGTAAGGTCAGGGGAAGGAGGGGGGACTGCTCCGGGGACTAGATGAGTGAAGAGAAAACCACGCTTGTCGAGAACAAATTGGAGGATTGATGGAGCTAGGCAGGATGGGAACGAAAACAAATGAGAGTTGGTGAGTCGTTTGATCCATATTAATGAAGGAACTATCGAGCTGTTTACATACCCACCGACTGTTGCCACCCACAGGTGGCTTGCCGATCATACCTTGTCAGTCACTGCCGATCTTATGGCTCCCAAGGCTGGTGGGCACTATAGACCCTGGGGCACGGTCCCCCTGAACCAATGAAACTGTCGCAATGCAGTGATCAGCGTCGACTTGCGATCCCTTGGGCTAGACTTCCACACCTCCCTTACAGTAGACGCTCGCGTCCGATCGACTCCACCGAGCGCCGTACCGTGTGAAGAGACCGGCACCATTTGTCTGGCACCGCCCGGGCTAATGAGCGGCCCAGCCGGCCAGCGGAACCAAACGAGGGCCGGGCGGGCAGCAGCGGGCGACGGAACCGAGGGCGGGCAGCGGGCAGCGGGCGGCGGGCCGTGGAACCAAAGGCAAGCGGGCGGTGGCCGGCGGCGGCGGGCGAGCGGTGGAACCAAAGGCAGACCGGGCGGCCGACGGCGGAAGCGGGTCGGCCAGGTCGGCGCCCCGTCGGCATCGATAAATAAAACATGACGGCCGCGGCGGGAGGCGCGACGTGCGTCCCTGCCAGGAATGCCGCCGCCGCCGCCGCCCCCGCCCCCGCCCAGGTCCGCCCAGCCGATCAGCTGGTGGGCGGTCCGTACGTCAGGTGCATCAGTCAGGACTGAAGTCGAGATATGGCGACAATTTACATCCCATACATGGGAAATGCGGTTAGCGTTACGTGCTAACAAACTATAGCACAGACTGGCAAGTAGAGATGGGTGGGAGGCATGCGATAATAAAGCGACAACGAGAGGCATTGAAATGCTCTCGAATCACAACAGAATGGAGTAGTGTTCCGAAATCCGGAAGTTGGACGTTCCGCCCCTCTGCGGCGCACACCTACATCACGCTATTTCAGTGTCGACGTCATGCACTGTTGCGCGTCGCGATAAGAAGCATACATTTTTAATTAGACGGAAGCTGACTGAAATGTTTTACTGGCTACTAATAACCACTTCAGTCCTTCAGTCCTTGAAGTTCACGTTGACATTTCTACTCGTGGAGGATCGCGTGATTGTCTTATGATCCCTGCAGGTGGACGTTATCCCAGCGCGTGTTGGTTCTCACGTCAGTGGCGGTGTGTCCAGGCGGAAAATCAACATGACATGGACACCAGTTTGGAGCCCGCTATCAGTGGACCATCACTGACCACGGCTGCTCGCCTGCCTAGCATGGCGCCAACGCATAGGCTCGCGAGGCTCACCAGCCGCCATCGCCAGACCAATGTCCAACAGCTACGTCAGCCTCCCGACGCTACCACCATCGCCGCCACGACGTCCACAACCACCACCGTCAGCCCACTATTTCGCCGCCACGGAGCGGGGACTAGCGTGACGACCCGGACCGATAACCATCGCCCGGGCGCTAATCGCCGACTTCCGACCGGTGCCGCTCCCCGGCCGCCCTGCGCCGTCAGCACCCTTCGTCCGCAGAACGGAGGCCTCCTCATCAATCATTGTGAAGTGTCGATCCATCGACGAACCAGTTGAGCCGGCTAGAGACACCGAGCAAAACGAACGGGCTGCTACGACAACTCTGAGGAATGGGTGTTGAGCATCGGATTGCAAACCGAAGAAACAGATGAGGTGGAGCGCGGATATATCTAGAGCCTCGTCTTGTCAGAGTAGCTATCCGGTAGAAGAGCGCACCACTGCATTGCGCTCAGCGGAGCGTTCAAGGATTGCTGACTGTTTGTGACAGGTGCCGACAAGTGTTGTTGACGGGTGACAGATGGTGGTGACTGATACTGTGTCAGCCGACAGACGCGTGACAGCCTCTGTCGCCATACTCGAGCAGTAAGGCAATCTGCCTTCGAGCGGAGGCCCGACTGAAGTAGAACTGCCACTCTTTTATCCGAAGGAAATTATGAATTTAAAATTATGCATCGCATAGAGCAAAATTACATACTTCGAGCGAAATTGAGGGTTTCCCCTTCCGTTCAATCATCCCGACAAAAGGTAACGAGCAGCATAACTTAGAAACGAACATCAGCATTGATTATATGACGCAATTAATTGCATGCATGATGCAAAAATACTTAAAATTAGTGCAGGCCTTCGGCTGAAAACTCTATACGAGTATGGCGCACATTCTGACTGAGTTAAATATAGTTAAGCGGCGCATTTTTATGGTAATGGAATTGTATAGTTATTCCAAGACATGGTACCACACGGAGAATATTCTCATTTACCCGTATGTCCCCAGTCAACCCATGGCATAAGACAATAAGTAAACAGAACCAAGAAGAGTTCCATTGATAGAAAGTCGTTTCCACCCTGCACTAAGTGTGTTTTGGCATCTCCCGGGCGCTGACACTCCCAGCACCAGAATCACGTCATGGAGCTGCTCAGGGTTCACTGTGTCCACTGTCCAGTGTTCAGCTCTGCGGGTGTTCTGCTGAACACAGCGGTGTTCTGCTTGAAATGTGCATACTTCAGCTCAGAACGGACTGTATGGTGGGTGTGAACAGCCCTGGCCAACAAACCTGGCACGCCTGACAGCCTGTTGTTACGAGACCGTGAACGTGTTGTTCGGCTCCACGGTGATAAAGTGGGATGAAGTATGGCCGGGTTCCTGTCACATCCATCAACTTCCCTCGTTCAATTGCTCATACCCCAGTCATCTGTTTACTTCTCGAGATGAGCAGGTGGCCGCTTTTATCATCTCTGAGGAACGCGGTACCCGTTAGGTACTTGCTCTGGTGTGTTTCACAATGCGATGGGGGACACATCCTCTTGCGTTTTATGGATATATGTCTTCAAGGTGTAAGTTGAGTTGAGTTGAAGATGAAGTTTCGTTGAACTTTTTGGAGTTGAGTTGAAGGTGTCGACTGTCTAAGTAATAGCTGTTATGGAGTTGGGGGTATCATGGTGGTCACTGGTCGTTATAGTCCTGAGGTTGTCGAGGTAATCTGTCCTAGTACTGACTTTGTCGTGTTATGAGGCTGAGGGTGCCATGGTGACCATCGTGGTGCTGGTATTGCTGGGTAATGCCTGTTATGACACTAAATGTGTCGCGTTTTTGCGCTGATGGTCTCGTGGTTTCGACCTGCGTGTGCCATGTTGTGGTTCTAAGTGTGTCGCGTTTTGGTGCTGAGTCTTTCGTGTTTGGTTTGAAGCCGAGTGTGCCATGCTGTGGTTTTAAGAATGCCTTGTTTTGGCGCTGAGTGTTTCGTGTTTTGGTGCTGAGTGTGCCGGACAGCCTGTTGTGTCGACCCACCGACGTGTGGCGCCTCGGTGTGTAAAATCAGCTCCTGGATCTCCGACGAGGCCTCACCGTGGCGATTTGTGGACCGGCTGCCGCCCCAGGTGACAAGGCTATGAATAACGACCTGCCGTAACACTCGCGACGCCCGCCATTCTGTACACAAAGCACCCCCTGGCAGAACATTTAACAGACCCATTCTACATTAAACAAACACAAGAAGAATGAAAGCGAACAAAAACGGCACTTAATTATGCACACCTCTTTCACGGAACCCCGCTGAAGAGTTGCCGCAAAGCTGCGGCTGAGCCTGGCTGTGGCCGTAGCGGGGCCGAGATCGCACCAACCCCAGCTTTCGGGCCCCTCTCACACTATCTCGCCGGCTCACCACGGGATATCCCGAGGGAGAGACACTTTCGGCGCGGAGGCGGCGATGGCGGCGCACCGAATGGCGTGCGGGTAATAGGCTTACAGCGATAAATCAAATTAGCCACGGGGTGATGAAACGGAACAACGGGATTCCTTCGTTATCACGGTAACCGAGTTGCGCCGGGGCGGAGGGACGGCTGGAGCGGGGATCGATCCAGCGCCCGGCCGGGACTGCACGGCTGCACGGCTGCACGGGACTGCACGGGACTGCACGGGGCTGGGCTGCACGGGACTGGGCTGAACACACGGACCGGGACTGGACACAGGTGCTCACCGGGCGCACCTGTAAAATCACCGGGCTCGTCGATATAAGTGCAATTTCTTATACGGAGAGGCTTGTTCTTTGGGCAAAACAAGCTGGAATACGTATGTCGGGCAGTGGAATGGTGTTTTGCGCGAAGCACTTTCGGAACATATGGGAATGAGATCAGAAACGCCCATACGCTGCAAACAATTTATCAACAGAAAGCTGGACTGCAGGAGGCCCGGGCCAGTCCGGGCAGGACCGGGTGACGGGCCGTGGACCCGTGTTACCTCCTCCGTACAATTGAACCAATCGGCCCCTCTGATGAGCCGAATTGTTCAGATTGCCAACCCAGGGCAGTCCGACTCAGCGGACCGAACGGCGCAGCTGAGGCATCCCACAGCCGCGCGTGGAATGTGTGAGCGTTTGTTCGACAAAGGAAGATAATGAAGAAAATATTTAATAACCATAGCCTCGCTGGCCCGTAGCATTTGCCTTCCCATGATTCAAAATCAGGCCTGACGTTATCAGGTCAGTGGAAAATTTAACTCCAATAAGGCTTCTTCGTATTCATTTTGCTGGAGTAATGCCGACATCCAATGTATATCAGAATGCACCGAGCTTCAATCCAACTGCATCTCACATCTGCTATCTAAGCCCACTCTCGTTACAACTATAATAGCGAGAACCACACGCTACCGCGGACAGAGCCTTCCAACGTTTTTGTTCGCCACATCATTTCGCGACCTTCGCTCGGACATCGCATTACAGTATAAATTCCACCGACATACGCTCATAGTAATCTTCTGTAATGATACAGTCCCTCTGACATTACCGCCACCAAACACGCACGGCCTGGGCGGAACTGGGCCCTCCTCAGAGCACCCCCCCCCCGCCGCCACCCGGGCCACCCTCATCCCTCACTCCTCAGTCCTGGGGGAGGGATGTCGGGACCCCGGTCCCATCCCTGGCTCGTCAGCCGGCCAGCGGAGGATCGCATTCCAATCAAAATGGGAAGGCCGCGCGCCGCAGATCACACGGACCGGATCAAACAGACCGCCTCCGATGATCACGGGGATCAAAGGCGCCGCGTTCGGTGGTCACGGCTATCGACAGCTACTGGCGGCCAAAGAGGAGACGATGAAGACGTCAACCAAGATGGCAGCTCGATGTCTACTTCAGCAATGAAATGGGCAGACAGCCTCGTCTCCTCGGCACCTCGGCGTGCTTCTGTGGCTGCTCGAAGGGAGGGAAATTGGGGACTTCCGGTGACGGCGCAGGATTGTGGGGAGCCACTTCTGATACAGCTGTCTGCGTCACAGGCTAGGCTAGTCCTTTGTCCCCTCATGGCGTCATGAGAAGGGGAAGAAGGGGAACACCTTTGGTCGACTCACGCTTCCGCTGAAGGCAGCGTGTCTCACACGGAGGGAACAGCCGCAGGCAGTCGGCCGCGACGGAAGGGTTCCTGACACGAAACGTCAGACGACTGATACGCCCCCTTCCTCTCCCAGAGACACCCCGGCATGTTGGAATGTTGAAGTGGAATGTGGTGTTGTCCGGACAGCGGTATTCGTCGTCCTCAAGACAGTGCATCATCTCAGGATTATTATGACAAAAGAGGGAGTTGGCAGCGTCAGGGTGACATTTGGCTAGAGCTAGGCTAGACTTTAGACTCGACTAGAGCCTTTGCCGACGGTTTCTCTGTCGGTCTGAGGCTGCCGTTGGAGCGTGGTCCTTGGAAGTGCGATACGCTGGAATGCCACGGAGCGGTGCGAGGCCGCCAATTACGCCAATTGAGACATCTGGCCGCAGCCGGAGCATGCGGGGAACCGACCCCCTGTCGAGGTGACGCGGGGCGGCAGCCGGGCGGGGAAGTGGGGTAGTGCAGAATACAGTGCATTCATATGATTGGGAGGCAAGCATGATAGTGCAGTGCTTCCGTTCATGATGCATACTACAGTCAACAAACTAGAATGAAAAGTTTGCTTTGAATCACCGACCGCCGACGTCCGTCTGCTTGCATGATTTGTTAACTTCAAGTTCCGGTGCTGGGACAAAGACTAGAGCAAAGTCAGTCCCTCGCTGGTAACTAGCCCCCAGGACATCCCTGCTGACCACAACCCCCGCTGTACCATCACTGTCTGCAGCGGGAAAGTCACCCGTAGTTGGTCATCTGCGAAAATTGGATGTCCCGGCGCGTGTGTTTACACTGTGGCTCAGGGAAGGGCCGGACGGGGAATTAACAACGCCACCATGTTTGTTCAGCGGTACTTACCAAAGCCCGTCAGAGGGGGACCGTCCCGTGACTCCTTCGTATTCCGGGGCCTGACTCAGTTGGTGGTCACAAAGGGGAATAGAAAACACTGGGAATTTTTATCGCATCAGCGATTGAGCTGAATCGAATATGCGGTAGATTGGCGGACCGGACTGCACACAAGACGCATGAAAGGCAGGGTTGGGCAGCTCGCCTAAGCTGCCAGCGTTGCCGCCCTGGTGCGTATTATGGATTGCCGGCACCGCCAGCCTGACGGGCCTGATGGATTGACTGGCTGGGGCGGGCGGGCGGCGGATGGTACCGTAGGGAGCCAGCATAGCGTACGATACAGCTGGGAGCGCTGCGCATTGGAATAAAGGTAGGTACCGCTGGGAGCTCAGCATTGCGTACGATACAGCTCTGGGAGCCTTGCGCAGTGAAATATACCGCTGGGAACACGGCACAGGGAAATATGCATATCGGAAGTAGCCAAGATTAGCGGAATATACCGCTCGGAGCCCAACACAGCAGAATATAGCACTGGGATCCCGTTAGAGCGAATCGTAGCGATTGAAATCGGGAGCACAGTAATGAAAACGGCACCACTGGAATCCATAGTCCCTAATACGCCACTGGAAGCTTGCAACGAGAGAAAAACTATCGTGCTTACGTCGCCTGTACCGAATTTGTGGGTTAGAAAATGCGCTGGTTTTCGATCGAAGCGAAGCTTATATGACCACAGTCTTGCTTTCAATTTAGTCTAGTTTCGAGCTGTGTGCTTGAAGTGGGTCATTCAATTCACTTTCTTGCGGATCACTGCCGCGTTTCCCCGTTTCAGATGACTACGGGATACGACTGACTGTTCGGCGGACGAGTGCCGAACTTGGAGACGATGGTCTGCCGTTTTACCGCCCTGTCTCTCCGGGGAAGGCCGTAAAGTCTGCCGAGCGGCGCGGGCGGGACGTGCTCTGCCGTGCTCGGCCGTGCTGGATCGCGCTGGGCCGTGCTTGGACGCGCTCGGACGTGCTCGGCTGTGAGATACTCCGGTCCACAAACTAAATTGAGAGATGGACTGTGAGCTGTGTTGTGAGTTGTGCTGTGAGTGGTGAGTTATGCTGTGAGCTGCACCATAAGCTGTACATACTACGAGCTGTGCTGTGAGCTATGCCACAAGCCGTGTTGTGCTGTGAGTTGCGCTATAAGCTATGCCACAAGCCGTGTTGTGCTGTGGCCTGTGAGTTGCGCTATGAGCTATTCCACAAGCCGTGTTGTGCTGTGAGTTGTGCTATAAACCAAACTGTGCTATGAGTTTTCCGGCAGCCATTCTGCCGAGCTGCGCAACCCTCGGCAGCTATCGGCCCGACCAGCCGGCCCGGTCGATCGCTCGATGGCCCGTCCGACAGATTTTATAGCACCGACCGCGGCCGGTCGAACCAGACCGACGAAAGTGGCTCCGAAATTAGATCGGAAGGACCTCCAGCGCCGCTGTGGTAGAGGCTATAAACTGAGGGTAATAATGGGGAGGTTAGACTGACCGTGTGCCAGAGGGACTCACCGTAGCCCATGACGTTTCCATGTTCTACGAAAAGAGGTAAAAGACAGTGGGCTGGATTGAATGAGCATGACAGTGCCTTATGTGACTGCGTTAGGTATTTTTATTGTTTGCGTTTGTCAGGCAATCAGTGTCTTTTAACCCTCGCCCATGTAGGGGTGGTGCGCAGTTGGTGCAGCCCCCCCCCCCCGCTGAGGTTTTTCTTAGCTACACGCCGAACCGTTTCAGATAGCCTGCTCAAATTTTCAGTACCCTTTGGGGCATCCTTTGCGCAACTTTTGGTAATTTGTTTTGTCAAGGTCATGTCAGGTCACGGAGTTATGAGTATGACGTCATGAAGGGAACAACCTCCGACCAGATTTACGCTAAATTGGAGATTGCTTCACATTGGTATAAATGCCGACTGACCTGACGCACTGATGGATTGTTTTAGAATCACAACTAGCTGATTTGACATTGACACAATGTCCGTTGACATTTTGAAGGTCACTAAAGGTCAAGGTAAGGTCAGTGACCTCGGTTGACCACTAATGACTTCTTGCACTTGTATGCCTTTTCGGGGTATTTTGATGCCCTGAATTCGAATTTGCTATCCATTTCAGGCATCGTCGGTTGTTTCTTGTAGTTCATTTTGGGTCAGGGTCAGGTCAGTGACGTCACACGCCTGACGTGACCCAATGCACAAATGACCTTGCAGACTTCCGATGCTCCCAACGCATCATGTTTAGAGTTATGACATCGAAATACACACCAAACGATAGAGAATTGATCAAGGATCACGACAGTGAAGGTTTCAAGTCGGTATCTCTTACCGTTTTGCCGCAATCGGCGCGAAAATCTGAAAAAGTTAGATTTTTTCGAAAATTTGACCTTTGACCGGTCATAAGTAGGTCAAATGTTGACCTAGGACCAAAAATATACCACCAATCGCGAGATCTCGTTGAGAGCAATCCGTTGGTCTTTTCCGCTAAGCTCTACGACGCTTCGTTTTCAAACGCCAGGGGGGGTCGCACCAACCCCCCCCCCTGCATGGGCGAAGGTGGCAAAACACCGTTTACGGGCGAGGGTTAAGACAACCTGCTGTTGAATGAGCGGACGCAGACTGCAGCCCCGCTGACAGGTCGTGTCGATCCCTCGGTCCCTGCCGCAGCCGTCGGATCATGTGACACGGGGTGCACGATCGTCGATCAAAGGCCTTGGCGCGGCACTGTCATCAGGATTAGCCGCGTTACGTGTCGAACAGCCGCCGCTCCCAAGGCTGTGCGAAACCCGTTCCAATCCGGCCGCCGCGCGCCGCTCCCCTGTCGAATTGCCGACACTTTGAGAAGTTCCTCTGTGCCGACAATAATGGACGGCGCTGCCTGAAACCCACTGAGCCATTCTATCCGCGCGGCGTCGCCTTTTTAATCAGCCGCCCCTTCGTTCCGTGAGAAAACTCGCTTCAGAACTGATCAATAAATCCCCAGAAGTGCCTGGCTTCTGTCAGCCGAGCGCGCCCCCTACCCTCTCAGGGTGGCCAAGGGCGGGAACCGCCGCCATTGGCAGGCCGACTCCCCCTCCTCCCTCCTTCCCACCTCTCCCCTCCCGCAGAGGCCCGATCCGCAGAGTTCGGCTGGCACAGTCGCGACGGAGGCAGCCAGCTGACGGCCATCCTGTGCAGCGTGCCGCGGCTACCCTGTGCCGGAGTTACGTCACAGCTCTGGCGATGACGTCAGCGGGCTGTGGCAGGGCGCGTGCCGCCGCACCGCTACCGTGTTTTGCCGACGTGTGGGCGGGGGCGGGGGCGGGGGCGGGGGAGGCGGATGTCGTGGGGCGGACCGGACGGTGTGCTACGATGGAACACTTCCCGGTGTGTCCGAAATAGACTGATAAACAGTCGTCATGCTTGGGGTGTAATTTCATCCGCAAAGAAAGATTGAAAGCGTTGCACTGCATTGCAAAGTTGGGGCAAGACTTAATAAAGAAATGTCAATTTAACTACAACAGTAATACAAAAAAGCATGATATTTTTATCAAGCATGCGAGAAACCCAGCACAGTTTCATGACAAGTGAGCAAGTGTGGCCGCTCATTGCCAACTTTCAGACTCATTTTTCCGGCAATTGTCTCGGGTGTAGCCAGACAATAAGCAACGGCCTGGCAAAAACTGGCGTCGCGTTGCGCGTCGCGGGGTTTCAATGAGTCACTGGATTTGTCCAAATTTGTGAGCCCGGACGGCGCACGCTATTTCGGCGGCAACAAAATGCGACGCTGAAACACGAGCCGACCGGTGACGTCATGGGAGACCATGACGTCATGGGAAGCCGGACTCCACAAATTGCGCCTCGATTTAGTCTGCAGGGCGCTGACGGATCCATGCTGTATCGGACCACGCATAATTCCTGGGGATGCTGTTACTTCAGCGGATCTCAAGCCATAAGAGCCAACAAGCCATAAGGCTGGTTCTCAAGAGTCTGAACTTTATGGAAAGTAGGTACTACTTTTTTAACGTTGAGAAGAGCCAACTTATCTGTTTTTTTTTTTTTAGAAAGAGGAAGTGTATCCGAAGGTTTGACAAGTTACAGTGCAAGTTATGTCACGATGTCATCATATAAATACGTTTCATTATAAAAGAAAAATTACCGCAATTGAAACTTCTCGATGATCGCTTTACAATGCCACGTTTCTCTTTGAAGAACGACGAAGCTCGTAACAAGACCACTTTCCATCTGGCGAAACGAGGTCCAGCCCTCGACCTCCGTCATCCATTCACCGATGACACTGGGAAGAGTGTGGAGCACCAAGGAGAGAGGAGAGGAGACCTCGCCTGCCGGTCATTCCACCGGGCAGTGCGTGCCGACCGAGGACGAGGCCAGTCATTGTGTGTGACGGTCTCCACCCACGCACGCGCCGCGCCGCCGTCGCTGGCGGCGAGGGACCGTTGGGCGGCGGCGGCGGCGGCTGCGGCGGCGGTACTGGCGGCGGTGGCGGCGGTGGCGGTAGTGGCGTTGGTATAAAAAAAAAATTCTTGGCGAAATGGCTTGCGAGCTTTGAAGGTAGTGTTGGAAATCCTAATGTAATGTAAAACGAAGGAGGAAGAAGGGGAAGGGCATGGTATCTCTACTCGGGGTGTGGTCAGGTTTCCCAAGGGCGCACCCATGTGCTGGCGGGGGAGATAAGGAAATATACGGCGAGGGGAAGAGCGGAAGGGAAGGACGTAATGGCAGGATGCGATGATACGGATAGGAGGGAGGAAATGAACAGGAAGGCGAAGTGGCAGAGCCACGGTGGTGCTGTGGTGGTGCACCGCCGTCTTAGCGTGATGCGCGAGTCTGTTTCCCGTTCATCATCATCGGTGGCGGAACGGGAACGGCTTGGCCACGCTGGCAGCGCTCGACGGCGGACTGAACACAGCTTGGCTACGGCCGACAGCCATCAGAACGGTTGCGGCTTGACTACGGCCGACGGCGGAGTGGGAAAGGCTCGTCTTCATCCACAGCTCAGCAAGCGACAGACCGAGCACAGCACGGCTACAGCCGACGCGGGCGGAGTGGGAACGGCTCAGCTACGGACCGGGCATGGCCCGTCTACGGCTAGCGACGGAGCAGCACGGCACGACTACGACCGGCAGCGGACCGAGCACGGCCCGGCTACGACCGGCGGCGTACCGGGCTCGGCGCGTCACTCGATAGTGGGGAACGTGACACGCCGACAGTCTGCAAGGTCGTGCCGGTGTCGAGACCGCTCGGTACGTGCCGACAAACACAGTTCGATGGGGAGGTGATGTTACGGTGCAGATTGCAGCCGCACGGCAAAAAACCGTTCCGTATCGTGGACAAGTATCAGTATGAGGGCTGATGCGCTTTTCCGTGATGGAAGACATGTTTCGGGTCTTCGGTTGACTCAAAGTGCTGAACTGGACTACGGCTAACTAGTTGTTGTTAAAACTAGTGTTGTGCGTGTGTGTCATCCATGTGGTGTTAGTATCGTTAGAAACGTTGTTATTTAGTTCATAATAACCAGCGTATGTCTTATAGTGTAGCGGTATTTCCATGCTGTATGTTCCTGCAACCTTTAACTTTTTCCTTTGACATGTAATAGTTAACCACAGTTCGCGATAACGTCTAAAAATGGCGATGTTCAAAGTCAACGCTTTACCGCGAAGGCAAACATATGTTCAATGTCTAACCAGGTGTTCAGTAGATGGTATTTTAAACTAGCATTGTTCACTTCAACTTTAAGCACTGCGTTACAGTGAAGCAACGTACAAGCTGGCCGCTGTTCGTCGGATAACACAGCTTAGCGGGCTGTTGATGGTCAAAATCTCATGGATTTGTCTCTGTCTGTCGGTCACATGGTCTTTCGTCTTTGGCTTTCTTTTTACTAGCTGCTGCTGCCGGTTCTTTCTCGTCTCCCTGAATTCAAGTCACATGAACATTGCACAACGCACACTGAACAATCAACAAAGAGTCAATACGACTCTTTAGTCTTTATTTTACCCTGTGCCGTCCGAGTGAATCCAACGACAGGAAACAGGATGTCTTCTTTTTATCAACCCCTTTTCTTCTCTCCCCCACTGCCTCTTGACGAACACTGCTCGTTGTTTCTCTCTGCTTTGCGCTGGCAAAACACTGACCTGTCTGTAAGAAGTCTTTACCATAAGCTTACCCAGTACCCTTTAGACTGATTTGGAAGCATTATGCTGCAGAGTGCAGCTATACTTTCCTGTAACAATTCCGCTGCAGATACTGGCCTGTAAGCATTCAGCTGCGGATACTGACCTCTGTAAGTATTCGGCTCCATATACTGGCCTGTAAGAATTCCGCTACAGATACTGACCTGTAAGCATTCGGCAGCAGATACTGACCTCTTACCACAGTGACGTCACTACCGACCGTACTCACCCGTCTGGGGCGGCTGGAATCGATGGTCGGTCGGCAGGACCGGTGTCGGTTGAGAGACCGACCGACGGTAGTGGCTCCCTGGTGTCGTCCACGTGTCGAGAGAGACGCCCGGTCGGTGAGACGGTACGGAGACGGTACGGAGACGGGGTAAACGCTCCTCCGGCTATGTGTATTGACACCGGACACTCACGGGGCACCGGCAGACACTCTGACACCGTGTCACTGACACACTGACACGGCGTGACTCGCTGTGTCACCACCACGGGCTCGACTGGTGCACCGCCCGTATCACTGACACTCACAGAAGGGACTGGTGGCAAGAGAGCCACTCGCTGCCTGCTGACAGCTGCACACACACTGTGACACACGAGCACACGTTGGTATTTTCCACTGGTCGGGTCGAAATCCTTCGTCTCTTGAGAGCGATCACCACCGTGTCGCTATGAATCGGCTTCAACCGCTCCAGCGCTGCTTCAATACTCTTCGGCTGCCGTGAAACACGGACAGTGTGCAGCGTCCCGGGTGCAGCGCGGACCCGTCCTTCTCGTGCCGCCGCCGGCAGTCGACTGAGCCCGCCGGCCGCCGCCACCCAATATACCCTGGCCGCCACCGCCGCCGCCGCCGCCGCCGCCGCCGCCAGTCGCCACCGCCGCCGCCGCCGCCGCCGCCAGCCGACCGGCGGGCAGGCTGCGCTGGGACGCGTCACGTCCATGTTTCTTGCGGTACGACGCGACGCGGCCTTCCCGTGGACCTGCATGAGGTCGTCCACAGTACCACGTCACCCTACATTCCACCACGTCACGCGAGGGGTCTCGAGCCTCATTAGGAGCTAAATAAACAAGGCTAATGACAGAATTCACCTTTGAAGTCGTAGTGACGTCAACTAAGTACGATGTCACAATTAAGGATAAGTCTGATGTGTTGCATGGGGTTTGTTGTAGCATTGCAGTGCACATTCTGCAAGAATACTGTTCGGCAAGGTTTTACGATAACGAGTGTCGTGCCACGGCCCGGGCCTCGGCCGGCGCGGCGGCGGCCGGCTCTCCTCCGATTGCATGAGTGGTCGGCGTTCTATCGCGGCCGCCGGTCTTGATTACACGGCCGCCGGTCCTGATTTATGGACCGCCTATTCAGCGCGGCCCAGAAGGCCAGCCAGCACCGGCGGCCGCGAGCGCCTGGCGGCCGGCGCCGGGTCCGGTCCGGTGCTGGGTGCCGGCGCGGCGGCCGGCCGGGGCAGGTGGCGGCCCTCCCGGCCAGGGTGCGTCCCTCCCTCCGCCATTTTCCTAATGAGACGGGAGCCGGCGGCGGGCCGCGGCTCAGGGGAGGGAGGGGCCGTCAATGCCCGGTCGATATTGAGCCATAATGACGCTGGGGACAGCCGAGCGGCTAGGCCTAATGGAAGTTTGGACTATAATATTCGTGGCATACATCATCACGAAATGATCATTTGATAACCACGCAATGTCTATCATTCACTAAACCGTATGGATATTGGATAGTGTATCACTTTCCCTGCCCTTGAACCAACTATGTACCTTAGGTATTCAATGATAAAAATTGTGTTGGTGCGAAAGCCGATCCATGACAAAGACTGCAGATTTAGAATTCCAAGTGGTGCTTAGCTTAAAGTACAAATTGTAATAAGCTGCAATGACTCGTTATGCCTCCTTGTCGATTTAAACTGCATTTAACCCATTTACGCCCTTCGTTGCGTTTTCTCAACACAAGCAAGCGTCGACGTGATCAAATCTTGAGAAGTGTATAATAACGTCTCACCGATGAGACAAGTTTCAGCGCGTTTAGCATGGATCCGCGCATGATGCTACGCAGTTACAAGTCTGTGCGGCCGGTAACTTACCGTCCAGAGCTCCCAGAGGGAAGTCAAAGGTCCCGTCAGTGATGACGTCACGAAAACCAAAATAAGTAGATTAAGTGATTAATTATATCGTAATGAATAATGTGTGAACATATTCTGCAGAGTCCCTACAATAGCTAGAATATACATTTTATTAACAAATTATGCTGCAAATAGGTTTTGTGACTATTTTCAAATATGACTACAGTCGTGTTGCGGTAACGCAACGTTGGGCACATCGGAAAGACAGGGGTGTTGCGAAAACGCAACGAGGGGCAAATTGGCAGGGCAGCGGAAGTATAGGAACATCAAATAGACTTCACTTAAGATACGGTGTGGGTTCTTTCCTTCTCTCCCCAATCTTCCTCCCTCTCTTCCACGCTCCCCCAACTCTCTCTCCTTCCCTCTCTCTCTCTCTCTCTCTCTCTCTCTCTCTCTCTCTCTCTCTCTCTCTCTCTCTCTCTCTCTCTCTCTCTCTCTCTCTCTCTCTCTCTCTCGTTTTGTAGTCGTGAGGGATGTGTAGGTATGTAAAGTGCAAGGTGCATTTGCACGTGAATGTTGCGACACGTTTCACATTAACTCACTTAAACAGCTATCAAACACTCATTTCTTTTTCTCGCAGATTATCGGGCTATTCGAGCAATGGGTTTTCGAACATCTGAAAATCGCATGGTAGGAAAAGGACCTGCATCAAACGCTCGGCGATGCTAACAGAGCTGAGAGATAGCGAGGTACTTTGAAAATTGGATCTACTTTGTACTAAATAATGGGTACGTAGTCTGGTATTAGACGACAGATAGGCATTGTCATTCTCTGGATGCAATCCGCTGGCCCTTACGTTAGAAAAGATAACTCCCAGAAGCGGCAAATGTGGGATATGCCCCCTCGGGGGGGGGGGGGGCAACAGACCCCTTCGGCAGGAGTGATGAGGGCGTCTGGAAAATAATAGTTTATTTTTAGAATTCATGGTTTGCACGGATTGATAAGGTGGTTGATGTGAAGCATTGCTTGTTTGTTTACTGAGGGTAGGCCTTTTGTCTAATCAGACCATTTTAGAGCTAGAAGCATTATTGGAATTAGGGAAAACATTGGTCTGAGCGGGCATGGTGAATCGTCGAGGCTGAGCCCATCCATCCAGGCCACCCATGAACCAGCCCCCCCCCCCCCTTCCCAAGCACTTTCTGTATCCGGCTACAGACCTGTGCTCCTATGGGAGCTGCTCGAATGCGATATACCTAGTTCATGCCCGTCCAGCTCGAAACAAAGGTTGAGGCATGGAGAAGGATTCTACTATCCTAAAGATGGAAAGGACGGATTGACGAAACACTTGGAAAGTGTGAACTGCGTCGAATCACCAGTCTGCCCTGGCATTGTCTCGAGAAAGAGGTTTCAAGTGTGAAGGTCGCTGAGAGTGGGACAATGAAAATTTTGGATTAGGTGTAAAAGTGATAAAATGGGTCCTGGGAGACACTTTAAGCCGAGTTGTTATGACGCTCTACGCCTTACGCAGGTAATTTGTGAAAGCCGGATAGGTTCATTTTTTGATAAGAGTGTGCACGACTACCCTGCATTTGAATTTGTCTTTACTCCTAGGAGGGTGGTTAACAATGGTATTGCGGATAGGCGCTTAGGCGAGGCACTGGTTGACTCCCAATCCTCGGTTAAATTGTTTTCAGTTTGGGGTTCTCATATGAGAGGGTAATGGGCTAATGGCTCTGTCTAACTTCCAAAAAGAAAGCACCGCCCAGGGTACGTGCCGACCACTAGGTACTTTAAATGGACAATTGTTGTTGATAATGACCGTTTATTGCCATCTCCCCGTTCGCGAACCCTTAAGTTATGCTCCCTCATTGAGGCGCTTAGGCGGGTAATAAAGCATGAGGGATGTGAGTTCCGCATTCTCAAGCAATATTTTTCAACGGTTGGTGAAATACATGTTAAAACAAACTAGCATATACGGCGGCTTAGTGTGCTTTATGTCCGTCTGATGTGCCCGTCGTTGCGTTTTCGCAACGCTGATGGCGCCCGGTGTGCCCTTCGTTGCGATTTCGCAACGCACGTTTTTTACGTTTTTCTCGAAAAACTTTTGCTGCCGGCAAAAATTATTTTCGATTCCATGCAAGACCCTGGTAGAAGCGTAACATATCTTGATTTCATCGATTTTCATGATGGTCAATATTCCTGGGCATAAATGGGTTAACTCCTGTCACCTTACAAGGCCAGGTTCTAGTAGAATTGTTCTACTAAAATTCTACAATCTCGGGTAAAACGAATCGCAACTTATTTCCCTGCGATATGAATGAAGCAGGGATCAATTATCATGCATTAATGCAATGCGAGGTATTTAGCTGTTTCCCTTTTAAAACAACTGAGATTTCGACGAATTCCCCAAACTAAGGGAGACTTAGCAAAAATGTAATAGAGGAATGTAATAGAGGCGGACCTTTTATCGTCTAAATAGCGAACTTTATCAGATTGAGCCCAGGGCTCAATCTTATAAATGCCGTGAACTGGATACGGCAGCACTGGCAGACGTTCAGCTGCAGAAAACAGCTAACAATTGCAAAATGATTTTCACGCATTTTAGTCCATCATATATTGATCGTCCCAAGTCCCAACAATCTTTCCGTTGACTCGGATGAGCATTTGATATGCACTGGCATCACTGTAAATGGTGCTAAATACCGTAAAAAGAAAAGCATGCCCTTCCCTTGATAAGATTGGGTTCCAGCCTTCAGAACGGCGGGTCAGAAGACAACATCTCACGTGGAAGTGATTGGTTGTCTCGGGTTAGATCCGGGTCAGCTTGGATTAGGCGGGATCGGACCGAAAAGAGTTTGATCGGACTGGATACCGGGTCAGGTCCAACCGCGGCCGCGCGCGGTCTGACGGCGTAGTTCCCACTTTCCGTCGTCGCCGTCGCTGGCCGGAAGCCAGGTCGGAGCGTCGGTGCCGTCGAGGCACGCGACAGCGCGGCGCGCAAACGCGCGCCGGCGCGCGCTGCGCCAAGATTGGCGCCGATTGCTGTCAGCGCGGCGAGCAGTGGCGCGTCTGTCCGCGCGCCGCCGTGGCACCGGAATGGGCCCGGCCCGCGGCCTGCTGCCACCCTGAGGACAATGGATGGTGTTTGCGCGGGCTGGGCGGTCGGGAAGAATCCGGGGAGCGATGACGGACAAACGCCTCTCGCACGCCGACCGCGGTCACCGGGTGGACGGTCAATGGTGGTGGTGGAGTGAAAACTAACTGAAAATTAGAGGTGTCTTTTCATAATCGCATTGGTGCGGACGGTGAACAGTGAACACCGCTAGTATTTCACGAATTTCCAGTTGATAAAAATTAAAAAGTATAAATTTTAGTAGTTTTGCGAACTGTTGATACATTCGTCCTTGTGATGTTCAGGACCAGGCCATCCTTGTTTTTTTACACTTCTTTGTTTCGAATCGAAGGTCATCAAACGCAAAGAGGTCCGACAAGAGGTCCGTGGTCGACCCGTGGCAGCGTGGTATGGAATGCCTCTCCTCGATAATTATTGTTTGTGCGGCTGGATGGCGTGGTGCACTGTGGCGCAGTGGTTCCAACGGAAATGTGTTCATCGGTTGCGGCGCGCCAGGCAGATTGTCGGCTCAGTCTACGCTATCTCTTTCTTATCCTCTCATTCTTACGGCTCTCAAAGGGTATTCATAAAAGCGAAAGGGGCTACCTGACGCAAAATGAATTATGCTTTTAAAATGGTGTTTTCAACCAGACGTCTTCTCAACAATCTTTACTTTGTTTTATCACGAGGAAATAAAAATAATCCAGTTGTTTTTAAAGTTATTACGAGCGACCGTGAAGCGCGAAGCGAATCCTTTTAATAAAACGGAAAAATCTCAGTGTGAGCGGCCCGACCCGACCTGTAATGCTTTTGAGAGGCTCATAACTCAGCAACCGCTGGGCCGATTGACCTGTGGTCTTTTTTTTGTTGGGTAGCCCTATCCCTTCTACCCCGTAACCGACTAGTGTTGAAGCATTTAGGTGACCGTCGTGGCACGTGCCACGTGAAAAGTTAAGGGCGTTCAGGCTGCTCTACTGGAGTAAGGATTTTGAAAGGCCTATATCTCGGCGACCGCTGGGGCGATTGACTTGCGGTTATTTTTGTGGGGTAGTTGCATCCCTTCTTTGAAACATCGGATGCTCTCGATACATGTGGGTCACCTCCAATGCACGCACAAAATGCAAAAAGAAGGGGTGTCAAATTTGTTCCCATTATAATAACTCGGCAATCACTGTGGCGGTTTTGTGAAACTTGACATGCCGGCAGGGACCCAGCACGCAATGTTTTCCCATATGTTACGGTCAGTGTCCTACTGCACGTGCGCAAGTGCATGGGCGACGCTTCCAGATCTCGAGTACGGCTAGATCGATTGCCTTTAAATTTGGCACACCGTTAGTGACCGATTAGTATAGAATGCCGTGCACGAGAGTGTGCCGTGCATAAGCCATCTGGAAGTACCAACTCGCCCTTCCGCACGTGCAGGTCTCTCTCTCTCTCTCTCTCTCTCTCTCTCTCTCTCTCTCTCTCTCTCTCTCTATCTCTCTCTCTCTCTCTCTCTCTCTCTCTCTCTCTCTCTCTCTCTCTCTCTCTCTCTCTCTCGCTCGCTCGCTCGCTCCTTAATCGCCTCCCGAAAGACGTCTTCTGTTTATTACATTTAGAATGATTTTCAAAGAAATGATTTGCAAAGAAAGTCATCACAGTGACGGTATGCATGCATATTGCATACTCCACCATGGTGTTCCTCAGCAGTTTCAAAGTGGACTGAAAGCGTGCAAAGCCAATGGTCCTCCATTCAGTAATTAGAATTCCCAGAAAGTCATGAACAAGCCAGGCGTTTATGGAAATGATACACAGAAACACCAGAAGTGCGAGGTAATTATCCTGCAAATAGTCATACACTGCAGTATTTATACGCCATGAATACGCCGCTGCCGCCTGCCTGCCACCTGTGCTTTTGCCGCCGCTCCCAGTTCTTAGACATGCAGCCGGCTAACCTCTCTGTGATGGCCACAGCTGCACGAGCATCGACGCGCTGCTGACATCATTTGACGCAAAAGTCACAACACAGCGTCACCAATGACGCAAATGTCACCACACTGCAGTCACAAATGACGCAAACATCTCCACACTCAGTAGTGAGTGACGCAGGCCCCCTTTTACCATCCTCTTTGCCGGTGACGCTGCGCTTTTCCGCGCCGCGTCAGGAGCATGCCGCTGCCTTGTCACTGCGCTCGGCATGTCTCGCTGCAGCCCGCCGGCCCGGCTGTGACCTTCAGCGTGCACTGTGCACTGCATGCAGGGCCGGCCGTGAGAGAGGGCCGGCCCGCCGCGCCGCGCCAGTGGCCATGCAAACCACCACCTGCCACCATCCATCAGAATGGCGGCGCCCAGATGAGGGGGCGGCCACCGGCGCGATGGCCAGCCGGCGCATCATTATGGCTCCCGAACGATTAAGCTGACGGCGGCATGCACACTGCTTGCATGCATATCTACACAGATAAATGGGTAGGCATAATTACATTGTTCGGACTCGGCGGTTGAGTAGCACGAAACATACCTGCAGATCATCTCTTCAATCAACACTTAAACTGTGCAATGTGCTCATGCGATTTGCATTGCAAGCAAGGAACACTTGACATATTTACTTTGCTAATGTTCTTTTGCTTTCCTATCTTTATTTGTTGCATATCTGTTCCAACTTCCAAACCTAGGCATAATGCTATCAGCAATAAGTTTGTGTGTGGTGACGGTGGCGGTTGCAGTGGCCGTTGTATTGGCGGTGGCGGTGGCGGTGGTGGCGGTTGCAGTGGTCGTGGTGGTGACGGTGGCGGTTGCAGTGGCGGTGACGGTGGCGGTGGTGTTGGTGGTGGTGGTGGCGTCTCTCTAACAGTAGCGGCGGGAGGAGTTTGGCGTCTCTAATCTGCCGCCTGTCACCCAATCTGTCACACAAACAGGTTTGTGAAATGTTAACGAGCGCGGAGATTGCGGTCAGCCGACTGGGAATGGGGGGGGGGGGAGGCTAATCTGCAAAGGAACCGGCAGTCAAAGGAGGAACTCCGATAAACGGCCAACAGAGCTTCCTTTTTTTAACCCGCGCCCCGTTGGGCTCTGCCGAGCAACGCGCCCCGTTTGGAGGGGGGCCATTTTAGCCCCCCCCCCCTAAGATCTCGAGAACCACGCAACCTAGCGACAAGCGGCAAACGGTGTTGGATAGCCCTATCAGGGAACTACCTTGTGACCCAATTTTATTGACCTAGGTCAAACCGATGACGTCAAAGGTCAGGTCAAAGGTCCAATTTTCACCGTTTACAGGCATTTCAAGAAATGCGTTGTAAAATCGAGTAAAATGCATTTCATTGAAAATCATCGATGGGGAAATGTTCTTCAAACACATATTTTGTTATTTTAGGTCACTGATACCAGGTCAGGTCACAGAGGTCAGGTCACTGGGGGGTCACAATATGAAAGTGTCGTGTGATACATGTTTTATGGTCCATTTTACATGACAAATGCGATTATGTGGGTCAGGTAGCCTTTGGGGCCAGCTTAGGCCAAGTTTTGGTCAAGGTCAGGTCAAGGTCAGGTCAAGGTCAGGTCAAGGTCAGGTCAAGGTCAGGTCAAATTAGGTCAAATTTCAAAGTTGATATTTTTGCGTAAAATGGGTATCGAATCGATGCAGCTCGTCACGGTAAGTTCAATGGTGGTCTTTGTTTTGCCGTACGTGGTCTAGAATCGCTAAAAATTGAGTTCAAAAATTTGACATCATTTTTGAACAGTTTTTCGCTATAACTTGGCCAAAAAACGAGATATCGATCTGAAATTTGGTATGTATATAGAAGAGCACAGCGACTATCACATATATTCCGTTTTTTAAATTCGGAAAATTTTTTGATTTTTTTTTTAGTTTTTCAAAAAACAAATCAATTTTTTGAATTTTTTGGTGTCAAAAACCCAAAATTTTGAAAATCCGAGATAGCAGTTTTGTAGCGCCGCTTTTTGTCTACTAGACCATATAAAGATTAAAGAACTTTGAAATTGCTTGATAACTGTAGATTTGGTGAGCGTTTCAAGATTGCATGTTTTTTGCTCATTTTTGCTCGAACATGACCTCAGTTTGACCTCAATAACTCCTGACCTAAGGTGACCTAAGACTTGAAATTTGGTGTGAATGTGTCAAATTGATGCCCGGGAAGGTACTGAAAATTTGGCGGCGCTGCGCGCCGCCGTTTTCTTGCTATTCAGGACAAACCACAGGGGGGGGGGCCAAAATGGCCCCCATTAAGCAAAAAAAAAAAAGATTATGTCGTCATCACAGCGGTTGCTGAGATGAGTCTCTCAAAAGCGTACGTACAGGTCGGGCCAGGCTAGGCTGCTCGAGCTAAGGGCTTTCCCTTATATTAAAAAAAAACATCTTCGCGCTTCGTACTCGCTCGTGACGTATCTAAGAACACATCAGCGAAAGGCATTCATGAGAATTGTCAATACTTGTCCAATTATGGATATGCTCTTGCCCTGAATGAATCACCTAACTACCTATATAGCTCTGGCGGCATTTCTAAACGCACTTGTATTTCAACGACATCAGATGACAAGAGGAGTGTATAAACACAGAGTGTGGCCCTTCCCTTCCCCTCGACCCTTTCCCAAAAATCAATATCCACCGGTTTTCTACGATGCTTTCTTTCAATGAAAACGCAATTTTGATCATGCTTCATGCAGTTGCCACTTCTGGGAGGTATATAAATGAATTCAATGACTTTTCAGTCGTCACTTTCATGAATTTCTTTTTTGTGTGTGGCTCACCTCCCCCTCCGCTGGATCCGCTATGAAAACATGCCGTTGGAACAGGCGTACTTATATCGCAGGAGGTGTTTGTTTTCCCTTTTTTAACTCCAAAAAACGAGCACATGTATCGTAATGATTGTCATACACCATGAAATGTGTTTTTCCTTTGCTTCCGCACGCACCAATGAAAACATGAAACGTGTTGAGCTGCCTTTTCCTCTCAATACACAGCGGCTGGCGGGCGGGCGGCACGCAGAAAATTGCAGCAAAAGAGTCTGCAATTATTGATATTATGTGATTGATACAGAGAAACCTCTTTTTCTCTACATTTTTTGATATATGAGCCTGTTTTTGTCCCATCAATATCCTTTTTATCAGCGTGAAAAGGAAAAAGACAAAAGACACAAAAGAAAAAGACAAGAGACCTGAGACATAAAATAAGGAAGGACAAGCAGACTGCAATGCCTAAAATGTGGAGCTTGCAAGTAGTGGTGTTCCGATCAGGATCAACCTCTGTTCTTCTTAATTCATGCAAAATCTTTAGATCGCTTTTTAATTTTTAACTGCGAAAGTGGCTGATTGAGCTTGTTTTTGCTATCTATAGAAAAAAGCAAAGTTAGCAAAGCTAACCGCTGTAGACGTTACTTTTACAATCCTTCGAAGTGAGAAGGACTAACGGAGGAACTCTCATCACTTTTGTGGGTTGCCGAGCTTCTGAAAGATGAATTTAACTATAACGAACGGTGACATCGCTTCTCGGCCTTTTGGCTAAGATCAAAGTGTAGTATCTGTGGGGCATTCCCCCGGTATTTGCACATGATCGCGGCTCATTGGTCGGGATAGACATGCTTTTGGTTGGCTACCTTTCTTCGATTCGATGAGTTGCAGCTTGTATGAGAACACAAGTCGATGTTCGTGCTGAGGAAATGACTTCGTTTCCTTTTCGTTGAGATTGACAAATGACCATGCTTATTTATCCATACAGTTCGCTTTATTTCTTAGTTTCCTTAGAAGGGGAGGGTATGACCGGGTGCTGACATGCTGACAGGTTTGCACACTCCTTAGTTTGGCGAAGAGCAACGTAGTTATTTAGCTATCCCCAGAAAAGATCTTCTTTTTTACACAAACAGGCTGCGCTGTTAGCTGCATTGATGGTATTGTCATTCATCTCACAGCGGCTTTTTTTAGCAGTCCATTCCTTGTCGTTATATTCCAATGATAATACGCAACGTCCTTTCAGATGTACCCAACATAAGGTGACTCAATTCACCGAATTACGGAACCTTCAGAAACCCGTTAGAGCCCAACGAATATGTTTTCCTGTTCACATCACCGGACAGGAACGAGTGACGTTCGTTTCGTGCTTCCATAGAGCGCATTTCCTGCCCCAGCCGGAAAAAAAATGATTTATTGATCACACAAGGAGCGGGTTCCCAACAAATACATCAACCAAGCTGCAGAGGCGTTCCCAGGGAGCAGGCCGGGGAGTGTCCACCCAACTGACGCCTCTGCGCCCTTTGGCACCGCGGCATTGGCGACTTATCTCTAATCAGCCGTGTTGGCGAGTAGGGAGTGGCATCGTGTGCCGGGTTGGTCGCGCTTGGCCATCCGTATGTGGCCGCGGCGCCTGACGGGCCCGCACCGCCAGCCTGTTATCAGCCGCCCATCCAGGATGACATATTTACGGCCTCCGAGTGGCCCTCCCTCATTATAAATGGGAGGTTTCACTGGGAATTGGACAGTTCTTAAGTTAGCGCCGCTGTCTGATGCGGTCAAACGCGTTTCCCGTCAACTGTCCATTCCCTGATGAGAAAGGCACACACAGTCAAAAGAGCAAGTGGACCAAATGCTTGGACAGCTAAAGCCAACATTAGATACCGCCAACTGCGCTGAATCGTGGCTGCACTGGCACGCCGGCTTGAGGATATTGCCTGCGCGCCATCCACTGAGAGTCCGGGGGGAGGCCGTCTGCCCGATCAATACGGGCGCGCGGCCGACCGACCGACCGGCCGGCCGACCGGCGGGGTCGGACGGCGAGCGGCGACCACCCACACTTGTTTTGGTCGCCCGCTCAGCAGCTGAGAGGGACCAGACCGGCCGGGACGTATACGGAGAGGGCTCAGGGCCCTGTTTCACGGCCGCTGCCAGCGCGCTGCCAGCACAGGTGTCAAATTGGGTTTCCATGGTGACATCAACAAACTCGTATCTCCAACATCACCACAATCTGTGACGTCAGCTCGCGAAAGGTGCTGGCAACGTCCTGCTAGCGACTGTGAAACAGGGCCCTGGAGTTTGGATATCAAACTGCTAAGCCCTGACACATAAAATGGCTCGGCATTTGAATCGGATGTCATTAATTTGAACTGAAACTGTCCTGGTAGATTGTAGAAAGAGAAAGGTCCAAAGAGGCGAAAGTGCGTTCACAAGCAGTGCTAGAATGGCGTGAACGTGTATTTTGTTTCAGCTTGCATATTGCAGACATGCATCCTTGATAGGTAGTAGAGGTGTCAATTTCAGAAATTTCTTGTCCGATGTCCGTCCAATGTCCAAAATCCTAGCTCACTTTTGTCCGAAAAATGTCCAAGGCATGGATTTGTCCGAAAACTGTCCGAAAACTGGATATGGAAAGAAAGGATGGGGAATTGATCTATATTAGGTATATGTTTGTATGTACCACATGATAACTAAATAACAGATCCGCCATCTGGTTTTGACTGCAAAATATTGCAAACTAAAAATGTTGAAGCAATATCATATGCAGTAGGGAATGGGCATTAGGGCAATAGGCCTAATCTGATGTATAACACAAGCACAGCATATTGAGACTCTGCTTTATTCTGCTTCAAAATGTGCTACAGCCTACAGCTGAAGCCAAAGCCCGAGTAAGCAGGAATAATGCAAAACATTGCCTTATCCCTCCAACTTGCGTTCTCAAATATTGACTTCTTACTACATCCCTTAGGGCTTACACTAAGCCACTTGATGATAAATTAATACAGCAATAATGCAAGCAGCTATTCACTTACAATAATGATGGATATCTTCATCTTATATCACACTGGCTGAGATGTAAAGTAGAACACTTCTTGCAAAAGAAAAATAGTTCATGTGAGAAGAAACATGTGGGATAGGTACATATGGAAGAAATGTGCTCTTCACTGAGCCACACATATCTGAATATAAAAAAGAATAACCGAGCACAAACAATAAAAATACCTGCTATGATTTAATACAAGTTCACTGAACTTCACAAGCAAAAAGAAGTTGTATAAATCCTTGGTAGAATGAAAAACACATTTCATGCTACCATTCTCGGTAGCATGGAACATGGGTATCCGGCTTTGAGTCGATGATGTGAAGGTAAATCAATCATATGACGTCATTATCATATAATTTGTCCTATTGAAGTGCATTTACCGTTAAATGTTTGGTTTAAATTCAACATGTATTACAAAATATCATATTTCTTTCGAAAATAATTCAATTGTAAAGCAAAATAACTGTATTTATTGTATAAGACGTCATTTTTGTCTCCTCCGATTCTCATCGGGACGCCATCTTTCCTTAGGTGACATTCATTTATGACACTTTCGCCGCATTTCATCACCTTTTGGTTTTCAGTTTATTGATAGGCTCAGAGATAGGCTATCGGTATATTTTAATATTTTATGTAGCATTGTATTCGATATTTCGGCACGGATATTTTTTTGTGGGAAGGGGTAGAAGGGGATGACTTTATGATAGGAGGTTGTAGGTAAGACTCTTGTGCTACTTGGCACACCTTGATATTTGCAATTTTCTTCAGTCTCTTTTCTGTTAACTTTCCAGTGGGGCAAAACTATTTTTTGATTCCCTTCTTTAACTGCTTTGGTGTCTGGTGCTTCCCACAGGTCAATTGTACATCATATTCATAACTGTGTTATCTAATGATGGGCTTGCTGACAACAATGTCACCTATTGGCTATTGCTACTGACATTTTCAAAAGAGTTAAAAGTTGGTACAGTACGTGTAGGTATGTACCTTATTTGACTCAGGGCTACCCGCTACATGCAATCACGTTTACATATGTTCATCTTGCACTATAATTATGAATGATGTATGAACTATGAAGCACCTATGCCCTGTCAATTTTGATGACATGTTTTGCAATTTGGATATTGATAATGCAAATAACTTTGAACTTTAACTTATTTAAGAAATTTGTAACTTTCAAATGGTTTTCCGAATATGTCCGATATGTTTGTCACTTGTCCGTCCGATTTCCGAATCGGAATTCGGAAATTTTCGGAATTCCAAAATTTTCGGTTCCGATTGACACCTCTAATAGGTAGGTACTATAGGTACAGAGGAGTGCCACTGCTGATTGCTGAATGGGGAATTACCTATTGGTGACAGATGAATAGGTATTTCATCATGGTATTTCATCATTCAGCTGCATCATGTATGTTTTCAGTATGGGCGGTTGATCTTTTCTCTCGATGAGCCCTGTGTCCCTCTGAAATAAGCCGTCTGAAATAAGATGTAGATAAATATTTAGGCGTATTCGGGACCCGTTATTATCGTTTTGAGCTTTCATTTCTATTTCTAGACACCCTCTTCAATTCCTGATTGAATGATTTAGCTAAACGCTTAGTTCAAGCTGTCGGCTGATGTTACGTGGCGGAGGCTGGAAATGATAGCGGAGGCTTGTGACTCTGTGCCGAGCTTTGATCACTGTTTTCTGACTGTTGTGATCTATGAAAGGATACGTGAGCTAGTTCTGTCAGATTCGATGAGATGAGCGCTGTTTTCAAGATGCCGCCGTCAGTTCAGCACTGTTTTCGAGTTGCCGTCGAAAATCTAGTGCTGCTTTGAAGTGCCAAAATGGAAGGAGCACCGTTTTCGAGCTGTCATCGTAAATTGAGCGCTGGTACCAAGTTGTCACACTCACCAAATCATCGCGCCGGGAGCATAGGCCCGGCTGCCGGCATTTGACGCCGAAATTTGGCCACCTCCGGACACAGGCTGTTGATGGAAGATCAATCCCAGTTCCTGGTTGTTTCCAGGAATTTTACCCCTTTTTGAGCTGCCGCCGTATAGTTTCAGCGCTGTTTTTGAGCTGCTACCGCCGCTCAGCGCTGTTTTCCAGCCATGCGGTCAAAAGCTGGGCGCTGTTTTGAACTACTACCGTGAACTGAGCTTCATTTTCGAGCTGCTATCGTAAGTTGAGCGCCGATTCTGAGTTGTCGCCAAGACCATGGTGAATAGGGCACTATTGACTATAGTACCCCATCTAATGCCGGGCTTTTGACTCCGAATTATGAGCTGATGCCGTGAGGCGTGAGTTCACCCTCGGACCCAAGCTGTTGCCGATAGCTCATCCCATATAGTGAGGCTGTGGCCGGTATTTTGGCGCCGCTTTCCAGGCCTTTACCATGATTTTGGCGTCACTACCCGGCCTATTGCCGAAAGATCCGCTACTCATTCGGCCTTTTGCCGGGATTTGGGCGTCGCTCTTCGCCCTGTTGCCGTGAGTTCAGCCCCGGTACCCGCGCTGTTGCCTTCAGTTCACCCTAGTATCCGCGCTGTTGCCGGGATTTTGGCGCCGCTCTGCGGCCTGTTGGCGTTGGCAGCCGCTCACCGTGTCGGCCCGTGTTTGTTGACGAACTATATACGGCCGGCGGAGAAGGCGGTCCAAATTCCGCCTGCTGCCCGCCCGACTGGTGAGCACTGAGCGCTGCTACTGGTCCTTCATGTGTTGCGAGTTTGAGGGTGAAAACTTGATTCTGGCACTTTTGCGGCTGCGTATCAATTTGAGTTGCTAAGTGGAAATAGAACGCAAACTTAACTGCGGGATAGAATGCATCATATGGGAACTGCACAAATACTGCTGACATGGTGCTAACATGGTATAAACGTGGCTTTTATGCATTGGGGCGAGCATCGTTACACTGCACTATGGTTGGAAACGGCCTCACGGATGGCCGGGGGTCAACGCGAAAAAATGTTTTGCCCATAACTTGTTAATGCGTAGACCGACTGCGATGAAACTTTGCATAGGTATACCAGTGTCTTTCATGCATCATACAGTAACTCAGAAATGACGAGGTCACGTCACGTCACGCGTGTGTGACGCCATCATTGCAAGTATGTTATAAGTCGCCTATGTCTTTCGTAATGTTATCGATATCGCGAGGCATTTTGAACATGTTTTGAATACTGCTATTACTGAATGGATATTGTTGTTATGCTTTAGGGCGAGAAATATCAACGAAGTGACGCACAGTGTCTTACTATTGGTCATAAAGAGTCAAAAATTTGGAGAAAGAGTATTTATGATTTTTTTTTAGATTGGGTAAAAAGTAAGAAATAAAATGACGATCAAATGACAAAACATGCGTCAGATTAACCCGGCAGTTGCTGGGGTATTTCCCCATCCGTCGTTTGCCGGGGGGGGGCGTTCAACGCCCGCAGCCGATAACTCGCGAACAAATAGGCGCAGCGAAACGCACGAGGCGGCAAACGAAAGAAGAACGCGACGAGACGATTCACATGAATACTTTAAAGTTGAATTTCGAGGTCACAGGTCGGGTCAAGGTCAGGTCAAACACTTGAAATCGGGCTTTCAGTAGCATGGACTTTAGAACCTCGCAATCGGTGCCTCGCGTTTCGCGTTTCGATTATATCGTGATCAGTTGGTCCTAAATAAATTCAGTCATCAGTTGGTCCTAAACAATCTGTCATAACTGTCACAACTGTCACAACCCTTCATATAAGTGCTAAAAGAGTGTCAGATCAATGTAGGGGTCAGTCAAGCATAGGCCACTGGCCAGGGTCAACGTCAGGTCAATCAGGTAAGCACATAACCCCGAAAATTAAAACTGGTACCTATTCGCAGCCCATGACACATGTGTTATGGGTACTTTTGGGCGTAGAACACGATGGTGACATTCATTTTATCATACGAGTACGTGGCTGGTTGAAAAAAGATCAATTTCAGAAATGCATGCATCATGGTCGTGAAGTAGTCACGCGAAATTGCCAACATTCAGTTCAAGATTTTTGAAAATGTAGAACGATGATCAAAAACCATAGATAGCCATTTGATTTGCCATGGTATTGGCAGTGTAATGGCGTTTACAGCATGTCTGTATGTCTGCTCTGTCGGTGGATATCCATATCCATACTCCAGGATATACCGGGTGGCCCAGAAAAAACGTTCCCAACTTTAAATCAATATTTCTCAGAAAGTGATAAAGATACAACATTGAAACTTCGAATAGTTAATGCGGCACACATTTTCAGTAAATGGTGTGATTTTCATGGTGTTCGGTAAATAACTTTTTAAACGGTTCGTGTTTCAAGCATGCCATGTAAAAATTACTGTTTTGCTCCGATGTCTACTAAAAAATGTTGGTGAACGGGTCACTTTCACCCCGCGGCACCGCGGCCTAGAGCCATGACTTCTACTGGCAGCTAGTCTCATTGATGGTTCGGGTCTCAGGATGACACATTCCCTCAGGCAACCACGATGGCTCTGTGCCAGCGGCATCGGAAGAGGTTTCCAGTTTTCTAGCCATCTTGTGGCTCAAATCATGCTTTCCTGGCTGACATTCCTGGGAAAAGGTAGCTGTTCAACCAGTTTTTTTTGTCATCTGCTGGCAATGTTGTTTTTCATAAGCTATTCTGTGGTCTTCTGGCACAGGAACCAGTCTGCTTTAGTTTGTTTTCCCTTATCCGGTCGATTTACTGTTTGATCTACTGAAAGGAGGGTAATCAGCAGTAATCCATGCACCGTGCCACTCCTGCTCGAATTATGATTTGGTGTTGAAACGAATGACATCCATGAACACCATTTTGGCTCAGTATTTGAATATTTGGCACATAAGTGAGACAAAAATATTCAAAATAAGAACATACGTGTTGGTTTCATTCACGTGCTTTATTTTTTATTTTTTTTATAGCATGGGACGTCTAACCCAATCATCACTATCGTTTGACATCGGCAAAAAAAGCAAAAACGTCTTGCTTACTTCAACTCAAGATTGCCAGCTTGAAAATTATGGTATAGTGTTATAATTTGGTATACCAATGCGCAAAGAAATGACGCAAACTTGATGAAAATTTTGGCTCGTTATTTGTACTCGTATTTGATATATAGGCCTCCAAAGTTCGGAACGTTTTTTCTGGGCCACCCGGTACATACACGTTTGCACGATATCCATACTCCAGGTGCAGGGGCGAGCAGTTACTTCTTACGAGGGGTACGGAGTCGAAGTCAGAGTCGGAGTCAGAGTCGGAGTCGGAGTCAGAGTCGCCCGGAGTCGTGGCAACGAGCCAGGAGTCGGAGTCGGAGTCGGGGTCGGTCAGGAGCCCGCAGTGGAAGTCGGAGTCGGTCCGAATCGGAACAGCTCCATCACGAATCCGAAACACTGGCAGGGGTCCAGAGTCGGAGACAGAGTCGGCCGGAGTCATGGCAACGAGTCAGGAGTCGGAGTCGTAGTCGGAGTCGGATTTGGCGCCACCACGACTCCGCAACCTTGCTTCTTACCATCATTTATTAGGATAAGCGATTGCACGACTGACTAGCCGACCTGGTGCTAACGAAGCGACGGGTAGGTACGCCTCGGGAGATGAAGCTTCACGGACGATTTTGCGCACAAGTGCGCAGTCTGCTTTTATGTTTTCCTTACGCAGAATTGAACAGAGATTTATTCTGCCAAAAAGCTCAATGGAGGTCGATGGAGAACTTTTTGTATGTCCAATGAAACATAAACGTAATTTTGCAAATGTTGCTGTGGTGACACTGCAAACAGAATGCAATGCCGTTCCTGATTTTGAACACGCATGGGAAAACGAGTCACTCCACTCGATAGCCAACATAACAAGGATTATTTTGATATATAATAATCCAGTTTTACAACGTCATGGAGGTACTCCACATCAGGGCTGCGGAGTCGGAGTCGGAGTCGGAGTCGGAGTCGGAGTCGGTCGGAGTCGACAGTTGTGCTCGGAGTCGGGGTCGGAGTCGGAGTCGATTTTAGAAACTCGAGCCGGAGTCGGAGTCGGAGTCACCGAAAATCTGTCGACTCCGCAGCCCTGCTAGGTCTGCGGAGTCGGAGTCGGGAGTTGGAGTCGGTCGGAGTCGACAATTCTGCCCGGAGTCGGAGTCGGAGTCGGAGCTGGTTTTTGAAAGCCGGAGTCGGAGTCGGAGTCGGAGTCGCCGAAAATCCATCGACTCCGCAGCCCTGCTCCACATGCTATCACCAGCGCGGTTGTTTAAACCTTTGACGGCGCACCAAAAAAGCCACTATCAGAAACTCCCGATTCCACGTACGATAATGGAGACAAATGCGCAACTAAATATTTTTTCTGCCCAATTCAAAACATTTCATCAATTTCCAACAGAATGACACCCCAAATATACATATATTCCGAAATTGCCCACGGCCATCCGTGAGGCCGTTTCCAACCATAGTGCACTGTCTTGCGGTGACTTTGGACCCATAGGCGGCGGAACGAGGGGGCATCGGGGCACCATGTCCCCCTTTGATTTTGGCATTTTAACTTTAGCCCTATGGGCGTTGCATGAAAAGAATGGGCCCGAAAGTCGGCAGTGTCCCCCCCCCTTAATTGAAGGTGTTTCGCTGCCACTGTTTGGACCGGTGCTAAGTTAAAGTTAGTGCGCTTATCTGGTATCTAACGAAAAGTGTTTTGTCTATTCAAATAGCCTGCGGTTACTGTCGCAGACGTGAGACGCATGCTGTATACTTTTGTGGGTATGCTATGCTTGCCAGACCACGAAGCATTCCGAATCGCATTGCATCGAAGAACTAAATCAACAAAATGTGTTTATTTGAACCTATTCGGAATGGGGCGTCCGTTTTAAATTTTAATCTTCTTCCTCTAATCGTTCATCCATGCGAGGAATGCATTATCTTGCAAACACATTCAAGCGTGACTGAGGCCCATATGTCGACATGATACAAACATAAACAGACAATCCGACAGACATGCTCGTACTCATTTTGAGCCCGCTATCTTACATCAGTCTGCCTTGATGTGAGATCCATCACCGGTCACTCGCCCTGTCGACGGGCGTGTGTCGTCAGCGGCTTTCGTCATCGTCTTGCTGTCCTCACGGCTACGCCAGCCACAGAATGACGACGCGGCGGCAATGGTAGGCTGATGTCAGGGGCGCATACTTGCACTGCAGTGATGTTTGTTATGCGGACGCCAAGTGATTTCGTACACTGGCATCCGAAAAACCGGACAAGTTCGTAAATAAAACAGAGTCATTAGCTTCGCTACGTCGAGACTATTACGGAGTATGTCAAACGACATTTGGTATGAAAAGCCCTTGCTTTTGTCGATTTTAGCCAACACGAGGGCGGCTGAAAAAGTGTTCGGCTCACCTGGGAGACTATTTGGAAAAACTGGCAGGATTTGACGACAAGCTTCGTGGCTACTTTTGGGGCTTTTGGGAAGACACCGTCACATTGCTTGCGGGCTGCGCTCCAGTGTGCTCTTTTGATACTACACCATTACTTTATTTTGACAAACATTTATCTGACATATCTTGGGAATGAGTAGTGACATGAGCGTTGCACACTAAAAAGTATTCCAAGCAGTGTAAAATAATTCACTTAGAATGGGTCGACAATGTGTTGTGGCATACGTGGCAATTTTTCGAACAGCGTGGGCATTTTTACGCTACCAAGCTACGTGTTTTCTTTATTATACACAGTGCAAACTTACTTTTAAGATTCGTGCCAGTTTCGCATCTCGCTACAGTCGAAGTGTTAAGTGACACATCAATTTCTGAAACAAATATCCGTATTTCTCCGACCAGCTCAGTGGGCGCCATTTTGCTCGGTTCATTCCACCCGGAGAGGAGTCGTTTTTATGACGTCATCCGCAGAGGGTGTAAAAGCATTAGGACGCCGTCCCGACCGGTGTCCTTTATGGGAAGGGTTGGCGCTCGGCCGCCTTTGTGCTGCCCGGCGCCGAGCGATGATGGGCCATTATTCTGCTGATAACGGCCGTAACTCTCTGCCGAGATGGCGCGACAGTTAATGAGCCGTACTCCGGGCTGGGACGGTCATTTTCATCACGAGCTTGTCACGGTGGAGAGGACATGATCGGGGTAGGCTAAAACGGTCACGAGATTATACTAGTTACGAGGGAAAGCAATGAGTGAAGAAATGAGACATTTGGGAATCAATCAAAGGAAAAGGCATGATAAAAATATTTTTTTATATACTTACGAATTCTAGCTAAAATCTATCTACCTCATGGTTCCAATTATGGACTCTTTAATGTGGCTATTCAAATGCCGAGCATGATTGATTTCGTTGCTATTGTATTGCACCTGGCAATTCCAAAGATGAGAACCGTCTATCTTACTCACGAAGCTTTCATCTCACGTCTCACCTAACACCTCCAATTTATCGTTTCCGTGGCCTGCCAGTCATCGCCGTTCTCGTCCCACCTCACGAGCCTCACAGTCCCGTTCCGGCATCTGTTACCGTCACAGCGGCGGAGACCCGCGCTGTCAGCAGCGGCGGCGGCGGCGGCGGCGGCGGCGGCGCGCGGTCCGCTACGTGACCAGCGCAGCGCGGCGAGCTGTGGCGCGGCGCGGTCAACGGACGGCGCAGCTCGGGCAAAAACGGTGCGCCGGCCGGCCGCAGCGGTCGGCACAATGGAGCTGTAATTATGTGAGTGGTCACGCACCGAGGCCGGGGCAAGCCTGGCGCCGGGCGGCGGCGGCACGGAGGAAGGAGGGACGACGGAGGACGGAGGGATGGAGGGACGGAGGACGGAGAGGATGGATGGACAGATGGAGGATGGAGAAATGGGGAGTGGATGGAGGACGGATGCAAAGGAATGAGGGCCGGATGGTTGGAGGGCGGAAGGATGGAAGAAAGATGGAGGACGCAGTCGCAGGACAGAAGGAGGACGAGATGAAAAGAAGGCGGATGAAAGACGAATTTGGGGTGAATTGAGGAACACTGAGCATGGATTAAAGAAGAATTGTAGATAAAGGAAAGAGGAATTGAGGATGGTTGAATGACGCACAGAGGATGCATAAAGGCGAAATGAGAATGCATGAAGACGAAATGAGAATGCATAAAACACGAATTCCTGGACGATTTAAAGACGACTTGAGGACGGATGGATACGTTGGAGCGGTGAGACAGACAGAAAACAGCCGAGGATGGACGGAAAACGGAGAAGGGCTACAGCAAGCAGTGAATGATGAAACAAATAGAAAGGGTCACAGAAATGTGAAAAACTCGAGAACGGGGAAAACGGAGGAAATGGAAAATTGAGGTGGGTTAAGTCCTCTTTCACGTACGGACATCCTCTGACGGATCATTACGGCCAAAACATCAATCGGTTACCTTTTTCTAAGCTTCCACAAAAACCAGGTATTTCTTTCTGTTTCTCTCACCAGCTTGGAAGGTGTCTCGCAATACCAATATACACAAATAGAGATGTTTTACCCATTCCTATGCATCAGGCCAGCCTGCAGTGCTCACCTCCCCCCCCCTCCCCCGGCGGCACCATTGAGTTCCGTCTGCCGGCCGCCGGGGCTGTGGCGCCAGGCATACCGGTCCGACTGCGTCACTGGTATCACACGAGCCGACCTGCCTTCCCCCGTAAACACTGAGCCGGCCGATCTGCGACGCCAAGGGTCATGGTGAACCCTCATGGACGCCACAGCTGGGGGTCTGCGGTGCGGGGCCGCGGCGCGTCTAACAGCAGCGTCACAGGCGCCGCCATGATTCTCCGGGGGGGGGGGGTCTGTGAGGGGAGGGGTGCGGGTTCAGACGGCGGGACCCACCCAGCGTGCCGCTCCCTGATGAATGGTCGAATTCAAACTGTGCAGCACGCCGCAGCTCGTCTTGCAGCGGACGGAGGTGCAGAGCGTACGACGGCAGTGTGCGAGAGCAGAGCTGATTGATGTTCCAGTGGAACAGGACGACACCCAGCGGGAGGGTGCCCTGGTGGAACGGGGGACCTCTAGAGACTACTGGACACAGGGTAATGGCCAGTTAAGCGGCCGGCATTCGAATGCGAGCGAAAATAGAGCACTGAAATGTGTTTGTCTTTATACAAATGCTCGATGACGATGACGGCCAGTTGGGGTTTCGTGTCTCTGTCTATGAGTTCGGTGCCTCTGTCTGTGTCTGTGTTCCGCGTCCGTCTGTGAGTGTCTGTCACTGGTCAGCGGTGGCGGCCGTTGGTCCGTGACCGATAGTCGTGTTCCGTGTCCCGGGCCGACCACTCGTGTCGGCGGCACCCCAGCTCCAGCGCCGGTCCGCCGGCTCGGCTGCACAAAAAGCCACACGCTCCGATCCTATCTGCGCCACATACCATCCAGCGAAGCCGCCTGCCGGCCGGCCGGCGCTGCAAACGACGGATCAGGATCGTGCGGCCAGCAACCAGCGGACCTGGGGACGCGCCGGCCGCCCGGCGTCCAGCCGCCCAGCTCTGAGAACTCGACCGCGTTCAGCGGCGCAGGGATGTCAACACACAAACATGAGTGGCGTTTATTTGTGTTTATTAGTACTGAAAGGTCTAGAGACTTACTGATTATTTCATAGACTTGATTCTTATCCCTGGTTGCGTCCTAACAAGAGACAGCGATGATACCAAAGAGAGTGGAATTTTCCCGCACAGCTCTAGGAATGACTCCCTTTGAGACGATGGTTTGCCTGTGCACAATCGCGTCAGCTGAGCTTGTGTTAACTAATTAACGCGCCTGTACGCATGATGGTCCAGAGAATGTATAAGTAGGAAAACTTATACATCCTCTTGGAAAAAAATGTATAAGAGGAAAACAGATCAATTTATCAGAATCGATTCAATACTCTCGGTAGCATGTGATGTGTTACGAACAGTGATTCTGTGAACATCGTGTGGAATACCTACTTTGCATGGCGGAAGAACTAAACATAAGTATATCGCTGTTATTGGTTCCAACTACGTGGTATAGGCACTAGGCAGCACTGTTATGTTTCATAAAGAGCTAGATTATACACTTGACAGTTGACAGTATTCATCTGTTTTGCGCCGAAAATAAGCAGACATTGTTTTCGATAGCTTGCTTCGACGTAAATGTCATTTAACCCGCGCGGGGCTGGGGGGGTAAATTTTACCCCCCCCTCGCGAATTTTTGCGATATCTCAAAAACGGCGGCGCGCAGCGCCGCCAAACTTTCAGTACCTTTTCTTACATCAATTTGACACGTTCCCTGAAAATTTGAGCGAAATCCGTCGGAAAATTTTTGAGAAATTGACGTTTTAGTGACGTCATGTTCGTCATTTTCGCCTCAAAAACGGCAAAAGTTCAAACGCCGCTAACATCTTCATTTTTAAAGGAATCAAGACGTAACAAAAAAGGTTATACGTAATTTTACTTTGTCTATTAAATGGCTATCTCGGTTTTTTGAAAATTTTGGATTTTGGCCAAATTTTTTTTTTCAAAAAACTGACTTTTTTGGGAAAATCATTATAAAATCCAAAATTTTGAGTCTATCGAAAAAACCGGAATATATGTCAGAGAAGTGGTCTATGTGCACCTACATACCAAATTTTAGAAGAATCGGTTCAAAAATGTGGGAGTTATTCAAAATTTTATGACGTCACGACACACAAATTTTTTGAAAAATAACTTTTTTGGAAGTTCTAGACCTCGTACGGAAACAAAAATAGCACCATTCGATTCGCCGTGAAAACTGCATCAGATAGACACCTTTTTAGGCCTTAACAACCAACTTCAAAATTTGACCTCACTTGACCTGACCTTGACCTGACCTCGACCTGAAATTCATCCAGAGGTGGTCCATATCACTTATTGAGTGTGCCTATTGAATTCTATGAGTAAAATGACCCATAAAACATGTGTCGCACATGCCCTTTTCTATATTTTGTTTTTTGGTGACCTGACCTGACCTGACCTGACCTTGACCTTGACCTCTGAATGATATTGTATGCAACAAATATTGTCTTGGTAGCCTAAGAACACGTTTTGGGCGATCAGTCTCAGTCCATGACTCCATTCTTCGGCAACTATGGTGCAAGGCCGATACTGTAGAAACTTGCAATTTGTACCCTTGACCTGACCTTGACCTTGACTTCAAACTTTAAATTAAGTACATGTTTTTAGTAGTTCGTGATGAGAGCTTTCGATTGGCGTTTGAATTTTCCAAATCGGACCGTTAGTTCGGGAGATAACAGGGGGGGGTAAAATTTACCCCCCCCCCCCCCAGCCCCGCGCGTTCGGCTGGAGACCCCAGCCCCGCGCGGGTTAAGTTTGCAGAGAGCTGATGGTAACGTTTATACAGAGAGGCGTGTAATTAACTTGTCGGAAATAGAGCACATCAGCCCGATTTAAATACGGAGTTGAGTTAAGCTTTTAATCCTTTAATAAGCGGCCTCTGCAACGTAACGCCCAACTGATAATCTTGTTGCGGATGCCTACTGCGTCACCATTCACTATCAAACCCTTTTCATCCGGCCGCAAATCCTGGCCGACGGGACAAGATGTCGGCGCTGCAGAGACAAAAACCGGCGCAGTGTGGGCTGATAGTGGCGCAGTCGGTCGTCCATTAGCGCCCCAGTCGATCGTCCATTCCGGGAGTGGAACGACAGCGGTTAATGGGTATTAGAGATGCCCTTTGACTCGGGGAGTGAGCGGATAGGGCGGCGTTGGATTGACATACTGCCTCTGGTTCCGTAAGAAAACTGCATTGTTGGTGGACATTGGACACTGGACAGCCTTATGACTCGGTAGAGAACATTGATGGACATTGGACAAATAACAGCCCTATGACTCGTAAGAGAGCGGTATGGTTGATGGACATTGGATACTGGACAGCACTATGACTCGGAAAATGAACAGGAAGTGAACTGAGCTTTTATCGCGTGGAGAGACTGGAGACAGGGCCGAGGAAGGAGCAGCGATGGGCAGATTGACCTTTGCCATGATAGGGCGGAGAAAATGTGTCCTCATTCTACCCTTTGTCCTTCTTTATCTCACCTGAAGAAGCATTGGTGGACCGACTTCTGCTTGGTGGGGCACTCGCACGTGATAAAAAAATGTATGCAAGAGACATGAAGTCGAAGATAACGCTGGCCCACACGAAGGCATCTGAAGAAGAATGGGAACTTTCAGTTTCGGATGACTCCTTTCCCCTGATCAAGGCTGATGAATAATCTTTCCTGGTAAGCCGACATTTTCCCGGTTCTAGTGCGATCTTTCGATGAGTCTCTCGCGTCATCACTAGTCCGGAGAAAGGGAAGACCCCCAGATGTCCTGCGTGGAACTATAATATCTGACTAACGCCTGCAGGAACGGAAGCAGTCCCCCAGCTCGGAAACTGACTCAGATATTATGTATTCTAGCTTCCACCAGTCGACCGCAGTCCCACAGACTGACTCGCCTCCGACGATTCCGTGGCTAGCAAAATGTGACCCCGCCGCCGCCCCACCGCTACCAACGACAGCAACGAATGCGACGACAACGCAGGCGGCGGCGGCGGCGGCGGAGAGGTGTTCCGGCGGCGTCAGCATCGTCGGTGACGGCGCACGGGGCGCGGAGTGGGGACAGGGGAGGGAGGGTGGGCTGTCGGCGCCGACGGCAGGCGTTCCGTATTGATCCTGTTCCGCTCCCGACGGCCGGGCGCAGCCGCCGGGCGCGTCGGCTGGCGGCGTCGTGGCCGACACCTGATACGGGCCGCACCTGTGTGAGCCGGACAGATGGACGACACCGGCACAGAGGCACGGCGGACGACCGGGGCGGGCGCCCGATAACAATGACGTACACTCGACACAAGTGTGCCGCAAAAACAGAGACACGAGGCCGGGTAGTGTTCTGTTCCCAAAAGAGACATTACAAAATATTGCTTGTACACTTGTGCAGTGCACACCTAAATACTGAGGGTTAGGCTGCGATAGGCAGCGTGTTTGATTTTAGAATACAAGTTTCCGATGACTTTTATACCAGTTAACTGAGTCGCTTATCACTAGAGCCCATCAACGTTTAATCTTATATTGATTTCGTCAGTGTTGATGGTTTTCGCCATGTGTACGTTGAGAAAAGAGTAGGACGAAGTTTTGTAGGAATTTCTAGTATAACTACTAGAAAACCTTCTACATGCAGTCGGAATTAGATTAGCAAGTCTTCAGTTCAAACTAAAATATGGTAGCACCTCTGATAGTCGTGGCGCACATTTCTTCGAAAACAGCTAGTTAAAGGGCATCAGGCGGCAAACATTTGAATGACTAATAATAACATTGGATGACTAATAGGGACAAGCACTGTGAATACCGTAAGGTGGAGCTATTTGAGACAGTAAAACATCATCTCACACAGTATTTAAAATTGTTATAAAATAAAAACCGTTTGAAATTTATGGTTAATTTTTGCTGAGGCGATTTACTGCTCGATTCCACACCTTCCTGAGCAAAAATGTCACATAAAAATTAAACGATCTTCATTTTATAGCGATTTTAAATGCTGTCTCAAATAGCCCCACTGTCTCAAATAGCCCCACTTAACGGTATGTTATCACATGATACGTTTCAGTCGCTGTTCGCAAAACTGGTGCAGTCATAATTCATCAGTCTCGTGATGTTCATCCAAAATTCAATTTACGAATAGGACCTCCCGAGTTCCAATGGCTTGGAACCGCCCCTGTTACAGATATAACTTGAAAATTTCAAGGTATGTACCCAGTTTAGTTTTAGGAAAAGTCAGAAACTTTCGGTATCTTAGCTTCAGCCGTTTCGGAGATATTAGCGAAAAGCCTGAGGGGTGGATGGAAACAACCCCCGTCCCCCTGCCACTAAAAGGGTAAATTCTGAAAGTTCACCTTCGGTGACCTCAGGAGACATGACTATTTTCACGATCTAAAAATAATCCAGTAGCTGTCTTTGTGTGATTTTTCACGAACTTATGATTTTGCTTCTCGCTATGTGACTCGCCTAATCTGACCAGTTTTGCATGCCGTTAAAGCTCAGGTCGCCAGATGACATCAAAGGTCACTTTTCTCCCATAATGAAATTTGAAGCTTAACAACTCAGTAAACCTAAGGCGTTGCAAAAAACAAAACGGTCAATTACCCTTGCAAAGCTCCCGCCTACCACAGTAACATTTCGTCAGCTTTCATCATCTTCAGCAATGGCATACCTATTGTGTTCGGCTTTGTCAACAATCGTCAGCTTTGACCGCAGGACAATAATTAGACATTCAGAAATGTACACCATAAACACGTATTTTTGTGGTGACATGCATGCCTCCCCCCCCCCCCCCCCCCCCCAGCTGTTCGGCTCCTGATCGAGCCAGAGTTTTGCGGGAAAAGGAGCGTGCTGCCGGTAACAAGAGGAACCCGATGATATCCAATTTCAAGGTCCTGGGTTATTAGTTGACCTTCCAAGTCAGCTTCATGACCTGACTTGCCTGATCGCCGCTGCTGCAGCGAGCAGCGCTGCGGCGCAGCCTACCCGGCGGGCGCTCGGCCCCGCCGCGCCGCTGATTGGTGATCCCAAAGGTCACGTGACCATCCGCCGACCAGGGTCGAGGCCGTGGCGGAGGCCTACTCTGGAACGAGGGTCGGTCGGGGCCAGGTCGCTGCGCGTATTTGTGAGGTTTTCCGAGTCTGACTGCTTCGCCGGTTTCGACAGCTCGCTGCACCGCAACGTGTTCGGCGCAATTTGTTGTTGGCTGCAAGTTGGCTGAAGAATGGGTTTGCAGTCCTTTTTTGAGGCCACGGTCTTAATTGCTTCGAACTGTTAAATGGACTGCCGTATAAGTTGATTCTGTTGATTTTTCTTTTGAATCACAACAGTTCATTTAGGTATGCATGTCTGGTACGTCATTGGACAGCCGGATCAGAGGCCTCTTGCACCAAAATCCTCTTGCACCAATGCTTGGATTATTTTGCATCGTATACCCAGACCAAGTCTCAAATGTGACAATTTGAGTGCAAAATTTAGCAAGCACATGTAGGATTATGTATTGGGCTATTGCAAACAAATTTACCACCGCTAGATTAGCTTATTCTGAAACCGGTTTTTCGATTTTACCTAGCTAGGTAGTTTGGTGCAAGAGGCCTCAGGTCAACAATTAAAGAAACGAACTCCAGTGAAAGGAAGCTTACAGGGCAACGCAGTTCTGTATTGCACGATACATCACATCGTTATACAAAACTCATAAATGGCTAATAACGACACAAGCTCACTGCTCATGCATTGAAGTGTATTTAGAGCCTTGCATTGAAGAATACTGATGTGGCATGGCAATGTCTGTATACTCAGCGGTTTCACTCCTTGCAACTACACATGCTCAGTTATCACGTCTAGTCGGCGCATCCTTCACAAGCCACCGGTGGCTGCCATTGTGAGTGCCACATGCCAACCTGCGACACCCAACGCACATCTTTCTCGTTTTGTTGATCTTATTGCTCAGACCTTTTAAGTACCCCTTGGCTTCTTGGTTCACAATGCAGAGGTGGAACCGGGCGCGCTGTGCCGCCGTTGGCTCGGGTACTGTAGGTGATCCAGTCTTCCGCAGGATGTTGTTCTACATACCCTGCTCAGGATAGCCTTCATAACCAGCCCAGTCTTGATCACCGTTTTGTGGAGGCCGGCTTTGGACGATCGGTTCGATAAGCGATATGCCGAGCTCTCGATGAAAGGTCTTCCTGCTACCTCCGGCAGCTTAAAACTGGCCTATGGCCTTGGTTAGGACCACCCAGCTGTTGCCTGTTTAGTGCCGCCATGTCAAGCATTAGGAAGATGACCATCGGCCACCTTCTTGTCGACGTTCTGCACGTGCAGCTGTCCAGCTTCTGGTCGATGTTGCCGATCGCTCCCTTGAAGTTGTAGTAGAGCATCATCTCTGGCTTTTTCTTGCATGCTGCACCCCAGCTGCCATAGTGGCTGATTGTGCTGATTGGAGACCATGAGGACGTTCTTGTCAGTTTTTTTATTTTGTAGGAAGCTGCCATGATGCCTTCTGACCAGTAGAAGTGCGTGCTTTGCTGTTGGAGCCAGTCGTCGCCTTTGCTTCCTCCGGCAGGTCCCGACGGCTCGTCCCCGAGCCCTCTGCCCTCTTTTACGGCCTTGGCTCTGCCGACGAAACGAAAGTGCGTTTCTGCTCTAGAAGTTCCTCACAGAGCGCGATGGTTGTGTAAAATATGTGTGCCGTCACGTTGCGGCTGCTGTTCCTGAACGGCGCCACTTTACAATGTTTGCCGCAAGATACCTATAATAAGAAACAGGTAGATCCGATGTTTGAAAGTAAAGCCCCAGTCACAAATTTGACGCACCTGTGACATTTCCTGACACCCACGTGACTATTGTATTAACTTTTGTGTTTTGCGATGTTTTGACCTTATTTAAAGTACTGAAAGCTCAAAATGTATGATTAATGTTGTTTAAAGCAGCATTTTAATAATTATGTTTGTAAATTACACTGAACAACAAAATTTGACTTTTGTCATAGTACAGAAAGCAGAGTACCCATTTCTGTGGTAATTTGTGACGCTTAACACGAATCTGGCATCAGAAATGGCGTATCAGGCTAGGTTTTTGAGATCCAGTATGCCTGTGTATCTGCTCTGAATGGCTATTTTCAACATTTCACTCTTCCTTTATATGACATTGCCGGTGATTTCGAAGGAAAAAGTTCTGTGTCTGGGGTAATTTAGGGTGCAAAATACGAATCTGGCACTAGAAATGGGGTATCGTGTTAGGTTTTGGCATTACAGTATGTTTGCGTCCTTTTCTTAGGTGCATGTACTCAGCTTGTTATTCTGTCTTTATATCACATGGCTAGTGATCCAATTTACTTTCGGAAAATCTTGGAGATGTCAGTGACGAGCATGGGGAGAGGTTCCATCAGTGATCAGGACATCGCCGTGATGGAGAGCAGATATCAGGGCAAGTCTGGTCCCAATATGATGGGTGATTACTGCTGGACACTGCAGAGAGAGGAACGTCAGCAGGGGAGGAGACAAAGCAAGAATCAGAAGCGATTCTAACAAGAAGAGTTGCTGAGCGAAAGGAAGATGCCCAGCCAAAGTGTTTGAAATGACCAAAAATCTTGCCTGTGTGGTCGAGAGGTAGCACAAATGGATGACCATACCGTTGGTTGATTGCACTTTGCCGTGATTGTACAATATGTGATTACCTACATTGCGCTGTGATGTGTGATATACATTTCTGTTCCAACAAATTCAGTAGTTTTGTGCTCATCTGTGTTGCCTGGCTGTGGTAGATATGGATTAAAAAGATATATAATCTAGATCTAAGGATATCTACAATAGGCCAACAACAATGCATAAAAAGTGAGAATTTAAGGCATCAGTATTTGCCAGACAAAAAACTGAGCCCGATAGGGCAAAACGGTGACCAGATTTGGAATCAGTGGCCTCGAATTAGGTAGAAACGAATGCTCACCTCTCTGTACATTTTTGGCTGTTGATCAGTGTTATCGATAAGCTGCTTATAGCAGGTCACGTGATTGCTACCAGATTATGTGCTCAGAAAGCATCTTTTCAACTTCGATTTTGAACAATTTTTACCTCCTTTGAGGCCAAATGATGGACGGTTTGAGGCACACGATGAAATGCTGAATCTATTGATGCCAAAATTTGTTCGTTTTTTGCATTTTTAGACTAGTATATCCTGGCTCAAACTTTGACCAATTTGTGTGTAAACCCTATGGTGAAGGGAAAACTTCAAGCCCAGCAGGCGTCATTACAGTGCTACCAAATCGTGTTTGGTGGGGGTCGGTTTGCCGCGCCAGTCACATGCAGGTCTGAGTTGGGATATCCGGCGACGCCGACGTACGGCAGCACGCGAAGCACAAGCAAGTAGCGGCTGAGAGCGTCAGAGACGTCACAAAGAAGCAGGCTTCGCTGGTTTGTTTGGCATGTAGTAGGTGACAACGTCGCATCGCCTTCGGAAGTTCTGAAGAGTCTCATCGACTGCAAATTAGATAAATGGGTTGTAATGGCGCGACAGTTGCCTGTTAAACTCGCTCATCAGCTCTCGAATCGCCGCAAACTCGTCCCTCTGCTGTCTCTCTTCCCTTGTTTTGTCATCGAAGCGAAAAGTGCTCAGGAGGTGTAGTCACCGCCCGTGGGACATGGTCGCCCTGTCAAATGACGGAAACACCCGTTAAACAGGTCCAGCAGCTCGCACTTCCGGTCCACTTCGCAGCCCGTAGACATAGCAGACCAATGACGGGCCTCAGCTTCTGCACGGTGACAGGCGCGTAGGTTTGGTTTTTCATAAATGCCACTTTTTTACCCCCTTCGTGGCTTTGGTGCACCATATTCAGGATATTATGAGCAAACAGAGGATAAGAGCATCCACCGGATAAGTGGTGTGCCGGGCGGCGCCCTTCGGGCCAGGCGCGCCGAACACGACGTTAGCGCTCGCGGCGCGTACTCGATGGTTCGGAGGTCCCGTAGCCCAGAGTTGACGTAACATGTATTTGGCTCACGTAGCCTGCTCTCGGAATACTCTGACAAAGTCGACGGTTGTATGTCATTTCTGTCTATGTCAAAGCCGCCCCCGGACGAGTCATGACCTGCTGGTTCTGCCATCGAATTTCTCCTGTTCTCGATCACAGTGACAGTGACGATCGCGTCGGTGTCTTCGTTGTCAGACGGGTATGACTTCCGGTGGTCCTCTTCGAAGCTGTTTTCCTGTTAGTTGATGGGTCATTGAATATCTGCAGCATCAGGGCCTGCCTGGCACGAATTACGACAGGTGCTTATAGCAATGTTCAAATAAATCTGACACGGTATAAATAAGCGATTCCGCAAACAAATCTCGTCTTCTCACGCAATCGAAGCCATCAGCGAAGCTCTGCAGCCAATGAGGAATGTGGGATGTCACGTGAGCGTGAAATGCGCTAGTGGTGTGCTAGCAGCGCCCGTGAAACAGGACACAGGTCAGGAAACTCTGTCAGCCAATCGGGAGCTACATTGTCACGTGACCTCACAGGTCGGCCCCGTGCCGCCCCACGGCTGCCAGTGCTAGGCGAACAGCGGACGGAGGACATCGCATGCCGCGGCGAACCGTTCGTGGTCACTGCAGGAGGCGCACCGAGGAAGAGCGGCGGGCGGTTATCGACGCGCATTTCGCCGGTGAGAACTACCAAGAGGTAGCTTCGGGACTGCACATCAAACAGGGGACAGCGTGGCCGATCGTCGTGCGCTACCTACATACAAATGAAATGAGGTGACTCCTAGTCCAGGAGGCGGGAGGACCAGCACGGAGTTGGACGATGAGACCAAGGACCTTCTCGTGATGCCCCTGGAGGACAATCCGCAACTGACTCTCAGACGTTCAGCTGAACAGCTGCAAGAGGTCTGGCCGGACAAGCCAGCAAAGACGACCGTCTCGCGAGCGCTTCACGGCGACGACGCTTGCATTACCGTCAGAAAGTGATCCGGCAGCCTGCAGAGCGCAAATCGGACCGCATCAAGGCTGCCCGTCGAGACTTCTCACCCTGGATGATGACTACTGAGCTTGCGCGTCACGGAATTTACGTCGACGAGAGCGGCTTCAACATCAACCTTGATGCTAACCAGGGGCCGAGCACTGGCGAGAGAACAGGTCATTCGCACTGTATGCGGGTCACGGGACAATTGAACGTGTCATTCATTACTGCCAGTAGCAACCAGCACCCAACATTTCCCAAGAAAAAGATGACAATCACCTTCTACGAGATCTTGGTGTGGTGTGAAGCGGGCCCATTTCGCGGATTTCATTCAGAGCCTTGGCGCCATCGTCGGGGAGGATAAAGAGGTGGCCATCCTTCGACAACTCGTCTTGTCTCATCATGGTCTTGAAGCTAGGGTGGAAATGCCTGCCGGTCATCAGTTGAGAGAGCTGCGGCCCACACGCTGTTTTTTTTTTAATCCAATCGAAAACGTCTTCAACATCACGAAGTTGACGACGAAGCAGCACCTGGCGGCGAATCAGCAGCGGCTCGACGACCGATTGGCTGCCGTCTGCGGGGCTGACGCTGACCGAGTGGCGCCGTCAGATCCTCATGGACGCCGGCATCGCCCTGGGTGTGCTCTCGGTCACCGGCGAGAAACTGAAAGCCGAGTGCGCCCTCTCCAATACGTTCCTGCCCCTGTGTGCAGCCGGGGCCGTATCACCGCGTAAAGCAGCTGATCTGAACCGAGCGCTGTGTCTCAGCTGATATCGTTTTTCGTTATCAGACCGTATATGTCTGCAGCAGTGTATTGTACAATGCTGTGTTATCGTGTGCGCTTTGTTTCTTTTTGTTATTACAACCCAAGCGTGTGTTTCTGTAGAAACACAGATGTTTATACCTATCTTACAAAAAAACTGCCTTTACAATCCGCTGATGGTACTGACTGGTTACATTCGATGATCAACGAGTTTGAGAATCGGTGCCGGTATACGTGTATGCGCCGGCATAAACGTATGTGGATTGAAGGCAGTTCCTGGGATAGAGGAATGGTAAAAGTGATCAGAGCGATCAGAGAGTTCACAAATGCGGAACACCCGATACGGACACGGTGCATACGAAATCAGTTTAGGAAAGTCTTGATAATTACAAAATGATGGGCGAATAAGTCAAAATTAGATTTTTCTAGCAGCTTCGTAGAAGATTGGTTAAGATTCCTTATGAATGGTAAAATAATGGTTGAACCTTTGAATCGACGCACTGACTGAAGGATATTCAAAAATCTTCTGTCTGACCGACTCATGTCTAAATCGGCATCAAGCTTTTTTCGACCACCGCGCCGGTAAAACCCCGACTGCGAATCACTAAGTGGTGGTCGTACTGGGCTCCGACACAGTCCATGTTTGGGGGGGGAGTCCAGCAACAACAGGCGGTTCAATAACAGAGCCACCTCTACTTTCCTTCGTCCCTGCGCCCTATCAGCGCCTCCTCCTCCCGCGGGCCCAGGCCGACGCGTCGTTTCCTGACACGTGGCTTCCCAGTTTGGCCACGTCAGCTCCGCCAGCCGCCCGGCCCCGACGCAGCGCGGCCCGGGGTGCGGCGCGGCGGCCGGCCGGCCGACCGATGCCCTTCACTTGACCTCTACGCTCGCGGCGCCGCAGCGGTGGCGCCACCCGTCCGTCGCGGCGGCGGCGCGCGGCCAGAGTCCCGGATGTGGACGCCCCTCCCCCAACGGCCGGCGGTGCACGTGGCCTGAGGGGCGCTCCGTGAGCGGCGCTGCCCGATTGGCTCCGAGCCAGCGGTGCGTGAGCTGTGGCGCTCATTTTGTGGAGACGGAGAGATTTGTGGGATGGGTGGGACGGCCTGTGGGGAGGGGAGGGTCTGTGCACGTCCACTCTTGCGATGGTGTAATGAGTTAATGGTACCGTAATGATTCTTGTGCAATATCACCCAACAAACAGAGTTAAAGTGGTTTGGGGTTATCTACTGACCACGAGCTTTTCGATATGTCCACCAGTCGAAGTGAGCCAAGTATTTGGGAAGCGTAGCATTAGAAATGGCAGCCTAAAAATCCTTTTCTCCCAACAGGTGCGCACGACTCGTGCATTGTGCCAGTAGGAATGAAGGCAGGCCTGACGTGGCAGTCTCGATTCACGGCTCAGACGTGACGTGGCTGGCTCGACTCCGATCTTGGATGTGACGTAAATGCCACATCGCTGACGCTCAGGTAAGTTTTCCAGTCTGCCAACAGATGTAAGGCAGTTAAACAAAACAAAAAAAAAATCGCCGGCTTCAACCGTTTTGTCTGAAGTTGCTCACGAATTTCGCCAGTCACACGAGAAAGTCGTTGATTGAAAAAAATATACCAGCATAACTGAAATCTTTTCAGATCAGGGGTTATTTTTTATAAGTTTGTGGCTTACTTCAAAAACTTATACAACCAGCAGCAGGTGGCTTTGTGTTAGTAAAACTCGACTCTGAGCCAGAGCATAATGATACCAATGTCATAAACGCGTGTGTTCGTGGTTAGATCAATTCGTGTTCCGTTCCGGTTTGACCGAATGACCGATGCGAAGAGGTCCGTGGAATCGTGCACGCGTGCTGGCGCGGACCCCGCCCCCGCCCGCATGCGTCTTTTTTTCCATCGCCAGCAGCTCCAGCATATGTCTTCAGACTTCAGCCTCCCCCGCTCCTGTTCCTTATCAGCCACCAAGTTGTGCTAGAATCCGATTAATTTATCTTGCGTGAATGCTGCTAGCTCTGTTATAAATTCCTTTCGGAGGCTCTCCAGCACAGTTCTTTTGGCATCATTTTCTGGACCCTGCACCTGTTCTCCATGATGCCACCATCCTCGACATCCAGAATGTCGTCATCGCCGGGCCCTTAACATCTTGCTCTTCAGGATCCAGTCCCAAGCCACCACTGCCCCGCACGGTCGCACCACCCCGATCATTCTCATGCGGAAGGTATTTGAGAGACGGCTAGATCATGGTCCTTCTGAATTTCGTAAAGGAAATTTAGTAAAATATCCTACGTCAAGGTTATCCAATCTGTCATGGATACTCAAAATTCAAAGAAGCCCATACGCACCTGGCTCCACTTCCATAGTTGGGTTCATTATTGTCTTTTTTCACGCAAGCAGCAGGGCTGCGGAGTCGGAGTCGGAGTCGGAGTCGGAGTCGGAGTCGGTCGGAGTCGACAGTTGTGACCGGAGTCGGAGTCGGAGTCGGAGTCGATTTTAGAAACCCGAGCCGGAGTCGGAGTCGGAGTCACCGAAAATCTGTCGACTCCGCAGCCCTGCTAGGTCTGCGGAGTCGGAGTCGGGAGTTGGAGTCGGTCGGAGTCGACAATTCTGCCCGGAGTCGACAATTCTGCCCGGAGTCGGAGTCGGAGTCGGAGTCGCCGAAAGTCCATCGACTCCGCAGCCCTGGCAAGCAGTAAAAGACAAACATTTGTATTTGCCTCAAAATCAAACTTATGCTTTTGGTTGCCACCCTGATCGGGTTAATAATGATGAACTCAATGGAAAGGTGAAGCATCACACATTTTTGCATTGGGATTTGCAAGTGGCCTATAAAATGACCCTAGAGTTATTATCGGTGTTGTTGAACAATAAATGGCTAAATACGCACTACGCAGTGAGATGGAGAGCTAAAATGAAAGCTTTAAAGGAAGGGTGCCACCTTTTGGACACAACGCAGTTTTTACAAGATTAGCCTCACATGAACCTAAAAACCGGCTTCACTTACCTATCCTCGAGACGGTCAGCATTGAATCCGCACGTGAAGTTATCATTTGCGAGTTTTGCTGCCAGCATTCGGGCAGGCAAAAATCTTCAGCACTATTTCCTCGTCGTGTTAAGGGTATTTTATAAAACATGAAATCAGCAAAGGTATGTATAAAAGTTATACTTTTGAAGCATGTTTTATCATTTTGAAAGGGTATATTTTTTCTTTATGGTATACACTTAAGTTTTAAAATTTTAATTGGGAAGTTTTTCTAGTAAGTTGCATGAAGGGTGAAGGGTTCCATAGATCTCTTAAGCATTGTAAAGGAAAAACCTTTACTCGACTTATTTGATGTTCTTTAACTGTTGGCAAATATGAAACAGTTACCAACTATTGACACTCGTAGGGTACGGACGTGTTTAGGAGTGGTCTATGATCTGGCATATTGTAGCGTGGCTGCTGGCTTTCCATAGTGGTGATGTGCATCAGAATGTTGCTATTTAAACGTGGATTCTTGAGATATTGAATGTAACTTGCAAATGTTTTGAATTAAGGAAAAATTAGCTCCCAAAATACATGATTTTTTAAACTGAAAGAGGAAAAGTTAGTCCAACAATACCATCGACTATGCATTGAAATTTCATTATAAGCACGTGCAAGATGCCATGCTAGAATCTCCGTGTTCGTAACTTCAGCTACGTACCTACGACATCCTGACAACTGGTAGCAATTGGTGGAAATATCATTTCTCAAAGAAGACGTGTAGTGATATTGAATCGGATACAAATTTAAACGAGGAAAAAAAATGGAAGATATGGAAACAACGCAAAGTAAGGAAACAAGCATTAGAGAAGAACTACAAAGCATGAGGATGGAAATATCTGAATTAAAGCAAAGCGTAGAAGAAATGAAAAAGGCAATGAATGAGGTATGCGCCTTGTGTGCTGCGTCTCTAGTTGCCTCAGGAACCAAAATACAAGAGGGATTAAAAAATGGAGAACAGAAAGACAAAACACAGAAAAGCATGGAAGAAATCCAGGAAGACGAAGGAAAAAAAGGAAGTGAAGATGGTAGAGGAAGAGAGTTAAAAAACTCAGGAGACCGAACACCAAACAAGCAACAAAAGCAGACAAAAAGTACAGACCAAATAGCAAGAAACGGGAAAGCTAGCGGAGCAGGATCGGATGAGAAGGCTCCTTACCCTGAAGAAGATAGAAAGGAATGGAAAATAGCCAACAAGAAAAAACGTAACACAAGAAGGAAAAACAGAGGAGCAGTGGTCATTGGCGGACCCAACGTGAGGAGGGTGGCATTTGCAACATGGGAACAATTTTCATCAGACAAATCGGTGATTTTTGAGTCTATCCCAGACGGAACTATCCCAGATGTATTGGGCAGCATGAGCACCGCAATCGAGAGATGTGAAGCTGAGAACGTTGACTTGGTAGTGCAAATAGGAGAGGAAGACATACTGGACTTCAGCCCAGATTATGTGGTAGATGGAATAGCAGCCATCATACAAGAGGGAAAAGCAAACAAAAAAGTCAAGAAAATTACCGTTTGTTCGGTAGTAGAAAAACAAGATCTAGAGAGACCGGGCCACGGAAAAGTTTCACAGCTCAATGAGTACATAGAAGAACAGTGTGCAGTGGATGGAGCTGCATTCCTAGACCTCAGACCAGGTCTCATGGCCTGTAAATTCAACGGACTAAATAGAACTGAATACCTGTGCACTGCGGAGGGAGCACGAAGTATCTCCAAAAATCTCTCAGAAGATGTACCAGGATTTTTCGGATAAATGGGAAAGGCTCGGAAGAAGAAAAGAAGGAAGAGACAGATGATGTAGAGGCAAAAACTTCAAACAGTACAAATAAAACAAAATTTGAAACATTTAAATCTAGCACAAAGTCGCTGAATGCACAGAACCAAAACCAAGCGAGGACCTTAGATTTTGAAGACGTAGAAAATAAGCAGGCAGTGTTTGGCATCACGAAAACACAGCATTGTCAAGGAAGTACGATCACTTCACGCACAGACAGAACAGAATGTAAAAAACACAAACAGGGAAAACAAACCGTAAATTACAATGATACAAGAAGATGCAGTCATATGCAAATAGATACACAAAGAAGGGGTATCTCTGCAGAAGCTTCTGAACCAACAATGTGTTCGAAAACGGAAGAATGTAAAAAGATGAAAAAAGAAGATGGCAGGGAACAAAAGAAAATAGCAACAACTACACAAACACAAATTCGCAGAGGTGGTGAAGGCTGTGTTATTTTGGGAATCATCAACATACAAGGCTTTACAAATGCCAAGCTAATTGAGGTGGAACAACTGATAGAAAACAAATATGATATATTTTGCATCACGGAAACCCAACAAAAACATGATAAATTTGTGTTCTCTGACGGCATTAAATATTGCCAGAAAATGAGAGAACTGCATGACAAAAAAGGTGGAGGATTGTTGACACTTTTCAAAGAGAAGGAGCTAGATGTGTCCCAAAAGAAAACGAGGAATGCAGACATGATGCATATGGAAGTGAAGAAAAAAGGGAAACATTTCCAACTGATATTAGTATACATGTCTGTCGACAACAGGACTGAGGATAAAGAACGAAACACCAACATCATGGAAGAAATTGGGACAATAATCGAGGAGGCAGAAAGAACAAATGAAGCACTCATTGTGGCAGGAGACTTCAATGGACACCTACAAGGCTTAGGCTATCAAAAACAAGACAGAAATGGGGACATGGTAGCAAATTTGCTCACCAACAGTAATATGATTTTAGTAAATTATCAGCACGAATGTGAGGGCATGTACACATGGCAAAGAGGGGATCAACGAAGTGCAATAGACTTCGTGCTTACCAACAGAGCAGGTTATGGGATGTGCAAGAAGATGCATATAGATGAAGAAAGAGAAATAATGGATATAACAGACCACAATCTCATAACTCTAACACTGAGAATGCAAGGAGAACAAGAAAACTTCAACAGAGCCGTGACAAAAGTGACTACATATTACAGAACAGATGAAGAAGCAATGCATGTTTTTGGAGAGGAATTGAAAAAGGAGCTAGAAAAAGAATCGGTAAAAACAATTACAGAACTAGACAAGCTGATGAAGACAAAGGCGGACGAAATACTTCTTTGTCACTATAAGAAGAAATGCAATAAGGGAAAAATGGAGCGTCCTTGGGTAACAAGTGAAATAAGAAAAGAAATAAAGAAGAGAAAAAGCATTAACAGAGCGAAGAGAAACGCAAGGGAAGAACAAGAGCGAGAATTCTTGGAAGAGGAATACAAGAGTCAGAAGAAAAAGATACAATGCATGGTCAAAGAGGCAATCACAACCAACGAAAAGAAAATTACAAAAGAGATTCGACAGAGTGAAAACAATAGCAAAACATTATGGAAGAATATCAATAAACTCAGAAACATTGAAAAGAAACCAGATGAAGTACACTTATATGGATTGGATGGCAAACCACTTAGCTCCGAAGAAGAAAAAACAACGCTATTGCAATATTGGACATCCATTTATCAGCAACATGATAATGAAATAAGCATGGTATGGGACATACAAAAGCAAGAGGAATATACAAAACAACTTGCTGAAGAAAACACCAGCTATCCAATACACTTAAGAGAACAATTGGACATGGAAAGAGTCATTGAGCAAGAAATAAGTCCAATGGAAAAACCAGATGTGACAGGAGAGGAAGTTAAGACTCAGATTTTAAAAATGAAACCTAAAAAGGCAGCTGGATCTGATGGATTAAAAGCAGAACTATATAAGGCTCTGGTGAAAACACAAAGAGGTCTCGATACAATAACAAACTGCCTAAAAAATGAGCTGAATGCGAAAGAAAAGCCAGACAGTTGGAGAATATCAAACACTAGGATGATCCCAAAAAACACGAAACCAAGTGTTAAAGAACTAAGGCCACTAGCTCTTACCAACTGTTCATATAAGTTGTTCATGAGCATAATTAAGGAAAACATTGAAGAACACTTGAAAGAAAATGGACAGGTCCTAGAAAATCAAGCTGGTTTTACTAAAGGTGGAAAGATAGAAGACAATATTTTTCTTTTGAACTACTGCATAGAAGACAGCATTAAAAAGAAAAAGCCACTGTATGTAACATCAATAGATTTCTCAAAGGCATTTGACTCGGTGAAAAGAATGGCACTAATCGAAGCCATGAAAAACTACAAGATACATCCAGATGTGATAAACAGTGTGGCAAATGTATACAAAGATGATGTGACATACATACGACTGAATAGCCAAACCGAACAGCGGATACCAATCACAAGTGGCATAAGGCAGGGGTGTACTGGTTCCACCGTTCTTTTCAAAATTGTCACATACATAATCATACAAGAACTTCTGGAAACCAAACTGGGTTTTCGGAACAGGAAGATATACCTCCCATTGCTGTTCTTCGCAGATGATGGGCTAGTACTGACACAATCAAAAAATGAAATGGAAGAACTGATAAAAAAGTTGATAACAACAAGTAGCAAATATGGGCTGAAATTAAACAAGGACAAATCAAGAATCCTAATATACAACATGCGAGAAGAACCACTGGAAAACAATATTCAAGGCATAAAGATAGAAAAAGAAATGAAGTACCTAGGTGTAAAAATTTGCAATGAAAGAGATATGTTCAAAGAACAAAGAAAAAACGCCATTTACAAGGCACAAAGACTTGCAAACATGACATTTAGCGTAATAAAGAAGAGCTGCAACAAGCTGCTAATAGGAAAAACTTTTTGGAAGTCGGTTGCGCTGCCATCCATTTTGTATGCAGCAAAGGTAACAACAACACCCAAAAATGATGTACAAAAGCTGCAAAAAATTGAAAATTCAGTCTATAGACAGATTCTAGGGGCTCCTCTATATGCTCCGACGTGTACGTTACGGGGCGATGTTGGATCATCCCTCATGGAGACCAGAATAATTGAGGGACACTTACAATATATACGGAAATCATTACAAGGAAACAACAACTTACTGAAAGAAATCATCAGACTGCAACTTGAAGAAAAAGTGACAAGATGGGCAAAGATAACAACGAAATATCTACAAGAAGCAGACTTGAATATAGCAAGACTTGAAGGAATGACGAAACAAGAACTGAAGGATAAACTGAAAAAATATGATAAAAAGAAGTGGGAAGACGAGAAAGAACAAAAGGCAAGCATTTCATTATATCGAAAGTGTAAAACTGAGATAAGGGAAGAAAAAGTATATGATAACACAGCTGCGTCTGTATGCCTGTACAGGGCAAGATCGAACACATTACAAATAAAAAGCAGACAATTCCAATCAATCAACCAATCAAACAGCCTATGCGATCTCTGCAGACGAGAATCAGAAGATTTGGAACATTTTTTCTTAAGATGCGAAGCGCTCAATGATGTGAGATCTGCAATTGAGCCGTTGCAACGACCACATGTGGAAGACAGCACCGAAATATTGGCAAACCTTTTATTTAGTAATGATGAAAAGCAAATGGAGAAAAATAAACATAGTGTTTACAAGATGTGGGAAGCAAGAAGAAAAAGGATGAGGCAGTGAAGTGTCAGCAAATCAGTGCAACTATGAAAATTTAAAACTATGAAAATGATGATATGAAAATGATGACAAAGAATGAAAAGAAAAAGATTACGAAAACAATATTTCAATTAAAGCCAACTAAATGGAAATAACATGAAACAAAACAAACCGAGAAAAACATCACTGAAAATGTCATATAGGTACTTGATACCTACTTTGTAGTATGTGTTCGTGTTCGTGATGGTCGTGTCATGTAAAACTGTTGTGTTTGTGGGGGCCGCTGCAAAGGCATTACCCAAATAAACGTCATGTCATGTCACGTCATGCCATGACAACAGGATATGCCAGCCGTCCTAGCTGCCACATCAAACGACCTTGAGTTGTAGTGGTGATATAAACAACGATCTTTTTTTTTTGGCCAATGTATTAAATGCAATGTTTCGGTTTTTTGTATATTGTGGACGCGCTAACCACGTCTTAAAATTCAAATAAGTAAAATAGATTCATAGAACAAAAATTTCGGAAGGTGGCACCCTTCCTTTAATAGTAGGTGCTACTTGTTTAACGCTATTGTATGGTAAGTGTAGGCACTTGAGAGCAGACTTGTAAGCGATTCAACTCTGATTGAATCGATTCTCATGAATCGCCTGAAAATGCCGACTCACTGTGATTGAGTCGGTTGAATCACCTCTTGTCACCATATGAATCCTGATTGAATCGGTCACACACGGCAACTGCAAGTGATTGAATCGGCAACTCATCGATTCAAGTTGATTGAATTAACAAAATGATTCAATCACCATGTGCTGGAAATTGAAGTTATGACCATATTTAGTACTATATTATGTAGAAATATATGTGGCATTTGCATCATAGTCACACACAATGCATTGCAAAATTTTTAGGTATTTTGTCAGTATTATAAATGCGCACAGCTATCATTATTGAAAAAAAAACATAAAAATTTTGTTTTAAGTTTTTAATCAAACTGTAAACACAAATTATGCATAAATGTCAGTGCATGTAGATGAAAACATGAATGTAATGTTTCTTTCCAGTGCCCTAAAATCAGTATAGTAATCAAGTTAACAGTAGCAGTAAGCAGGCGCACATTGCTCAACAGTCAACACACATGTTTTAGATATCATGTTAATCTTTATATTTTCAATACCCTGTTTCATCAGGACATTTGTGAGTAAGCAAAACATAATGATGAATACACAATGCATGTTTACATTATAATTTGGTAACCTTAGTTACTGATTTGATTTTGGGCTAAGGGTCATAAATTGCTTGATCTAACCCATGGTCTTCTCACTCACTTTACATTTCCCAGCAGAATCAGCGTTTACCTATCAACGTAAATAATTGGAATACCTTGGCTTATGAGCGTTGATGGATCTGTCACATATTGCCGTGGTGGCTCCCAATTACACAAAAGTAAGGATACAATGGCAAAAAGTTGATACATACCCAGCCTACTAGTTATTAAATAACAACCACCTTCCCATCACCTCCACCATCACCCAAAAACTATTGTTTTCATAGCTCAACAAACAATCTTTATCCGTTCGGTGTTCTTCACCTTCTAGTTTTGAGGACCGCTAACAGTTTTGCATTCGATGCTAAATTCGGATTAGAGATTTGCCAGACTGCTCGCAATATTTGCCACATGCAAACCACGCAAAATACACTTTTATGTCGCAGCTGCGTCAATATACGCTGCAACTACCTAGTGCTGGGCTACATACATATCGCCAAACCAATTTAGATTTCTACTGTTGGACATTTTTTCTTTAATGAATTGGACAGGATAAAAAACTGTTTTACACGCATGCATAAATATGCTTAATTGAATCTAAAAATATAAACTATGTATTTTATATAGTTAAGTAATCCATGGTTCTGCTGCTAAATTAAAGATGGCTGCCCACTTAGCGCATGCGTACTTCAGTACTAAAGGCCTGGCTACACTAAGCGTGTTCTGCGTGCGTTTTTTGCGAGCTTGCATGTTTTGCGTATATTAGATAAACGTTAATAAAACCTTTTATGATAATTCAATAATTAATTTTTTCTATAAAAATATGACAAAAACAAAACATTATATCGTTTCCTTCTAGAACCATATTATGCAAATCACGCAAACTCGCAAAAGCAAAAAACGCACGCAGAAAACGCGTCCTGGTAGCCAGGCCTTTACAATTTGCAACTCAGCTCCGCCGCGTGTCTCGTGGGGCGGGCTTGGAATTGTTATTTTGTCATTGAAAATATGGATGGTTGAGGTAGTTTTATCATAAACGCATTCAGTTTATATTATGTAACTATTGAATAACTTCGTATGTGTCGATATTCCGTATTCTTGATAGTAAAGAAAACTTGTAGCACGCCGAAAATGTCTAGTCCTGTGTAATGCTTTACTGGCTTTACCACTGCTTCATAAAGTATCAATCAATATTTTTTTTTTTTGCATGGCTGATCACCAGCTATTTAAGTTTGGGTATCACAATTGATTTGCAAATTTTGTTCCTTTTCGATGATGCTGATAATATGTGTGTGCAATTTTGCATGTTTCTTTTTGCAAGTGCCAAGCAGATAAATGAATTTTTATAAGTCCTCTGGTAGCTTCATTTGTAACAGAGCTTGTCTTTTCTGTACTTAAATTATCATCTTTACACCGTATTTATATAAATATCTACAACTTTGTTGAGTTCAGTATAGATTTAGTAGTTTTCTATGATTTTTGGTATTTTCTTAGTGTATTTGGTTGGCATCTGTTTGGTATCAGTTTCCAAAAATGACTTAAATTGATATCACATATGTATAAATTTTAGATAACATCTTGATTGAATCGCGTTGAGTTAAATCATGAGTTGAGTCATTCCCTGAATCACTGATAATGGGATGAGTCGTGATTGAGTTGAATCACAGGGTCCATGAGTCGTGATTGAATCGCTTGGAAAATCAGACTGTTTGATTGAGTTATGATTGAATCGGTCATTTCATCAAGTGAGTCGTGATTGAATCGATTGAATTTTTTTGAATCGTTTACAAGTCTGCTTGAGAGCGTATATGCATCGCTCCAGCCTCCAACATAGGCATAGAAAACGATTTTTTTATTTTACTCGGTATCTTTGTTACGGGCGTACTGGCACCCAGCGCCCGCATGCGTCTTTTTTTCCATCGCCAGCAGCTCCAGCATATGTCTTCAGACTTCAGCCTCCCCCGCTCCTGTTCCTTATCAGCCACCAAGTTGTGCTAGAATCCGATTAATTTATCTTGCGTGAATGCTGCTAGCTCTGTTATAAATTCCTTTCGGAGGCTCTCCAGCACAGTTCTTTTGGCATCATTTTCTGGACCCTGCACCTGCTCTCCATGATGCCACCATCCTCGACATCCAGAATGTCGTCATCGCCGGGCCCTTAACATCTTGCTCTTCAGGATCCAGTCCCAAGCCACCACTGCCCCGCACGGTCGCACCACCCCGATCATTCTCATGCGGAAGGTATTTGAGAGACGGCTAGATCATGGTCCTTCTGAATTTCGTAAAGGAAATTTAGTAAAATATCCTACGTCAAGGTTATCCAATCTGTCATGGATACTCAAAATTCAAAGAAGCCCATACGCACCTGGCTCCACTTCCATAGTTGGGTTCATTATTGTCTTTTTTCACGCAAGCAGCAGGGCTGCGGAGTCGGAGTCGGAGTCGGAGTCGGAGTCGGAGTCGGTCGGAGTCGACAGTTGTGACCGGAGTCGGAGTCGGAGTCGGAGTCGATTTTAGAAACCCGAGCCGGAGTCGGAGTCGGAGTCACCGAAAATCTGTCGACTCCGCAGCCCTGCTAGGTCTGCGGAGTCGGAGTCGGGAGTTGGAGTCGGTCGGAGTCGACAATTCTGCCCGGAGTCGGAGTCGGAGTCGGAGTCGCCGAAAGTCCATCGACTCCGCAGCCCTGGCAAGCAGTAAAAGACAAACATTTGTATTTGCCTCAAAATCAAACTTATGCTTTTGGTTGCCACCCTGATCGGGTTAATAATGATGAACTCAATGGAAAGGTGAAGCATCACACATTTTTGCATTGGGATTTGCAAGTGGCCTATAAAATGACCCTAGAGTTATTATCGGTGTTGTTGAACAATAAATGGCTAAATACGCACTACGCAGTGAGATGGAGAGCTAAAATGAAAGCTTTAATAGTAGGTGCTACTTGTTTAACGCTATTGTATGGTAAGTGTAGGCACTTGAGAGCGTATATGCATCGCTCCAGCCTCCAACATAGGCATAGAAAACGATTTTTTTATTTTACTCGGTATCTTTGTTACGGGCGTACTGGCACCCAGGCACCCATTCCTCTAAAAAAAAAACGATTTGGCAAATAAAGAATGTATTTTCCTAACCCTGACGGTGGCGGGACTGTTGCATACCTAATCGCAGCAAATCCCCTCTGAATCAAGGCCGTATGGCATGCAGATTACAGGCAAATTATGAGGGGGGGTCGCCCCGTATGTCCCTCCAATGTCCGTTAGTTAGTTCACGTGCCGCATCGTTTAGGTTATCTGCGCGATACGCGTGTAGGTAAATATGTAGGGGCGGCTCAGTGGCTTGCACGGCTAAAAACAAATCAGGGAAAAAGAAATATACTACAAACCTTGTGCATGAACTGCATTAGGTACCTATTTTTTTCTGCTCGTCGTCGGAATTCATCCGTTTCAATGCATGCTAAGCTGGTAAGCGAGCAATAAAGATAACTCCTTATCACCGTCCTCCACATAGAGACCGCGTTTTGGTAGGCGGCAAATGACAATTGGGAGCTGTTTAAGTTCATACAGGCACCCCTCCAAGCATGAGCATCGTTTCGTTTTGTATGGACCTGGTAGGGCCCGAGCCCAAACAATAATTTCGGCATTTTAACATTTGTGCTACATGACGTTATATGACGTTACATGAGAAAAATGGCTTTGATATCCGGAAATTACCCATTTGAGCCTTAGAAATAATATTGAGAAAGTGACCCCAGTGCATTCAAGGATGCTTTGTAATTTGTGAATTACAGTGACTCACTAACAAGCATCACAGATAAAAAGCTAATGGCACATATATAATGGAGAAGCTCATCGATAGCGGTCATTGGCATAGGCGGCGGAACGGGGAGGGCACCGGGGCACCGTGCCCCCCCCCCCCTTTGATTGAGGCATTTTAACATTAGCCCTATGGGCGTTGCCTGGAAAGAATGGGACCAAAAGTCGGCAGTGCCCCCCTTAATTGAAGGTGTTCCGCCGCTTCTGGTCATTGGGAAGGATCCGGTCACTGACGGATCGAAAGGGAACATTTGATTTGTGCATTTTCTTATTCCCCATTATCAACAACAAAGCTCCACCAACAGGTGAGGTCAGGGATGTCCGAGAAGAAAATAAGAGGCCATGGCAAGTGGCGTCGTTGACCGGTCACACCGACACCGCCGTTCTCAGCTTCATTTCCTGGCAAGGCAAGCTGGCAGGCGCAGCCCGCCGCGTGCGGGGCGAGCGGCCGGGTCGGTCGGCTTGCGTGTTTCTTTTTTCCAACCAAAGGAAGGCGCTATACCCGAAGATGCTTCTTGGTAAACAAACCAAACAAAAACAAACATAACCTAACCTCACCTCACCTGACCTAACCTACAACCTACAACCTACAACCTAACCTACAGACCTACAACCTACAAACCTACAACCTACAAACCTACAACCTAACCTACAACGCGCCAAGAAGTCCGGCGGGCGGCGGGGATCGAACCCTAGTTATCAGATCACGAGGCGAATGTGCTCACCACTACACCACGCAGCCAGCTGGCCGGTGAGAGGTGTAAGTCACTTTTAAATGACGCAATGGGATATTCTCCGTATAGCGCCTTCCTTTGGGTGGAAAAAAGAATTACGCGGTCGGCTTCACAGCGCGCCACAGTCAGCTGACGGCGCCCGCAGTCAGCTGGCGCCCGGCCGCAGTCAGCTGGCTGCCGGTCGCGGTCGGTCGGTCGGTCGGTCGGCGGCCGTGTCACGCTTTGGAGTCTGGGGCCGCGCCGGTGCGTTGACTCGCGCCTGGTTATGGTCCGCGCCGGTAGGTGGCAGCAGCGGCGCCCGTGGATCGAAGGTCGGCCGCCGCCGCGCCGTCGCCGCCGCCGCCGCTGCCGCTCGACTCGCGGTCCCCAGCCGACGCTGCGGGCGGTGAAGATGCTTTCGTGGGTCACCCCGCGGCCGAGGGCGGCGAGCGTCGTGTTAGTGAAATAATGATTATTGTGGAGTGGTCTGAACAATATTTTCCGTTAACTGCATCGTAATATATGGTTTAACTATTATTCAACCCGCGCTTTTGTAGGGGTTTAGCAAGGGATGTAAAGTGGATTTGGCAACAACCATTTATCTCGAAAATAAGAAGACTGATAAAGCGCAGAAAGCAACAAATATTTTAGAATTGCACAAGTATATTTTTTTCGATCCGATCATCGATCGGATGCGGATGCGTAACACTGCAGGTCACCAAAAGTAAAAAGATCATTAATGAAATTCCCGATTGGGACAGTTTCCATAAATCGGCGATGGCATTCGTGAACCAAAGGACCTAGAGTCGCGGAGAAGCGCATTCTATAGACCTTTCAAACACTGGCGGATCCAGACTTTCGTTTTGGGGGGGGCCAACTCCTGCAAGTAACCAAACCTAGGGTACCCCCAAATCCTGTTTTCTCATCGGATTTAGGCCACTTATTTTTTCGTCACAGCCCTGAAACGATATTTTTTTTAACTAAAAATAAAAAAATAGAAATGGTAGCCCACCCAACCCGAGCCTAAATATTACTTTGAAAACACTTCGAATTGCTTTTGTCGACCAATTAGCCCGCTCCGGGTCGGTGCGTGGCGCAGCCTTCGCGGGCTGGGAGGTGTCGGTTGGACCCCCTGCCGTTCGGCCCCTGATTAAGCTAGAGCTCGCGGAAAAAAAAAACAGGCGTGTTGCCCGTGAGTGACGAGACGAAGCCGATGATACCCGATTTTAAGGTCCTTGGTCATTGGTTGACCTTCCAGGGCGGTGTTTCACGGTCGTGCTGACAGCCGCTGACAGCGCATTCCGCGAGCTAAGGTCAGCGTTCGGTAGTGTTGTGGGTATAGGCTTGTTGATGTCTCCATTGAAACCAAAAGTGCCATCAGCGCTGGCAGCGGCTGGCAGCGTGCCGTGAAACACCGCCCAGGTCAGGTCACAGACCCAAAAGACGGGAAAATCAGGACCTGTCAGAACCTCCTAAAGTAAGGCTGTAATACGTTTTTTTGTGCTGATCACAAATTTCATGTTAGTTTGGATCATAGATAATGTCTTCATGCGTTTAGACCATGTCGGGGCAGGTCAGGTCAGATCAACCAGTAGGAGTACTTATGGGCGTCCGTATAGCAGGTGTCCACTACCACTGGCAGCTACGTTACATGATACGAAGGCATCAAAACTACTTCGTAAATGTTCAAATGGCTGCAAAATGCTAAATTCAAAATCAGCTAAACGAAACTATCCTAGAAACATGTTAAACTCGGAAAAGTGCACCGAGGTCATCAAAGGTCAATGACCTGACTTGACCGTAAGGTGACATTGGCATCCGCCCTAATGCGTGGGAGCAACATCATATCACATGTTTGAGCGTTTTAAACCACGAAAAGACTATAAAAGCGCGGATAATGTGAGCCGACATACGCCGAATCGCTATTCCGGCCAAACATGGCCTCCAACATGGCCAAACAGTCTCGAGAAATAGGCCACAAGTCAAAGTTCACTTGGGTCAGGGTCATGAAATTTTCAGACTTTGTCACCATGAGGGTACTAAAGTTTCGTCGCGATCGGCTTCATGATACCTTACACGATAACTTCACACGTCGATCGAGAGTTAAAGCATGGATGAAGGAGAACCAGGGGATGAAGGTTCTTTCATCCATGGTTAAAGTGTGCAATAAGAACTTCTTGGGTGAAGACAAGACCAACACTTTTATCAAGCTCACAGATTTTAATGATACGGTATTTTCTCTCTACCTACTACGCCCTTCTCACATTCATTTTTCTTAAGTGTTTTTGGGGACAAAAAATATATGTTGTTCCCCTTTCAGGCTTGGGGGCATGACCCCGTGGCCCCCCTGGATCCGCTAGGCCGAAACTAACTAGGTCGTTTTCAAACGGTCTGATATTTCAGGTCATAGTTTGCAAACGGCCGGTGTTTTCAGGTAGTTTCATATGGCCTGACTGGGCCAGGCCGTTTGCAAACGGACCGAATTTTCATACGGCCTGTAACATATATTCAGATTTCGACATCTGTCGTAGCATCAAATGCTGATGTGGCGCACTCAAAAGCCGGAATTGGTCCTTGGATGCCGTAAGGACCCTTTTAAGAAATAAGTGACCCGACTGACCCTTAGAGATTGGCCTGAGCTGTGACCGAAATAAGTCTTTTACTGTTTCGCAGGAAGGGACAAAAAGGTCCCTCATATGCTTCTTGTACAATTACGAAACAAAACAAGTTTTTTTTTTCAACGAAAACTCAGTGAGTTTTCCTAAAAAATTTATTGCGCATATTCCGTGAATGAAAAGTTGCCGGGTCATGTCAGGTCAGGCTGCCACAGCAAGTTTGTTAACTTGACAGCTCAATCGATATTTATGCAATAAGACCTTCTCGGGTGACGATAAGACATGACGACACTTTATGAAGGAAGCTAGTAAACCCGGTAGTTTCTCCATAGGCGCGGGAACCGGGGGGAGGGGGCAGTGGTGGCAGCTTGCCCCCCCCCCCCCAACTCTGGGGCCGTGCGGGCGGTGCCCCCACAACTTTCAGACAGAATACCGCTCCTTTTTGCAAATGTTTTCTTTTTTTGTTGAAAAAGCCAAGGGATGAAAAATAAGTGGCCTAAAACCGGCGAGAAAACTATATTTGGGGGATCCTAGGTTGATCTCTATCATGGTGTGACCTCCCCCCCCCCCCCGTCTAAAAGTAGTTCCCGCGCCCCTGGGTTTCTCTACGCTATTGAATCACGCTACTGATTCTAGTAAGTATCTACTACACAACCTTCTCACATTAATTTTTCTTCGAGCGTTTTGGGGGGCCAAAAGATATGTTGGCCCCCTCTTTCAGGCTTTTTGGGCCCATGGCCCCGGTGGCCCCCTTGAATCCGCCAGTGGGGGCGGTGCCCCCACAACTTTCAAACGGAATACCGTCCTTTTTTGCAACTGTTTCTTTTTTTTTGTTGAAAAAGCCAAGGGATGAAAAATAAGTGGCCTAAAACCGGTGAGAAAACTAGATTTGGGGGGACCCTAGGTTGATCTCTATTATGGTGTGCTCTCCCAGTCTGAAAGTAATTCCCGCGCCCCTGACTTTCTCTACGCTATTGAATCACGCTGCTGATTCTAGTAGGTATCTACTACGCAACCTTCTCACATTAATTTTTCTCCAAGCGTTTTGGGGGGGGCCAAAAGATATGTTGGCCCCCCCTTTCAGGCTTTTGGGGGGGCCATGGCCCCGGTGGCCCCCCCCCCCTGGATCCGCCAGTGCTTTCAAAGCTCTTTTGCTAACACGTCCTTATAATTTGACACATCCCTGATATGCTGTGACAAAAAAAAAACATCAAAATAGACGGATTTTGCCGAAACAATGTTTCAAATAATTCTGTCTTATAATTGCTAAGCCACAAATTTATGACCTGACCTCAGGTTACATATTACAAATCTGTGGTTCACTAGCAGCTTATACTGATACTATGATCTATACTCTGTTCCGTTTCAAGCTTGCAGCCGAAGTGCCCTAGTACATATAATGAACCGAATTTCAATCGTCAATGAGATAATCTGAAGGAATGACATGGTCACAAAGTTTTTAGAGGCATTGTTATTCCAATTGACCTGGCGACCTGACTAGGTGGCCTGGGTCAAAATCTTTAACACACGATGCAAAAATGAGGCATGGTAACTGATAATCTATATTATTAAACGCTCCGTAGGTAAACTTGGTTGATATATGTAATGATATTGACTGCTGACCGCATTTTTCACATTTAATTTGCTTCTGAGGGATTGCATATGTTTTGTTAATGACACCATTACAACGGGAACATAAATCCACGAGTGTTTTAATCTTTTTCAAATTTCTTTCGAGCCACTACATATTTAAAGACATTTGTTACTGAGCTGAGGTAGGCCATGTAATACAATGAATAATGTATGGGGCAGGGGCAATAATACTGAATACACAATATCGCCCTCTGTAACGCCACCGTAGCCTTCTGGAAAAGACCTCAACAGGTGTGATATGGCCCTTGGCTACGCCTCGGTCGAAAATAAGATCGAAACGCACAAGGAATCGTTTCAGACAAAATAAAATGTACCCATTCTGAACTTTATTATCATGATATCATATATGGATTTTAGATTTTTAAGATAAACGTCTGGAGCTGCAGCTGGAGTCGGAGCCGGAGTCGGAGTCGATTTTTGAAGTCGGAGTCGGAATCGGAGTCAGAGTCATCCAAAAATTCATCGTTTCCTCAGCCCTGCCAGAAAAGCCCAATATGCCGTTAGAAAATCGTAACAGCAGTGAGCTCATTCAGTGTCAATGAGCGTATACGATATACGGGAAGGAAGACCAGCAAGGCACGGCCACTTGAAAGAAAATGTTTCCTGGCTTTTTGGCAGGAGGTTGGGCCAGACATGCCTTTCGGGGATCTATGCACTTTTCTCTGAAGTCGGTGCCGAATTTAGCGTGCGCGCTAGTGTCTGATCGTTCATTTCTGTTCAATTGAGAATGGAAGGATAAATCCTTTTACTGCGACATGCGGCGATGTTTGTATGAATCCGTTGCTGGATCGATCCTATCAAAATACACGTGTTTCGATTTATTACAAAAATTATTGGATATGAATTGAAAATATTTGAAAATCAGGTTCATCAGAACGAAAAGTTAGGCTATAAATACGGCAAAAGAAAACACGTACGTTTGCACAATTCTGTTTCGGGAATGAATCGTGAAAGGCAAATGAATGAATGAATGAATGAATGAATGAATGAGTGAGTGAATGAATGAATGAATGAGTGAGTGAATGAATGAATGAATGAGTGAGTGAATGAATGAATGGATTAATATGCCTGACACCTTTTTATGCGCTGAAAATCTACACGGCTGGAAAGCAGATGTAATATACTCGTACTGATAAAACTTGATCGATTAAATATGTCTGGGCTCCCTTTCAGCCTAAATGCAAGTCGTTCGAGATGTGACGTGTGTACTGTGTCCGTCATTTAGAGCGCCTTGTCGTGCAATTTTAAGCACCATAATCTAACTGTATTGAAGAACAGTAATAAGTACCTCATGCCACTACGACGCCTTGTCAAAATTGGTCGTATCATTTTTTCTTTTTTCTTTTTGTGCACTGGCCATAAAGGAAAGTGTAATGATGGACAAATATGGTTACAATGCAATTCCAGCTTGCACCTACATAGATATCACTGACGACCTCTGACCGGTCACAGGTCAGCTCAGTCGGGGTCTAATACCCAGAACAGAGCAGATTCGGGCCGAGTCCTCCATATAAATAAACAACTGCGCCACAGCCCGGCGCCAGCCAATTGCTCCGTCTCCAGCGATGTATCCACGGAGCCCATGCTCATTCTCGAGTCACTCCGGCCGTGAGCGTCGGCTTCCGCTCTGGCCTCTGATGAATTATTAATACCTCGGTCACAGGTGAACGGAACGTGGCGATTTCCTTCCCCGGGTGGAGGCCAACGATTATTTACTTGGACGAGTCCACGGAGGTCCACGGGCGGGGAGGCACCTTCTGCGAGATCAATACAGCGCCGACTGAGCCTCTCCGGCAGAGGGAAGGAGTGGAGAGAGAGGGAGAGCTGGGGCGCCCGGAGACTCCTCCCAGCCACGTGTGCAAAAACCTATCCAATACGCCCCCTGGCCGCCACTGAGCGACTCCGACGTCAGATGTCGGCATCGGTGTAGGTGGCTGGTAATGGACGGTGGCTGATAATGGATGATAACACCAGTGATGGGAGTGGACAATCAGCCAGCGTCAGTGGTTAGTGACTTTTACGCAGTATCATTTGTGGATTTGAAGAAAGTGCTTAAAATTTGTTTTGTAATTTCGTTGCATTTTTTGGTGATATATTTTGCCACTATTCATAAGATCTTTAGTATCCCAGTGTTAGAGCAAAAATTAATAAACACTTCAGGAAAATTTATATAAGAGCTATCCGTCACGTAAGGAAACCTACATCATTTTAGAGTGAATCGCATCACCGGCAGGTTGAGCTGCGTCAAGTCTCAAGTTTGCATGGCGCTTTGATCTAAGCTCATGGATGCAATGAGGTGTCTTCTAAAAGCATTTAATTAATGAACTATAATAAAACCAGTAGCACACACCTTTGCAGAAAGGAGGCCAAATATGAATGAAAATCATACTGAAAGCACCATTCTTTGCAACCAAAAATAAACGTTTGTGTAATTTGTACGGAAAGGTAAGCAAAGGCAGTTGGCGGCGGAACACTGTCAATTAAGGGGGGACTGGGCACTGCCGACTTTTGGTCCCATTCTTTCCATGCAACGCCCATAGGCTATAATGTTAAAATGCCAAAATCAAAGGGGGCACGGTGTCCCGGTGCCCCCTCCACCCGTTCCGCCGCCTATGAGCAAAGGAATGTCATTCACGTTACAGGTAAAAACAAACGCATTATGCTAAAAAAAAACTTGTCCAGAAATCTGTGAATTTCCGTCGCACATGAATAGCCCAAAGCTGCCCGCACGCCCCCCCCCCCCATAATTTACCAATGTGCGGGGATCTCATATGTAGGTGGAGCGTTGTGAAAATGTCAGAGGGTGCTTTTAAACGTGTTCGAACGGCGCCGTACAATTCCTGCGTGTAGTAAAGTTGTACTTGCATGCGCTTCCCAGCAGCTCTGTCTACACGAGTGTGTTTCACGAGGGTATCCAGAGAGATTAGGATCATTATTTAGGTAAAATTTTCAATTTCAGGGAGTGCTTTTGACAGTGACGGGTGCTCGAGCACCATCAAAACACCTCATTCTCCAGTCTCCACCCCTGCTCGGGATAGCGAAAGGAAGGCTGTTGCCGATAATCACAAAGGCTACGGGGTAAATAACTACACCATTGCAAAGGCCACTCCGATAGCATATCACTAAAAATGCCTTTTGAACTTGAACTGCTCAGGATCAGAAAAGTCGCTGGTTCACCACTAACCCGGACTGTTACCATTTGACATCGGGTTTTCCGTTTTACGACTTAACCAATGCGCTTCAGACTAAGCCCAGCTCTCTTGGCTCCGCAATCCGCATGTAGGCCGTGAAAGTTGAAACTCGCGACTGTCCAGCAGCTGAAAGCCTGAAAGTTGCTAGGATCAAGTTGGAGCGAGGAATTGACAGCCGACGTGCTAACTGCTCTATCATGCGAGACCGCGTACTTAAATCCACGCTTCGTTGAAGAGCATTTAGCGATGGAACGATTTGGTAACCAAAATCATTATTTGTACTCGTTCATCTATGCCTGGCTTCTAAACATGAGACGTTGAAGGACTCAACACACGAAACGGATTGACCAAGACATCAAGTGCTGTCCTTCGTCTTCTATTTTTGTCAATAGGGTGATCATTGTCACCGCTAGATAGGCGATCGCTACTTGGCAAAAGCTGTCGGATTGGCGCCGTTTTTGTCTCTGGCGTCGGCGCGCCCATCTTGGCGCGGCGGCGGCGAGCAGCCCCGAGTCGGAGGGAGGTCTTTGTGGCGCGCCGGGGACCTTTGTGGCGCGCCGGGGACCTTTGTGGCGCCCTGGATCAATGGAGCCGCGAGGGGAAGACGACTAGTACGGCCGCGGAGGAAAGGAGGGGAGCCGGCCGCGCACCGGCGACAAATCAGCATACGAAGGGAGGGTGTCCCGAGAGGCTTCAAAGTGGCTGCAGCAGCCCGTTAGGTTGAAAAAAAACTGCAGGAGCCAGCAGTTTCAGGCGTCGCATTGCAGCAGCCACCGGAGGCTAAGTGGTTGTAGAGGTAGTAATGACTACAGTATTCTCAGACTGTCAACAAAACGTAAAATCGTAGTTAACTATTCCATCAAACATTTCTCCTGTATCATCATGATGCAAGCGCCACGTGCCTCGCACTCGGTTGCAAGGGCTGGAAATGAGGAATGACCGCTTGTGAGACGGTGGCGTGTTAGCTTGCACACCTAGCGTGCGAGTAGTGACGTCTCTGTAGGTCTGGGTTAGAGGTCTGCACCGGCCGGCTGCAGCCGCGGCTGGCTGCAGCCCCACGGCTGTGGGCCGGGGCGGCTGCAAATATCTCCAAGAACACGGCTACGAAGAACACGGCCCCCCCCCTGGCGTTTCGAAACGGAAGGTCGTAGAGCTTAGCGGAAAAAACCAACGGATTGCTCTCAACGAGATCTCGCGATTGGTGGTATATTTTTTGGTCCTAGGTCAACATTTGACCTACTTATGACCGGTCAAAGGTCAAATTTTCCGAAAAAATCAAACTTTTTCAACTTTGCGCAACGATTGCGGCAAAACGGTGAGAGATATTAACTTCAAACCTTCAACAACGTATTCCCCACTCAATTCTGCATCATATATGGTGTTTTTGGTGTATTTACCCTATAAAAGTAAGAGGCCTATTGCTGATGAGTGATATGGTGTCACATCACCCTCCGGTGTTTGTCCCGATTCGTCGGCTGTTGACCACTGCTCCGCTATAAATACTGTAGGTAACGACTCAGAAAAGATATGTGGATATCCACTGCAATGTGGATAGCATCAGCAGAAAACCTCGGGACTCGGTACACACTTCGTGAAAATCCGGCCGGAGGCTGTACCTCTTATGACGTCATAACTCCGTGACCTGACCTGACCCGGTCAATTTTCTTGCACCACACGATAGCCAATGCTTGACCCCAACATGCATGGGAAGTTTCATCATGATCCATCAAACAATGTGGGTATCACCGGCAGAAAACCTAGGGATTCGGCGCACACGTTTGGTAACTGTCGGCCGGAGGCTGTACCTCTTATGACGTCATAACTCCGTGACCTGACATGACCCGATCAATTTTTTTTCGGCAAAAGATGCGCAAAGGTTGCCCCAGAGGGTATTGAAAATTTCAGCCCGCTACGACAAGCCGTTTAGCGTGCACTTCGAAAAAACCTCAGGGGGGGGGTTGATACAACCCCCCCCCCCTAGGCGTTCTAGGGTTAAGTACTCAAATATAAAATTTTAAATCCTTAATCTTACATTCTGATAAGCAGTGTAGCCTGTAAAAATCATGCAAAGGATGCCCAGCAACATTGAAAGTGGTGAAGCCTTTGAAAACCTGTAATGGTTTTACCATTTGCTGTAGGGGAGTTTGCACTCTGGTACAGAATACTAATTATAGGTATCAATTGTTCCTTCATCATCAAGAGCTTGACAGTTTCAGAAAATGCAACATGTTGCATTGTCACATCCCTCTCAAATCAATCTCACCTGGTCATTAGGAGAGCACCTTACAGCTATTGAAGACGAGCGTTCAATAATTCCTTCAGGTAATAGAAAAAGAAATCACGCCTAGGTAAAGGCAGGTAAAGGCTTCATAAAATATTATCTAAAATAACTCTTAGATGTATTTCTGGATTTTCGGCAAGACCAATTACATACAGGGTGGAAAGTAATTACGCGAACATGTATTTTCTTACAATTTCGCCCGTCAGTGGAGATTTTGTATGAGCGCGGGCTGTTATGGAACATGACTGGTCGTGTTTGTTGTCGCCTCATCTAACAAAAGTGACCTTACTTTGAAAAATGACTTGGAAGGTCTACAACACCTCTCGGCTTCGAGTGGTGCTGACGCCATACGCTGCTCAAGACCAAAATGGGCAAAGAGCTCAATTTGAAGTTGCCAGGGAAAGCGTTTGTGATTATTTTGGCTGGATTGGTGCGGAAGGGACTCGGAACGGTCTCGGCACCAGCATTACTCAATTACACGTTTGGTTGAAGCATAATAAAACTTAAGAGGACTTAAAAAGCAAAGCCGTTGGCGGCAGTAAAACCTCGGCGAATTCAGGCGCCGAATGGGTGGTCACCAGTTCCGCGACCAAACGACAACAGTCGACCCGAAAACAGGCGAAATGGTTTACTTTGACCGGGTACCCGATCTAAGATATCACGATTCATACATAAATCCGTGAAAATTTGAAAATCAAGCCTTACAAACAATCGAGATGGCCAAAATTCATGAATTAACAGCAGGATTGTCAATTTAAGTTTTCTAAAGACCGCCAAACCTGAACAGAGGAGGACAGGCAGCTGGCTTTGTGGTTGGGTGAGACATCTTCGAAGCTATTTCATCCGTCAAACCTGCAGAACAACGCGTTGGGGGCTGCTGATGCGTCCGACGTCCCGCCCGTCCCAACCTTCAAACATCCGGCAAAGGAACACACATCAGCGTGTTATGAGCGCCCGGATGGTGTCAGAATTGCATGTAGTGACCAACAAGGCCACCAAAAATAAAGTATACAACTAGTGGAACATCCTTCCAGACGAGTCTCTTTATCTAATCCATCAGTGCACCAAAAGGGGCAAAATGATTCAGCGCACTTTTGTGCCCGACGCAAAGAAACTCTTCTTCATGATTGATAAAGTCCTTCCTACGGCCAAAAAGACGCAAGACTGGTGCTTTGAGAACCCGTTCTTCTTCTAGGCATATAATGGTCAATCTGGGAATAGCCCAGACCTCAATTTGATCAAAAATATCCAGGCGACTCTTCAGGAGAGCGTCTAAGAGCTGCTAGTAGCCACCAACATCGATTGCCTCACCAGACAGCTCCAGGAGGCGTGGACCAGTGTTGCCGTTGGGAATTTTCGACACGTACCAGATTCTGAGTGAAAATGTACCAAAACGAACCTATTTCGTACCATATGGGGTATGCCAATGTACCAAGTTATGTACCATTGTATAAAATACATCAAAACGTCATAAATCAGCAAGATTCTACATCAATTCCGGTCAATTCCTGTGTTTGGTGCTCATATTTGGATATATGCGACATCTACTGTCCGTATCCAATTCATAATATGATTTGCTTTAACCGCATTGATGTTACGTACAGCCCACCGCTAAAGTAATGTAGGGTTTTACCAATCTCAACGGCTGGCTTTGACTAGCGATTGTTTAATGCGGAGTGATCGAAAAGAAGATGGCAATAGCTGAAGTTGCAGCTGCAAGGGTGACGATACATATAAGCTACATTCAAAGTTTCATTGTAGTCTGGCTAATCGCTCCTAAGCTTCAGAAGCAGAACATACCCATGACTGAAACCCCACATTACTTCTGCTGTGGACTGTACCAAAGTCAGGATAACAATAATTTTAACTTCTCATACCTAGTATATTGCTAAGGAGTATAGTTATAGTTCGTTTTTTCAACACCGGTTTGGCTCCAAGTTTATTATCGAAGCTCTCACGTTAGTTTTGGCAACTTCAGCGTCTGGCCAATAATTTATTACGGGTAAAATATTCAATTTCAAATTATGCGGTAAATACATGCAAATATGTATCTTCAAAAATCATCATACTATGATGACGTCACTGGTGGCAGCTGGCAGCTAATATCCCTACGGTGGCTTAACCGGCGCCCGGATGGGGGTCCTGGATTTCCACGCCCTGCTGGGGGGGGGGGTGTTTGAACACCCCCCTTCTAACTCGGCTCCTGGGCCACGTAGCGATACGCGGAAGGCGGCGTTCGAAAGAGCGTCAAAAATAATGAGGAAATCACTTCGGTCAATTTTTTGGTCAGGTCAAAGGTCAGGTCACCAGAGGTCATTGAAAGCAAAATTTCGCCGATTTCCAGGTCGAATGTCGACAATTTCCAAGAAGCCAACGCATAACTCGGGAACCAATAGACCTACAGCGCCGCGGAAAAGCGCATTCGATAGCCCTATTAACGCCCTTTCTGAGTAATTTCTCAGATTTGACCTAACGTCAACGGTTTTGCCTGCAGGGGCAAAAACTGCAAAAATAGCCGATTTTTTTTCGGAAACAGTTTTTCTGCAATAACGTTTGACCCAAGCCTTGTACGAGATTTCTTTTACCGGCATCGTGTTCCTCTCGTCAAGACGCATCGAATGAACTATAATTTGACCTTGAAAGGTCAACTTGAAAATTTGACCTCAGGTCAAGGTCATGACCTGACCGGAAAGGGTCATGTTGCATATCAGTCGATCCGTATCGTCGAGCTGAACACATCTAAGGCGTTTTCATCGCTCTAGCATGCCTCTATCAAAAGTTATTTGCGAAAAACTGTTAGATACCATTCGTGACCTAAGATGAGCTCAGGGCATAAACAGGGGTCACGGACACCATTTTCATGTTCAGTGTGTCTAAGCCACTTGTAATTCAGTGTTAAGGAGTGTTTATAATGGCTTTCGTCCAAAAGAGGCGCATTTCAATTTTCTCCCATTGACTTATAATGGGGAGGTCGCAAAATTGACCTGACCTTAGGTCATCGATATCAAAATTCTGATATATACATTTTGTACATGCTATTGCTCTTAGCAATCGCTGAAAGTTTCAAAGAGATCGGTCACTCGGTGTAGCTATGATAGACATTGAAACTTTTTATGAGGTGAGGTCATTTCAAGTGACCTGGTGACCTGACCTTGAATGACCTTGGTCTGAAATTTTCACAACATGTGTAGAATTGATGTATGATAAGGTGTACCAAAAACGGCGGCGCGTTTTTTAGATATTCGCGAAAAACCACAAGGGGGGTGTTCAAACACACCCCCCCCCCCCCCCCCCCAGCAGGGCGCGGGTTAATGTGTCGACGAATTTAAGGAAAATTTCAGTTTCATTGTTACCGAGGTCGGAACGGAGTAAACAATTCTGTCCGTAATAGGTACCGGTTATACATTACATTGAAATGCAAGTTCGACAGCATGACATCATCACTGTTCCAATGTTAAGTTCTAAAAAGTGCGCATGGAATTTATCGGGAATAAATCACACGTTAGGCGACGTTCGATTTTCTCAAGCTCAGTTTTTGGTCGTTTCGCTGGGTAAAACGGGTGCTTAGTCGAAAAATGTAGTTGGATTCAAACTTGTTTTGAAAAAAAAACGAACTATAGGAACATGCTTAGGAAGATGCTTATTTAAGTGGTCTTCCTGTTACAGCATATTCGTTTTAATATTGATTCTGATTGATTTTTGGATTCAGAAATATATAAATTTAACGTAAGAAAGAAATGCTTGCGCGAAACCGTGAAATGTACCAGATTTGGGCCTCAGTGTACCAGCGTACCAGAAAGTGTTGAAATGTACCAGATCTGGTACAATCGTACCATAGCGGCAACACTGGCGTGGACTAAGCTTTGGCCAACAGTGCTTGACATACTCATGTCAATTATGCCTGAACGCCTTTGTCAGTGTATCGCACATAAATAGGAATATATGAAAAGATGAAATTTTCATGTCACCGCCGCTTTTTCCATTGCTATAAGACGAAAAAGTATGTTCGTGTAATTACTTTCCACCCTGTAATATAAAACTGGCGCTTTATGTTCTAACTGGTGTGTGAGTGACCGCTAACAGAAAATGCTGATCAACGAAGCCAATGAAATTAGATTTTAAGTGAGCATGAACCTTACTTACGGTTAATTCACATGATGGTGAAAACCCTGAACACGTAATTCATATGGCGGTGAAAACCCTGAACACAATATTTCTTACGCGAGCTGTTGACTTTACTAATAAAATGACGTCTTCTTCTGAAAACGTAAAAATTTGATAATCAATCTTTGTTTGAGAGCAAGTTTTCAACTGCATAGCATTATTATTAATTAATTGTAATTTTTATGGCTGTTTATAGTGACACAAAACAATTTATTGCCTTTTCTTTGCTATTGACGTCATTAAAAACTCAAGTAAAATTTTTGATTGAAAGAGGCAATTGTGGCTCGCACGTCCTTGGGGATTTGAGCGAAGATCATTATTTGGAAAAATCAAAATAGATGAATGTTTTTCTTTCTTGGATGCTCACTAGTGTTTTGATGCCTTGCATATCAAATTAGTTTGAGACTTGCTCAGAAGGCTGCTTCAAGCCTGGCATATCACACCCCAGAAAATATGCAAGGTAAGAAAGAAGCAAGAGTTTTGACAAGACAATCACTGTTTGACAGTCCATCAACTTCAGTTTCATTTTCCATACCTAACATTGATAATGAAAAGCATCAGGGTCTGTTGTTCTGTCCCACAACCATGCTTCAGGGCCCTGTTCATGAAGTCTGCGGTCGCTGCGGCCGGCCGCAGGCTCTAAGCCCCGCCCATTTTTGAAACGTCATCACTCACTCGGCCGCAGCAGCGTTCCATGAACAGCGTCTGCTGCCGAAATAGTTTCCGAGAATTGATTGCAACTGACACACACCGCTAGATAATTTGTTTACAAAATCGTCTCCATGACAACACGGCTTGCGCCTATTTGACTTCAGTGCGCCAAGTTCAGTGCAATTAGTTTTCTTGCGGCTCGGCGGTCGCTGGAGTGCGGCCGCAGAGATCGCAGCGGCCGCAGCAAGGTGACGTCATACATTCGTCATACTACATGAGCCCCGCCCCTTTTCGTGACGTAACAACCCGGCTGACCGCAGCGACCGCAGCGGCCGCAGCGACCGCCGGGGTTCATGAACAGGGCCCTGGATTTGGCATTATATGTCTACACTGCTAGTGCTTCTATTCTGGTTCGTTGTTGATGTTTTCTGTTGATGTAGGTAGGGGAGAACGGGGTTAATTGTAACATTTTTTGCATTTTATCATCTGGTGCAAACACGTTTGCAGTTATAAAACTCTTTCTTTTATTTTCAGAAACTATGATGTTTTGTCTTTAAAATGCTGTTAAAACATTTCCGAAATAACTTATTTTTTGGGTCAAAATTGTTGTCCGAAAAAGTAAATTCATCTGTTACAATTCACTCCAGATACGGGGTCAAAAGTAACACCACCCGGGGACAATTGTAACATGCTAATTTACAGGCTACAGCAACACAATTTTTCCCAAAACTTTGATTTAACAAAAGTATTGAACACTTGTTCATCTTCCCAGACTTGGTAGAGACGGTTCTTCTCAGGAAAAAAGGCTTAAAACCTCGCACTTATACAGGGGTTGGATGGACCTCCTCTCCCTCGGTTTTTCGCAAATAAATCGCGTAAAAAGCTGCCTATTGCGACAAAACTTACAGCTCTCTTAATTCTAGCAATGTTTCATCTCCCTTGAAAATTTGACGACTTTGACATAATGGCCACTGACCTATAACCTGTTACATTTGACCCCTGCAAAAATGTTACAATTGTCCCCGTCGCGCCTTGACATATTTTAGACGAAACTGGCGCATAAAGATGTTGCATGTACAGGGTGTCCCATAAGTTCGTTCTCACATTATGTTTGCATGTGAAACAGAGTACATTGCGTTTTGATATATTGATGACCCCTCAATGTGCTCCTCATTTAATAGGCAAACACATGAATACATGCTGCGGCATGCCAACCGGCATGTTTGGCTGCATAGCAGGCTTAAAGTTAACCCAGACTGACTTGACATGCGCCGTGAGCTCCTCGAGGCTGGAACAGTGCTACGCTTCGACGAGCCTCAATTTCAGCATAACCAACAAATTTTTATGAAATTTTGATCCGATGAGGTGCCTGGCTTGTGATCTTGCCACAAACGCCTGTCACAGTCTCCTTGCACCGCTTTTAAGCTTTGCTTGACCTGTGCACTGATGCACTGTCTTGCCTGAAGATGGGCCTACGACCTCCCGGATGCCATTTTCTCCTCTATAAATGTGTTCATACTCGCGGTTCGAGTTCAGCTTGAGGGCTGAAACTCCTCCTAGATGTTCTTGGAAAAGCATTCTGTTTCCCAAAACTGTTTCTGGGTTGCCACTTGCAACTTGGTCAACTCCAGAACGCCTATAACCCCACAACACAGTGACCCTGGCCTTTTGCATAGGAACATAACGGGACGAAACGGAGGCCTCCTCTTTCGCCCTTATGGAGTTGTTTTCGGGTTTGGACGGGTGTTTCATCTCGAACATGGACTAGTTAGTCCAGATGACCTGGTTGATGTCATCAGCCATCTAGTTTTGTTTAGCCTCAGGCATAATGAAACTCATGTTTGGCCATTTTAAGACGTTTTTAACTGTTTTGTGCCCTCCGGTAAGCAAAGCTTAAGTCACATTGAGTTATGTACCCCGAAAGAACACTCTTAGACAGCTGGTAATCCATCCTGAAAAGTCTGCTTACCAACTTTCTAACCCTTTGACCATTTTGATGGCCAATTTGGCGCCACACAGTTTTGGCCACTTGGCTCACTCCTGAGGGCTGACTGGAAAGAGGATAAACTTGCAGTGATTGACTCCCGACAAATCATCGGCATCACTTTCTGACTGTGCGTCCAGTTAGCGATGGGCATTGGCTACAGACTAGTAGGCCTCAATCACCCTCAATCGTCGCGAATGGTCACGTGTTGACTAAATAATGAGACGTACCCGTATCGGAGACCTCTATGTTGCGGCGCTAGCCGTCTCTGTAGGAAGCGGGCTCTCTAGCAAAAACTATTTTGTCTACAGAAATTAGCTACTGTGGAGCATATTTCTACCAGCCATGGCAACCACGTAAGCTCAGTTACGAACCAATTTCAGCGTGCCTTTAAGCAAGAGAGTCTAAAAACGTAAAATTTAGGTGAGAACGAACTTATGGGACACCCTGTACAGCATTTAATGCTTTCAATTTATGGACAACAAGCCTGCCAACGCTTACACAAAGTCTGAAGTCGATATCTTTTCAATGGCGGGAATGAGCTAATCAAATATAACGGTATAAAAAATTATAAAATGCACTCAAAAACACATTACTGTGCACAGCCATCGACATACCCGGCACTTTGGCTTCAAACTCCGTTGGGAAAGGCAGTATAGAATTACGCATTTTCGGTCTTAACATTAGCGCATTCTATTGGTAAGTTTATGAATTATTAACACTGTTACAATTGCCCCGTGTTACATTTGACCCCGCTCTCCCCTACCTACCTACCCATCTTTCTTATTCTTAACCCCTGGCAAGGGCTTGTGTAGGCATGCGATGCGCATCAGGCTTCAGGCCTTCGGCCTAAAGCCAGATACACAACCACTTAACCTATGATGCTTCATGAGCTTGAGAATCTATAGCTCATTGCAATGTGCTTTTGGCTATATGTTTCAACTAAAAACAACTGATTATATACTATTTGGTTGCATTTCACTCAAACTATCCACGGCCGGCTGACGGCTGGCTGCCCACAGTTTACCACGGCTGTGGGCGGCTGTGGCTGTGGAGCCACGGCTGCGGGGCGGCTAGGCTGTGGAAAATTGCAGCCGTGCAGAACTCTAGTCTGGGTCCATTCACCCTTGTGTATTATTATTGTAGGGGAACGTTATTTTTATTTCCAGGCCCATAGGAGGCTCACTTCACATTTATTCCTAATAAGTTGCATGATGGAAATAATAATCGGACCACAATCACCATCCTAGGCAAAACAGTCGTGCACATACCCGTAATTTTGATCGCGTAATGTGTATATGGTAGCGCTGTATCAATTCGCTGCTTAATTGTCTAGCGCTGCAACAGAATGTTCTTGAAGCTCGCGTGCTACGGCCGCACCCGTTATCTCATGACTGAAAATTGGCGGTCTTGTAGCTGCCTAACGCCTTCTATATGGATGAGTACTTTGCATTGTGCAATGTGCAATGAGCATTCCGGCTTTGCCGATGAGCTTTGGAGCGGATCTCCATGCCACAACAGCATTGTTTGCAGGCCCTCGTTGCACGCCTGATCATGATAAGGTCCCGCCGGTCCCGCCGGGGCGGCACGGACCTTGGCCGGGCCCCCTGCACTCTGCAGTCGCGGGATTATCCAAACATTCTCGGGCGCGCCGCAAACGGCCCGCCGCCGCCGATTTGAACTGACCAATTGCGCGATCGGGCTGCAGATCTGTCAGTGACGTCACAGAACTGGTTGCCGCCATATTTCTGTCCCGGTCTGCGGCCGCACTCGGTGGCCAAATATGGCCAGGCCGCGGAAGCCGCCAGACAAGGTCTTCGAGCTGCAACGTTAGCGTGAACAGTCACGGCGGAACAGTGGCCCACCCCAGTGGCCCGGGCATTCGTCGCTATTGTTTGTTGTTTGACAAGAGCTTCGACAATATGAACTGCATGAACTCTTTCATTTTTTTTGCAGGGATTTATTAAACTACCTGCTCTTTCATCATTCATTTGTATCCCTATTACACATGACATGGATCAACGTGGTCATTTTGTGTTTATTCCGCAAGCAGGGGCGGAGATTGTCATGATCCCAGGGGGTGCCTTTCCAGCACCTGGCGAATGGAAGCGTCCATTTCTTGCGTGAAAAAGCACATGTACGTACGTTTTCCCAGCAGTATCACTCTCCTCACGATTACGCAAAACAGTTTGTGTCTCAGACGTAATTTAAGCACCCCTGGAGCACTATTATTCGGTGACTTTTGAATTTCAGGGGGTGCTCGAGCACCCCCAAAACCCCTCAACCCCTCCCCCGCAAACTCCACCCCAGCCCACAAGGCCATCGGAAGACAATGTTAGGACTTAGGAGAGAGCATGTATTCGTTTCAGAATGTTTATGTTCAGAAAATCATTCGTTATTTAGAAATGTGACAACTGAATAACAGATGATAGATATGCACGACTTCTAAAAAGACTCAACTTTGAATTAACCATCTTGGTTTGGTCACTTTTGATCAAATCTGATTTCTTATGAATGGATATGCAATTTGGGCGACACTTTTTTGTATCTTTGGTTTGGGCTTTTTAGTGGCGTAGTACTATTATTTCCATTGCCTCGTAACTTCTTGTTTCGATGTTCTGTCTTTGTTGTGCTTTTGAAGTATAATCTTTAGCTAAGGTCAACGCTGAGGTCATAAAAGGCAAAATTTGCCGGCCAAAATTTCCCAACATTGACATTTTTCACAAACCGTTGTATAAATTGTAGCCTGTAGAGTGTACAGGGTGGGGCAGAAAGATTTACCTCTTGATTTTCTTAAATATTTCGGCCCCGAACAAAGATATCAAATTGATTTCTGGCACATATATGCAGTAACATGTACACATCTCAGCGACGGCATAATCACTCAATATGGTCACCTTTGTCCTTCACCACTGCTTCGAAACGTCCCTCTGCGGAAGGGCACGAGCGCCGCACTGTGTCCCCGCCAAGATTCGACGGTGCCGTCTCGAGGGCCAGCTTCAGAGCGGCGATTCTGCTGTGTGGCGCTGCACACACCCTCCTCTCTAAGATAGTCTAGATTGCGAAGTCCATGGGGTTCAGGTCTGGGCTTGATGATGGCCGAATCTCTTTGTCCCAGAACCCAGGCATGTGGGTCTTCCACCACGGTTGAGCGAGTTGGCCGTTTGCGGCGGCGCACCGTCCTGGACGAAGACGTATCCGTCTCAGAACGACTGAGTGACCCAAGGCAAAGCATGTTCCTCCAGCAGATGGACTAGAACCCGTGAATTCACTTTCACAGCCTCCTTGATAAAGAACAAGGTTCCTTTTGAGCCGTCGGTTGCGACGGCAGCCCAAACCATGGCACCAGCAGGCTTCAAGCAACAACAAATGGTGCGAATAGCAGGATCAATGCTGGATGGACCATCTGCCAAAATTTTGACGCTTTGGGAGTGTCTCTGGGGCTCAGGCATGAACATGTTGTCATTGGACCAGCAGAATGCCTTGTTACCGGCGCTCCTGATCTCCTCCAATGTCTTTTGGATCCTGTGTAGCCGCTTTTCCCGGGATGCCGCCGAAATTAGGTGTCGACGTTGCATCCTGTATGACATGAAGCCTGAGCCGTCGTTTATGATTCTCTTGGCGGTTCTGGGCTAAAGAACGAGTTCACTTGGCAGTTTGCGCATGCTTCGCCTAGGAATTGAAACACCTTCTTGTGCACGATATTAACTAGCTTTTTGAAGCGGAAATCCCTTGTTCTGCCTGGCATATACTTCGACGACACTAACACTGTCTTTTTAAGTCATTTAATTACACTGCAAACAGTTTTTACGGTAACACCGAGCTGTTTGGCAACGCTTCGGGAGCTGTGGCCAGCCTACTTCAGCGCCGCAATTTGGGCTCACTTAGTCATCTTCGCGATAGCTCACCAACAACTATTACAAAATGTAAAAACGATCTGAATGTTGATACATGAGTCAGTTGGGAAGCTGCATGCAAAATTTTATCAAAATCCGTTCCTAACTTTTAAAGTTATTGACTGATAACAAACAGGTAAATCTTTCTGCCCCACCCTGTAAGTAAACCAAAAGAGCTACAAATTCGCAGCCAAACCTATTCGATAGCTCATTCAAAGCTTTTTTCCTCGATAGAATGCCCTCCTATGTGTCCTGGACCTCAGGCCAAGCAACGGCCTGGCTTACAGAGGGAGAAAACCGCCGAAAACAGACGAATTCTACCGAAACAATGTTTCTGCAATAGCTTTAAGCTATTGTGACATCTAATTAACCGCCAGCAAATTTATTTGTTATTATTGATTTATTTTATTTCAATTTTCCCTTAATGGGAAAGACATTCGCAAACCGGTCGATCCGTATTTTTTTATAGCTGAACACATTACAGGCGCTTTCATCACTCTACGTCTGTCTACGTCTCCATCAAAAGCTATGATCGAAAAAACTGCTGGTGACCTTAACCCGCGCCCCACTGGAGGGGGGGGGGGGCTATTCATAGCCCCCTCCCGTTTTTCTGCAATAACTTCCAAACCGCTTAACGTATCGACGCCAAGCTTTCCGTACCTTCGGCGGTATCAATTTGACACCTTGTGTCAAACTATGAACTACGTAGCTACCTCAGGTCGGCCGGAAATGACGTCAGAGTGAGGTCATGTTCGGCCGATTTCGACGCAAAACATTGAACCACGGCAATCGCTCCCAAGAGCTCAGTTTTTAAGCTAGATCTAATTTCATTGCATGAGAGGACTAAGAATAGACTGCGCCATCTCAAACTGCTATCTCGGATTTTCAAAATTGTGATATATATTTAACCCTCGCCGGCCGAGGGGGGGGGGGGGCGGGTGCCGCACCCTCATAGGGTTTTTTCGCGATAGCTCCGAACACACTGGTGATAGAGAGCTGAAACTTGGCATACCTGACCTTTGATCCAAGCCGCATCTTTTGACACCAACTGCATTTTTGGGTCAGGTCAGGTCACTGACCTATGACGTCATAAGTGAACCTCTGCACGGTCTTCAGATGTCGCAACTTCGCAGCGCCCTCACTGCCAGAGGAGATGTCACAGGGAAATGAAACTTGCAGGATCTAGTATCCATTATGAGTCTCACAACTTGTATATCTCGGATTTTTCCTAAAGGTCATATGAGGTCAGGTCATTTTCGTGACCTCACCATTATAAGTCAATGGGGAAAAATTCAAACTGCTATTCTGGCGCCGGGAACGATCTCCAACTATCTCAAGCACACAGAATCGTGATTTGATGCACTCCTTGCAAGGTTAGATGCGTCACTTTTGCAATGTTGACCTTGCGTGACGTCATTTATGACGTCATCAAGGTCATATTAGTTTTTCGTCAATAACTCTTGATCAAATTGAGCTAGCGAGTCGAGAAAGCCACCAATGGACTCAGGAAGACCTGCCGAATCGAATGATATGCGACATGACCTCTTTCGACCAACTTCGTGACCTGGGGGTGCTGACCTGACCTTGACCTGAGGTCAACACCCCAAGTTGACCTGACCCGGACAAAAAGTATATCATTCGACGCGCCTGAGCGAGGCGAACACGATGCTGCCAAAATCGCGGCTCTGCGGCCGTTTTTTGCGAAGTTATTCACCAAAAACTGAACCGTACCCTGGGGCACTTGACCTGACCTCAGAGGTCACCGGTTGACCTAGGACCTTAAAATCGGGTACCAATCTCTGCGTCTCGTAACGGTGTACACGCTCGTTTTTTCCGCGACGCGCTAGCTCCACCAGGGGCGAAACGGCGAGGGGGGGGGTCGTACTCGCCCCCCCCCCCTCGGCCGGTGCGTATGTAGAAAACCAATAGGTCCGGCGAGGGTTAAATTCAAAATTCATATTTTTATCTTTTTTCAAAAAGCTTCTAACATAAAAAAAAAACGGATTAGATGTGATAAAACATATGCTTTTGACTTACTCTAGCACGTTTTAGCCAGATATCTTCAAAAATGGCTAAATTATACGCATTATAGCAAAAAATTCACAATTATATTTTTTTAAATCATTTTTTCAGTATGTATTTGACATCGTACACCAATATAAATAGCAGCATCGTGTTCCTGAGCTCAATCTGCATCTGATAGACACCTTTTTGTTGAAAAATTTAAACTTCAAATTTGAACTTTTTTGACCTGAAAGTGACCTGACCTAAGCTAAATTCGACTCAAAATGACCTCGAATGACACAGACGATTTCAAATTCGGAATATATGGCCTAAAAGGACCATAAACCATGTGTCACGTGACCGACGCATGATATAATATTTCCGTGACCTGTGATGACCTGACCCTGACCTGAAAATCAAAGTACAAGTTTGGTACCCTCAAGGTATTTAGAGCATCTGTTCACGAGTGTGTAAACCAAAAGTGAGCCTGATCTGACTTGTAAGCCGGGGGGGGGGGGGCAGAGCCCAAAATGGCAACAAGCCAAACATTGATAGTTTTTGCTTTGACCTAACCTGTGACGTCATCGGTGACCTCGAGGTCAATGAAATTACGCTTCGTTCGACAGTTTTTCCGGGACTATCAGACACCATTTGAATTTTGACGATCAGCCCAGGAGTTTTGGAGTTAGGAGGGGGGCTATGAAGAGCCTCCCCCCCCCCAGTAAAGCGCGTTATACGCAGACCCCAGTGGGGCGCGGGTTAATGACCAAAGGTGACATTTCGAGCGGCCTCTTGCTATCAGCTGCGCCTTTTAGTTGCACATGGGTGGACATCATAACTGTGTACATCAATGTTCAGAGAATGCTCCGTCGTGTCTCTCTCTGTATTTGACTCTTCAATGTTTTATTAGTTGGATTTGCGCGATAGGTACGTAATGACAGCGTCAAACCTCTGAAACCTATGATGTGCAGTGGTGAGTCCATACCTAAAGTATGCCGGTATATGCAACCTCCATCCGTATTTGTGCCACGCGATGCGAACATTGACATTGGTATTCCCATATTTAGGCTGCTCCAAACAAAGGATTGCTGCTCACATGTATTTTAACGGAACAAAATACATTGAGGCGACTTCACGTCAATACCCCAAGAATGTTACAGATCATGTAGTTAAATACAAAAAAAGAAAGGACAAAATCGCAATAACATCGCAATCGCACGCATCTTACCACGACAGACTATCTTACAGGAGGAAGGCTTCATCACACAAACATTTAGGAACTACATACATCTAATCTGTTGAGGGAATTGCACATAACAGATCTATTTCAAGAAGGCAACCTTAAATACAGGACTCACATGGCCGGTTCAGCGACAGAACCCGATGTTCATCCACATTTTACAGCCAAACTTATATCAAAATGGAAGTCTTTTATCTTATTTGATTGCAACATATCCGGTAGTATCCTTATGAATCTCATAAGAGGAATTGTAAAAAGAACACTGACCTTCTTTTTCAATATAAGCAATGCATGCGATAAATCGAATACAACAGTCAAGTAGAAGCCTTGTCAATGGTTTCTCTCTGAGTTGGCAAACGTTCACGTCTAAAGCTTTCATCGACCACAACTGCTGAATGCGACTCCATACAGAACACTGTTGACTGTACTGCATCTCACACTTCGCAATTGGTTGTATTTACATCAGGAAGCGCGCACAGATTCAAATTAAATAAATAAAATAACAAACGATTTTTGTACGGTCACCCCTGACCCCATCAATAAAGGAATACATTCTACACCTGTGATAGCATCCACTTGACCATTCAATAGGCGGACACGCATCGTGCGGGCTTTCAGAAATCTAGAATGAGCTTAAGCTTCTCGTCTTCCCTGCACAGTCAAGGAAATACAGAGCAAACCACTGGGCCTACAAACTACTCTACATAAGCAATCAAGCGCAAACGCATTTACTTAGTCAGTCTCAGGAGTTCCCTGATTCACGAGACAGCTCGCTGCTCGGCCTCCTAAGAAGACAGTTGAACGCACCGTTCATGGAAATATCACTGCAGTGTTAACAGTTTCAGCATATGGTGACGGTTGCGGCGACGGAGACCTTGACATGCGGTTCGAATAGAATGCTCGCCTAGAGTACTTTATCAGGATGTGTTCGTGATCGTGACAGAGGTGCCGGCCTCCTGCAGCTGCCTCGTCAGGCTGTGGATGTCCCTGATGGTGGGCGGAGACATGGCCGGGGCCGTGCTTCCCGCCGTCGGCGAGCCCTTGCCAGAGTCCCGCGCACGCTCCTCAGCAGACCTCTGACGAAGGAGGGACGGGTTCGGGATGGCGCGCACGTTCTGGCTCTTGGGCCTCTGTGGCAGCGGAGGAACGGGGAACACCGGTCTGGAGGAGGTCGAGGAGGTGGTGGTGGTGGACGGTGCCGGCCGGGACAGGCTGGACAGGGGCGGCACGGCGCTGCCGTAGCGCAGACCCAGAGAGGCCGTCTCAATGTGGAGCGGTGAGGATACCGGGCGGACGGGCGTCACGGCCGCTGACCTCACCGGCACGGTACTGGGCGTGACAAACGTGACGCTGGTTGTCACTACTGGAGCTTTCGAGACGGCAGGTGAGGTCTGTGAAACGGCTTGAGAAACAGGCGCTGAAGCTTCACTTACACTCTGAGATTGGCTTGAAGAAGATGACATCATCCTCTTTTGAGCTAGAGACTCAACAATTGACTGAATTTTGTTGGAGCACGGCGGCCTTTTAGAACCTGAGATCACAAAAATTGTCTTCGAGTCTTTGGTTGTGCTAATCCCTGATACCGAGGACGTTTCTCTGGCGTGCGTTGACAGGTCAAGCACTCCCGCGGAAGGTCGAGAAACCAGAACTTTGGCTACAGCTTTTTCCTTCGCATCACCTGACGATTGTGATACGGGTTTAGCTGCAGGTTTAGACACATTCTCTGGCGGTTTACCAGACTTGTCCTCCGCTGAAGATGGTTTTCGTGCAGCAGACGAGGGCGTGTTAGTTACATTGGAATTGGTTTTCCCTGCCTTTACCGCATTTTGCTTAGAAGAATGTATCCTATAAACAGGAACTGTTTGCACAGAACAGTCTACCTTGCTCACTGACGGTTTCTTCTCTAGAGGCTTGACTTTGGATGTCGCGGATGCTTCCCCAGTCTCCATCTTCGAAGGTGGCACACCTTTCACTCCAGAGGGTTTGGGCGTCACTGACGAAGCTCCCGTAGACGTTTCTGTCTTGTTAGTTGCCGGTAGCGTACCATTTGTGGCTTTGGGCGCTGGGTTCGTCGAGGGAACCTTTTTATCGATACGTTCATTCTTCGTCATGCTCCCTACACTGACAGACCGAACGGTGGCTGCCGCCTTGGAGTTTGCTGCCGACGCGGCCAGTTTCATGGCCTTCTTGCAGGCTAAATAGGAGTGGCCAAGCTGAGTACCCGGCGGCCAAGGAGTGGCGGGCTTTTGGCCGGGGGTATTAGACTGAGAAGAGGGAGGAACCTGGATCTTTTGGCCCGATGTAACCGGAACTTGGTTCAGTTTGACTGTCGGAATTTTCACGTTCGTCTTCACTCCCTGATTTGAACCATTTGTCTGGCTTTTGCTTACACTGTTCGTTTTCTGGCTAGGTTCAGGCCGAGGAGTCTTCGGCTTCTGGCCACCGTCTGTCGCCTTCTGAACGGAGTTGTCCATCTTTGGCAGCACTCCTGCTCTAGGGGACTGTGCCACGGCTGCAGCGGGAAGCTGATGGGCCGTTTTCTGGCTCGCGGGAGCCGGTGAAACCCTCGGCTGAGTGTTGGGCCTTTCTCCTGACTTAGCGGGCCTTTCTTCCGCCTTGGCGGCCGTGCTCGCAGACTGGCCTGTCACCCTTGGGCTTGGGGGCACCGCCGTGGAGGGAGGAGAAACGCGCGTGGTCGATGACTGAGCCACAGGAGAGTCTGACGACTTCGCGTTGTTGTTTTTGGCCATCTCAGATTGCTTGTCTGTTTTACCATCTTGGCTCGGAGTCAGATTGACCCTAGCGTCATTCTTTGGGATAGACGCTTGCTCATCGGACTTCAGTTTCTTCTCCGGTGGCTCTACAGGGGATGATGTCTCACCCGGAGCGCTGGCCTTTCGCTTTGTTGTGGACTTTGGTTTCGATATCCGAAAAAGCAGCTTCAATGCCGATTTCTGCAAAAGATTGAGCTTATTAACAACAAGAATCGCCACCCATTAGATTCCACGAATATCCGAACATGCAAGGAACATATTTCTGTAATACATACACGTGTCCAATAAATGATAATCAACTTTCTTTTGTCTCGAGTATGCTGCGGGACTTACCCTGCTCCAATTGATGATGTAAGCGACGTCAAGCAGCTTGATGTCGGCCGGTAGGACCTTCCTGCCATGAATCAGCTCCATCTGTAATGGTTGGGACACAATGAGTATCACGGCGGGCCAGGATCAGAAGCGAGGATAAAAAATAAAACACCGCTCACAGTGCACAGCTAATATTACAAGCACACGGTTAAGAGGCCGCGGAGCGTGACCTGTAAGCGCCATACATACCCTGCCAAGTTGACTTAGGAAAATATGCAACTGCACTCAGCTGTTGTAGATCACATCTTTCATACAGCTGATACTGAGAGCAGTTCTCACCTGAAGAGAGTCTGAGAAACCGTACTTCTGGAATAGCAGCTTCTTCAGTGTGGACAATGGCAGCCCAGCCGGACAGCGGAAGTACCGCACAGGAACAACCTCTTCCGGACTGAAAAGAAGATGAATAGCCGTTAACACTCATTTATCAAACCTAGCACTGAAAAAATCGCACGGCAAACACAACTCTCAAAGTTGGGAAATGTATGTCGACATTCCTACACCGATATAGTTTAAGGTAAATATGGAATGAGAGGTAAAGCTAACGTACTTGTGAGAGGCGTACTGGATCCGCACGTCAATCGTGTCATCCGGTGCGTAGTACCGACCGGCGCCCTCTTCATAGCAGCCTTTCGATGACGGTGCGAGTTCCGCGTCTGAAAACATTCGCATGCCATGGAATATTCAAGCAACCTCAAACCCAAACTGCCCACATGGTTCAGTCTTAATTTCCCACAGCTTATGCTTCAGACGTCACATGTATGACGTGAAAGAACCGGCAATGTTCAGCCTGTAAACTCCAAAGTGCACTGAAAATGGCAATGAACCTTTTATCCGTATATCATAAAAAGCACGGGAACTCCTGCCAGGCTGCATAACACATGACATAACAAAAACTACTGCCACTGCACTGACCGGCATCCGGCTTGTCGGCGTAGAAAAGCTGCCGTCGCTGCATTTCATCACGGTGCAGGCCTGGTACCGTTTTGTACACGATACTCTGCAGAGTGGCGTCGGGCCTGAAACGGAAACGGCGGCTTAGTGCAACCGGGTCCGGTATTCCGCAGATTCAGATAAATGACAGAGGGATATTGTTTTTATAAATTTAGTCCGAATGGTTGAATGGGTGGATTTGAGGAATCAGAGCCCGCACTAAGCCGAGGATTGTGCGAAAATCGCTACGGTGACCCAGAAATGAGAGTAAATAAAAAAGGTGCATGTATGAGATAGAGGTGGATGTAAATTGAGAGAGGCAAGAAACGGAAAAGAAGGAAGAGTTGGAGAGGAGGGGACTGATCGAGGAGGGAAACGGAAGGATAACACTGTGAGGGGCGGAACAGGGACGAGAGAGAGAGAGAGAGAGAGAGAGAGAGAGAGAGAGAGAGAGAGAGAGAGGAGAGAGGAGAGAGGAGAGGATAGGAGAGGAGAGAGCGAGAGCGAGAGCGAGAGCGAGAGCGAGAGCGAGAGCGAGAGCGAGAGCGAGAGCGAGAGCGAGAGCGAGAGCGAGAGCGAGAGCGAGAGCGAGAGCGAGAGCGAGAGAGAGAGAGAGAGAGAGAGAGAGAGAGAGAGAGAGAGAGAGAGAGAGAGAGAGAGAGAGAGAGAACAAACAGTGAGGTGGACAGAGCGGCGGAACATCTTCCGACGCTCAATTACGTTCGACAGTTCGGCGCTGGCAAAACATGCCATACCATTTGCAACGGGTGGCATAAGAACCTGGACTCTGGTGGTCATCACTGTAGAAAAACAGCAGACCACAGGCGGAGAGTTTGTTTATCAAAGGCCAATGAAAACATAGAGGGGAATGTGGTTTATGTTAGCCACCGACAACAGACATTTTAGATGCCGAGGGTCAGAGGTCCAAGTCGAATACCGGGACCGGGACCGGAATGGATGCTCTGTAGCGACAAAAACACCAGATCCATTCAGGCTACTAAATCCATTCAGGTTTCAACAGCCTCTTCAACAATATTTCGGTGGACAGGCAGTACCAATATCTACAGTAACTTTATAACATTTGACGATGACTGGGACTGGCCTCACCTCAGACTGATGGCGCCCTTGGTCCGATGAATCATGACATCACAGGTCAGAGCAGGACAGTAACTGCTCGTCTCCAGGTGTCGCAAGATGCATGACCGGCAAACTGAAACCACACGACCACGTGTCACAAAATTGACACAATCGAGCCTGTGAAGAGCTTACATTCAACTTTCCTACATTTCGAGTGTCTTTACGAAGTGATCCTCGATTAGTCTTCGGCAACGCATCATCCGTTCGGCCTCTGTTCGGCTCACCATCAGCCAGACCAGGCGGACGGCGATACACCTCACTCAGCCGCCGACCTCAGCGCAACAGCGGCCATCCGGCAACGACGATGCTCCAGCCCGGTCGGCCACTGCTCGTTCGCTGGTCATCGGACACGCAAATGTCCGTTCACTGATGCCCAACATGGACAGTGTCCAGCAGACTCTATCTGATCACAAAATTGACGTTTTTTGTTTAACTGAGACCTGGCTATCTGAAAACGTCAAAAAGAAATTTCTGGCATTCCCTGGATATAAAATGGTGCGGTGCGATCGTCCGGGGGCGGGAACTCGTGGAGGCGGCGTTGCCATTCTTTACCGCGAACAATTAAAATGTGATACTCTCTCGATTACCAGTGACAGTGTTTCTAGTGAATCTCTGTGGGTCTCCATCAGCGGGGGAGGGAGACGCTCAATCACTGTGGGTGTCTTCTACCGCCCACCCTCTCAGCCGACCGCAGCAGGTTTGGACAGTCTCCATCTCCAACTACAAGCCGCCATCGCTACTGGTCGGCCTGTGTTCTGTCTTGGTGACTTTAACGTGAACCTCCTGTGTCCCTCTGCTCCAAGCACGCGTCTATATACATCTGTTTTAAGTGATCTTAACCTCTCACAGCTCATCAGTTCCCCTACTCGATTCAATCCACCCTCCACTCTCGATCATATCATCACAAGCCTGCCCATTTCGGAATGCTCGGTAACAATACCTCCGGTGCCCATAGCCGACCATATGACTATCTTGGCCCGCGTTCCACTCCGTCGTCATAAATCACCGCGCCAGTCTTTTCAGATCCGCCCCTGGCGAAAAGTTAACTGGGACGCGCTGTGTCTGCATCTGTTACAGGCCGACTGGCAACCTCTGTATCGGGCGGAGGGGATCGAAAGCAAATTAGAGGAATTCATGAAAGTATGGCTCAGCGCTATTGATATTTACTGTCCAACTAAAACTGTGACGCCGCGCCGTCCACACTGTCCTTGGGTTGAAAATAACCCGGAACTGCGAGAGATCATGGACGAGCGGGACCGTGCTTTTACAATCTGGCGTGCATCTGGTGCAGAGTCTGATCTGTCAACGTACCGCCACCTTCGAAACCGTGTCAAGCGTCTTCTTGCCAAATCCAAGCGGGATTACTTGTGTTCTTCAATGCTATCGGACCGAACAAATTTTTGGAGGAACATTCGAAACTTCGCCATACGCCCAGGGACTGACAGCTCCTCCGAACCTTTAGGGACTGAAAAAGCCGACGAATTCAACCGCGACTTCGCCTCGGTTGGTCCCCGCATTGCCACAGAGCTGAAGGAGCGTCATACTTGCAACGACATGCCTGATATCTCACACAAGCCGCCCCGTGTCATCTCCACAAACCTGATCCTACATCCTGTGACACTTCCTGAGCTTTCCAAATATCTGAATGAACTATCCTCTTCAAAAGCCGTCGGTGTCGACGGTGTACCATTGATTGCTATTAAAAACTGTTTTGCCGTTCTAGGACCACATCTACTTCATGTCATCAATGCGTCGATTGTCAACCGTGTCTTCCCGGCCGCTTGGAAAACGGCATTAGTAGTACCAATCCATAAGTCAGGACCGCGCCATGTCGCGAACAACTTTCGGCCTATTTCCATTCTACCAGTTCTCTCGAAACTGTGTGAAAAAGCAGTGTGTGCACAGCTCTCCGCGTATTTTGTCAAATGTGATTTGTTTTCTCCCTCACAATACGCTTACAGGCCGTGCCACTCGACCGAGGACGCCGTCCTTGATGTGACTGAGTGGACTTCGCGACGAGTCGATGATGGACATGTGGTAGCAATCACGTCATTGGATTTAAGCAAGGCTTTCGACAGTGTTGATCACAGTGTGCTCCTGATGAAACTCCAGTGGTACGGTGTTGACCCGACCTGGTTCAAAAGCTATCTTGTAGGGCGACGACAGATGGTGAGGGGCGGCTCTCTTTTCCTTCCTCTATCCCATGGGGTCCCACAAGGATCCCTCATTGGTCCGATTCTCTTTAGCATCTTTACAAACGACCTTCCATCCTATCTCCCCCACGGTCGTTTGGTATCTTACGCCGATGACACCCAGCTACTTGACTCAGCACATCCAGACGACCTATCATCTCTTAAATCACGCCAGGAGAACTCTCTCCTAGCCGTTCAGTCTTACTTTACTGCAAATTCACTAAAAATGAACCCCTCAAAGACCACTCTCTTGCTAATAGGTACCCCCAATTCTCTCAAGAAGACAACATCCTTTCATCTGAACTTTCATGACTTCATTCTAAAGCCCTCCCCGTCCGTTAAAATCCTTGGAGTTACCATCGATAGCAATCTAACATGGGAAGCTCATATATCCACCGTTGTTAAAAAGTGCAACTCCTTTCTCTTTTGTCTACACAAAATCCGCCATCATTTAAATGCTGATGCCCGTCAACTACTTATCCAGGCACATGTGTTCCCCTTAATCCTTTACTGTCTTTCCGTCTGGGGAGGAGCCACCGCAAACCGTCTGGGCCGCGTGCAGAAAGCTCTCAATTTCGCTGCGAGGATCGTCACGGGAGCGCGGCGTAGCGACCATATATCTCCGATTCTAACAGCATTAGGCTGGCGCACTGTCTCAGAGTTAGTTAACCGTCGCGACTGTATGGCCATACACCGGGCCTTGAATGACCTCCGCGCTCCTACTGCCACCCGCGCACTGTTTTCGTACCGGGCTGATGTCAGTGCGCGAACGACGCGCGCCAGCAGTACGGGGGTACTTGAGTTACCTGGTTTTCGCCTCAGTATGTCGCGGCGAAGTTTCTCCTACAGAGCGGCCGCAACTTGGAACCGCCTGCCGCAACAACTTAGGTCTTCTCGCACCCGTGCCCGTCTCACGGCTATGCTCGATGAACATGCACTGCCCTGAAATTTGTATCGTCTAATCGTCAATTTCGTCTTTGTCTCTGGTCACTCGTTCTCTGTTCTTTCTGTTGCACATGTACTTACTGATGTTACTGAACCTAACACGGATCGCACAATAAGCCACACACGTGGAATGATTCGTTAAATATATGAATGAATGAATGAATGAATCCGCATGCGATCCAGGGTACTCACACGTGTGGAGACACTCAACGATGGCGGTGGCGTCCACGTAGTATCCGCCACACAGGGGGCAGACCAGATGAGGCGTCAGCTCCGACAGAGCCACGGCCCTCTCCTGCCGCGTCTCGCCCGGCGCTGCCATTGCGCGCCTCTTACGCCCTGCAGACAGAGGGGGCGTTCCACGACAAATCGACAAATAAAAAATTAAATTTGCACCCTCATATTTTATTTTTCGTTGAAAACTGGTGTATGGGGTTGTGATGGGCGGGGAAGCCAGCTGTGGCAAGGATTTTTTTCTCCGAACAACGGTTTCCGAGATATAGCCTCGGGCAATTCCTGGAGGTCGCGCTGCAGCCCTATGTTTGGCGGCCTATAACTAAAAAACTTTTGGTTTTCTACGATAAAAACTTTATATGGTTCAACTCACAATCAGACAACAAACATTTTGGCTATCTCGGATTTTCATTTTTTGAAAATTTTGATCACGTGACCTTTTGACCTATTTTTCAAAGAGTGACCTTGATATTTTCCCCACTGAAAGTTGCAATTTTGTCTGATGACGATTAAAGCCTTATCGATTGTCATTCATATGCGAAAATAAAAAAAGTGGATATCGCCCTGCGTTGACCTCAGGTCAGGTCATTTTTATGACCTGTCCATTATTACGAGCGGGAGCGACAGTGAGATCTCGAGAATAAAGCAAGATAGCGACAAGCGGTAAACGTTGCAGGGTACAAACGGATAAGGTCTATAATTTTTACTGAGGTCATTTTCAGGTCAGGTCAAAGATGACGTCACAGGAGCAAAAAGGAAGTCAAAATAGCGGCACTACATATATATAAAGTTTTTCTCGAATAACTCTTAAGGTATCCCAGCTAGGAACAAACCAATAGCACCATCGTGATCCTCTCGTCGATCCGCATCGAAACATATGTATGTTGACCTCGACAGGTCGAAAGGTCAAAAGTTGACCTTAGGTCACGTGACGAGCGGGAGCGACAGCGAGATCTCGAGAATAAAGCAAGATAGCGACAAGCGGTAAACGGTGCAGGGTACACACGGATAAGGTCTATAACTTTTACTGAGGTCATTTTCAGATCAGGTCAAAGATGACGTCACAGGAGCAAAAAGGAAGTCGAAATTGCGGCACTACATATATATGAAGTTTTTCTCGAATAACTTTCAAGGTATCCCAGCTAGGAACAAACTAATAGCACCATCGTGATCCTCTCGTCGATCCGCATCGAAACATATGTATGTTGACCTCGAAAGGTCGAAAGGTCAAAAGTTGACCTTAGGTCACGTGACCTAAGGTCAACTTTTGACCTTTCGACCTTTCGAGGTCAACATACATATGTTTTCGATGCGGATCGACGAGAGGATCACGATGGTGATATTAGTTTGTTCCTAGCTGGGATACCTTAAAAGTTATTCGAGAAAAACTTCATATATATGTAGTGCCGCAATTTTGACTTCCTTTTTGCTCCTGTGACGTCATCTTTGACCTGACCTGAAAATGATCTCAGTAAAAATTATAGACCTTATCCGTGTGTACCCTGCACCGTTTACCGCTTGTCGCTATCTTGCTTTATTCTCGAGATCTCGCTGTCGCTCCCGCTCGTAATAATGGACAGGTCATAAAAATGACCTGACCTGAGGTCAACGCAGGGCGATATCCACTTTTTTTATTTTCGCATATGAACGACAATTTATAAGGCTTAAATCGTCATCAGACAAAATTGCAACTTTCAGTGGGGAAAATATCAAAGTCACTCTTCGAAAAATAGGTCAAAAGGTCACGTGATCAAAATTTTCAAAAATTGAAAATCCGAGATAGCCAAAATGTTTGTTGGCTGATTGTGAGTTAAACCATATAAAGTTTTTATCGTAGAAAACCAATAGTTTTTGAGTTATAGGCCGCCAAACATAGGGCTGCAGCGCGACCTCCAGGAATTGCCCGAGGCTATATCTCGGAAACCGTTGTTCGAAGAAAAAAATCCTTGTCACAGCTGGCTTCCCCGCCCATCACAACCCATTAGACCAATTTTAAACAAAAAATAAAATATGAGGGTGCAGGGCACTTGTCGATTTGTCGTGGAACGCCCCAGAGGGAAAGGGGACGTCGGCGTCAGGCGGTGAGCAACTACCACACCGTAATGGAAAACTGTGTAGTGATAGACTTGATTAGCATGATTACATCATGAGCCTAGCATGCTGGGAACTGTCATCTCTTACCAGGCCCATGGAAGGATTTATTTATGTAAAAACGGGTTATTTGGAAGGAATGTGTTCAGGAATATGCACGATAATCTGAATTCGTTTGCCGTGATGCTAGGAAAGGTCATCACACTATCGCAGTTTACATATTCGTACATCAGCTACTTGCCACATCACATTGAGGACTCCACCCTCAGTGTGCGCCTCAGGAACGAACCGTATCGCGCCAGGCCATCGCTGCAGTCGATTGCGAAATGGTCCGAGCTCGTGACGTGTGGCCGGTGCGCGGCGCGAGATCTGCGCCGCATCTGGCGCGCTGGCGTGGGAGCCACCGTCCGTGACGACGACGCCAGAGTGGCCCACGGCGCCGGACGCTCCTCACGAAAGGCCATTGTTCGTCGCCAGGCGGCGGCGGCGGCGACGCTTTTTTACCGGCGTGCACCGGTCGGCGGCGGCGGCGGAGCGGGTACGTTGACCGCCGCCGGCTCGCCACGCTCGTCGCGCCGCACCACGAAACCCATCTCGTCGCCGCGTGAGCCACGAAGGCGCATCGATCACAGAGTGATATCGACGCGACATGTCACCGCTCGATGGCGGATCGGCAGCCGGGGAAACGCGACTGAGCGCGGAGTAATTGGAAGTCCCGACTGACAGCGAGGCGGCCCGGACCGCGGGGGAGCCGGCCGACACGGATGATCGATCGGAGTGTCCCATCCGGTGGTGGAGACTCTCCGTTCGACCGCCGGTACCTGTGAACCACCGTAGGGTGGGCCTGGCGGCGAACACACTACACCAGGCACCTGTGCACTGTGCAGTGTGTGCACTAGCCGCGTCACCGCCCGGCTTTGGGCGCCACCGCGTCTGGCACTGCACGACACGTGTTCCAGCCGCGGTGTCAGGTGAACGGAGAGCGTGCACAAACAGGTGGGCGAGGATCAGGTGCGGCCGCGACCGTGCACAGTGTCGCAGGCGAGTCAAAACGGACCGTGTTCCGTGTCGCAGGCGAGTCACGACGGAGCTGAGCTGCTGGCGCCCACACAACAGGTCATTGTAAGCTGCTACCTTATAGATAAGCACTGGGCATCGCCGGCGTGTGCTGTCAAAGCTAAGCAAATGTGACAACAGGTTGCAGCGTTTACGAGAAGAGAACTGTCACTGGATGGTGCCATTTGTTGATTTGATGATCGGATCGGATCGGGCACATTTGGTTTCATGATACATGCAGTCATTCATGCATACATCATGATGACAGATGGATTAGCATGCACCCGACCCATGATCGAAAAGCGGTTCACCAAAATACGACATACAAACAAGATGGTCTGAAATAAATCGTGCTGAATGGTCCCTTATATGTGTAGTTAATGACAAACGATGACAATATTTGACGATATGACGATGACAATATGACAGGCACCGATTTGGGCTACGCTAGTCACGGTAACGCTTCGCTACAACTAAAAATAGATGAGTTAGGAGGTATCTCATAACACTGACAACCCCGCATACTGCATTAAAGCCATGGCATGACCTTATCTTCATTTGTTCAATATTAGTCCCTGTTCATCTTTGGAAAGGTTATATCAGCAAGAGGTCATAATTGAGGCTGGTATAGCATCCAACCGCAGAAAAAAGGAAGTTTAATTCAACTTGAATAAATGCGATGCGATTTGAAAGCTTTGAACTTTCACGGCCAAGAAGAATCGTTCAGCCGACGAACACATGTTTTGTAGAGTTCTTTCACTTCTCTCCAATTATCTGCAGATACTCCGCACACCATCCCGTCCCGCCACCGCCTTATTCCTCGGCGGCGGTGGCGGTACTTCTAAGGAAAACAGCCGGGAATGGAATCCAGTCAGCCACATTCCGACAACCGGCTCATCGGGTGTCGCTATACACTTGTGTCGCCAGTCATCATCCGATGCTGGTGTTCAGCCAGTCAGCGTCCAGACTGTGTGACTCTCCACCAATCTGTCTCGCCGCAGTCTGGCTCTTAGTCAGTCTGAGCTTAGACAGTCTGACTCTCAGTATGACCAGTCAGTCCATTGTTCGTTCAGCGTGGCTCTCAAACCGTTTAGATCTTAGCCAGTCTAAATTTAACGCTTTCAGTGTCAGTCACTCCGACCACTCACTCCATCACTCAGACAGTCTAGCTCTGAATCAGACAGTCTGTGACAGTTTCTCAGTCAGTCTGTGACCGTCGCGTTGTCAGCCTGTGTTCCAGCCCTCAGTCAGTACGTGTACGGTTATTCTGTCCGTCAGTGTTCCGAGCAGTCAGCCTATGTTTCGCAGTTAAGCAGCCTGTGTGTCGAAGCTACATGTCAGCTTGTGTGTCGATGCTGGGTCACACTGTGTTTCGAAGCTAAGCCTGTGCCGAAGCTACGTCCGCCTGTGTGTCAAAGCTATATCAGCATGTGTTTCGAAGCTGAGTTGGCATGTGTTTCCAAACTGTTTCTCCTCTCCGTCCGTGAGTCCTACTTCTGACTCTGTGAACTGTGCTCAAGTTCCGCTATAGGCCTTCATGTTCCGAAACTTCCTAGGTTTCGTGACTGTTGCGGAGTCATTTGTATTTGTAGTTCGTTTTATTGTTTGCGTTTTCACAATAAGCTGGTCTGTGACTGTGTATAGGTCTGCAGACACTGTTGACACTGAAAGATTAACTGCAATTTGCAATTCTCCGCAGTCTATGTGGTTCAGCGGAAGACAACCAAGCGCTGACGAATGTCCGTGCAACGCAAGCGGTGCCCGCATTTGTGGACAAACCGGACATTGCGGCTTGTAGATTTGCTGAAGTTTTCCAATGTGACGTTTCATTGAAGCTGAATGAGTGTGCTAGTTTGAAGGAAAGAAGCCTTATAAAATGTCACTTCAGTGTGTGACAAGAAGGCACAGATTCGTATCCCTTGAGACTTGTTAGCGTAGAAACATCAAAGATAGCTGTGTCCGGTTTCATAAAAACAACACCCAGGAAATGCACATAGCGACGAAACCATTTGGGGGACAGGGGAGTAGCAACACAGTAGCACTGATAGAGGTGTTGGGAAGGTGTCAAAGGGTCAGTCATCCCCTCATCTGCTCACCTTCATCGCCGGCCATAAAATTACCACACTGCCACATTTACCAGGTCTCCCCCACATAACCACACAATCAGCCGTTAAACCTACAGCAGCACACCATCAGACTCCCCGCCCATAACCCCAAACCACCCCGGTGCTACCCTCCTACCCCTCCCCACGCGGAGCGACCACGGGACCAGGCGCTGGCTTTGATCCGGACCGGCGCCATCTTGCGCCCAATCTCAGCCCGCACTAAAAACCAGCCCTAGAAAACGCATATTTCTCCAAAACCGCTACAGATACAGACTAGCAAATTACACCAGAACATACCTTGAAAGAAGCGCTAGGTGCTGGTATGCAGCCACAGGCGTAACTCGGTCGATTTCCGCCAATATTCTTGATTTTCGCAGGAGCTCCGCGCGTGCAGTCTCCCCTCCTCACTCTGCTTCACACTGCGTTTGTGGCGCCGGCGCGCCGATCACGTGACCAAAGGTCCCGGATGAGGTAGCGCGCCGGCTGGCGGGGCCGCGCGCGCAGCGCCGCGTAGTGAGGGTATTGATAAACAGGGATAGGACGGCCGGCAGGGGAACGAGGCTTTTGTTCGCTAAAATGGCAGTGGGGACTGAACGCAACCGACCATAGGCGGCGGAACGGGGAGGGCACCGGGGCACCGTGCCCCCTTTGATTTTGGCATTTTAACATTAGCCCTATGGGCGTTGCATGGAAAGAATGGGACCAAAAGTCGGCAGTGCCCCCCTTAATTGAGGGTGTTCCGCCGCTACTGCAACCGACAGCGGCGAAGGCTTGATGGATGGTGGCTACTGGAGTTGCATGGCGCCGGATAATCAATAATATCGATTGAAAAGGACAGCAACTGCCAACTATGTTCTCTTATCTCTAATTACTTATTTACAAAAGAAGCCAGCTACACTTAAATTCGAACACCTATGCATACCCTATACAGTATACACGGTAAGTAAACAGTACCTATGTATAGGTACGAACAGTAATGAACGCTTGGTCAGTTGTGCTCCTTTTTTCCTCTTGCATCAGCTTTGGGGAGATAAAAGGGATTATCTCAACTCAAATATAATGTTAAGCTGGGAGGGTCCCTTTAAGTGGCTCGCCATATCTTATACGGAACACAAAGTGGCGCCTGGTGTAGCAACCAGCAGCTGCATGTTGTTCAATGTGCGAGAAGATAGAGGATAATGTGGAAACCGAGGCCAGTCAATGGGTAACCTGGTCCGCTACCCATTGAAGGATTTCAAGAATCTCACTGGTACCCGTGACGATCTAACACTACATGACGAATCAGCTTTCCACAAAGAAAAGCAACCACGCGCGGATGAGTTCTTAAAAGGGTGACAGGGACAGAAAAGAATCACACGTCAAAAAAAAAAAAAATGCTGCCGTGAGCAGCGGGACTGAAAGAGCTTCAGAGGCGTTGGCGTCGGTCGTGGAAACCGTAGTTTGCGGCACTCCAGAGCATGCCTTTCGCCTTCGCGACCACCAGGATGATGGATCAATTGAATCGTTCGGAGCTTATCCGTCAACGACGAATGATTGGAACATGAGGAATGATAATGCTCTTGCGGCTTGGAATTAGTGGCGGTGACGCCTTCCTAGCAGCAAACGTGAGCCAAGTCCCCAGAAACACGACTTATCTGTCAAAAACAACCCACAACGATTCTTGCTTCGTCTACATGGATATGATTAAGGAAGCGACTTTAGCTTGCTGCCACATGTCTCCATTCTTGTGCCCAAGTGCTGACGAAACCACCGATCGGGCAGCAAGAGAGCAGCTGATGCCGAACATTGGATACTTGGCCGAGACTGATGAGGGAGGTTTTCGTATCAGGGAAGATCCGGTGGTTCTTTTGGATGTTTTAGACGAAATGAACGTGAGCGCGGAGAAACAAGTTATAGGTGCACACGTCGGTGGTGTGGGGCGCGAGAAGAAGGTAGACTTGCAGCGCCCTTGGCATGACAGCAATGTCTATAGAAAACGTATGGGAGTTGTTGCCGAGGTTAAGAAGGTCGCATCGCAGGCTGAGTATTTCCGCTGCGCGTCTCACGGCTTCAACCTTTCGACATCGAAGAAGAAGATGACGAAGTCCGTGGGGCAAGAAGCGCACTGGGAGCTTTCGAAGTCATTACGGAGCGAGCGAAGCGAGCGTAGTCTTTCCTTAGATTAAGGCCGCGTTCCCACTACGACCGTTCAACATCGTAAATTGCAAGAACGGGAGAAAACGGACGAGATCGTTGATCTAGAGACTTTTCTAAAAAAAAGTTGAACACTTCCCTAGATCTGGTATACGGGGCAAGATGGGGAAACATCGTGAGACATCGGCAAACGGCTTGGACAAAGCCGGTTGAGAGGAGCGATGATGAAGGAGGGATCGGCACAATAAGCTATTGTAAAAAAATCAGAATATAGGTAGTTGACGTGGTAAAAGATCCCATGCAACTGAATGAATGATAAAATTAGAAAAACTTAAAAGTTATCAGCGTGTTGAAAGTACGCGAGCATGAGAAAACCTATCAACAATGTCAACGAAAAGCATTCACGGCTGTGATAACGCCAATCTATTGACTTTTGAAGAGAAAATGTGTGCAGTTGATATAACTCATTGTGGTTTTGCTGTGAATACCTTCGGGAAGCTGTAACCGATAAATTGCAAGTTCCGATGATTTCTTAACCCGCGCCCGGCTGGGGGTCCTGGATTTCCACGCCCTGCTGGGGGGGGGGGGGTGTTTGAACACCCCCCCCTTCTAACTCGGCTCCTGGGCCACGTAGCGATACGCGGAAGGCGGCGTTCGAAAGAGCGTCAAAAATAATGAGGAAATCACTTCGGTCAATTTTTTGGTCAGGTCAAAGGTCAGGTCACCAGAGGTCATTGAAGGCAAAATTTCGCCGATTTCCAGGTCGAATGTCGACAATTTCCAAGAAGCCAACGCATAACTCGGGAACCAATAGAGCTACAGCGCCGCGGAAAAGCGCATTCGATAGCCCTAATAGCGCCCTTTCTGAATAAGTTTCTCAGATTTGACCTAACGTCAACGGTTTTGCCTGCAGGGGGCAAAAACTGCAAAAAAACCGATTTTTTCGGAAACAGTTTTTTCTGCAATAACTTTTGACCCAAGCCTTGTACGAGCTTACTTTTACCGGCATCGTGTTCCTCTCGTCAAGACGCATTGAATGAACTATAACTTGACCTTGAAAGGTCAACTTGAAAATTTGACCTCAGGTCAAGGTCATGACCTGACCGGAAAGGGTCATGTTGCATATCAGTCGATCCGTATCGTCGAGCTGAACACATCTAAGGCGTTTTCATCGCTCTAGCATGCCTCTATCAAAAGTTATTTGCGAAAAACTGTTAGATACCATTCGTGACCAAAGATGACCTCAGGGCATAAACAGGGGTCACGGACACCATTTTCATGTTCAGTGTGTCTAAACCACTTGTAATTCGGTGTTTGGGAGCGTTTATAATGTCTTTCGTCCAAAAGAAGCGCATTTCAATTTTCTCCCATTGACTTATAATGGGGAGGTCGCAAAATTGACCTGACATTAGGTCATCGATGTCAAAATTCTGAGATATACATTTTGTACATGCTATTGCTCTTAGCAATCGCTGAAAGTTTCAAAGCGATCGGTCACTCGGTGTAGCTATGACAGACATTGAAACTTTTTATGAGGTGAGGTCACTTCAAGTGACCTGGTGACCTGACCTTGAATGACCTTGGTTTGAAATTTTCACAACATGTGTAGAATTGATGTATGATAAGGTGTACCAAAAACGGCGGCGCTCCGCGCCGCCGTTTTTGAGATATTCGCGAAAAACCACAAGGGGGGGGGGGTGTTCAAACACCCCCCCAGCAGGGCGCGGGTTAACAGTTTATTGTGGCAATCCTCGATAAAACATCTAGCAAGTTGAAGCAGGCTGCAATGCAACTGAATTCGTCGACACAGGTTCAGCGATTTAGGTTTACGAGTACAAGTATATGGAGCCGGCATTCCAACTTACAGCAGTGTCACAGCTCATGTCACCATCATCATGTGACTACGCCATCTCGTCAGGCGATGCTAGAATTGTATAAAGGCAATTATACTAATATCAACTGAACAGACGAGAAACACTTATGAGTTCAGCAAGGAAACTGACGCCGTGTGCTCAATGAAGATAAACGAGTGTATTCGAGCACAACGGTTCACAGCAGATGGTGGCAACTGTCGATGTTTGTCTGACAGCTCTGCAGTGTGGCGTGGCATTACAATGCAGCGGTCTTCCAGAGGAGAGCTTGGTCTAAGCGTTTGAGATCCCAAGCCTGTCTACCTGAATCTACGATGCAACTCTTGGTAGCTGGCGCGCAACTGGGTGGCTACTTTATCTATCTCCGAGATTCTGAGTTCCGGAGCGGTGCTACGAAAAGAGGGAGATGAAGTGCAAGTCGCACCTGTTCTGACATAGCGAGGATCATTCGCTCAAGAGTCGCAGGCATGCGATGTGCATAACAAGGACCAGACAGCCCAATGACAATCACATGCTTCGCATGTGGTCGTCCCAATCACATGGCGCGGTCCAGATGGCCTTGATCCAGAAGACACTGTGATTGTTTGAGCCTCGAATGAGGCCCTCAGTGACGATCCGACGGCGGAAGCTGCGTGTGTTGAACGAGGAGTGGCCGCCCTTTTGAGGTCATAAGTGAGCGACGACGCCGGTGGCCACGATTGTCGGAAACTCTGCCTTAAGTTTCATAAGAGCAAGTGCTGCTACAGCTATGTATCACTGTTAGATGATGTAAATAAACGTTTGTTATTTGCGCCGCATTTGCAGTGGCATGACATTATTTTAAGATTATTATTTTCCAGGCGCTGATGGTAGGTAAATGAATAAATTGCACTAGACCTACGGTAAACCTGCCGAAAAGTTGTTATTCATCGCCACTTAGCGCTCGCCTACATCTACATATGCATATAATTAGAGTTATATAGCCTTTATCCGCAAAAATGCACCACCTTTCATGCCTTGCTGCTTGTCTTCTCACTTTGAATATCAAGAAACTTCCCAAAGAGGGCTTCCTGCTCTATGCACTGCTTAAAAATGCTTATTAGTGTCATTTAATATCTGCACAAACCTTCAAGAACGTTCAAAAAGTTGAACATTGTTTAACTTTTTGGCGACCTCACCAACCAACCAACATGATAGCTGTTCACACGGGCGGTTGTCGGCCGCCAGCTAAGCCATCTAGATGGCCTGGGCAATGGCGGTCTCAGGCACTCCACAGTCGGTGCCAGTTCAGCACTGTGTTAACCTTCCAGGCGGTGGGGGGGGGGCAATTTTTTGCCCCCCCTTTACTTTTTTCGATATATCTCGAGAACCGCTGCGCCGATCGTCACCAAACTTTCAGTACCCTCCCGGGAGCAGCTAGCGCACATGGTGACCAAAAATTTTTCCAAAGGCTATGATAGGTTGGCCGCTAATGACGTAAGAGTGACGTCATTTTTGCCATTTTCGACCCAAAAAAGGTTTCGCGGGAAGAGCTGTCAGACCTACAGCTTTAGAGATACAGAAAAATGTTTTAGACATAAAAGGTGTGGAATCAAAAGGGCTACAAAACTGCTATTTCGGTTTTTCGAGTTTTTTGGATTTTGACCCCCAAAAATCAAAAAATAGATTTTTTGAATATAATAGCCAAAAAATCCAAAAAGTTTTTTGAATTTCGAAAAAAAACGGAATATATGTGATAGTCCCTACCGCCTTCTATCTACATACCAAATTTGAGATCGATACCTCGTTTTTTGGCCAAGTTATAGCGAAAAAACTGTTCAAAATTGATGACGTCAAATTTTCAAACTCAATTTTTAGCAATTCTAGACCTCGTAGCGCAAAACAAAGACCACCATTAGACTCCCCGTGACGAGCTGCATCGAATCGATACCCATTTTGTGCAAAAATATCAACTTTGAAATTTGACCTTTTTTGACCTGACTGTTGTTAATTATTTCCCCGTCGGGCGGGCGCTAAGTACTAAGTGCGCTCGTCGCAGTGTGCGGTGCGCGGGCGATCAGCTGATCGTAGTCTCGCCTCGTGTCGTAAAGTCTCGAGAAGCTTCGCTGTGCGCCGCATAAGTAATCATTCGCTTTATTCGTTCCCTGGCACGTGTCTCGTTGCCTATTTCGTTATTCGCTCGTTCGTTCTCGTTTGAACTCGGTTTGAACGGAATAGAAGGGAAAGCAGGAGAAGATCGTTTGTGTGTGTTGAATTCATTACATGGTGCCGAAACTCGGGAAAGATCATTGAACTGCCGAAGATCGTTCGTTTTGTTGATTTTGTTTGTGACTGATTATGGCGGACCTCGTCAAGCTCAAACGCTCCAGAGCCTCTTGTAGAAGCTGGCTACAGAGGGAGGTTACCAAGCTCCAGAGCTTGCTGGATGACAAGGAGCCAGATTTGTTTGTTGTCGAGCGAGCAGTGAGTGAGCTTCAAAAGAGGCTTGACGGTTGGGACGCAGCGCAGGAGGCAGTTGAGCTCGAACTCGGTGAGGCAGAGTTGCAAGATGACATTGTAGCTGCTGGTGAGTTCAGAGACAGCTGTGTGGCAGTGAAAGACAGAGCAGCCCGCCTACGTCTGACTGGGTTGGGCCAAGCTGCACCACCGCAGAGTGATTGCTCTCAGCTGAGCCAGTGTATCAAGCTGCCGAAACTGGATCTTCCCAGATTCTCAGGTAATGTGACTTCTTGGCCTGAGTTTTGGGAGTCATTCACGGCTTCTGTGCACAACTCTGATCTCCCTGAGATATCAAAGCTAACGTACCTGAGATCTCTGCTATCTGGTGATGCCAAGCGATGTATCGAAGGCTTACCCCTGACCAGTGCAAATTATTCAGTTGCCTGTGAGCTTCTGAAAGCACGATTCGGAAGAACAGAACAGATAGTGTTTGCACATGTTCAAAGTCTCTTGGCATTTGGAAGTGCTGACTGTTCTGACCTGAGAAGGCTGCAGGATAAGCTGCTAGTGCATGTCCGCAGTCTCGAAGGACTTGGTTATGGTGGGGACAAGTATGGACTGTTCCTCACCCCACTGATCTTGTCCAAGCTGCCTGCTGGTGTTCGACTTGAGTGGGCAAGAGAAGGAGCAGGAAAGGAGGCTGACCTCAGCTACCTGCTGGAGTTCCTGTCGAAGGAGGTGGACCGCCGTGAGCGGTCTGGAGCTCTGGCTGGTCCGGACGCTGGACCATCTCAAAAGGAGCAGAGGCTGCAGCGCTTCAAGAGACGCCAGCCGTCAGCAGCTGCTCTTCAGGCTGTGGCCGAGAGCTGCGGCTTCTGCGCAGGACCACACCCAGCAGGGAAGTGTTCCAGCATGGACTCAATGACCGTGAGTGACCGCCATCAGCGGATAAAGGCCGCTGGCCTTTGTTTCATTTGCTTGAAAAGAGGTCATGTTGCCAAAACTTGTTCTGCTCGGTGTTCAGTGTGCCAAGGGAGGCATCATAAACTTGTGTGCTTCAGAGAACATGGTTTCGCTACCCCTGTGAACTGTGATAAGGCTCAAGCTGACAGTGTGGGGGCCAAGGATGCAGTGGCGATAGGAGCCTCTCTGTCATGTGTTCTGGGGAAGGAGTGTACCGTGCTGCCCACAGCACGTGTGGTGGTACACGGCTCCAATGGGCCTGTGGAGGCCACTGTTCTTTTTGACAGTGGCTCGGACAAGAGCTATGTGAGCTCATCCCTAGTGCGGAAAGTAGGAGCCAAGTGGGTGGGTTCCCAAGATAGTTCTTATGTGGCGTTTGGGGGTGGAAAATCTGGTGCCTGTAGCCGTGATGTGTACGAACTTAGGCTGACAGGGGCAATGACTACTGGTTCTGCCATGCACCAGGTGACCGCGATGGAGGTTCCCATTTTGTGTGCGCCGCTACAGCGACCGAGGGTTCCCCTTCATGTACTGGAATTCTTCAGTGGTTTGGAGCTGGCGGACAGCTATGGTTCTGACCGCCAGGTGTCTGTGGACATACTGATAGGTTTGGATCAGTTCTGGGCACTGACAGTTCCAGGTCGAGTGCAGAACGCTGGGGGGCTTGTGGCCCAGCTGAGCGTGTTCGGGTGGGTTCTGTCGGGTCTGGTGCAGGGAAGCGGCTGTACAGTGGGCTGCCAACTGCTCACACTGGGGGATCTGCATGAGTCAGTGGTGAGGAATCTGTGGTCTCTCGAGGGTATAGGTATTAGTCAGGATGAAAGCACTGATTCGACGGTCCTGACTGACTTTGACGACTCTGTGCGCATGGTGGATGGCCGGTACGAGGTGAAGCTGCCGTGGAAGGAGGGTGCCGCCTCCGACCTCATGGACAACCGAGAGGCAGCTGAGTCGCGCTTGTCTGGACTGGTTCGTAAACTGGACAATGAGCCCGACCTGCGAGAGAGGTACAATGCCGCTCTCCGTGAGATGGAGGACGCAGGGATTGTTGTCGAGGTTCCTGCAGAGGAGCTAGTTAGTCCGTACCCGACTTTCTATCTGCCACATAGGCCTGTGGTCAGAGAGAGCAGTACAACGACGAAGGTTAGACCTGTTTTCGATGCTTCTGCGCGCGGACCAAACGGTGTGTCACTAAATGACTGTTTAGATGTAGGGCCTTGTTTGCTGCCGAACTTAGTCGAGGTACTCCTTAGATTTAGACGATGGCCTGTCGCGGTTACCGCAGATGTGACAAAGGCGTTTCTTCAGATTAGACTGAGCAGAGAGGACCAGGACTCTCACAGGTTTTTGTGGGCGTGTGGGGATCAGACGCGAGTGATGCGGTCACAGAGGGTGATGTTCGGAGTGTGTAGCTCGCCGTTCCTACTGAACGCGACCATTCGTTACCACTTGTCGCAGTACCCGGACTCCCCACTCATTACCGAGATGAGGGAGAATTTCTACGTGGACGATTTCTTGTCGGGAGCCAACTCAGAGGAGGAGGCTAGGGCTTTGTTGTCTCAGTCACAATCCGTGATGTCAGAAGCTGGCATGGCACTGACCAAGTGTCAGTCGAACAGCTGTGTGCTCTTTGACAAGGCACACTCTGCCTCAATCAGTGGAGAGGGAGAGAGCGTGAAGGTGTTGGGAGTCACGTGGCTTCCAAACGAGGATGTTTTCTCCTTCCAGGGTGTGACGCTCCCATCGAATATTGTGCCGACAAAGAGAGTCGTGCTGAGTGTTATGGCTCGTCTCTTCGATCCGATGGGATTTCTCACGCCGTTTGTGATGACGTCTAAATGCCTGTTCCAGGAACTGTGGCAGATGGGGCTGCAGTGGGATGACCCTCTGCCTGCTGAGAGCGCTGAGGTCTTCGGCCTGTGGCTGGAGGGACTGGAGATCCTAAAGGACCTCCACTTTCCGCGCCGCTACTCGGAGAGGGCGTGGCAGAGCTCAGATGCCGTCGAACTTCACGCCTTCAGCGACGCCTCACCCAAAGGGTATGGTGCGGCAGTCTACCTCCGCGTTCTCCAGCCCGATGGTGCGTACACTGTGTCGCTGGTCATGGCGAAGGGTCGTGTCGCTCCTCTCAAGCAGATAAGTCTGCCGAGATTGGAGCTGCTGGGTTGTATGCTCGCTGCTCGGCTGGTTGTCTTTGTGAGGAAGGCACTCCGCCTGTCTGACGTCACTCCGTGCCTTTGCTGGAGTGACTCGATGATAGCCTTAGCATGGATCAGAGCCAGTCCACGGAAGTGGAAACAGTTTGTGGCAAATCGAGTCGAAGAAATTCAGTCGCTGACTAGCCCGTCGAGCTGGTCGCATGTGCCCAGTGCTGATAACCCCGCAGACCTGACCACCAGGGGGCTGTCTGCACAGGAGTTGGTGACCTCTCGTCTGTGGAGGTCGGGCCCGGTCTGGCTGTCTGAGCAAGCTGGACGGCCTGTCGTATCTGACGAGCCAAACGCACCCGACAGAGCTGACTCTGAAGCAGCTGCCGAGGAGGTCGCAGTTGCTCTCACCACGACCTTGTCTGTTACAGAGAGCCCGCTGGACTTGGAGCGGTACAGCTCTCTTTCACGTGCTGTACGAGTGCTTGGCTGGGTGCGGCGTTTCATCTACAATGCGCGCCGCGCTAGTGGGACGCGCGGTCGGAGGACGAGACAGTCTACTGCGAGCTGTCTCCGAGGTGAGCTGACGTCTGAGGAACTCTCGGAGGCCAGGCGACAGCTATGGGCGCTGACACAGCGGGACGCCTACCCTGAGGAGGTGAGAGCTTTGCAGTCGGGACGGCCTGTCCCCAAGGGTTCACCGCTGTGCCGTCTGAACCCCTTTGTGGGTGACGACGGACTTGTTCGAGTGAGAACCAGGCTGCAGTTGGCAGACCTGTCTGATGATGAGGTTCATCCTGTGCTGCTTCCGAGCTGTCATGTGTGTGAGCTTCTCGTGCGTGAGCAACACTTGCTGATGAAGCATGCCGGAGTTCCGACTCTGGTCACTGCTTTAAGAGGCTCGTTTTGGATCGTTGGTGTCAGACGGCTCGCGAAAAGGGTGAAACGTCAGTGTGTCTCGTGCCAGAAGCAGGACGCTCGGTCCTGCAACGCGCCTGTGGCGCCTCTGCCCCGATCGCGAGTGACGCAGGCTCCGCCATTCGCTGTGACGGGGCTCGACTTTGCTGGGCCGGTGTTTTGTCTCGACCAGCCCCGTAAAAAACTGTACATCTGTCTGTTCACGTGTGCAGTAACTCGTGCTGTCCATTTAGAGCTGATGGATTCGATGTCGCTCTCTGACTTTCTCTTGGCTCTGAGGCGGTTCGCAGCTCGGAGAGGGATGCCGTCAGAGATATTTTCGGACAATGCCGCCACTCTGAAGGGTGCAGACAGCTACCTTCAGGCTCAGCTCGGTCACCTCGCTCCTGTTTGGCGGTACATCGCTCCACAGTCGCCTTGGTGGGGTGGCTGGTGGGAGCGTCTCGTTCGGACGGTCAAATCGGGACTAAAGAAGTCCCTTGGCAGGCGCTGCCTGGGTAAGACAGAGCTCGAGACTTTGTTGCTAGAAATCGAATCGTGTGTCAATTCGCGTCCTCTCATGTACTCTGGTGATGACGCTGACTCGTCGTCTCCGCTCACACCCAGTCACTTCCTGATCGGACGTGCCTCGGGATTCCAGTCCGAGCCGGTGGAGCAGCCGACCGGAGTGTCACGTGACTCGCTCTCGATTCGTGCCAGGCTCCGGAGAGAGCGTCTGGATCGGTTCTGGGACATCTGGTCGGCAGAGTATTTGCGGCAGCTTCCGGTGACGGTCCGTAAGTTCCGTCAGCAGGGACAGTTGAAGGTCGGATCAGTAGCTCTGATCAGAGGGGATAACGTTCCCAGGCTGATGTGGCCGCTGGGCGTGGTTACCCGGCTACACCCGGGGTCTGACGGGGTTGTGCGTGCGGTGGACCTCCGTACGGCCAAGGGTGTCCGTACAAGAGCCGTACAGAGGCTCCATGATCTAGAGGTGTAGGTAGGTAGGGCGCGCGCGATCGAGCTCTGTGACTGTGTTCGTGTGTATCAGTGATCATAGTTAGTGATCGTTTAGTGATAAGCTGTGTTGCATATCGAGTGTACTTGGGTTGGAGTGGCATGTATCCAACAGGGGTTGCCTACTCCAACAGGGGGGAAGATGTTGTTAATTATTTCCCCGTCGGGCGGGCGCTAAGTACTAAGTGCGCTCGTCGCAGTGTGCGGTGCGCGGGCGATCAGCTGATCGTAGTCTCGCCTCGTGTCGTAAAGTCTCGAGAAGCTTCGCTGTGCGCCGCATAAGTAATCATTCGCTTTATTCGTTCCCTGGCACGTGTCTCGTTGCCTATTTCGTTATTCGCTCGTTCGTTCTCGTTTGAACTCGGTTTGAACGGAATAGAAGGGAAAGCAGGAGAAGATCGTTTGTGTGTGTTGAATTCATTACACTGACCTTGACCTGACCTCCACCAGAAAGTGACCTAAACCCTACCTGATGCTCTTATAACCAACACCATTGAGTTGGAAATGAAAAACTGGCCATAAAACATGCATCACATAACCTTAGTAAAGTTGGGCTCATGTGGTGACCCTTGGTGACCTTTGGTGACCTGACCTGTGACCTGACCTGGTATGACCAGTGACCTCTAATAGCAACATATGTACTAGACGACTGACGCCTTATCGCTGATTTTCGACAAAATGCGTTTTACTCTGTGTTATAGCGCTTTCCCTAGAAGCCCTGTGAACGGTGAAACATTTTATCTTTGACCTGACCTGTGACGTCATCGGTGACCCCGAGGTCAATGAAATTTGGTTTCCCTCGACAAATTTGACAGGGCTATCGAACGCCGTTTGAATTTTTCGGATCCGTCCAGTAGTTTCGGAGATACGGGGGGGGGGGCAAAAAAGTGCCCCCCCCCCCCACCGCGTGGAAGGTGGCTGGTAGGCCCACCGCCTGCCGGGTTAACGGGTATATTCCTGGGCTCGCCTCTGTTGGCCATCTCGATGGCCTATGGCAGCCCACATATGGCAGCCTCTGGCCATCTCCCTCGGAGATGGCTTAGCGGTGCTAAGAAGCAGTCTTGTGCTAATCGGCGGCCGTCGGTTCCTCGGCAGAGGCGTCTGCGCATGCGCACTTGGCAACATCCTATCGTTTTTCTCATTTACCGTAGTCGTCGCCCCGCAGGCTCCGCGCTCCGCAGTTGATTTCGAGTTTTCGACTCGTCGACGTTTGCGAATTTAGTGAGAAAAGATTGCAGATACGCCTATTTCAATTAAGATGAGGTGTTGCAGGTAAGTCAGCATGGCGAAAATTATTGCAGCCACACTTTTTGATGGTTTATCTCATATTTGTTGATATTTCATCGATTGAGTGCATGCGCATTTGCCGCAATTTGATGGCACGGGGGATACACAAGTATTAACATATGTTAAACCCAGGTAAAGCCTACTCAAGTTGCTGTTAAGTGAAAATTTAATTAAATATGGCACATACAGATTATTTTTTTTACATTCATTAACATACGTTCGGACAAAATTCTGCCATACAATTGGAATTGCGCGATCGGGTGGTGGGGTCAGGGTCAGCACAACAAGCTATGTTTAGTGCGGGCTCTGATTCCTCAAATCCACCCATTCAACCATTCGGACTAAATTTATAAAAAATACAATTTATGATAACCAAAGAAGGATGTTTAAAGTTTTAACCCGTCTCAGTCTCATCATTTAAAGCTTAAGTTAAAAGCGCATGTGAAGTCACGATACCTTAGATACTGACCAGCCATAAAAGCAAAAGAAATCACCTCCCAATTTTTACTTCTGACTTTCTGTTGCACCTGCTGCTCAATTTTTGCTGTATTGATTTGTGCTCTTTAAACGATTAGACAGGCTTGAAAAATCCTACTTAAAACCATTTCAACTTCTGGGTGTTGCTATGTGCCGATACCAATATTTAGGATTGCTTACATGAAATGTCATGAATATGCTACCTAGGTATTAAGTATTTCACTATGTTTTCCCAGCTCCTGCAATGATTTTTATTAAAGCCAGGCAAATGCATTGGTATAATTTCTGACAAATACCTTGCCGACGAACACTGTTGCTGTCTACCAGGGGGCGTCAGGGCAGAAAGTGAAGACTAGGAGCGCAGTTATCATACATATATCTCATATAGAAACAAATATATTTTTGTCTTCATTAATATTGTATGTATTAAATACCTAAGAGTAATTATTTGTTTTAAAAAAATCAATTGGTTATGCTGCACCTAGGGCAACTCAGATGGTCAAATCTGTGAAGCTCTAATACAATGTATTATGCATTATTATGCCAGAGTATTTCTCATAGTATTTTGTCACTGTACTTTCACTCAGTTTTTCCCAGATCATATTCATGTCTTCTCAGGTCAAATATTGTTATCACATAAGTAAACTTTGAAAGCTTGACTTGTCATTTGTGGCATGAGGGGTTCATGACATAAAATGGGCTATGCACAACATTTTTTAGCTTAAATTATTATCTTCATGAACCTTTGCCTGTTATTTGTGACTGACAACCATACATGACTTATATGTAACTATTCTATTGATAATGTCAAACCTAAGTGTTATTGACAAAATGCACCCAGCCATCCATGACATGACAAAGCTTATTCATCAGGTTTGGCAATCAGACATGTGCATGAATCATAGTCATTAGGATCTCATCTGAAATGAAATTGAAAATTAGGTTCTTATTGCTTCATTTTATCAATTGTTGAAAATATTTTTATATCTTTACATAATCTCGTTTCATTGCACAACAAATTTCAGAGAGGGATTTACTATCCAAGTGGATATAATTCCAGGGCATGAAACTTTTGGAGTGAAATAACAGCCACAATTGTTCATAGCAATCATAGCCCCAGATTTCTGGCATTTGTCACATAGCCCGCTCAATTGTCACATTCCCATATATTTGTCCCATTTTCCACTCAATGATTTATCTAATAAATCTTTTGCATTTCTGATTTCAGTTAAATGATCCAGCAGGCGGCGGACGCTGTAGCTGCCGAGTGGTAGAATCACGAAGAAATGGCAGGCTGCCTGCCAATCGGCGACGAATCAGCCGTCACTGCTGCACGGGATGGATGATAACGAGAGGCAACGGTCCTGGTCGTTGAAGGGGAAGCGACTATCGTTGTTCCACCGGTGACAGATGAACTTTGGGCGACCGAAAGGCGCAGGTAGTAGTCCCGTGTCACGTGGCTTATAAGCACAGCTGTATGAGTCATTTAACCTGTTCTTCGGCGTAAGTGCCCGTGCCGAGCTGCTGTATGCAGACGATCATTACACGTGAGCATTACACACACGTGTTACAGCCGTGTGTGACGGTGCACCGCTTAGATGTTTGTGGTTTCCTGACTGGTTGAATGCGCGACTTTGAGTGTAGATAACCCACCTGTCGGAATGCCGCGGTACGTCAATGGGCCGTTTGAGTGTCTGCTGTTCGTGCTCTGCGGGCGAGAGGGCCGTTGCGTCGGAGCTGACGGAGCTTTTTTTTGCGTATTAGTGTACAGTGATATGCGATATTGGTCAAATATAAAGTCAAATCTGATTAGTTTTCACCCAGAAGTTTCGTTCGCCCCGATCTGCACACGTGTGTAGCTGCCGATGAATGGGTACTGTGAGTGAGTACTGACTGCTGTGATGAGTTACAGAGCTTTAGGGGTCGCGGCATGATAGCTGTCCTGTTGCCTTGGTCAGTTTACTGGACATTATGGCAGCCGTAACTGATTGCCTAATTCAGTTTGGCCTAGGAATTTTGCTTTTGCTCTCCCCTTCCCAGTGCACCTTCCACTGCGCCCCTGGCTGCCCGCCCCGAAAAGCCCCATGCCGTCTTGGCGCGCGGATGTCAGCATGGACTGTTTGATGCTGGTGACCGCCGCGACAGGCCCCTCGTCCCCGGGGTCCCCCTCGACGATTATCTGCCGCTCGTCTTCGTCCACCTCGTTCTCCGACGGAATGCTGTGTCGTTCTCGTGCAGCAGCGGCGGCGCCATTCACCACCGCCCGCCGCAGTCCCAATGACCGAACCGTTAGTGGAGCGCAACCCGTGCTTATTAGCTCTAATCCGTTGATCTGCCGCTCCGGCTTCCGGCAAATTATTTGTTAATACCGTCTTTGCCATATATCGGCAACAATATTAGCCATACCTACGTACTTTGCGATTCGTATTGCGCACTTTTGGCCGCAACCCGGCACGACGCAGGGCACGACGCTGTTTCCGAACCAGAAACAACACGATCATTAAGCATTAAGCCTAATAAAATCTCATACATCAGTCATGGATATCAACCGACGTTGGTAGTTGTGACCTGTGGTTCTCGTGTGGCTCTCGCAGTGGTGCGCACTACGCTTATTAGGAAATCTGTCCCCTCTAAAATCCCTTCTCGATAACTCGCCATAATTACATAATCGTACTCGCCCTATTACATGAAGTTTAAAAACTCTTTCATGTTTTTGCATTATAAGCATCAATCGAAACGTATTTCGTTATGATTAGTGGTCAGACGATCACTCGCACTGCGTCTCTGAATTTCTGCAGCTCTACCGCTGGAGCCGCTGGAGCGCCGCCGGGCCGGTTGGTATATAACTAGTAGAGAAAGTAGTTGTTAATATGGTATATTGTTTCATAGGGAAAAATTTACTTATGTTGAAATAAAAATATACCGGAATGAGCTTCTAAGGCTTTTTTGTATTGAATGCTTGTTTAAAAATTCATATTATATGGTCCAATAATTAATTTTCGGACACACCTAGTTCCGACTGAAAATGGCTATGCGGGAGATACTAGAAATGGCCAAGAGGTGCTAATGTCCCAAACTGTCCCTTGTGAACAGGGTTATGATGGGGAGCAAACTTTCAATACCTTACAAACGTCTCCATCCGAAAACACGTGTCAAATACCCGGTTCCCACCACCACCGGCAGAGATCGTAAAAATGCATGCTGTGATTTTGCCGATCTTGCCGGTTTTCTCCCGTTATTTCACTTTACGATGTTGAACGGTCGTAGTGGGAACGCGGCATAACGGAAATTTCTGAGTATGAGCGGCCGGCCGGCCGGCCGGCCGGCCGTGGTCACGCTTTTGCGAGGCTTATATCTCAGCAACCACTTGACCGATTTACATGCGGTAAATTTTGTAGGGTAGCTTCATTCCTTCTACCAAGTATTGGACTATTCCCGATGCATGTGGGTGACCCCTTATGCACGTGCCACGTGCAAAACGAAGAGGTGTCACTTTTGTAATTGTTGCAATATCTCGGTAACTACTTGGCTGATTGCGCTGAAAGTTGGCATGTAGGTAGGCACCCACTAGGCACTGCATATCCATGTGCCAGAGTTGGGGTGCTGCTGCACGTGCGCACGTGCAGGGGTCGTTTCCAGATCTCGAGAACGGCTCGACCGATTGCGCTCAAATTTGGTACACAGTTAGGGACCGGTTAGTAGGGTGCCGTGCACAAGTCAGTTGGGACCCATTTTGCACGTGCGCACGTGCAGGGTGCCGCTTCCAGATCTCGAGAACGGCTGGGCCGATTGTGCCCAAATTTGGCACATCGTTAGAGACCGGTTAGTAGGGTGCCGTGCACAAGTCAGTTGGAGGTACCCCCTCGCAATTTCGCACGTGCAATGCCCACCCTCTCGCTCGCTCCGTTAGTCGCCCCCAAAAGGCGTTATACTGGTTCTAGCATTTGTCAGAGATGATGCCGTAAGCGGTGTGAGCCATGAGGCCCTTTGGCGTAGGGGAGAGTGGGGCAAAGCGGCCACCCTAACGCTTCTCACGATGCCAACGCTTGATTTTTAAACTTGGAAAGATTCTTTCTATACCAATGTGATCCCTATTAAGTTGCCTTTTATTTCAACTGCGTTTTATTTCCAAAGGCGTTCACATATGAAAGATATTGACAAAACTTTAAACCTATGCATATTGGCCACTTTGCCCCATACCCTGGGGCAAAGCGGCCAGCGGCGTCTTTTCAAGTCCCGATGTGAGAAACAAAATAGTTGCCTCGTGTACGACTAGGGTATTTGATGGTGACAAGGTTAAGCGAGGATGGATGTTTACTTTATCATCTTCCACCTGTAGGTAAACAATGAAAGGATTTTCATGAAAATAAACATTTAATTGCATTATTTGGTAACTCATGCAATGCAACTGAAAAGTGGCCAAGATGAATGCATGACGACACATTTGAATATAAATAATGTTTTTTTTTTATCCAGATGGAAGCAACTCATGGCCAATTGGGGGGTGGCCACTTTGCCCCGGCCACTTTGCCCCGCGCATACCGTCCAAGACAAAAATATTCCAGCTTAGCTATTAGTGGGGTAAAAAATCATTAAAATTGGTAGAATACATGTACGATAACCATGCAATGCATGGGCAAGAACGCTTATAAAAATTCCAAACGGTTATGGAATAACACCAGTAAAACGCCTTTTGGGCGACCAACGGAGCGAGCGAGAGGATGGGCCTTGCACGTGCGAAATTGCGAGGGGGTACCTCCAACTAACTTGTGCACTGCACCCTACTAACCGGTCTTTAGCGATGTGCCAAATTTCAACGCAATCGGCCTAGCCGTTCTCGAGATCTGGAAGCGGCACACTGCACGTGCGCACGTGCAAGCGGGGTCCAAACTGACTTTTGCACGGCACCCTACTAACTGGTCCCCAGCCGTGTACCAAATTTGAGTGCAATCGGCCCAGCCGTTCTCGAGATCTGGGAGCGCCCCCTGCACGTGCGCACGTGCTGTAGCACCCCAACCTTAACACATGCAGATGAATTATCTGATGGAGACCTAACTGTGTACCGAGTTTCAATTCAATCGGCCCAACCGTTGTGCCGTTATTGAGGTTGCAATTTTGAGGGTTCTTAAAAAATGTCCAACTTTAGCACGCGCCACGTGCGGTGGTTGGCAAGAACGCATGGTGGCCATCACACCACAGAACTTTTACGTCCAAGTGACATTCAGTAAAGAAGACCGCTTGTCAATCGGATGTCCCGTTCCTAAGATATTAGCTTTTGAAGAGCGTCCCCACGGCCGGCCGGCCGGCCGGCCGGCCGCTCATACTCAGGATTTTCCCTTAATTCAGTATGAGACTCCGCTCGCTTCGCTCGCTCCGTAATAACATTTAAAAATTGTAAACATAGTTGGTAACCTGGCAAGAAATGCTTTTCCGTGTTTCACAGAACAATGGTGATGGGCCTGAAACCCCGGTCTGGCTCATTCGAACGACCGTGGAGAGAAGTATAATTGAAAACCATAAATTGGAACTGACGCCAGCTATGAAGGGCTAAAACGATGGGTGGCCGCTTTGCCCCACTCTCCCCTACCTAAGATAAGCTCGATATGCTTTGTCACAAACTCAATATGTGCCCGATAATATTCTTGGTATACTACCATCGAGCGTTTTGTGGAACAGATTCCAGCTGTCGCTGCTGCCTTGCAAGACATGACGGAGTGAGCAGATGGCAAAGCAAGCTCCGGGCAGGCCCATGTCACTCCACTTTTGATGACATCATAAGGGGGCCTCAGGACAATTAATGGCGCGGTGCGCCACAATCGCTCCCAAGCTACTTGCCAACAGCTGCCATTTTTGAAAATATTATTTTGAAATAAAGTTTCAAGTAATGAAAATATTGTAATAAAGTTGTAAGTTAAATCTATACCATATATACCTTACTAAATCTATATACCTTACTGAAAAATGATTTATCCATAGTAAAAATATAAGCTCGATGCGTTTTTACGTTGCTTTCATGCCGCTGCAGAGGGTTTTTAAATCGTCTATATCTTCAAAACCGGCCATTTCTTAGCATATTGCTCCCCTTTTTTGTCGCTAGAAAATGAGTTGGGCTTTCCATTGACATCAACGGCTGAGCGGTATGTCAGAGTGCCATCAATAATCTTCAAATGAAGTTAGTCATTTTTACGTTACAAAGGAATGGAGTACCCTTTGCGAGCATCAGGGGTGACGTCACTCAGGATCTGTCTCTGATTGGTCGGCGGGGGAGTGACTGTACCTTCTATAGATGGCCTTGGCTCCGGGGCGCTGCACTGGAGTAGTCGGAGATACTGGTTAGCCTACACATTCTTCTGAAGCTGCCGGGAATTCTCCTGCCACTTCGCAGAGCCTTACAGGAAAAGGAGCGAAGCTCATGGCATCCATACAGCTCATCGAGGGGTCACTGCGGTGGTGCAAAAGCTGAGAGCAGAAGACATCGCCTTCGCCCAAGGTTCTACAAAGGCCCAACCAACGGTCCAACCAGGCCCATGTCACTCCACTTTTGATGACATCATAAGGGGGCCTCAGGACAATAATGGCGCGGTGCGCCACAATCGCTTCAAAGCTACTTGCCAATAGTTGCCATTTTTGAAAATGTTATTTTGAAATAAAGTTACAAGTAATAAAAATATTGTAATAAAGTTGTTGATTAAATCAATACCATATCTAAAAACGTACTGAAAAATGATTTATTCATAGTAAAAATATAAGCTCGATGCGTTTTTACGCTGCTTTCCTGCAACTACAGAGGATTTGTAAATCGTCTATATCTTCAAAACCGGCCATTTCTTAGCATATCGCTGCTCTTTTTTACCGCTAGAAAATTAGTTGGACTTTCCAATGACATCAACGGTTGAGCAATATGTGTCGAGTGTCACCAACAATCTTCAAATGAAGTTAGTCATTTTTACGTTGTAAAGGAATGGAGTACCCCTTGCGAGCATCAGGGGTGACGTCACTCAGGATCTGTCTCTGATTGGTCGGCGGGGGAGTGACTGTACCTTCTTTAGATGGCCTTGGGTCCAACCTTCGTCAGCATTTTCGATGAAGCGGAAGAGTGCAGTGGCACACCGCTGGGCGCTGAGCCGCTCGCGCGTTGCATCGGGCCGCAGTACGCACCGCACCGCCGCTATGCCTTCCGTCCTTGCAGACGAGATGGTTGAAGCCAGGGTATATTGAGTGAAGGTTGAAGCACACCGCATCGGTTTGCTTGCTCCTGCGCTGGACTACTTGCTAGGAGATCTGCAAGCCGCTTTGGCAGCCACTAGCGTAATAGTTCCGATGGCACTCAGCTGCCTCATCGCCGGCTGTGTGCCATCTTCTGCCACATGGGATGACATCTTGCATGCATGGAAGAAGTAAGGACACCTGGCAAGCGTGAGGCGAAGACAAGGGGATGAGGATTCGCGGTCTGGCGCTCGCTGTGGATGCGAACGACACTGAAGACCGACCAAAAGCTGCATTGAGCTCCCTGCAGTGATGCATCGCGGAGACATCCGAGCGATCTCAACACTTATGAAAGATACTGGCTGTGCTGCCCGACTTGTAGAGCGCACGTTTTCTAGAGAAGACACAGTCTGCGATTCGCTTAACAATGCCGGACTAGAAAGACTGGCGGCGCTGGTTCTTACTCATCTATACAGAGCAGAGCCTCCCTTTCATTTGGAAGCAATTGAGCGTCCTGAGCAGCACGCTAAAAGGTGGAATATTTCCTCCTAAGCTGACAGGTCAGTGTGCGGATAAAGCATCAAAATGTCAATATTCGTTGAGCGACTGTAGCATCATTAGTTATTATTGGGCTCTTTCCCAAAATTTCGGAGTTATTTAGCGTACGTGTAGAAGGGGGCTGAGGCCCAATCCGAAGTCAGTCTGCTCAAGATGGCCTAATTTTCAAATGGTGGCCCTTCAAAGTTCGAGTCAAATACCAGCAATTCCATATTATACCAGCCTATGCAGATAATTTCCCTATTGGTCCATGTGTTTAATTTAGCTAGATAAGTACTCTATAGAGACATTGATTGTACCAAACTAGCGCCCCGCATGCCAATCTAGCGCCCTATAGCGCACTTAAAACTTAAAAGTTATGGGGGAAAATGGAAAAATCTTAAGACTTTCCCGCTGTTTGGCAGCACGTGGCGGCCGGTGGCAGCATCCGCCCGGAGACAGCCATTCGCCGCTCGCGCGTAGCGGTTCATCGCGATTTGAATTATAATCGATCAAATAGTTGGCTTAGTGTATTGTTGCTTGCAGGGGTGGATTACAGAATGTGCTATATATAGCTTTTAGGGAGTGTTTAGGCTTGCAGAAGTTTGAATGACGCCTATTCACAGAGCTTCATTGAGGTGTTGAATATATTTCGAAACATTGGTTCAATCTCTAAACATGAGCAAAGAAAAAACATCAATAAATATATAAATATATATATACATATATATATATATATATATATATATATATATATATATATATATATATATAAATAAATATATATATATATATATATATATATATATATATATAAAATAAAAACGAATAATGTTGCATTTTCATCCCCCTCATGTATTAACCCGCGCCCCACTGGGGGGCTATTTATAGCCCCCCTCCCGTTTTTCTGCAATAACTTCCAAACCGCTTGACGTATCGACGCCAAACTTTCAGTACCTTCGGCTGCATCGATTTGACACCTTGTGTCAAAATTTAAACTTCGTACCTACCATAGGTCGGACGGAAATGACGTCAGAGTGACGTCATGTTCGGCCGATTTCGACGCAAAACATTGAACCACGGCAATCGCTCCCAAGAGCTCAGTTTTTAAGCTAGATCCTATTTCTTTGCATGAGAGGACTCAGAATAGACTGCGCTATCAAACTGCTATCTCGGATTTTCGAAATTTTGAAAATTTCAAAAATTTAATATAATGAAATTCAAAATTTATATTTTTACATTTTTTTCAATTTTTTTGACTTTTCAAAAAAACGGAATAAATGTGATAGAATGCATTATTATGACTAACTCTAGCAAGTTTTAGCTAAATATCTTCAAAAATGGCCAAGTTATACGTATTATTGCAAAAAATTCGCAATTATTAATTTTTCAAATCAATTTTTCAGCACGAATTTGACATTGTACGGCAATATAAATAGCACCATCGTGTTCCTGAGCTCAAACTGCATCCAATAGACACCTTTTTTGTTGAAAAATTTTAACTTCAAAATTTGACCTTTTTTGACCTGAAAGTGACCTGACCTAAGCTGAATTTGACTCAAAATGACCTCGAATGACACAGACGACATCAAATTCGAAATTTTTGGTCTAAATGGACCATAAAACATGTGTCATGTGACCGACGGATGATATAATATTTTCGTGACCTGTGATGACCTGACCTTGACCTGAAAATCAAAGTATAAGTTTGGTACCCTCAGAGTATCTAAAGCATCTGTTCACGAGTGTGTGAACCAAAAATGAGCCTGATTTGACTTGTAAGACGGTGGCCAGAGCCCAAAACGTGAATAAGCCAAAATGCTAATAATTTTTACTTTGACCTGACCTGTGACGTCATCGGTGATCTTGAGGTCAATGAAATTAGGTTTCGTTCGACAGTTTTTTCTGGGGCTATCAGACGCCGTTTGAATTTTGACGATCGACCCAGTAGTTTCGGAGTTAGGAGGGGGGGGGGGGCTATGAATAGCCCCCCCCCCAGTAGGGCGTGTTATACGCAGACCCCAGTGGGGCGCGGGTTAAATTTCTATTCAGCGTATTATGCCATCCAGTGTTAAAAAGTGGTGATGTCTTGTGTTTGAAGATGGGATGACTTGGTGATAAATCGTGTTAAAGGGACTGTCCCACCTTTGCATTAGTTCTGAGTTGAGATAGCCAAGTTGGCGGCCAGGTTCAGAAACCACTATGGTCGCAATATCCTCAGTTTCGTGGTGTTAAAGAAATTCGTTCCCTTCATTTGTAAAGTGAGCCTTAGCTAAGGCCCTATCTCTTAACTATTAACGGCCATTTGATGACGTCATTTGCATTTTGAACGCCTGTCACGCATGTGAAGTTTCACTTGATTTACGAATATGCTAATCAGAGACACTTGTTATTGTATGAGCCCGTCATATTTGAGAGCAAATACCTATATTTGCTGCCAAATTTCCCCCTATTGACATGAAGTAAATCCTTCATTACGTCACAGATCCGATCTAAATGACGTCACGATGAAATATAAAAGTCGCAATATCTCAAAAAGTATACAATGAAAACGCGTAAAAACTTGCAGAATTCGTCACAATATCATGAGTAACATTTCCGAATCCTAAATGGTACTTTTTTAAAGGTGGGATAGTCTCTTTAAGCATGTATGATCATAACGATGTCAAAATATTTGTTTTGAAAAATGCATCTAGAAAATGTCCAAGGAGCTTTCGGCTTAAGCCATTATTAGATTTGTTTCTATAGTCTGTTCCATATCAAGCTTGCGGTCGGAGTTTCCTTGGCAGATCGCTTATAGATACATTTTCCCCAAATAAATATTTTTGAATTTTGATTATCATCCATGCCATACTTTATGTTGTGACGTTTTATTCGTTGCCTCCAGTGGCGTATCCAGGGGGGAGGCCAAGAGGCCATGGCCTCCCCCTTTGGCATCAAGCATGCAAGTGGGCCCTTTGGGCCACTTGAGTGCAGTGACGTACCCAAGAGGGGACACGGGGGCCCCGAGGGGCCCCTAGTCACCTGAGGGGCCCCTGGTTATCTGAGGGGCCCTTGGCTACCAAAGAGGCCCCTGGTTATCTGAGAGGCCCCCGGTTGTCTGAGTGGCCCCTGGTTATCTGAGGGGGCCCTGGTTACCTGAGGGACCCCTGGTTATCTGAAGGAGTCCTGGTTACCTGAGAGGCCCCTTGCTACGGGGGCCCTGGCTACCTGTGGGGCCCTGGCTATCTGAGGGGCCCCTGATTACCTAAGGGGCCGTAATTGCCTGAGACCCCTGGTTATCTGAGAGGTCCCTCGTTACCAGAGGGGCCTCTGGGTATATGAGGGGCCCTGGTTATCTGAGGAGTCACTGGTTACCTGAGGGGCCCCTGGTTATCTAAGGGACCCCCAGTTACCTGAGAGGCCTCTGATCCCATGGGTGGCCCCTGGCCAGTGTCTTGAAGAAACCTTGGTCACCTAAGGGGCCCATGTTTACCCGGAGAGTACCTGGTTATATGAAGGGCCCCTGCAGTCACATGAAGGTATTTAGCTACCCGTGGAGCCCCTGGTATAACCGGCCCCTGGTTATCGGAGGGTCCCCTGGTCACCTAGTGGGCCCTTGGTCAATTGAAAGGTCCCTGGTCACCTGAGCGGCCCTTGATCACCTGAACGACCCCTGATCACTTGGATTCAACGGTATAGCCAGGGGCGAGGGGCACATGTCCGTTATAAGGTTTAGGGCCCCCTCGGGCCCGAGGAACCCTGCGGTGCTAATTTGCAGCAGAGGGTTCGCGCTGGCCACGCTTCAACTGGAAAGGACACCACAGGGCTTGTGATAACACCACATGGGCTCTTGTGTAGTCACACTTATCTCCAGAAGGGCCCCACGACGGGTTCTGAGGGACCTTGCCGGCCTCTGAGAGCCGTTGCCGGCCAATAAGGGATCAGCTGTAAGGGCCCCATACCCGTTTGCTATGGTCCCACGGCCCACCCCAGTGTTTCTGAGGGCCTTCACTGCCACCTCTAAGGGCCCCACACCAGTGCCTCCTAAGGGCCTACTTCGGTGGCTCTGAGAGCCCCCACACCGGCGCCTCCGAGGGCCCTATGCCAGCGCATCTGACGACCACTTACCAGCGACTCTGAAGGCCTCTTACCGGCCTCTGAGGGTCCCTTGCCGGCCTATGAAGGGCCACCAGTAACTTTAAGGGCCCCACACACGCCTAAGTGATGGCCCCCACCAGTGTCTCTAAGCCCTAAGGCCCCCACAACGGCGCCTATGAGGACCCCACACCAGCGCATATGACGGCCTTTTACCGCGATACCTCTGAGGGACCAACACTGGTGACTCTGAGGCGCTCGCTCGCTTCACTTCCTGATAAAATACCGTACATTTTATGCACACTTCTCATGCAAAAAATATATATATATATATATATTTTAACCTGCCAATTTTCCACATTTTCTCAGGGCTTAGACAGACAGACAAGACAGACAGACAGACAGACAGCGGGGCCCGTCTGCAAGGGGGACCGGACCCATTGTGCCCAATCCCCTCATCGAAAGGTTCTGGATACGCCCGTGCCTGGGTTGACAGTGGCCCCGGGTGACCCGTGGGCCCCTTCGAGAGCAGGTGGCCCCCTCCTGGGCGAAATCCTGGGTACGTGCCTGCTTGAGTGTCCCAGGAGAAATGACCTCAAGGGCCTCACCCGAAGCACTGGTCCAAGCATAAATAAAGTCAAACTGCGTCAAACTATCTTAAAATGCCATTTGATGACCCTCATAGGCCAGCGCAGGGCCCTTAGAGGCCAAGGCCGAGCCCCCAGAGGCTAGCGTGGAGCCCTCAGAGGTCGCTTTGGCGGCCATAAAGAAGCTTAGACTTGAGCGTGGGACCCTTTTACGCTGGCGTAGAGCCCTAAGGAGCCAGCGCTCAGCCCTCTAAGGCCAGCGTGGGACCCTCTAAGGCCATTGTGGGGGCCTTCTAAGGCCATTGTGGGGCCTTCTAAGGCCAGTGTCGGACCCTCTATGTCCAGCGTGGGGCCGTCTATGTCCAGCATTGGGTCTTATAAGCCCAGAGACATGGGACCTTCTTAGGTCAGGTTGAGGTCCATTGGCCAAGGAGACCAGCTTGGGGCACTCTGAAGACAATGTGGAGCCCTTTTAGGCAAGTGTGGGGCCCTCTGTGACCAGCGTGAACCCTTTGAGGCCAGCGTGGGACCATCTGTCATCTGACTCCAGACTTCAGAGGCTGGTGCTGGGCCCTCAGAAGCCAGCGCGGACCTTCATAGGCTGGCGTCGGGCCATTAGAGACCACCTTGAGGGCCTCGGCAGCCACTCTTCAGACCTAATGCATGTTTGGGCCCCCTGAGGCCCTAAGGTAGGAGTGGCCCTTAAAGGCATGCGTGAGACCCTCAGGGGGCATCATGGGTTTCTAGAGACCGGCGTGGGTTCGAGAGCGGCATAGGGACATCAGAGACTGAAGCAAAGGCTCCCAAGAGCTAGCGGGGGGCCCTGTGAGGTCAGCCATAGCGTGGGTCTCCTGAGGCCATTATGGGGCCCGGAGGCCAGCGTGGTTTACTCTGTTGCCGGTGTGGGGCTTTCAGAGGCCAGAATGAGCCTTCAGAGGTCGGAGTGAGGTCAATGTGAGCGACATAGAGCCATCAGAGTCTAAATCAGAGCTCAACCCGAGTCGGGCCCTTCTAAAGTTAAGGGTATCAGCCCTCAACCAGCGCGAGACACTAAGAGGCTGACATCTGCCCTTTGAAAAAAAATGTTACAATCTTAAAAAAATGACAAAGACATTTTTCTTTTGATAATCTTTAGTGACCCTAGCGACGACCAAAGCAAAAAAAAACAATATGCCTACTGCTGAAATAAATTGTACGTTACAGAGCTATCGATATCGATGACTTTTTCACGTTTCAGCATTCTTTTTTAGATTGCCGAGTGTGCCTAAAAAGGCTCCCTCACATGGCGAAAGTGGCAAAGAACCGCACTTGGGCGTGAGTTAAGTACACTACTACTGGGGCCCCTAAGGTAAGGGTGGGGCCCCTCGAGCAGGTTTGGCCTCCCCCTTTTCAAGATCCTAGATACGCCACTGGTTGCCTCTAAACTGACTGCTTCAGTTCCGTGCTAATATAGATATTATTACTACGAAAAACTAAAGGATTCCTGATCCTCACACGTTTTATGTTCTATTTCTAATGCGAGAGAGCGAGAGATTAAGAGCAAATCAGGGGTCGACCAGATGTTTTATTACCACAGCCTGAGCGGTAAGCTGAGGACATTGTCAAGCCCTAAACACGCGACCCCACCGAGTGTGATTAATGATTTCGATGTTGTGGCGCGGTCGACCGGTTATCCAGTTTTCCTGCTGGTCCGCATTCTACAGCCTAAACATTGAGCCAGAATCCTGCAGCCTGTATACCCACCTGCCCAACTGAATGAGAAGAACTGCCACGGGGAAAGTTAAAACGCTTTCTTTTCTTAGATTCGTCTCATTTGACCTCAGTGCGTTGGCCTGAATCAAGTCACGTTTTCGCGTGCAATAGTTAGTTTATTAACTGCATAAACTATAAACGGTCAACTTGTTGTGGGAGCCGGGATGTTTGAAGTCTTAACCCTCGCCGGACCTATTGGTTTTCTACATACGCGCCGGCCGAGGGGGGGGGGGGGCGGGTACGACCCCCCCCCCCCCCTCGCCGTTTCGCCCCTGGTGGAGCTAGCGCGTCGCGGAAAAAACGAGCGTGTGCGCCGTTACGAGACGCAGAGATTGGTACCCGATTTTAAGGTCCTAGGTCAACCGGTGACCTCTGAGGTGAGGTCAAGTGCCCCAAGGTACGGTTCAGTTTTTGGTGAATAACTTCGCAAACAACGGCCGCAGAGCGCCGATTTTGGCAGCATCGTGTTCGCCTTGCTCAGGCGCGTCGAATGATATACTTTTTGTCCGGGTCAGGTCAACTTGGGGTGTTGACCTCAGGTCAAGGTCAGGTCAGCACCCCCAGGTCACGAAGTTGGTCGAAAGAGGTCATGTCGCATATCATTCGATTCGGCAGGCCTTCCTGAGTCCATTGGTGCCTTCCCCGACTCGCTAGCTCAATTTGATCAAGAGTTATTGACGAAAAACTAATTTGACCTTGATGACGTCATAAATGACGTCACGCAAGGTCAACATTGCAAAAGTGACGCATCTAACCTTGCAAGGAGTGCATCAAATCACGATTCTGTGTGCTTGAGATAGTTGGAGATCGTTCCCGGCGCCAGAATAGCAGTTTTCATTTTTCCCCATTGACTTATAATGGTGAGGTCACGAAAATGACCTGACCTCATATGACCTTTAGGAAAAATCCGAGATATACAAGTTGTGGGACTCATAATGGATACTAGATCCTGCAAGTTTCATTTCCCTGTGACATCTCCTCTGGCAGTGAGGGCGTTGTAAAGTTGCGACATCTGAAGACCGTGCAGAGGTTCACTTATGACGTCATAGGTCAGTGACCTGACCTGACCCAAAAATGCGGTTGGTGTCAAAAGATGCGGCTTGGATCAAAGGTCAGGTATGCCAAGTTTCAGCTCTCTATCGCCAGCGTGTTCGGAGCTATCGCGAAAAAAACCCTATGGGGGGGGCGGCACCCGCCCCCCCCCCTCGGCCGGCGAGGGTTAACACCCCCGCAAGGGCCACGAGGCAACACGCGGAAGGGGCATTCGAAAGAGCGTAAAAACACACACAGGAAAAGTCTGGTAATTTTTGGTCTGGCTGAAGGTCAGGTCACCAAAAGTCATCTGAGGTCAAATATCGCCTAATTCAGCAACTTTTGACAAATCAGCGCATAACCAAGGAACGAGAAGAGCTACAGCACCCCGAAAAAGTATGTACATTCGATAGCTCCTTCAATGCTCTCTCAAATATTTGCTCTCAAGTCTCAGGTATGACCTAAGATGAACGGCTTATAGGTCAAAACCCTTAAGATCGTCGTTTTTACGTAACATGTTTTTCTATGATAACTTTTGACGCCTAACTTCTTTTATTTTACCGCGCTTTGTCTCGTCAAGACGCGCTGAATGAACTATAGCTTGACCTTTAAAAAATGATAATTTGAAAATTTGACCCAAGATCAATTTTATGACCTTGCCGGAAAGGTCATGTTACATACCAATCGATCCGTTTTGTAGAGCTAAACACGTCCAATGCATTTTATCATTCTAAAATGTCAATCAAAAGCTATTATCGGGAAACTGCCATTTACATTTATGACCTAAGGGGCCTCAGATCTCTATTATAGGGTCATGTGTGCAATTTTCGGTTAAATATGCAATATAACAATGTTAAATTATGTTTTCGATGGGGTGTTTGTAATGATGTTCGAGCGAAACAGTCGCAGTTCGATCTTCTCCCATTTACTTGGATATAATGGAGAGGTCGTAAACTGACCTGACCTCAGGCCAACGATTGAAAAAATGCGAGGTATGCGTTATGATGCATTGCTTTCACTGGCCACTGCTACCTATCTAACAATTTCTCATCGATTCTCCCTTGTCCCAATTAGCCCTGTTAATAATTGTGCTCGTATTTCCCGAGTCAGCTTACGGCGCCAGCTAATTAGTGTTTCAGAAGTGGCCCTCGCTTGGCCGGGTCCGACAGCCCGTGTTTAGCCGTGTGGGTCGCGTTTCGGTGGCCCGTTTCGGAGCGCTGCCTGCCATCTGTCGGGGCGCCACGCGAACTGCGGGCGCCTCAGCCGGGCGCGGGCCGCGGGCCGCGGGGCGCGCTCTGCGTCCCATCGAGCAGATGGGGCGCGGTCCGCGAGCCGTCCCTGCCCGCCGCGCCGCCGGGCGACCCTTCCCGCGCCCCCAGCACCGGCATTCTTCCGCCGGTTTCTCACGGCGCCCCCGCCCTGGGCCGGCGGGTAATTTGTGGACCACTGGCCGGCCCTGCAGCCGCCCCAGACGCAGACGCTGAGCTGCACGAGCTGTCATCTGAACGCCGCTGCCGCGGGCAAGAACGGCATACAACGGTCGACTTTGGGCCGACGGGACGCCGTTGTACGCCGTTCTTGACGGCGACTCCTGCCGTCTGGCGTTTTTACCTGCGGTCGGCCGGCCGGCACGTCTTGCGACGACCGCAGGAAAATGACGACATAAATCATGCTTAACGGATTGTAATGTAAGGCGCCCGGAGACCGTGTGCATCCGAAAAAAACGTGGAATAGATCTTCGTATAGTTTTTAAGGAGGCCAACTCTTCAGAAAAAAAAACGAAGGACGTTTAAAATTTGGAAATGGAGCCAAGCTGCATTAATAAACATTGAGTTGTTAGAACTGTTTCGTTTCCTGTGGTGTTCTGAGAATGTTTAATGGGAGAACTTAAGTTAACTTCATCTCTTATGAATACTAATTCTGACTGACAGTATAAATGGTCTTCCATATCGTGACGTCAAATGTTTCTGATAGTGTCACCTCATTACATGCGTTCTCAATTCTCATGGCCAAGTGATAATTGCAGCTTGCAGTAACTTTGCTTCCTTTTAAGTTCTTTTTTTAGAGAGTGAAAAATTGAAAAGTATGCGTAACCAAGGCAGCTTGTGTTTCCATGCATACCAAGCACCTACAGCAAAGCCTCATCATTCCCGATATAAATACCTGAATGATGCCTGTTGCCATGTCGCTAAACCAGGTATTCTGTCGTCACCGGTATTCGTCATGCAGGCACACTGCAGCTTGAAGGAGCACTCACATTTCCCACGAGTGCCCTTGCCGATATTGTCAATGGACTTAACATAAGTCTATTTACCGATGAGCTAAGTGACTGAGAGTCTAGTGACTGCACACATCGATACCGGTAAAGTGTGCAGTTCAAACCGAGAGGTGGTGTCAAATCAATGTCCTTATCGCATATTGTTGCTCAAGTGACTAAGTGAGCAGTGTCCACTGTCAAAGGTCTATGTCGCATTTCGCGCCTAACAAATGCTTGCACACGGCTTATGCCAAACTTACGTAAACAGAAGCAGGAACGAATCTTATGACACTGCCCTTTGCTGAAAATTTCGATACATTTTTACGCTTTGACGTCAATTTAGTTGTGTATGTTGCTGACACTGAGCAAACATCGCCGGAGTGATCAATGATCATCCTTTTCGCAGTGGCATGTAACGGGCGTGCAGCACGCCTCTGTAGCACGCGAGGAAAACTCGGCCTGTACCTAGGGCTCGTGTGTCTGTCCTGTTGCTGCTCCATTCGGGCCGATAGAATTGAAGGTAAGTAGCGGAAGCATCGGTTTCGCTTGAGCATGTTTGCAAGTAGCAACCGAACTGCCATTATTTCCGGCACTATAGGGTTTGAAATTCCTTCGGCACTTCATTGAAAACAGGCTTAGAACGCATTATGTGATTGCATTACCTTATTTTACGGCCTTCGATTCCTTGATTCCTTTGAACGTGCAAATACACCAAATTGAACTTGAACTTGAACTTGAACTTGCCTATACTTATTAGCTACCCATGGCCTTTTGATTGCTTGTGCTGCACTTTGATTGTCTTTACCGCTGTTTGAATGTTTGTCCTGCACTTCTATTCCTAGCATTAATATTTCGAATATCTGTGTGGCTTGCAATTCTGTGTACGACTTATCGTTTCAACATTTTTCTGTTTCTACTGCGTTATGCGCGGCTACTGATGTTAGGATAATCACACCTCTGAGTTTCGTCGTCCTTGACCCTGTCGACACCACCCTGGTCACAGTGGCGTCCACAGACATCCCCAGTGAGTACCACGCCCTGTGCTGATTGTAATGTTGTCATACAGCTCGACCCATTGTCCCCTGATGACGCCCCTTTGTGAGCGACTCCATCGAGGGGCGCCGATGGCGGCGGCGATGATGACGCGGCGGCGGCGCTGGGTGGAGTTCCTGTCCCGTCACCCCCTCCCTCCCCCACCCTGTCCTGCACCCCAACCCACGCCCGAGCCATCATTGTTTGACGAGCACATAATTGCTGCGTCTGAACTGTACGGGCTGAGCCACGCCCGAAGAACAACCACAGGCGCCGCGGCGACCGGTAGCGCATGGTGACGGGAAGTGGCGCATAGCAGCGCAGGCATTCGCCGCCACCAACAGTGGAACAGAGTGCTGAGAAGTGGCGCATAGCAGGATAATTAAGTGACCCGATCAGGAGTGGGGCGAGGGGACGGGAAACAGAGCAGACCATGCAAGCGCGCAATTAATCATGAAACTTTCTCTGAGCTATGACATTTGAACATTAACTTGCAACCACATCTTATTTCATGCTGCATTGAACAATTTAATTACCAAAAGCAACATATGTAGAAAGTATTATACATACACCAGGCATCGCTAAAACAGCGTACAACTGGTTTATCGAGATCACCGTCGAAGTCACGATCGTATCGCAATTCAGCCTTCATCAACAAGTCATGAGTGTTACGACACGTGCTAGAAATGCCCTTCTCTTGATCCGAAACTAGTGTTGCAGTTAGTTTCTCTTGTGCAAGCTAACGGTGTCATGTAAATCATGGAACGATATACATAGATAGCTTGAACGGTGACAACAGGAAACACAGCCCAAACTGAATTCAATGCACTTTCTCCTCCACTCACCCAATGTTGTGAGGTTTTACTCAATATGTATGCACTAGAGTGCCCTCATTGGTTTTAGGGGTTCTCCAAGATACCGCTTCCGAAGCCATGAGCCAGCCACAGCCTCTTAAGTCCTAAACCACCCCAGAATGCAGATAGCTGGGGCTGTGTCATAAACCGAAACCAGTCCCCGTCTACGGACCGGCGCTGTACTTATTCATGAGACGGGCCTGTCGGCGCCGGGAGGACATATTTGTGTGATTAGATGCGATTTGTACGAGACAATTGGTCTGCGGTCGGACTCAACGCACGGAGAATATCAATGAGCGCCCGTCAGAGATGGCCGTCTGAGGTTTGGTAGAGCATTATCTCCTTCATCGCTACCAGATTTGAAAAATGAGGCTTCGAAGTTGAGAGTGCCTAATTTATGAGACTGACATACCAATGTATTTCTTTAGCAGCTGTATGCCATTAGGCTTTTTCGCTACCGTTCTTTTGGGATTTTTTTTCAAAGCGTCATTAATTTGAAAACGTACATTCCAGATCCAAAACGGGGATCCATGGTTTGGAGTTTGGACCCCAACAAAGGCTTCTGCGATCTCCTACATTTCACTTTCCTCTAATCCATCGGTCTCTGCCTCTCTCCCTCTCTCCCTCTCTCTCCTCTATTCCTCTCTCTCCCGCCGCTCCGTCGCTGTCGACGACTCGATCGTCTGCACGCCTTCGCCGGAAATGAACCGTTTCCGGTTGAATGGCGCTCGTCGGCTGCTCCAGTGAAGGCCACGGTTCGTTAGCGGCATTCGTCGCAATGCGGAGCGTTGAGAGGCGACGGTAAAAAGCGTCCAATGAACAGATCTCATCTCAGACAAGGCGTCCCGGGCGAATGCGAGACGATAGAGTGTTCCATAGTTCTCGAGGGGAGCGATGAGAGAGATATCAGTACGCTATGTGATCAGGGAAAGCAGGAAGACAAAACGCGGGTCTAGGTCAGCAACGCTTTTCCAAAAAGTCCTGAGGCGGTTTTTCATTTTATCAGCTGTTTTTTTTAACTAATCGTATTGTAGACAATGGAATTTAAGGGTTTTGGGTGGCATTGCGCTTCTGATAGGGATTTGCAGTTTATAACATTTGCAATTTACCAAAACATGGAACATGGTAAGAAAATGCATACTGCTGGCAGCTGCCTTGCAAGGGTCAGCGTGAAGTGCGAAGCTTGACGGCACGCAAGAAAATATTTAACCGGCAAGTTATACAAGATAGGATATGAAAATGAATAATCCTAGAGGAATACGAAATAATAGTGCACTTTTTACCATAGCCGTCTATAAGGATACTAAACGGCGAGAACTGACCATCAAGGTCATGTTAGCGCCCTCCCCCCACCCTCCTACGGCTGACTCCATTTTCGTCTGCCTTCACTCCCGTTTCGGCGCCCAGTCAGCCGCTGGAGTCGGTTCCATCCCCCCCCCCCCCCAGTCGTCACCCCTCACCGCCTCCCGCATGTTTTGTCTCGTGCCACCGCCGCCGCCGCCTGCGCGTGGCACGCGGCCAACGTCGACACCGACACGAGGGGCGTCGGTCCCGACGAACTCGACGAACGGGGTCGGTCGGCGCGGGCGCGCCGCCACAGAGAGCCGACGGGCGCCCTTCGAGAGCGGCCCGCCGCTGGGCTCGTTCTATATTTGTCGGAGTCGTTGAGGGCCGTTCAAAGGCCCAGAGAATGCTTCATATGGGAGTGGAGAGCCCATTAGCGGCAATTGGCTCTTGCTGCATCATGGTTATGATTGTCGGAGTCAACTGTTCAAAGAGAAAGCTAAAGAAGGGGGAGAGAGCGGTGGCGACGGTGGTGGTGAATGGGAGAGAGAGTGAGAGAGAGAGAGAGAGAGAGAGAGAGAGAGAGAGAGAGAGAGAGAGGGAGGGAAGGAGGGAGGGAGGGATAGAGGGAGATAGAGAGAGAGAGAGAGAGAGAGAGAGAGAGAGAGAGAGAGAGAGAGAGAGAGAGAGAGCAATTGTTTCATTACGGCGGAATAAAATATTTGTATCGCTTAACTAAGTAAAACCGCAACTGCATTGAAACCGCAGCTGTACTATAAAGAAACTAATTACTTATTCATTCAATCATCAGCATGGATCACAAGCTCAACTCAGCGTCGGCAGCTGGCCAGTCGCCACTCTCGTCCCTCTGTGTACCGGCCCGTGTTACCGGCCGCTATCAGTCGAGCCGGCTCACGATTGGCGTCCGACCAAGGCGCCAATCACGGCCTGCAATCAGCGCCCGCCGCGCCCGCCGGCGCCCACCGCCGCCGCCGCCGCCGCCGCTGCAAATGGCACGGCACATTTGCACATCTCGACATGCCGCCGAATCGAACACGCCGACTATTACCATACGCCGGCCGAGAGGCAATATCGGCGCATTGTTCCGTAATGCGCTCCGGCGCCGGACGAAATGCTTTGTTTGCATACAAAAAGCGGGCGCGGCCGTCGAGTATGGTAATGTCGGTCGTGTCAGATCTGTAAACAAGTGTACAGCGCGCGCCCAGTGACCGAGGGGGCTTGGAGAGGGGGAGGGGGCAGGTGACAGTGCAGAGTTTGAGGGTGTCCTAGGTCGGTCATCGGCAGGTTGGTTTGGATTTCGTTTTAGAAAATAGCAATTTGTTTATCTATTGCCATCTACATACCTCAGACCACTCAATCCAAATTTTCTTCATTGATTGGCTTGATTGGCTGTCGATAATTTTAATAGCCATAGCACATGCGCTGCATCACGTCTCGGGTCTTCGGTATATTTTGTGTGTTCTCACTTCCTTTTACGGGTCAAGTCTTTGCATAAATGAGCCAGCGCATGACCTGGCACAAATTGTGGTTATTTGTGGCACATGTTACGCCGTTTCCGGATGGCTTTCATGAGCCCCCGGCTCAATGCCAAGCCCTGTTTATCTGCAACCGTAGCGGCTGGCCGTATCCGGTGGCCTCCGCCGCCCTGTTGCAGTGGTGTCCGTCAGGAACGGAGCTGGGAGCGGCCGGCCGCGCGGATGCTGAGTGCGGCAGGCGGCCAGGGGCCCTGGCCCGGGCGGCGGAGGAGCGGCCGCCGCGGCCCGCTATCGCTTGGAACGCGCCAGCTGACGCGCCGCGGGAGTGCAGATGGCGCCACCATACAGCGCGCCTTTTCGGCCCGAGCGCGCGTCGCGGCCCGGGCGGAAAGTTCCCACAAGCGCCGCCGGAACAAAGGACAACAATGGAACTATCAATCAGGCGGCGTCGGCGGCGGCGTGGTCACAGGTCACAGATGTGTCAGGCACGGGTCACACACTGGTCACACGCGGGCCACGCATAGGTCATCAGTGTGACCTGGGTCATAGTCCTGGGACCGGCCTGGGTAACAGTCGGGTCACGATGGGTCACACGGCTCACTGAATCAAACGCGCCAGTCATTCAAAAATCAACGATGGCCCGCGTGGCACCAAACGAAAGTCAATTCTACGATGTTTCCGTCTGGTCCCTGAGCCTGCATTGGAGTAATATGATATTGAGCACGCATTTGAGTCCCTCCTTGAAATAATCAAGAGATCCCGTGGTAGCTCAGGGTCTCTGCCACACACTCAAAGGTTCTTCGACAGCTTTGTGGTCCCTGGTAGCTTAGAAGCCTCTTCAGCTCATGGAGATCTGTTACATGTCAATGCTCAAAGGCACCTCGAGAGTGCAGATGGTCCCTCGGTAGCTTAGTGGTCCTCGGTAGGTTATGGGGCCCCTCGATAACTCAAGGGTTCAGGAAACACTCTAGCAGACTAGGGGGACCCGTCACCCGCTCAAAAGCTCCACGGTAGCTTATGTCTGCCCCGTGGCCGTGGTGACCCTTGGTAGAATATGAGGTCACCGACAGGACCCCTCGGTGACTCTCGGTGCTTCTAAGTTACTCAGAGGTCATCCTTTCAATGAACGGAAGCAAATCGGCGTGGGAGGGGGGGGGGGGGGGCGGCTGCGAACATCATTCTACCTTTATTCTGAGGGAGTTTTTTTAAGATTTCAGTAAGACAAATATGGAAACGACAGCCAAATGAAGGGGAAACTACACGTATATTGCCAATCCATTGAACTCAACCATGAATATGAGCCAGAACCATGTACTTTTCTTAACCCGCCCCCCGCTGGGCTATTCAGTCATACGCGCCCTGCTGGGGGGGGGGGGCAGATTCTGCCCCCCCCCCTGTATAACTTCCGAACCGATGGTCGTAGAAAGACGAAGAAAACGGCAATCGAAAGCTCTCAACAAGGCGTATCTTAAAAGCCATTTTTTTTTGCTAAAGTAGGTCAGAAGTCAGGTCAAGGTCAGGTCAAGGGTACAAAATGCAAGTTTCTACAGTATCGGCCTTGCACCGTAGTTGCCGAAGAATGGACTGAGACTGATTGCCCAAAACGTGTTCTTAGGCTACCAAGACAATATTCGCTGCATACAATATCATGCAAAGGTCAAGGTCAAGGTCAGGTCACCAAAAACGAAATATAGAAAAGGGCATGTGCAACACATGTTTTATGAGTCATTTTATTCATAGAATGCAATAGGCACACTCAATAGGTGATATGGAGCACATCTGGATGAACTTTAGGTCGAGGTCAGGTCAAAAACAGGTCAAGTGAGGTCAAATTTTGAAGTTGGTTGTTAAGACCTAAAAAGTGTCAATCTGATGCAGCTTTTCACTGCAAATCAAATGGTGCTATTTTTGTTCCCATACGAGTTCTAGAACTTCCAAAAAAAAGTCATTTTTTCAAAAAAAAAACTTGTGTGTCGTGACGTCGTAAAATTTTGAATAACTCCCACACTTAGTCTTTTAAAAATTGGTATGTAGGTGCACATAGACCACTTCTCTGACATATATTCCGGTTTTTACGATACACTCAAAATTTTGGAGTTATAGTTATTTTCCCAAAAATGTCAGTTTTTTATAAGAATATTTGGTCCAAAATCCAAAATTCTCACAAACCGAGATAGCCATTTGATAGACAAAGTAGAATCACGTATAACGTTTTTTGTTATGTCTTGTTTCCTTTAAAAATGAGGATTTTTAAATTTTGCGGCGTTTTGAAATTTTGCCGTTTTTGAGGCGAAAATGGCGGATATGACGTCACTTAAACGTCATCTAAAAAATCGATGGATTTCGCTCAAATGTTCAAGAAACGTGCTAAATCGATGTATGATAAGGTACTGAAAATTTGACGTCACTGGCTTCAAGCGTTTAGAAGTTATTGGCGAAAACGTGAGGGGGCAGATTCTGCCCCCCCCCCCCAGCGGGGCGCGGGTTAAAATCTGAGAAATACTCTATACTATAAGATGCGAAATACAGCGTTTCATGAGTTCATTTCACAACCTCATTTGTGAAAAGACTTCAGACTTCAGCGGCGCTGGTTAATAATGCCTAAAAGCGGCGTGTTTCCTTTCGCTATTAGTGGCGATGGTGAGCGATAAGGCGGCAGTCGTGTTTCCAACAAAATTGCAATGGAATTGCATGACATGTTTTCAGTTGCAAACCCTGCGAATGAGACAACAAAATTACAGTCGCTAACTAATTAATCACGGGAAGGAACGTAAATTGATGTTGTCTTGACGAGGTCATTTCAGACGCTTTTGTAGGCTCCGTGTGACACTGCCGACACCGTTGTTAACACATAGGTCGAAATCTGTAAATAAATAACACCCGACAGTGGTGTTGATTTACTGTGGGTGTTCTGCGGGGCAGTAAAGGTGGCGGTGATTGGGGAGGGTCTGAATCGCGGAGTTTCCGTATCGCAGACATGTCGAGGTGAGGCCAATGGTGATGCTAGTGATTTTGGTACTGGTGGTAATGATTTCAGCCATGCTGGTGCTGCATTGATGATTACATGGTTCTGGGAAAAGTGTGTAGAGGCTCCAGAACATGTGAGGCATTTAGCGAATTAAGCGATGATAATTATGAATCAAAAGGAAAAACGAAAACAGTTAATGCATTATGCAAAAACTCAGTGGCGTGCCCAAATGAATGAATTTGTGGTGGCGAATGAAGAGTGCGAATTCCATGAGCGAGCATTATTCATCATACTAATCAACGAAAAATGCTAGGTATTGTTTCTTGGTTTTCATAGCTTCATAGACGAGCGTCCACCGGCGCTATCGCATGAGTACCGCGCACTTCCACACCTGCATGGGTCATCCATCATGACATCATTTATTATGACAGTCCAACTGTCCATTATGCCACTACCCTATACCAACTGTCACACCGGCTGTCGACGGCGACCTGCTGCAAACGCTGATGTCGGGATTGCGTGCAGAGCCATGCCATCGTGTCACCGTCGCGACGCCCGTCGGCCCACCGGTTAATGGGGCGCCGGGTCAGGGGCCGCCGCGGCGCCGCGCCGGCTGGGACGTTAGTGGTCACACCTCCACTAGACCATTAGCGGATGGTCGTTCATCTTGCGCGAGACGTGTGCCGTGTGGGGGTGGGAGTGGGGGTGTGGGTATAGAGAGTGGTGAGAGTTGTGTTAGAGTTCAGTGAGAGGCGGGATGGTGTGGCCGATTCGGTCCGAGACCTGTCACTGATGGATCGGAGACATTCGTTCCACACACCGCAGAGCAGATATATAGACAGTGGTGTCATTCACTGTGGCTGCTCTGGCCTCTGTGTTGGGTGGAAGATGAGGGGAAATACGCCACAGGACTGCAGGAACTCCACAGGGACATCCCAGAAACTTCCCTCCTTTCCAAACCGACACAGGACATAGCAAAGAATGGTATCATCAACATAATCACTGACATCCTGAGAAACAACACATCCTGAGTGTTCCGAGACTTCCATAGACTGATAGCGTCATTTCGGAATGCCAGATTCCTGAGCCATGTGTTCATTTGTTTGATAATGCATCATGCATGTCGAGATTGATCGCAATGCATATAAGGAAGAATACATTGACAACACCAAGTCCAATGCAGTGCTAAATTACTTAAGTAAAGAATTGCGATCGTACCGTACCTCCGTGCTCCTTGCTAACCACTAAGCAGTGCATCACCTTTTTTGGTGGACGGATAGCGTATATGCCTTCAAGGTGTAAAGGGGGAATGTGATTTCAAATGCCAATGGCCATTGGCCACGTATATTCCATTAGATTGCTCGCCTTGTGGAATTGCATCGTCATGCCGTCCTTGCAGTGCTATTGTTCCTCCGTCTGCACCCAAATCCGTTACAAAAGGACCGTCACATTTCGCTCAACTACCGACAGGAAATTTGGTCGTCACGATTCGTGGCTAATCGTTACAAGATTCGCGGAACTTCTGGATTTTATAGTTGCGACACAATAATGTTCTTCAGCAGGCATGCTCAAAGGTCAAAAGTGCAACAAGTTGCAGCAGGCAGCAGCTCCACTCCAATGTCCAATAAACGGCAGCGACCTTATTCAACGCGGGGTTCAAACTCGGACTATTCATACTGGCTTTGAGTAAAACAGACGGGTCAAACTCTCGTGGCCTAAGCTAAGCGTTTCAAATTGGGTCGCTATGCGGGGCTCGCTTCAAAGGATTCATTTGACACCATTCCTCACCCAAGCGTCCATCGAATGAATTCACCTGCCGGCTGTCGCGTGGGGATAGAGTGAAACCCGGACCTAATGCGATATTCATGGGCTGTTTCCAGGATGCGATTAAGCTCCGAAGAGGAACTCTGTAATCCGTTTACTGTCCTGCTCATTATATTACTGTATCGACCGGGAATCGACGGCCCCTCCCTCCCCTGAGCCGCGGCCCGCCGCCGGCTCCCGTCTCATTAGGAAAATGGCGGAGGGAGGGACGCACCCTGGCAGGGAGGGCCGCCACCTGCCCGGCCGGCCGCCGCGCCGTCACCCAGCACCGGACCGGACCCGGCGCCGGCCGCCGGGCGCTCGCGGCCGCCGGTGCTGGCTGGCCTTCTGGGCCGCGCTGAATAGGCGGTCCATAAATCAGGACCGGCGGCCGTGTAATCAAGACCGGCGGCCGCGATAGAACGCCGACCACTCATGCAATCGGAGGAGAGCCGGCCGCCGCCGGCCGCGGACCGGACCGCGGCACGACACGGGTCGATCGGGGGACTCCTAACTTCACAAAGCTCATAGCTGGAGGGGGAGGGGAAAGGGCAGGATCTGTTGGCGAGTCCATGCAGAGGGGTGCGGGGAGGTGTGGACTTGTCAGGACACTTGACTGGACTGCAGAGTTGTGGAAACGGGTGACGGTGGGGCGACGGCTTTGCTGCGCGGTTAGCGGTCGGTGGTGGCGGGCGGCAGGCGCCCGGGCGGCGCGCTGCCGGACGGCCGCGGCGGCGGCGGTGGCGGGGCGGCTGCAGCTCAGTCGCGCGCGGGCGGCCGCGCCGGGAGGTCGCTGTCACGTTCCGCTCTGTGTGGCTGTCGTCTGAGGATACGGTGTCGCCCGTCCCCTGTGGAGGGCCGCTGCTTCTGGGATCCCGTGCCGGGCCCATTCCGACCGGTGGCGGCTCCAACAATAGCGGTGTGATCGCGGCCGATTTATAGCGACACGGCGGTGATCGCTCTCAAGAGGCGAAGGATTCCGACCGGCCCGGTGGGAGAATCGCTGGTGTCGGTCCCAGGTGTGTTGGTGTGTCTGTGTGTCCCAGAGGGGCCGTGTGTGTGCAGCTGTCAGCAGGCAGCGAGTGGCTCTCCAGCCACCAGTCCCTGCTGTGAGTGCCAGTGATACGGGCCGTGCGCCAGTCGAGCCCCGTGGTAGTGAAACAGCGTGTCAAGCCGTGTCAGTGTGTTAGTGACACAGCGTCAGAGTGTCTGCCGGTGCCCCGTGAGTGCCCGGTGTCGTGCACACAGCCGGAGGAGCGTCTCCCGTCTCCGCCTCGTCTCTTGCCGTCTCCGTACCGAACCGAAGACCTCTCTCGACACGTGGACGACACCAGGGAGCCACTGCCGTCGGCCGGCTCGGTCTCTCTGCCGACACGGGTCCTGCCGACCGGTCATCGATTCCAGCCGCCCCAGACGGGTGAGTACGGTCGGCCGTGACAGTTTGAATGACGGGTCACAGGCCGTCACGTCAATGGCCGGAAAGCAGCCGCGGGGAAAGGCTGGGGATGGGGGCAGAGATGATGATCAATCAGCTGACCATGAAGTGAGCAGAGGCTAGCATCTTCCGCCGGCAGTAGAACGTACTGCAGAAATGGTCCGTCATTGGCGGTAATTGGACAATCAGCATACCTCTGGTCCCTGGCGATTTGGCATAGCTTGTTCTTACCAAGCAACGGGCAACAGTGTTGGCAAGCGCGTCTCAAACATGATACTTCTTAGATTTTCAAAGGTAACGCTGATTTGTTTCACATTTACGGGAACTGTAAACAAAATGTGTAAAAATATTATGCTTGCCCGTGAATGACCGAGAGCCCATACGCTAAAACCCTCCCAAAAATTAATTGTTCCCTAAAATAAATGATTCGCTTTTAAGCCATGACATCGACCTAACAGCGCAAGCGTACGTCCATGCTTGATTCGTGCTAGTCCTTGCCTGGAGCTGTCACGTGGCGGTCCACCTCACCCCGCTATCAATTGTCCTTATCAATTATCAATAATCAACATGTTATCGCTGCATCGCACCAATCACGCGCTGCACACCGTTGGCGCTTCATTTGAACGTTGTCCGTTCGATAGTCAACAGTTGGCAGTTAGTCTACCGCCGTCAGTCTGTCAACTATGCTGCACTCAATCAGTCAACAGTCAGCCAACTGATGTCAGTCTGTCTACGATTCTGCGCTCAATCGTCAGCAGTTCTTCTCCAGTAACCTCAGTGGTATCAGCACAGCTCCTGCTGTTACCACTGCCGCTTATGCTAATGACGGTTATTCAGGTAGCATCACCGCTACTAAAAGAACTACCACCAGCACAGGATCCATACCACCCTGTGGTGTAACACAGCAAATCTGACGCAGTCACCGAACCCGTCTCATTTTTCACCGACTGAAGAAGCTTAAATGATACCCATTAAGACGGCTTTCGCTTGGCTTGTATAAAAACATGGACAGCGATTGATGTGTGTATAAATCCGCAGTGATGTGAAGAGTCTGGCCAGGCATAATGATCAGCTGTTAGGTACTTGTTAGGAATGATGACGCAATGTTGACCCCACAGGCTCGAGGTAAGCTAATCATTCTCATGAGTTTCTCTCTCTCTCTCTCTCTCTCTCTCTCTCTCTCTCTCTCTCTCTCTCTCTCTCTCTCTCTCTCTCTCTCGTCGTCTCGTGTCGTCTCCTCCCGTCTCGCCTCGCCTCGACTTCGTTGACCCCAGTGCCTGCGGCGGTCTGTGGGAGATTTAGTCGACCCGAGTCGACTGTTCAATGTGGCTCGCCCTCTCCCAATGTGAGACTTTCCAGCCCATACATATGGAGTGGCCGGTACGATATAGCGAGACTCGCCGCCTTACACCACACTGGGCAGGAGCCTGTGGCACCACTCACCACTTCCCTGTCGCACTCGCCCCAGTCACCGCCGCCCGTCAGTCACTCGCCACCTTTGATGATACAGACGGCTCTACCTCTGCTAAAGCCTCGACACACGAGCTGCGAAACCAACTCGGCGGCTGCCCACGTCGCCTGCCGGTTGCCAGGTGTTGCCCAATGCGGTCAGATGGTGTTGCCAGGCGGCGTGAGAGGCGCTTTAGGAGAGATACACAAACAGATGGCCGACATTTGGGCGAGGAACGGTGGTCTGCTGAGGCATTGGATGAGGCGGACTCAGGGTGGAATTACGAGCGGATGGAAGTGGAGCAGGATTGGATTGAAACGGGATTGAACTATGTAGATCAGGCCCGGAATGATGTTGTTTGTTTGCTCCAGGCTCGAGGCGAAAAACTGGGGTAGTGGATTATGACTAGGGGGAGAATCGATGCTGCAGTGTGACTTGTGTGACGTATCCGATCGGGTGTAGGCTGCGTGACATCATGTCGATAAGTATGACACTATCATGACCAGTTCGTGCCGTCAGTCGCCAGCCCGTGCCATCATCCATAAGTCCCTAACTAACCACTTGTCATCAGCCCCTTACCATTAATCCGTACCACCAGTCTTCAGTCTAGTCTCACCAGTTCACTCAGTCGCCGGCGACCAGCCTGAGACAGGTCCGTCCATACAATGCGCGGCGGGAAATCAGATTATGCCGGCCCCAACAATGTGTGCCATGCGCCCAACGGCGCCTCAAGGACGTTCAGTTGTTCTGTGAGGGTGGGTCAGGCCAGCCAGGAGGTGCTGCAAGCTTGTGAGAACAGACGGGTGCGCACTGTCATTGCACTGCACCAAATGAATTAGATCCTTTTCAACCAGCGTGTCTGCAAGTACCTATACGCTTTTTTGCGAAAGAAAAAAAAAACAACTACCTATGCTTCTAGGAAATGCTAGGAAAATTTATTCAATCATTGCGCTACCAAAGGAGAGAACATTGAAGCATGTCTACATGGATTGATAGATTCATTTTCTTTCAACTCAAAATAAGAACCTTGCAGCCACTCCTTCCCGAGCATCCATGCCACCCCGATCCGAAGCGACGTCTCGTTGGCGAGTCCTTTCACGAACGGTGTCATGACCAATAGCGGACTCCCGGGCTGGGGGCGGGAGGGCGAGGTATAGGCTTGGCCCGGCTGCCCCACCCTGATGTGGCGACACATATGTATACCGAGAGAGGTCGGACAAAAGCCAGCGCATTGTGTGGAGAAAGCGTTGCGTGTCGGCCCGGCTCAGTGTTGCCAGCGACGTTGCAATGGGGGGTTGGCCCGGTTAACTGACAACGTATCTGGGCGCTAAAAAGCAGTCACTGCCAGGCTCGCCGCGCTGCCGCTGCCGCCTCACAGCCGCGCCGCGCCGCGCCGCGCCGCTCCGCAATGGCCAACTTTCACCGCAGTACAGCGTGCCGGTCGACCGCCCAAAAACACCTGACCGCAGCCCTCTCATGTATGCTATAATCAGGGATTAGAGGTGCTCGCCGCCAGCCCGGATCGTCCGTCCTCGGTCGCACTGTGCCGATGGAGGTCAGGCATGCAACCGCGCGCCGCCGCCGCCGCCGCCGCCGCCGCCATGAGCCAGGCTCGGTGCTCGCCGCGCGAGTAAACCGCTGCGAGGTCACGCGCGAGGCCCGGCCGAGGTCAGGAGAGGCGCCGCGCTCCTTCGGAGGCCCCCGAGCTGCCGAGAGGCCGAGGGCGCGAGGTCGTGTCGCCTGGAGGCGAAGAGAGTGACGTGCGCTAAAACTGACTTGAGGAGAGACGAGAGGCGAAACTGAAACGCGTGGAGACTGACGCGCTAGTGGCGGCAGCTAGTGTGCTCTCATGCGGTTAGCCCCGATCCCAGCGCGGTATTGTGAGGTCAAGAGGTGGTCAGACCCTACCGTGTGGCTCGTGCTGTGGCGGGCCGAACGTCTGCCATTTGTCATGAGTTGATATCAGCTGAAGCTTACACACGCCTGAAGGCTGAGGCTGAAAAGCTGAATCGACTAGCACCCGGGGAGTGGAGTCAGGTTGTAGTTAGGCCAATGATATACACCTTCTTGTTCCTCGTCAGCATTTGCCGACAGCGAATTACTATAAAGAAATTTGAAACATTTCGTCATCTGTACGAACTGAAGTCAGACGTCTGGAAGTTGAAAGGCTCTCAGTTTGTCAATTAAATCTAAGATCTCCTTCGGGGCCCACTTGTCTCTAGAGAGCTATTTACCGTTTGAAAGCCGCTTTCTCAAATGCCTACAAACTTTACTAGTCGCACCACAAAACTATCGCAGAACATCAGAAATGCCCCCAAGTTAGCCGGAGCCCGTTTGGAGCCCCTGGTACACAGCTGGCTAGACGGAGGAGAGCTTTCACCAGACGGCAGACACCTACCTACTGTCGGCGCGACTGGCCCGGCCGGCCAATGACCTGGGGTGGCGACAGACTGCGTCTGGTAGCCTGTGGTGACCTGACAGTATGTCTGGTGACCTGAACAAGTGATGGATCGTATCTGGTGTCTTGGAGTAGTTATAGGCCCCGTCTGGTCACCTGACAAAGAAATGGTGGCGCGATTTGGCGACCTTAGAATGTCTGCAGATGACGCAGATTGTGTTTGGCATCCTGGGATGACTTCGAAGTGTCTGGTTACCGTGAGTGGTGGCGGACTGCGTTGTGCGGTATCTCCGATGTCAAGTTCTGTGGCAACTGGCACGGCCACAGAACCAGCTGATTCACCCTATCCCTTGCCCTATAAGGAAAAGCCAATGGCCGTCTCGCCGCCTTGGAGTCGCTGGGGCCGGCTGGGAGTCTCGTAACTGGTTCCAGTTCCGGTTGATTAGACGGGCGCTTTCCACACCATCGATTTCGACGGAGCCGCGTCGTTTTTGTCGCCGCCAATCGACAGCGTCGGTGTTCCGGTGATTGAGAGCAGTCTCAATCCGATTCCGCCCCTCAGCTCAGTGGCTCGAGTGAATGACGAGTTGGCTGCTCTCAGGCCGCGGAAACGACAAAAAGCGGCACGCTTCAGTCCCGACAAAACCCCCGGCGCCATACAGACTTATCAAACTACCGAGTGGAGTCGCGTGGTAGACGGTCCTGTCAGCGCGCTGTAAGAAGTTCCAGCAATGCCAGGGCGCTTCTTCTCTTGGATTGCAAGGTGTGCAGTGTGCAGTGTGTGCGCTACCGCTTACCGTGCAACTTGCCAGCCTAAGGTGTGGGGGGCTTCACTTGACAGTCCAGGGGTTAACAATCTTGACGTGGCCGATGAGAACTCAACAGTCGAGAAACGGACGATAGAAAATTGGCTTACGTGAGACGGATGGTATGGGGCGTAACGGTCAAGAGATGATCAGTCTGGGGCAATGACGGATGAGGGTTGGCAGCGTTTCATATCCCGTCCAGCCGGCCCTCCACGGCGGTAGCGGCTGTCTGTAATATCGCGGCTCCGTCCCCTCCGAACCGTGCGGGACAGCCGCCACAGCCGCCGCCCTCATTTAGCGGGGATCAGGGCGCAATCCCTGGAACAGAGAGGCGAGCTGGCTCCGGCGCGCCGCGCTGGATTCGCCGCAGTTTCCGCTGCGCCGGATTCGCCACGGTTTCCGCCTCCCGGTCGCTCCTAATCTGCCGCAGAGTCCCGAGACCGGAAGCCAATTTATCAGGCGAGTGCAGATAGCGGGCCCGAGCGTCGGCGAGCGTGCTGGATTCCTGGTGAACGCGATATGTTTCACTGGGGTTTTAGGCTGCTTCGACATTATGTTGGAAGCAGCCACAGTCCTAGTGAAGCTGAGCTGCCTGCATTGTCGTTATGAAATTTTCCACATAAATCTGTGCGATTCAATCAGATTCGAAACTACCCAAATCAGTGACCCAAAAAGTTGAGCATTGTTACCCTGACCCCCTTGGTACTATTTGATTTATTTTTCATTTTCATGTATGGGGACATTGACTACCGTCCATGCCGGTTTTGTGACTTACCATTCAACATGCATCGGCAAATCTATCCCTGACCTAGTTGCACCACCATTTGTTACTCGGGTGAGGGGAGGCACTGAAGCGGCATTGAAGCGAATTATTTTCCACCCACCGAGCTGCATGATAATGATGGACCTTTGAGCTGTCGGCTAACCATATTTTCATGGTGATGCTTTTAGTTTTAGTGGCATTTACGACCCTTATTATGATCGTTATTATGGTTGTATATTCTGCTATGTAATTTTTACGATGATGGTTATGGCTGCCCTCATCAGGGCCCCAGCACCAAGTCACCGACAGTAGTCCGTAGTCGGTATATATGGTAAAATGGGTCGAGGGCTTTGTAAACACTTGCAAAGTCACAGGCTGTTGCGTGGTTAGGCAATAGATTTTGTCCAATTTGCTATAGTTTTCATTGAATGTGACAAACGTGACTCACATATGTTGCAAAACATCGTCACTGAAGCATCAGGGCCTCATCGCCTTCTATAGGGATATAAATGACACAGAATGACATAAACAAATTACCAGACTAATGGGTCCGTAATGACAATGGCGGTAACCCGTGAGCGACCAGGGTTAGGCTATGATCATTAACCCAAGAGCTGATCATAATTCATAATAGTGTGCTGGTAAAAATACAAGTTGCAATGACCAATGAATGATGACCTTTTCTTCCTTTGGTTGGTGCATGGTTATTGCCTCATACTCGCTTCTCGTCACGTCCTCCATCACGAAGACAGCGTGCCGTGCGTGGCTTTTGAAGAACTCGCACCAACGGCATATCGCCTTAACTTTTCCCCGATATGTGTTCGCTATCTTCGTGTCTCCATCCTCATCCTCATCCGTTCTCATCGCGGTTCTGCTCTGAGTATATGCTCGCCTTCATCAAGATCCTTTCCAGTCCCCGAACTTTGTTCTCATCCAGTCCCAGCCCCAGGATGTGTTAGTTCTCAATATTTTCTCTTTGATGGACATCTGTTACCGTGTTGTTGATGGACATCGCATTGTGTCCCTCCATGTCTCGTTGTGCCGACTCTATTCAGCAGTACCTTCGGATGGTCTATCGTCACCACTCACACCCCTAGTTTTCACGGCGGCCGTCACGTCACGGCGCTCGTCACGGATCTCACGTAACGCCCGGGACCTTGGGCGTCAGGCTGCCAGAGAAGGCCACGGTGTTTCGGGGGCTAGACTAGCTCCGGGTCCGGCTGTCCGGTCCCGGGTCCGGGTGTATGGTCTGATGAAGTGGCGGAGAGCGCCTGCAGGAGCCGCTCCATGGGGCCCGGTGAAGCATTGCACCTCTTGCTCAGTTGAGCACTCCTACCCAGTACAGAAGCTGTGGTGGAAGTGTCGGAGAGGGTGGTCTCCCAGAACTCTCGCAGTTCGGTGTCTTAGGATACTAGCAGTGCTTTGCTTCGGTTTCCGCCTAGAATGACATAGCTACCCAGTTTAAGCTTCATGCAACAAAGTGGGACGGTGAGTGTGGGGTACTCATGTTCCGCCAGTCACACCTCTTGGCGGCCGAAGGGGTGCAGCGGCTGGGTGGCGGCGTAGATCCACCAGACACACCTCTGTCCTACTCCCGTGACAGTCACGGCTGGGCGGAGGAGACGCCGGCGAGGAGACGCCGGCGGCAGCGAAGGGGTGGCGGTGAAGGAAGGGTTGGGGAACGGGTGGCACGACGTGGCGGCGGCGGGGCGGCGGAGGGGCGTCGCTCGGTCCGTCGGTGCGCCGGGAGCCGTTCATCCATCAGCGGCTGCTGTATCTGACACGACCATCGCCGCCGCCGTCACCGACCGGTGGTCCCCGACCCGGCCCGCACCTCACACGAGGCCCCTCCACTCCCTCCCATAACTCGACCGGTACCGGCTCTGTGACCCGCCTCCGTGCCGCCCGCCGCGCCGTGCTCACCACCGCAGCCTTGGCACAAAAACCGGGCCGTTGGTCGCATTCTGTGCCGCCTAAACAAGGCGCCCAGCAAAAATCACCAGTAAGCTTCTCAGACAATTGGTCGCCTGAGTAAGAGGAGATATAGGTCTTAGTGACAGTCACACAACCTTGTTTTCGTGTCATGATACCATCGAAAATGTCCGCCGAGAACATGCAAGGCTGAACCTCGGGCTCGGAACTGCATCACTGTGGTCACTAAGAAGGAAGATTGTGATTTTGTCCCACAGTGACGGCCGCCAAACCGACTTTCGTGATACGCGGAAACTTCGAGAATGAGGACGTTACCACGAACCCGCCGACACGGGAATACCGACGTACTACCTGCTAGCTCTAGGGGCCGGTTGTGGGGGCTGAGAACTGAATATTGAATAAGCACAAACATATCCTCATGGCTAAGTATCGGCCGGATTAGTAATGTTTTGTTTGTGTTGTGGTCAGAATGGCCGTTACAAAGCCTTGGCCATATGAGGAACGAGTCTGTTCCGGAATAACTGGCCCCATGTTGGGACAAATCTTCGTTGCTGGAGCAAATAAAATGTTTGATAGTGATTACGATGTTAGTGGTTGTCCGTCAGAAGACAACTCTGAAATCCCATCACAAGAAGCAGCAGATATAAAGCAGCTAGACATGCCCGGCCGGCAGATTAGGTTTGCAGTTGTGCCGGTTCGGCACTGTTGGCCTATAAGCCGACCGCCTGGTCTGGTGACTGCTGTTCTGGGACTGCAGAGAGACTCACCGAACACAAATAAACAGCCAGTGTGGCTGCTGTGCCGCGAGGCCTGCTGTCCGCCTCAGTCGGCCAGACACCGACAGAGCTCCCACAAGACGTAAACTGCACAGCGGTGGGGGTGATGACATATTGATTGCTGAATGAATCGTGGCATACGCGCATTGCATGCAACTTCCACATCATGCAGTGTTCTCGTCTAAACTGTGAGGCTCAATTCCGGCTAAGTACATCTACCTAAATACCACCAGCAAGATATTTTGCTAAATGTGTTGTGATGCAAAATGACATAATTAACCCGCATATGATTTTGTCGCCTTTTATTGTAGCTCTAATAACAATGGGATTAGATAATAACAGTGTATGTGTGAACCAGCAGGCAAGGTGATCGGTAATGTAAAGAACTAGCGCTTACACGCCCCGCCCGCATTTGGCACAACTCCGATTCCGAATGGCAATGACCCGCACAAATCGCGGCGCGGCCTCGCTGTGACCGCCACGAGCCGTCAGACGCTGGAAGGAGGAGGAGGAGGAGGAGGAGGAGGAGGAGGAGGAGGAGGAGGAGGAGAGAGAGAGAGGAGAGAGAGAGAGAGAGAGAGAGAGAGAGAGAGAGAGAGAGAGAGAGAGAGAGAGAGAGAGAGAGAGAGGCATGACAGGTGTATACAGCGCTTGGTAACAACTAATAACAAACAAACCTCTCCGGGCTTTCTGGGGTGTTCAACTGACCGATCGACGGGGCTACGATCGCCGATCGTCGGCCGCGTCGATTCCGACGCGTGGGACGCTCCCACTTCCGCCGGAGCCGGGGTGTAATCTAAACCGCCGCCGCCGCCGCCGCCGCCAAGCAGGAGACAATCCTATCAGGTGGCACTAATGGTCCGCCCGATACCGACTGTGGGCTGAACCAACATCCGATAGCACGCCGCTCGGGCGGGCGGCGGCGCGGTGGCGACGGTGGCGGCTCCCCCTTCGACGCGCCGACCGCGCCGACACTATCGGCTCCCGATGACGTCACCGGGGGTGGTCGTGACGTCACGGGCCTGGCGGGAGTCGCGTGCGACGGATACCGGCGTCGGTGGCGTGCCGGTGGTCGACACGGAGCGGCGAGGGTTTGTCAGCCTCGGCCCGGGCCATTCTTGTCTTCCTGCGTCCCCCCATCTCTCTTCATTCCCTCTGTCTCCTCAATCCCTTCTGTCTTCCATCCCTTCTGTCCCCCTATCCCCTCTACCTCCTTCCAGCCTCTCTTTCTCCCTCAATCCCCAGACTATCTGTCTCCCTCTCCGTTCCCTGTGTCTCCCTGACCTCCCGAAATGGAAGAGGCGCGTTCGGTGTACTAGCTAATGCATTTTAATGGGGCGGCGCCTATCTCCCCTATCAGCCTGCTTTGGCTGGTGAAGTCGGAAGGGGCCCGGCTTGTCGACACCGTCTGCATGAAACCGATGGTGTGATATCCGCATCAGGGGCAATGAGAGATAACGAAGCTGGCTGGACTCTCAAGGGAATACAAATTCAAGGTGTCGGTTTCCTAGATAAGTGGATTTATTTGGTTTTTAGCAGTTAATACCATTGACGGAATGTTGTTTTACTATTCCTCAGGCCTGAGCTCAGTTTGGTTTGTTGTACAGTTTAGTTTGTTGGTTTGTTTGTTGAACAGAAATGTCATAGATAATAATGATCCTAATAATTGTGACCCTAAAGAGCGGTTTTAGTTTTATCTTAAGTTGGGCCAAATCAGTTTGTTTTCCTAGGAATGCGGTGAATGCCAAACACGAGAATGTATGGCTAAAATACATAATGGACTAATTAGTTTGTCAGACAGAATGAGGAATTGCACAGTAACGTCGGAAGTGGAGGCCGGGCGCCCAATTCTATATAAAAAAAACGTTACAAATAGCGCGCTATCTCCCTTAAAGGGACCCTCCCACTAGAGATGCCACTTTTGAGCCCGCGAACCCGCTTTCTGCGGGTTTTCAAAACCCGCAGGGTTTTTGGCGGGTTCGAGAAGCAAAACTTGTCGTGTGGCGGGTATTTGGCGGTCAGACTTAAGAACCTTTAAATTTCATTTTTTTATTTTTTAGATGCAAAACACAATGCCAAGTGCATTTGCTCAGGCACAGACTTCTCTATATATGGACTGTGCGCTGATCCGAGGAAATCAGCATTGGAGGCCCAAAAATAAGTGCACTTTTATCCATCTTTTTACAATGAAAAGGGTGTCAGAATATTTACAAATTTGGATATAGGATAGCCCATACTTTTATCTACCTGTCGGATTACATTTTTTTGTTGAATTCAAAATAAATAAGAAATAAATGTATATAAATGAGAATATGTTTTCTCGTTCAGTTAGCCATTTGTTCACGCTGGAGGTATATACTTCACAAATGCAGCCGTACTTTGCGCGCATTTTCTTGCTTTTGAATGTTGGTTGCATTGTTCGTTGGTTGTCGTTTCTAATTTGTCGGAACTAGTCATTTACGTTGGTTTTGAAAAGGGTTTTGAGAAATAACGATACATTATATAGGGCCACAAGAAGCAGTAAAAATAAGTAAGAAATAGCTCGAAAAAATGGTCAAAAAAGGAAAGAATATTATCGATCACTACCTCATCACGACCGGATCAGAAAACGTGTGGTGCGAAGATGTCATTCCGGGTATCAAGCCAGAGTTATGTTTTAGGGCCTTGGCCAGAGTCAGGGCAAGAGAAATGTGAAACGAAACATAATTTCTAGCAAAAAGGCAACTTTTTAGCCTCCCGTATAACTAAAAGGAAAAAATGTTCACAGACGAAACCATCAATCGAGATAAGAGATAACGCGGAGGACAATCAGATTTGCAAGTTTACTTTTGCAAACACTGACTCCTGTGAGACTCACAAAGCAAGAAGAAAAACAGGACGCTATCGACGGCGCCAGTCTCAGCATACTGCCTATAATGCCTAGTGCCTTATTTTATTCTGGAGAAAAAAAAAGACTCACTGAAAGGAGCTACAAAGACTTAACTTGACCAGCAGTTAATGTGAAAAGAACAACTCGCCATCGCAGTTCGAAGCTACGCCGCGCTAAATAATGCCATACCCATGGCAGTGATACGCCACTACATCCAAAAGAAGTAAGCTTATTCAATCAAACAATGAAGTTTATCCAGTGTCTCGTATGGGGTTGTAGTTCATTATGGTCTGGATCAAATCATCTCGGAAGAATGCTCGATGAAATGATGGAATTCGTACCCTTCGCATCAATGTTAAACGATGAAGGTCGCCGCTCTTAAATGTTACCGCAAAACTTGCATCGGGATCGGGAAGCTCAAGATTACGCCAGTCTGCGAAGAACGGACGGAAAAATAGCGGTGGAGCAGAAACAAGATGCATAGGACTGATTGGAGTATAAGTAGCTGGGACAAACATCTGTGCCGGTGGTGGCCTGTTATTACAGGAACTTCTACTTTGAATATCTCAGGAAACTGGCAGGTCACCATTTCTAGGCCAGCTGTGGACATTTTTTATGGAGAAGCCAAGAAATGTACCAAGGGCGAAGAGCATACTGTAACTAACGAGCTACAGAATATGACGGAGGCGCCGGGGGCACTAATCGTTTGGCCGAACGGGGAAGAGCACTCGATCCGCGCCCCGGCAGGTTACCTGTGCTCCAGCTTCCGAGCTGAGATGGTCGCCCTCCGAGCTGCTCTCTCCTAGCTGCTGGAGAACCCGCCGCACGCCGAAGACACCATCATAGCCTGCACCGACTCGCAGTCCGCCCTCGCCGCCATCCGAGGTGGCTGGGCCGCCCAGCACTCCTCGCTCGGAGTGGACATCTGGAGAGCCCTCTGGGGACTGACAGCTGGAGGCCTGTTGGTCTACCTACAGTGGGTGCCCTCACAATGCAGGTTGGAAGGCAACGAGAGGGCCGACACCATCGCCAAGAAGGCAAACATACTCGGCTAAAAACAAATCCTTATAGACGTCCAGAAGGCCCACTGGGCCGCCGCCAGAGTGGCGAGGGCTCGCACCGTCGGGGCCTGGCCAGCCGGCTGGTTCCACCAGCTGACGGGGATCGACTCCCGCCTACCGTTGCCGGCGGCGACCGGCCAGCGGCGGTGGACATCCACCAGCTCCGCGCCGGCCACTGGACAAGCTCCTCCCAATGGCGCCACAGAGTCGGGTTGGCGCCCTCCTGGCTGTCGGGGTGCAACCAGTGCGACGACCGACAATGCAGAGCCGCACTCTACCCGTCTGCTGAGAGGAGGCGGACAGCCCAAGCATGTCCTCCTGCGGTGCCCGGCTCTGATGGGCCCCCGACATCGCCTGATGGCGACCATCAACCCCAACATGGAGGAGGTGCGGAGCGGCAGCATCGTGGTGGCCCTGGGGGCCGCCCACAGGTCCCTTCAGAGCTGCTCGGCTACGTCTCCATGGGACGAAGGGACACAATAAAAGCAACAATAGCTACAGCATGACAACGTGATGGGAACGACCGTCACAAGAGCTATCGCCTTATCATTCAGCAGCGAGTGGAAAACGAGCAGACGGAGGGATACGTTGCAATTGGTGATGCGCATGTGCGAATGTGTGAAAGTGCGACTATGTGTAGATGCGTGGTGCGAAAAAGTGGGTAGCAGAGAAGAACAGTGAAGACACCGTTGCAGCAGACACACATTTTCCCGTAATGTCCCCCATCGGCATTACCGCCAACCTTTACCACCAGCGCGGTCGGTGCACTGTCGCGCGAGTTTGTAGCCAGCCATGTCAGAGATGTGAACAATCCAGCACACGGGGGAAGAAGAAAGGGATGATAGCCACCCTTTCTCGCTGGATCCCGCGGTGAAAATGGACTAACGCCATTTTCAAGCCCACTGGTGCAATGTGAGATGAACTTGACATGAGGACATCAATGGGTGTCGATGAACGTGAAATGATGTTCCAATACAGATTCATATCGACCAGAAGCCTTTCTTATTCTGAGCTACGAGCAATAGATAGTACAAAAACAAAATATATTACATAAAATTCAGCCTGTCGACAGGAAACAATAAAAGGGTATTGTGTTACAACATATGGGTTCATATTACGGCTTCAGAAATTTGGGCCTCCAATGCTGATTTCCCAAATCAGCGCACAGTCCATATATAGAGAAGTCTGTGGCTCAGGTTAACAATACAATATTGATCAAAACAACTTTTAAAACAGAACCGAATATGAAAATATATCATGGAAGCACATTTCAAATGCAAAACTGAAAACAACCAGCAATAGCATCCACAGTCTAGCAATGACCAAACCAGGGTACAAGCAACAAACTACAAAGCATAAATAAATGCTGATGAAAGCATTCCATAAAACATAAAAGAACCTGAAAGCAAACTTATAGGAAGCTGAACTGAAGCCTATGTGCAGTGTGCACTAGATATACATTATGGAAGAAACCAGACTAAAATGAGATGTTGAAAATCAGAGCAAATACCACATGTTACTCTATTTGCGTCTGGTCGGCATAAAAAAGAGCTATCAGCTAAGCAAAATTTGATGCAAATTTATTGATTACCTATCCTACTCTATGTTCTGTCCCACCCTATATTACGAAAATAGCACACCAATTACCCTTACTGTTACAAAAAAAAATCAAAATATTGGCTGGCATGCGGCCCAAACATAACGCAATACAATACTGGCGCACTTCCGACATTCTGACAAGGATTGACATTTGACTGCGTCAATTTTGGTCTCTGAGGCGAAGGAAAGCTGTCATTGATGACGCAATAATAATTTTACAATCAATTTTTCTGTCTTGGTTTTTGAATGCCTCAAGATAGCAGTTATACATGTTACAAAACCACGTAGCTGGTCGCATTTATTTCTTCTGTCTTTTTACGTCCTTATTATTTGTATGCCGAGAGAGGACCAGGCGGAGAGCATTACCAAGACCATCTATAAAATTATTACATTTAATTTAGTATTTACTGTCTCTTTATTTCTTAACCGGTGATTAACCTCTGAATTGTAAAACTTTAGCTGTTGTGTAAAATAATTTTTTATCAGAATGGCACATGAATATGCATTATACAACGGTGTTTTCGCAACAAGTTCGCACTAACTACGGCCGCAATAATTTAGTCGCTGTAACATTCCTTGCAATCAGCTGTTGGTGACGCTTCTGACGCATGTTTCCAGAAATGCGTGGTTCATTGGTGGTTAGTTGGTTTTGCTGGGATTTTGCATGATTTATGTGTAGATTGACTGGATACTCATTATTGACCGTGTCACTATTTATTTTTAACTGGAAATCGCATATCTTTTTATATCAACATTCATTTTGATAACAATATCATTCCAGAAGCCTAACATTGAGAGGGAGCCCAAGCCAGAGTGAAATTTTGATCCTCAGCCAATGCTGAAGGGTAAGGTGAGAGAAAGATTTTACTGAACTCTTTTCAGAAAGGAATTTCAAATGTATTGATGCATTATTCATTTTCCACTATCTAGTGTGCACTTCCTGAGGACTTAGCATAGCAATTTCAAGTCCTTACTATTTGATTGGCTGTCTTTTTCTGCACAGCAATGAAGCAAGTAAGGTTTATATAGCTCTAGCATTGACCCAGCTGTATTTTTTCTTGCAAAAGCAGGTTTTTGAAATTGCGGGTTTTTTGCGGGTTCGGCTCAGCCAAAATCAGCTTGCGGGTAGTTGTGGTTGGGCAAAGGGTAGCTGCGGGGCGGGGCGGGTAATGAAATTGCAAATTTGTGGCATCTCTACCTCCCACCTTAACATTATTTTTGAGTTGAGATAGCCAAATTGGTGGCCATGGCCTGCAAATACCGGTTTGGGCACTCACAACATCAAAAAATGCTTTAATTCGAAGATATGGAATTTCAAACTTGCAGTTTTCGGATTCTAAGGGGCTAATGCATTGGAATGCCCCCTTAGAATTTGTGACGTCAGCGGAGATCTAACTATTTTTAAATCTTAGACTAAAACCATCGTTAACACGTGGTGGTATACGCTGCTTTGCGCGCAACGTCTGCCGCATTTTAATGCTGCCAAATTATTGCTTCCAAATAAAGTCGCTAGTAACAGGGGAGATCCCAAAAAGTAAACAAAAGTAAAAGCCTAATATCTTTTGTTCTGTCCTTGTCCACCGAACACTCAACTGTGCCTCGTAGTCTTCCTATATTGTCACACCGCCACGAACTCCACCCAGTCGCCAGCCCAGACACGAATGGCGCGCACACGAGCAAACCTCCCGGCATCGACTCCGCTGACGTGTAAAAACCCGACCAGTGAAATCGGCCACTAAATCAATGGCGCAGTACACAACACTAAATCAATAGCGCAGTACGCAACACTCCTCCCCACAGGCAAGAAGTATACCCATGCCACGATTCAACACCGTAACTCGGTAGGGGGCACCACTGCAGCGGTTTAGGGGTGACCCGCGACGACATGGGCCGGACGAATTTGGTCAGCATGACGGGTGAAGGCGCGGCCGTCCTCGAGGCGAACGTCCACCATTACACCACTGCTGTTCGAGACCACCGCGGGGACCCATCGGCGGGCGAAGCCCTGACACTCTTCAACCCAGACGGCGTCCCCGACGCGGAAATCGCGCGGTCGGGCGCGGCGGTCGTGGACGTCCTTCATGGCTGACTGACGGGCCGCCACGGTGGAGCGCAGACTCGGGCGCAGCGACTGCAGTGGAGTACGCAGCGCTCGGCCGAACATCAGCTCAGCCGGAGCTCGCCCCGTTGTCGACTGTGGCGAATTCCTGTAGGTGAAAAGAAAACGCGACAGTTTTGTCTGGAGACTTCCTTCAGTCCTCCTCTTCAACGCCGATTTTACGACTTTCACCAAAGCCTCAGCCTGGCCATTGGAGGCGGGATGACGCGGCGGGCTACAAACGTGCCGGATACCATTCTCAGACAAGAACAACTTAAACTGTTCACTCGTAAAGCAGGTGCCATTGTCTGACACAAGGACTAATGGTAATCCAAAAACAGAAAAACACTTGCGAAGGTTTTCAATCACACATGTTGAACTTGTTGAGCTCGTAACAAACACTTCAAGCCATTTGGTGAACGAATCCACAACTATTAAAAGCATCTTCCCCTCCACGGGGCCGGCAAAATCAACATGAATTCTGCTCCACGGCTCGGTGGGGAATATCCAGGGTTTCAAAGGTACCACTGGTACCTTACCTTTGTCCGCCTGACACGCCTGACACGCCCTTACTCGGTCCTCAATCTGGCCGTCCAGTCCCGGCCACCAGACGATGCTCCGGGCGAGCTGCTTCATCGCCGTCATTCCAGGATGGCCACTGTGCAACAGAGACAGGACGCGACTTCTCAGCTGAGTAGGCACGACAACTCGTAAACCCCACAACAAACAACCATTCTCGACACTCAACTCATGACGGTGGTTGAAAAAGAATGATAACTCATCTCTGGGACAGACCTCGGGCCATCCATCACGAGTAAAGATGTACGCGGCGGAAACAGCGGGGTCCCGACGGGTGGCGGCCTGAAGCTGAGCGACCGAGACCAGACTCTCCGCGGCGTCCAGCATCTGTACAACCTCGGCCGGCGGCGGCGGGTCCGGCGGGCAGAACGGAGCCGGCAGGCGACTGAGGCCATCCGCGTTGCTGATCTCCTTCCCTGGAACGTACTTCAGATCGAAATCGTAGCCGGTCAGGGTCAGCTTCCAGCGGACCATCCTCGGCGACACCACCTGCGGCAGAGACTTGTGTGGGCTCAACAATCCCAACAACGGCTTGTGGTCAGTTTTCACAACAAATCGGCGGCCATACAAATATTGGTGAAACTTCACAATGCCAAAAACTACACCCAAAGCTTCCTTGTCTAGCTGGCTGTAATTGCGTTCGGCGGCAGACAAACGGCGGCTAGCATACGCTATGGGACGGTCAGCTCCTGATCTGGCATCTGGGTGGCTCAGAACAGCCGCAACACCCTCCGGGCTGGCATCAGTAGTAAGCACTAGCGGGAGACTCTGCTGATAGTGGCACAAAACTGGGGCAGAGCAGAGCAGGCGTTTGGTCTCTTGAAAGCTCGACTGTTGACTTGGACCCCATACCCAAGGGGCATCTTTCTTACCTAAATTGTACAGCGGAGCAGCAACTGTACTTAGGCGCGGCAGGAATCGGCTGTAGTATTGCAGTAGGCCGAGGTAGGCTCTCAACTCTGGCAGGTTCTTGGGCTCAGGAGCAGACATGACGGCGCTCACTTTGTCGTCGGACGGCTGAATTCCGGCGGACGAGATGCGGTGACCCAGGTAGCACACCTCACGCGCCAACCAGGTCGTCTTCCTCACGTTGATCTTGAGGCCGGCATCAGAGAGACGTTGCAGCACCTCCCTCACGTTCGACAGGTGCTCAGCCGGCGTCTTTCCTGTGACACAAAGGTCATCCAAAAACACTGCAGTATGAGGCACACCCGCCAACAAAGTTTCCATTTCCCTTTGAAAAATGGCGACTGCAGATTTGATACCAAAAGCCAGGCGAGTGACACAGAACAGGCCCTTGTGTGTGTTAATGGTAGTATACATCTGACTCTGGCTATCAAGTTCCAACTGTAGATAAGCCTCGCGCAAATCAATCTTGGTAAAGTAACGGCCTCCTGACAAAACCGCAAACAGCTCCTCTGTCCGGGGCAGTGGGTACGACTCCAGAGACGTGGCAGTATTAACCGTCAAATCATAACTACCGCACAGGCGTATACTACCGTCAGACTTCTTCACTGGGACGACGGGTGCCGCCCACTCGGAAGTCGGAACAGGGCGCAGAATACCCAGCTGCACCTGACGGTCCAGCTCATCTTCGATGTCCTTCTTCAACGCCAGCGGAGGCGGGCGGTGCTTGTAGAACTTGGCTGGCGCTGACGGGTCCACCTGAAGCGAGACCTTACGAGGTTTGTAGCAACCCAAACCAGGGCTAAACACATCTGGGAACTCCAGCTCCATCTTCTTCAGACTATGTAACAGCGACTGGGCATCCCCGGGGAGGCACTCCTCAGAGCCAATCATGCACAGGGACTGCCAGTCAAGACGAATCACTTGTAACCAATCACGTCCCAACAGGGCGGGCCCAGGTTGTCCCACAACCAACAGCTGCACCTGAGCTGTCTGACCCTGGTAAGACACCTGGACCTCAGCCACTCCCTCAATAGGGACCTCCTCTCTCATGTACGTCAACAGGCGACGGCCAGAGCACACCAGGGGCGGTCGGGCAGACAGGTCAGGCCACAGCGCACAGTACTGATCATGACTGATGAGACTACAAGAAGCTCCAGTGTCCACCTCCATGGTCAGTGGAACACCATTGACACATACATCCACTTTATACGGCCTGGCAACAGCAGCAGCTGGGGCTTGGCGGGGCAGGCTGAAGGCGGTGGCTGCACAATCGGATAGGCCAGCAGATGCAACAGCACCAGGCGGACTGGCAGCGGCGGCAGGGCAGGGCGGGCTGGCAGCAGTGGCAGAGCCGGGCGGGCTGGCGGCGGCGGCGGCGGCAGGGCAGGGCGGGCAGGCGGCAGGGCAGGGCGGGCAGGCGGCAGGGCAGGGCGGCCTGGCGGCGGCGGCAGGGCAGGGCGGCGGGCAGGCGGCAGCAGCAGGGCAGGGCGGCCTGGCGGCGGCGGCGGCAGGGCAGGGCGGGCTGGCAGCAGTGGCAGGGCAGGGCGGGCTGACAGTGGCGGCGGCAGGGCAAGGCAGGCTCACCTCTGTGCTGGGCGGTCTCACCGCTGGGCTGGGCGGGCTCACCGCTGGGCTGGGCGGGCTCACGGCTGGGCTGGGCGGGCTCACGGCTGGGCTGGGCGGGCTCACGGCTGGGCTGGGCGGGCTCACGGCTGGGCTGGGCAGGCTCACTGCTGGGCTGGGCAGATTCATGGCGGTGCCGGGCAGGCCGGAGGCAGGTTCAGAGACACGCATCTCCTGGCCAACATGGGCAAGTCCAAACAATTCATACACTTCAGTGTCGGGTTCCACAAAATGAGACGTCTGGGTGGTTTGTGGATGGTTGATCCTACAAGCAGCTCGAGTATGACCAATCCTCCCACACGCAAAGCAAGCCGACTTCTTGAAGGGACAGTGAGTCGGCTGGTGGGATGTTCCCAGACATCTACTGCACTTGGTTGGCTGGCCAGACACAACCGCAGACTTCTTTGGCAACTGCTTAGACTGACAGACAGACTGAGTATGTCCCACCTTAAAACAATTGAAGCAGCTTTGGGTCCTGAAAGGACACTGACTGGCCTGGTGCCTCCGACTGTTACACCTTTGACACCTCACCGTGGATGTAGACCGGGCGAGATGCAGCTGCTGTGGTGCCACCTGGCTGAAGTGAAGTCCTGGCCTGTTGGTTGAGGTCCTCCAGCTGGGTTCTGGTTACCTCCAGGTGTTGGGCCATTTCCACAGCCTTTTGTAGCGTCAGGTGTGGATCTGCAAAAAACTTCTTCTGCAGCTCTGGGTCCTTGCACCTGGCAACAGCACATTCCAGCACGACAGTCTCTCTCGCCACCAAATCATACCCACATCGATCTGCTTGCAAACGCAAGCGAGTTATAAACGCATCAAACTTCTCCCCCTCCTTCCGGAACAAATCATGCAAGATTGCCTTTTCATAGGTGACGTTCACCATTGGTTGAAAATGAGCCTTCAACTTCTCAGTTAGGAGCTTATACTCGTCTGCAGAGCGGGGCAGACCAGAAGGTTGTGGGAGGGTGCGAACTATCTCTTGCACTTCCAGCCCCATGAGCGTTTGTAAAACAGCTGCCTTTCTCTCCGGCGATGTGATGTCTACTGCCACCAAATAAAATTCCACCCCTCGCAGCCATCGTTCGAAATTCTCACCCGGCGTGAACTGCGCAGGAGGTTGAAGCGCCGCCATAGTGCAGTCTTGGTGCAGTCCTAATGCTGATCCTCGTCGCCAAAAAGTGTTCTGTCCTTGTCCACCGAACACTCAACTGTGCCTCGTAGTCTTCATATATTGTCACACCGCCACGAACTCCACCCAGTCGCCAGCCCAGACACGAATGGCGCGCACACGAGCAAACCTCCCGGCATCGACTCCGCTGACGTGTAAAAACCCGACCAGTGAAATCGGCCACTAAATCAATGGCGCAGTACACAACACTAAATCAATAGCGCAGTACGCAACACTTTAAAACCAGTGAATATTTTTCGGTGAAATTTGGTAGATATTCGTTTCCGCTCTTTCTGAACCAAGGGACATCACTTTTATGCCAATTCATTAACTTTTTTGAAGGTGGGAGGGTCCCTTTAAATCGATGCGTGGGAAGTGCCAAGGGAACCTACCTATGTTTTAGCATAAAAACAGCTATGATGATTGTCAAATGTCGAGCTTAGGTAAGTGCAGTTTATGCTTTTGCAGCGCATCGAAAAAAAACACGTTTGTTGCCTTTTCTGGTTTCTAACATGGCTTCTTATTTCGAAACAAAAAACATTATCAATGTGCATCGCGAAAAGGATTTCAATAACAGAGCTTGCACGATGTTATGTAGTAGGAAGCAGCCGATTCCATTTGCAGCTTTGTCAGACCCGTACGTAAGTGAGCACCTGCACAGCTCCTCCCACCCACCTAAGTCCGGAGTCAGACATGTTGACATGTGTCACGGTGCCAGTGACGTTCCGCCGCAACAGAGACATTGCACCACTGCAACATGTTGAGGGACGTCAGCCCGTGCTGACATCCGTGTGACGTCACTTGAACGCTCGTGTGACGTTTGTGTGATGTCCGAGTCAGCTGATATCGAATCGGCATCCCGTCCGCCACTCGGATACCCAGCGACGGCGACCCTTTTAGCGCAGTACCTACACCGGCCTGGCGTCGACTATCAATGAGGTGAGCAGTGAGCAGTGGTGGTACGCGACCGGTCAGATCAGGTGCTGTGAGCCCGCACCAAACACCGAGACATCGAAAACACACGGGAGGGACGCTACTCACTTGCATGGTGGGCGGTGTAGCGTGATGCTGTGTGGGCACTCTGTTGTTTTGGGGAGAGCGGGTGTTGTGCTTGCCATGAATGAAGGTTGCAGGGCTGCAGAATGTCGATGCTCTGATAGCAGACTTATGCCTCAAATGTTCCGCATAACGCCAAATTTTGTCGTGCATGATATGTGGAAGGTTGTTGCAATGTTGGAGCTTACAGGTGACGCTCCACTAAGCCAGTTATGGCCGATGTCAGGGTGTCAGGTGTGGTCAGTGGCGTATCCAGGGGGGAGGCCAAGAGGCCATGGCCTCCCCCTTTGGCATCAAACATGCAAGTGGGCCCTTTGGGTCACTTGAGTGCAGTGACGTAGGTACCCAAGGGGGGCCACGGGGGCCCCGAGGGGCCCCTGGTCACTTGAGGGGCCCCTGGTTATCTGAGGGGCCCTTGGCTACCTAAGGGGCCCCTGGTTATCTGACAGGCCCCTGGTTGTCTGAGGGGGCCCTGGTTACCTGAGGGGCCCGTGGTTATCTGAAGGAGTCCTGGTTACCTGAGGGGCCCTGGCTATCTGAGGGGCCCCTGCGTTACCTAAGGGGCCCCTGGTTATCTGAGGGCCCCCTGGTTACCTGAGGGGCCCCTGGTTATCTAAGGGACCCCCAGCTACCTGAGGGGTCTCTGATCCCTTGGGTGGCCCCTGGCCAGTGTCCTGAAGAAACCCTGGTCGCCCAAGGGGCCATGTTTACCCGGGGACTACCTGGTTATATGAAGGGCCCCTGCAGTCACATGAAGGCATTTAGGTACCCGTGGAGCCCCTGGTGTAACCGGCCCCCGGTTATCAGAAGGTCCCCTGGTCACCTGGTGGGCCCCTGGTCAACTGAAAGGCCCCTGGTCACCTGAGAGGCCCCTGATCACCTGAACAGCCCCTGATCACTTGGATTCAACGGCATAGCCAGGGGCGAGGGGCACATGTCCGTTATAAGGTTTAGGGTCCCCTCGGGCCCGAGGGACCCTGCGGTGCTAATTGGCAGCAGAGGGTTCGCGCTGGCCACGCTTCAACTGGAAAGGATACCACAGGGCTTGTGAGAACACCCCATGGTCTCTTGTGTAGTCACACTTATCTCCAGAAGGGCCCCACGCCGGGTTCTGAGGGACCTTGCCGGCCTCTGAGGGCCGTTGCCGGCCAATCGGGGATCAGCTGTAAGGGCCCCATACCCGTTTGTTATGGCTCCACGGTCCACACCAGTTTCTGATGGCCTTCACTGCCACCTCTAAGGGTACCACACCAGTGCCTCTTAAGGGCCTACTTCGGTGGCTCTGAGGCGCCTCTGGCGCCTCCGAGGGCCCTAGGCCAGCGCATCTGACGACCACTTACCAGCGACTCTGAGGGTCTCCCGGCCTCTGAGGGTCCCTTGCCGGCCTATGAAGGGCCACCAGTAACTTTCAGGGTCAAACTGCGTCAAACTATCTTAAAATGCCATTTGATGGCCCTCATAGGCCAGCGTAGGGCCCGAGGCCAAGGCTGAGCCCCCAGAGGCTAGCGTGGAGCCCTCAGAGGTCGCTTTGGCGGCCATAAAAAAGCTTAGACTTGAGCGTGGGACCCTTTGACGCTGGCGTAGAGCCCTAAGGAGCCAGCACTCAGCCCCCTAAGGCCAGCGTGGGACCCTCTAAGGCCATTGTGGGGCCTTCTAAGGCCAGTGTGGGACCCTCTATGTCCAGCGTGGGGCCGTTGATGTCCAGCATTGGGTCTTTTAAGCCCAGAGACATGGGACCTTCTTAGGTCAGATTGAGGTCCATTGGCCACGGAGACCAGCTTGGGGCCCTCTGAAGACAATGTGGAGCCCTTTTAGGCAAGTGTGGGGCCCTCTGTGACCAGCGTGAACCCTCAGAAGCCAGCGCGGGTCTTCATAGGCAGGCGTCGGGCCATTAGAGACCACCTCGAGGGCCTCGGCAGCCACTCTTCAGACCTTATGCATGTTTGGGACCCCTGAGGCCCTAAGGTAGGGGTGGCCCTTAAAGGCATGCGTGGGACCCTCAGGGGACATCGTGGGCTTCTAGAGACCGGCGTGGGTTCGAGAGCGGCATAGGGACATCAGAGCCTGACTCAAAGGCTCCCAAGAGCCAGCGGGGGCCCTGTGAGGTCAGCCATAGCATGGGTCTCCTGAGGCCATTATGGGGCCCGGAGGCCAGCGTGGTTCACTCTGTTGCCGGTGTGGGGCTTTCAGAGGCCAGAATGAGCCTTCAGAGGTCGGAGTGAGGCCAATGTGGGCGACATAGAGCCATCAGAGTCTAGAGCAGAGCTCAAACCGAGTCGGGCCCTTCTAGAGTTAAGGGTACCAGCCCTCAACCAGCGCAAGACACTAAGAGACTGACATCTGCCCTTTGAAAAATGCTACAATCTTAAAAAAAATGACAAAGACATTTTGCTTTTGATGATCTTTAGCGACCCTAGCGACGACCAAAGCAAAAAAAAAAACTTTATGCCTACTGCTGAAATAAATTGTACGCTACAGAGCTATCGATATCTATGCATTTTTCACGTTTCAACATTTTATTTTTTAGATTGCCGAGTGTGCCTAAAAAGGCTCCCTCACATGGCAAAAGTGGCAAAGAACCTCACCTGGGCGTGAGTTAAGTACGCTATACTACTGGGGCCCCTAAGGTAAGGATGGGGCCCCTCGAGCAGGTTTGGCCTCCCCCTTTCCAAGATCCTGGATACGCCACTGGGTGTGGTGACGCATACCTTGCACAAAACTGCTTTATATCACCGTGTTCCATGGCTAGTCACTGTGTGTTTAACGTCTGCCACCACAGGCCATCATCAACCGTCTGTCACTATTGGTGCTCTCATTCTTCTTCCATCTCTCCCTCTTCATTACAACTCACGCCAGACATTTCTCAGAGTTAATTACCCATGTCACTCAAAAGCATCCGCGATACTCATTTCGACCGCAAGTCCCTCGCGTCGATGCTGGAATTGATCGTCGTCGCCGTCGTTGACTCGTCGGCCGTTCACTGCCCACGTCGCAGCGTTGGCGGACCACACCCCCCCCCCCCCCCACGACCGCCGCCGCCCCGACCCCGCCGCCGCTATCGTCGTCGTAGGCGCGTCTCATCGTCGATGTTGCTAGGCGCAAAGCTGGCGAGTGGTTACTATCCTGATCGATAGTCCGTTGCAGGGCGATTAGCCGGTGATTGGTCGATGGTCAGTCAGTGATCAGCCGATGATTTGTCGGTAAAAGTTGACAGTGGGTCGGTGGTCGGTCCTTCGTATAGTCTTACCGAGGAGGCGACGTCGGTCCACCGGCTGTAAAAGCGTCGGAAGCGGCAGGGCACACCCGTGTGGCTCTGACCGAGTGGTCCCAAGGTGTCAGCGGTTCTCTGGCTTCCTGAGAAGGCACGCGAAGGACCCGACGACCCAGCCGGCATCCAGCTGACAGGACCGGTTGGTACCGCTGAGTATTGTGATAGACTACCGTGTCGAACCGTGTCAGCCACAGAGGGGACACCTCACGAAACGTGCACCGCCGAGGTGGTTTTGATGAGCGTGATTGGTCAGCAGTGAATGACTGTTGACAGGTGCGCTGCTTCGACTGCAGAGGAGAAGTTCACCTCTTCTAATGGTACTGATGGTGCCACAACGAGCCCCGCAACGGGCTACGGCGTAACTGCAGCAGCGAGTTATATGTAATTGATATGGTGTAGACATTTGTGTTTAGTTCATGATCCAACGCAATAATACTTGTGGCAAACATGAGTTATTTGGCAATATATTAGTTCAACTTTAATTACCAGCTTATATAAATCAAAGCTTTCATACTGCTGGGATTTTATGGAATTCGGCCCTTCGCTCCAAAACTGGTGTTTGCGTGGATGAATGGCCAGGCATGTCGTTCCGCCTTGTGTGCCGACATGGCCAGCCGTGTGTTGGCCGGTCGTTTCGACTTACTAACGGTCGTCTGATGTTTATTTAGCAGCCGCTTATCGCCACAAGCAGCATTTAACGTTCCCACGGGCTGCAAACCACCGAGCGGCCCACGTAAATATGTCAGCAGATACAGGCCTGCGCGGCCGCTCTGGTAGTTATTTAGCTTCCTGATTGCGCCCTCTATTTTCCCACGTGGGTAGTCCTTCTTCCAACGTACACTGCAGATCCTCTACTATCTTAGAGGAATTCCTCTTTTGTTGGCCATTTATATCTCCCACAATTACGGAGGAATTCACGGCATCATCGCATGTCTGGCCGGGCGCACGGGCAGCACAATGCGCTCACCGCGGATCCCACACGCTACAATTAGTGTCCAACAGTGACCGCCCGGGGCCCCCAGTCCGACGCGGCGATTGAATTAGAAAGTAGCCGGACAAATATGCCCTCGGATGATTTATTGCTGTCGGAACATTTATGAAATGCTAAGGTCGACGTTGGCCGGGACGGGAAGAGGCGAACGGTGAGAAAGGGCAGGAAGTCGCGAGCACGCGGAACGTGATGGAAATAACACGGTGACAATCGGGTAGGTAAATTAGAGGAAATAGCCATGCTATAAGAATAGAGATGCATGAAATTGCCGTAGAAAACGGAATCACATCACATTGTTATGGCATTCCAAGTTCGCGAAAATGAACAACAATGTTTGTTGGACACTTCGCATGGGCCGCAATTCGCAAGCCGCCTCGCGTCCTCATCGCTCGCCTATAATAAAAGCTTCGAACTACCTGCAAGTAATCATGATTCTTATTCTCTGTGTCTGTGGTTGCTGTATCCGCTGTGTTGTGTCGTTAAACACTAACACCACAGTTGATTGTTTTATTGTTGCATGCTGTTCTAAAGCGGCGCATGTGCTGTCTTTGCCACCAACATTTAGTTCTATCTGGCGATTCACTTGGCCTTTGTGCAGCTCAGTCAGCACACGTGTCTACGATTTCCCCGAATTGATGTTTCAAATACATCCCGAATCCTTTGATTGGACAGCTTCTGTTCCAGCGACTATGTTAATGCGGCACGCTGTCCACATTCTATCATCCATTCCCTGGTACTGACATACGATTGCACATTTCCATTTCATTTGCACAATATATTCCGGTGGCATTTTTGCGAGTCGTCTTCGCTGTTAAGTGTTCAGCTCAAACCGTGACGCAACGCCGGGCACGGCGCGGCGCCTGCAACTCATCAGTCTCTGTACAGCGTCCATCTGTCGTCAACTGAGACAATCGGCAGTCTCTCAAAAATGACCACCAGCTGAGCGATTCGAGCTCGGTCTCACCCGTCCCTCCCCGTCCACCGGGCGTTTCTCCATCGATCGATCGCGCTCTGTCGTAACCGACGGCGCCGTACGAGCGCACATGTCGTACGTCGATAGAGTGGCATCGTCACCGCCGACCGTCGCTTCGTTCGTGACTGTATATTGGCGGTAATGAGCGTCATTAGGGCTCGTTTGTCATCATCAGCCGTCCAATCGGACGCGTTGTTACATGGCGCCGCGCCAATGAGAGCGCGCCGCTCATCGTGTGCCGGCACTGCACGGGACGGCGCGGCGGACGTGTCGGAGCCGGCGCGCGACCGTAAAACAGCTGATTTCGGCGAGTTTATAGACGGCGGACTGTGAGGGGCTCCCGCGGGTGTCCTCAGCCCTGATGAGCGGGTCTTCCACACCCTTCACTGGTATTATGGCGAGCTGTAAAAGATGTCTGTGGACAGTCGTTGGACGTGGTTTGCTTCGTTCTGAAGAATCAAAGGCTCACTTTATTATAGGTTGTATAATGTTTATCAATTCTATACGGACTGAATCGTCTCAGCTGAATGACTGTTATGTCGGTTATGTCCTCATTGATTGAAATGCTTTAGAAGCTTTATTATCTGACGCAAAAGCATGCCGCATGCTACAAAAACTTGACATCCCTTTGATCAACATAATCGCTTATGTTTTAATTTGATGCAATCTGGACGCGCCGGCAATCTGTTCTCGAGACGATTCCCCCAACATAAACATCCACAATTCTCAGCGGAAATACCGGCCTCAGATCAAGGCCATATATAGGCCTCAGACAGTCGTCCTTCGATAAGGCTGTCGTTTTTCTCGTTGATTGCCGGACCAGCCCCGCCTTCTGGTGCACCGCGCACCGCGAGACTCTCCAGTAATGAGGCGGCCGGTCGGGGCTGTGCAGTGTGTAGCCAGTCGGCCGCGGGGGGGGGGGGGGGCGATCTCACGGGAGGTCACGCGGTTCATTAGTGAGGTACTGCGGTGCTGTAATGTGTGGAGCTGTTTCCCGCACCCTGGGCACCAAAGCCGGCGTTGCGTCAGCACCATTGGGCTCCAGGACTGTGGAAACAGGTCGCCGCAATTCCAGACCTGTGTCTGGAGGCAGACTGGCATGCCATCTCGGCGTAATTTCACCGGAGGCAGAATAGTTACCGAGCCCGACACTTCGATTAGGCCGTAGTTATGCTAATGCCACGTTTATATCGTCACGTACGCCATTCATTACACCTGATTTCCAGGTGGCAATGTGAAGCGCACCACAGCTGGGCCGTTTCCACATTTCACCTGCCTACGGCCCCCGACCTCGGCCACCTGATCCAGGGCCGCCGCTGCCGCTGGACGCACCCGGCCGTGCCCATTGATGTCCTTCACGCTAATTACATGCAAATGGCTGTGGCTGTCCGTGACAGGGCCACTTTGTACCGACGTGCACCCGTAGGTGGCTGTGCTCATCAGTGGCATTGTTATCTGGCCGGTGGTCCCTCTGCGTCCGCTCCCTCCCCGCTCCCTCCCGACTCCCCGCGGCACTCCCCGCTCGGAGCCACTGCGGAGAGTCATACCGCCCCTCTGCTGCCATTGGTCCCTCATTTATACCCTGCGGCGCTCCCCTGCACCCTTCACTCGCCGCTGTCGGCTCGACTGACGCCCCAGGGCCCTGATTTAATCTGCCCAGCCGTCGCCACTCGTCGGATGTCGGTCGGAGGGTACGGCAGAGTCGAGCGTCGGCGTGCTGTAGCCTGTAACGCAGAGCTGCTTTGCGTCGGCGTTCTGAGATAGAGAATGTCGGCGCCGACGGTTCAAGTCGCCTGCCTATCTCGTCGACTTTCGTTCGAAGGAACAGCGGCAAAAAGCTGTTTTGAGAGGAGCTCCGTACAATCTGCATACCTGTTGAAAAGAGCTCCCTTAGTCCTTTGCCCGTATAAGTACATAACGTAACTATGCAGTATGCATTCCTATGCCAAGGGAGCTGTAACCTAGCAGATAATGCAATCGATTGTCAAGTTCCGATTCCAAGAACTAGCGACAAAGGCAGAATATTCCAATGTAGTCGGAGGCGCGTAATGAACTTGAAAGAGACAGAAGCTGGAAGGTCATTCTAGAAGATCCACCTCCGAAGATCAGTTATACACCACGCACAGATGGTTTCGTGGACCCACAGATATGGTAATTATTCTGCGCTCTTCAGCGAACATCGACCAGGTGGTGTCGGCTAGTCGAATAATACGACCATCAATTTCGGGCCGGCTCAATCTTGCAGTCGCTCAGCTCTTTGGTTTCACAAGCAGGAGCGCGCCGCCACCCCGGCCTTTATTGGCGTAGTGAGTGGCAAGCGCTTTGTATCAGTGGGACGATGACATTCCCCATTCCCTCGCAAGTGACGGTGTCCAATCGCCGGCTCAATAAATTCTCGGCTGTCTGTAAATGAGCTCGGCCGCGCCTGTAGCCCGAAAGAGACGGCGCCATTCCGCGGCTCACCCCGTGATTTATGGGTGCGGTGCTTTCAGAGTCAACCTTCGGCACGCTTCTTTCCTATTCTCTGATGATGGATGAGATGGTCCCGTTTCCCTCTGGTATTAGCGTTTTCCAATCATGGCTTAGCCCGTTAGTGTCACAATCCCGACGTGCGGGCTGAAATATTAGTCTGGGTCAGGTTCGGTGGGTTTTCGTTTTGTTTTGCAGATAACGCTGGAAATGGAGTGATAACTTGGCAAGCAGACTTTCAATGGGATGACTGTTATGGGCCGTGTCCGTGTACCGTGTTCAATGGGCTACGAATGAACTGGTTCGCAGGACGCAGCTTTTACTGAAAAGCTCGATTAACACAAGGTTAAGAGCGACTTTTAGCACAAAAGTGAACCCGGTCGGTACGTTTTTTGGACTTTCAATCCTTGCTATTTTTCATATTCCTCGGCGTAGAATGCCTGGACCTCTCCGTTGCCAGCAAACCCAATAACCCGTACGCCGATTCAGCATGCCTGAATACGACTTTCAGAATATGTGTGCACGTGTACGATTTAGCAACGAAACTGATATGAACATTGATATATTCATGAAATAAAATCGCCTACCTCGTCAGCTCTCTGAGAAACCGGTGCTGGACGAACTCATTAAGCCCCTTCTCGGCAGCTTTCACACCAAACGCGTCCCCAATCGCCTGCTCAGAGTCCTGTCATGGTGCCGGTGAAAACTGTTCGCATGCCAATTCTTCTGTTCGTCGCCCAGCGTGGGCTCTTGCTATGCATCTATGCACATACCAACGGCAGGACCGGTCCCGGCTTCTGTTCAACACTATCGGGTTAAATTTTAGCTGCCGTTTTCTCTGCGTCATCGCTGGTAGGCGCATAAGTGCACAAAGCGCGGGCTTCTCTTTCGTCACCGTCATTGTGGTTGACAGTCTCATCAGCACCACGATTGCTGTAACTCCCACATGCGCCGCGGGGCCGGAACCCAGCGCTGACAACAGCGACTCAACCCCCGGCGGTGGCGGCGGCAGCGGGGCGGCGGCGGCGGCGGCGGCGCGGCGGTATCGCAGCGGCAGCGGCAGGGCGGCGGCGGCGGCGGCGGCGCGGAGGTTTAATTAAATGCCGGGGATTCCGTGCCGGACCCAGCCATGCGGAGCGGCTCAGCAGCTGGGTGCCGCTGGAGTGCCGCGAGATGTGGGTCGGAGGAGGCAGACCGAGAAGAAGGTGTTTACTCGGCCGCTCGGCCCGATTCCAGACCATTTCACTGATGAGAGCCCTCGAGTGGCGCCCTGGTGTGGAGAAATAAACTCCATAACTGTCACCGGGAAACTCTGTGAACTAAAAACCACAACAAACAAATGGACGGGAAACTATTGTGGGCGGCGAACCGGCGTTCATTAACCCTGATAATCAGCCGACGCCCTTCAGGAACCATGACGCCCGGCCTCGTGGAAGCGATGACTCAGCTGGCAGCCTTGGCCGTGCCCGTTGCCCGTCCCTCGCCGTGTTTATACCCCCCCCCCCCCCAGTAGCCGTGGCAGCTCGCGGAAGCTGCTGCAGCCTTCAGGGAACCATTCTCTCCATCATGGTGAACATTCGGTCCGTCAGTGCCGGCCCGTTAGTTCATGGGCCAAGTTCTGGGGGCAGCAGATATGGCGCCCCGGATTACATTAGATTATACACATTAAATGCCCCCATATCCGCATCAAATGGTCCTTGTTCTCCCGTAACCGTAACGAAAGGGACTGCAGCAGGGCTGGAAGCATATGATCATTGATCAGTGAATGTCTCACGTTATTTCGACGAAAATCATACTTATACTGGTAGCAGACTTTTCCAGAACAGGCAGGGTGGAACGATATTGCCGTGAGGCCGACAGCCGTCGCATCCTGGCCGGTGCAGTGGGCGGCACGGAAGTGGGCTGTCAAAGCCCGGCCGGGGGACGGGCAGGGGAACGGCACGACTGCACTACCAAACGGCCGTCCCGACCCATCCCGGCCGGGGTGCGGCTCAGCGACGAGGTCGATTGTGAAGGTTGCATCTCGGTCCGTCTGCGGTCTCCACTGAGCTTGCCAGCAGGATTGCAGTCACCCGTCGGCAAGGCAGGAGTGTTTAGCGGCCTGGATGGGTAGCACACACAGTGCAGAGGTCGAACTGGCCATGGAGTCCTGTCTGCCTGGTACGGGTTGAGCAGACGGGACTGGCGACACACAACACACCCCAGCCGTGGAGAGCGGCCATGGTCGCTCGTGTCGGCTCCAAGGCTGGTTGTGACTGGCGCCGACCCCGTCTGGCCATGAGACCTCGCCACGCGCTGCAGGCCTGGTTACGGCACACGGTATACAGGCGGCATGCCTTCAGTGTCCGCCCGCCTGTCCTACTGTTTATCCTCACCGGCTGGTTCTGAGACGTCTGGGGCAGTCCTGCGCGCCTGGGACTCAACCGGACGATGTCAAAACTTGGCATGAGGCCTCGGAACTGAAACCGTGTTTTGCCAGAAATATGAATAATGTGTTGCCAATGAAAGCATGCGAGTGGTCGTTATTCGCTCCAGTGAAATATAGAGTTTATCGTTTCAATTACAAAATGCATAAACGAGTTGATATTCCACGATTTGTGGAGCGAATTGCTCCAGTACGCTTACGATGTGATCGTCAGCTCAAACAATGCGGATGCAACGGCTCGTGACCCCGAACAGCGTTTACGACAACATGGCAGGGGCGAAAGCCCGACGAAGGAGCATACGGCACCGGGCGCGCGGTTCGACCGAAAGTGGGCACGGTTCGCTTACGTGCGCCATTATAGTTGATGGTTTTAGAGCCGGCGATAGTAGATCGCTGTGATGATAGTGATTACGGCGGCCGGGGGCCGAGGAGGAAAGGGTCCCACGCGGCCGATACCGCTGATTGATTGCCATGCGATCGGACCGGGCACTGGGAAGTGCCGTGAGGTTGGGGCAGGAACGGACCGCGGAGTCCGCTTTAGACATGGACCGAAGCGGGAGGAAGATGGCCAACTTGCTTCAGGGAGTAATGACCAATGACCATGGCCTCTCTACAAAGCAGCATAGGAAGCAAGACGGTCTCTCCTGGGAGCTGAGCATCTCCTTATTCATGAAGTTGAAAGGTCCTTACAGGGATACAAGTGGAACGGCTGCTCCCTTCATGCTTGGCTAATGGCGAAAGGGCTGACGCTGCCTATGAGCTGATCGAGCCTTGAACACTTCGAGGTCACCAAGTTTCTGACCGGGGAAAGGGGAGACTGATGACTGTGGCGTGACTTGGCCGACGGAGGCGCTGCTTCCTCCACCCTTACTGCACCCTTCCGCACCACGCTGCACCCTCTCCTCCTATCTCCCTCTCGCCCGAAGCGCCGCGGCCCCGCAGACAGCGGTCGCCGGGGGCGCTTCTCTGTCGTGACCGACTCTGAGGCCTGGCGAGGTCACAGTGTCGGCAGTCGGGACGCGTTCAGAGCTCTCCATCACCGGCCGCTGGCTGCCGGCCAGGCCGGCCTCGCCGTGCGCCCCCGTATAATTTGGCGATTTTTAATCTGCAGCCGGTTATTAAGCCATTCGGGAAGGAAGATGGGAAGGGTAGATGACGCCGCCAAGGATGAGGATACGCTTTCATGCGGCAGTGAGCTCATTTGCCGCGCCGCGTGCGCTGGTGAAAAGGAGCCGGCAGTGTGCCTGGGCGCGTGACGAGCTCACATGACGGTAAATGTGACGCGCGCTTATCGTCCATTGTGAAGACCGCGGAACCGCCGGCTGGCGTTACCTCGGCACATAACCGGAGGCGTAACCTGCAGCGGTGGCCTCTCAGTTTTCACACACGCTGTGCAGGGCGGCGCGGCACTCATGGTGCATTGTTGACGCTCCCTGGCTACCGGTGGCGGCCGGTCGGGTCACCGGACCGGTCGTCTGACCCGGTGTGCCACTTGGCCGATGAGCGGTGACCGATGGGTGGTGAGCGTCGGCAGACCTGTCCGCGGGACCGCACAGTGGGCCGGGCGGCCGCCAGGAGCGCTGGAAATTATTTGCGCTCGAGTTATCGTTCAACTGACTGTGAAAACATTTCATTTACAACGTTTAGCGAGATACCACACCAATAAGATGTAAATTCAAGACTTCTAATACCATGCATGCATGCATGTTGCAATTTGCATACACTGCACTTAGTTTACTGAGGAGTTCAAAAGGCGTCATTCCTGGTAAGATTTTAACACACTTCCCGGCACTCACAGTTTCTCCATTAATGACCGACACATGAATTGGTCAAGGATACAATCTTCTCTCTCTCTCTCTCTCTCTCTCTCTCTCTCTCTCTCTCTCTCTCTCTTTCTCTCTCTCTCTCTCTCTCTCTCTCTCTCTCTCTCTCTCTCTCTCTCTCTCTCTCTCTCTCTCTCTGTCTCTCTGTCTGTCTCTCTGTCTCTCTGTCTCTCTGTCTCTCTGTCTCTCTGTCTCTCTGTCTCTCTGTCTCTCTGCCTCTCTGTCTCTCTGTCTCTCTGTCTCTCTGTCTCTCTGTCTCTCTGTCTCTCTGTCTCTCTGTCTCTCTGTCTCTCTGTCTCTCCCCTGCCTGTTGTAGGATATAGAACCCCTCATATTGAAGGATATCTTTCTTAAACTAGCAGGGAAAAGCATACAAAATCGACTACGGTTGGAAAGTGTAACACTAGCCCAATCTTTTTATACCGTCAAAATTAGGTGCCCGAAGTTACATTTTTATAAACGTATAATTTAATACATCTTTAATATTTCCTCTAATATTTTTGAAACCTGCTGCAAGCTTACTATATATAGGATCAAGTGAGTGATCCCAATGAATTCGGTTATGAATACGATCACAATATGCCCCTGTAGAAGGTATTGTAAAGTTCAGAGCGCTGGGCATCCCGTTTTTGCACTGTCGCGAAAATAAGGTTTCGCATCGACCCTCCCCTGCCTGTTGTAGGATATAGAAACCCTAATATTGAAGGCTATATTTCTTAAACTAGCAGGGAAAAGCAGAAAAAATCGACTACGGTTGGAAAGTACAACACTAGCCCAATCTTACTATGCCGTCATAATTAGGTGCCCGAAATCACATGTTTGAAAGAAATGTAACTCAATGTATCCTTAGTATTTCCTCTAATATTTTTGAAAAATGCTGCAAGCTCACTTTTTATAGGATCAAGTGAGTGATCCCAATGAATTCGTTTATGAATACGATCACAACATGCCCCTGTAGAAGCTATTGTAAAGTTCAGCGCGCTGGGCAACCCCGTTTTTGCACTGTCGCGAAAATAAGGTTTCGCATCGACCCTCCCCTGCCTGTTGTAGGATATAGAACCCCTCAAATTGAAGGCTATATTTCTTAAACTAGCAGGGAAAAGCAGAAGAAATCGACTACGGTTGGAAACTACAACACCAGCGCAATCTTATTATGCCGTCAGAATTAGGTGCACGAAATCACATGTTTGAAAAAAATATAATTCAATGTATCCTTAATATGTCCTCTGATATTTTTGAAACATGCTGCAAGCTTACTATATATAGGATCAAGTGAGTGATCCCAATGAATTCGGTTATGAATACGATCACAATATGCCCCTGTAGAAACTATTGTAAAGTTTAGCGCGCTGCGCATCCCCGTTTTTGCACTATCGCGAAAATAAGGCTTCGCATCGACCCTCCCCTGCCTGTTGTAGGATATAGAACCTCTCATATTGAAGGCTATATTTCTTAAACTAGCAGGGAAAAGAATACAAAATCGACTACGGTTGGAAAGTGCAACACTAGCCCAATCTTTTTATACCGTCAAAATTAGGTGCCCGAAGTTACATTTTTATAAACGTACAATTTAATACATCTTTAATATTTCCTCTAATATTTTTGAAACATGCTGCAAGCTGCAAGCTTACTATATATAGGATCAAGTGAGTGATCCCAATGAATTTGGTTATGAATACGATCACAATATGCCCCTGTAGAAGCTATTGTAAAGTTCAGCGCGATGCGCATCCCCGTTTTTGCACCATCGCGAATATAAGGCTTCGCATCGACCCTCCCCTGCCTATTGTAGGATATATAAATGAAGCAATTTGCAATTTTCAGGGCTCAAACGATAGAAAATTGAATTTTCTACAAGATGGCTATCTCGGATTTTCAAAATTTTGAGTTTTAGGGGTCCAAAATGTCAAACCAAATTTTGAGAAAAATTTGATTTTTTCAAAAATTTGAATTTTTTCAAAAAAATGAGACAAGTTGTCCTCGGGCATCAAAAGAAGAATCAGCATGCAAAATTTCAAGTCCGTAGCTCAATATTTGGTTGCTATAGAGGGCGCAAAAAGTAACAAAATATCCAATTTTATTTTTCAAACTCAAATTTTTGGTACTTATAGGGGTCGTAGAGCAAAACAAAAGACATTTTTGGAATCCTGAGATAAAACTGCATCAGATAGCATGTTTTGAATTCAAAATTTTGAATTTTGAAAATTTCGAATTTTTAACCCCTTTTTTCACTTTTTCACCATTTTGCGGGGGTCAAATCTCCAAATTCTTGCCACCATCGTGTTCTACGTCCAAAACTACCCCAAAAACATGTGTCACACGGTATTTAAATGTTATTTTGAAAATTCGACTTTGTGTGACCTTTGGTGACCTGACCTTGACCTTGACCTGTGCTCCAATTCGCTTTAGACACAATGAGACTTTTCTTACATCTTTTGGGCACATGCCAAGAAATTTTGAGCTCGCTGCTGTCGGTAGTTCGGTCTCTGGGGCCCAAAATGAAAACCCCTATTTTTTACCTTTGACCTGACCTTGACCTTAAGTTTGACCTGAGAACCAATTTTAAGTACTCATCAGATGCGTCTTGTTTAGAGCTTTCGTTTGCCGCCTCGCCTGTCCCGCTGCGACTAACCGTTCTCGAGTTATGGGCTGGGGACGTCTGACGGCCCCCCCCCCCCCCCCCAGCAAGTGGTGTTATGAAAATACCCCAGCAAATGCCGGGTTAAAACAAGTTTTAAATGCTAATCGAACACATCTTGTTGAGACCTTTCGATCGCTGCCATGCGCATCTCGCTGCGACCATTTGTTCGCAAGTTATAGGCTAAGGACGTTCACTACCCCTCTCCCAACCAGATGGTATAAAAATACCCCAGCAAATGCCAGTATAGCTCCTAAACTAGCAGCGAAAAGCAGAAAAAATCGACAACGGTTCGAAAGTACAACACTTGCCCAATCTTATTATGCCGTCTGAATTAGGTGCCAAAAATAACGTTTTTATATAAGTCTAATTGAATATAAGCTTATGTAGATGTCTGCAACATGTTGCAAACTCACTATTTAGAGTGCAATCAGATGAGTGAGCCCAATGAAATTGGTTATGAACATGATCACAATAACCGTGTGCATCATGTGCAGTCGTTTATTTTCACCAATAAGATGTTCATTCATGAGAAAAGAGCAATTCAAAATCTAGTCGAAATCGTTCAGATAGCCGCTTCATTCCCTAACCGTCAGTTAGACTGTGTTCGGAGCTGAATATTGGCCGTGACATCGGACTCATACTTATTCACGGCACGGCATCGTATCCTATGATCAATTTCGAGTCTGTGGGTATTAATTTTTTGCACCCTGAGCACGTTTCATTTTTCGGCATTTCTAGCGCTCCTGGCGGCCGGCCGGCCTACTGTGGACCGGTAGTCCGTCCGCCCACGCTGTAGGGCTGGTCAGAGCCGCCGCCGCCGCTGGCTCTCCGCTCGATCGACCATGTCATGTTTTATTTATCCGACAGCGGCGCGGTTGGTGCCATCCCTCCCGCAGTCCCATAACGCTCAGCGCCGCGCTCCTCAGCGCGGCGATTCATCACGGCTGCGCCCGGGGCGGTGGCGGCGGTCCTTTACACTCGCCCTCCCCCACTGAACCGGCGCCGGCCGCTGTCCGGCAACTGAAGGCGGCTCGAGTAATGGTGACGGATGTCCACCACCGGCATCGCCACCGCCGCTGTGGTCAACGCCGCCACCGGCACCGCCGCCGCCGCCGCCGCCGCCACCATCGCCTCAGGTTAGGTATGAAAGATCCTAATCGACGCACTACTACAAAATAAAGCAGTCTGAAGTGGGCGGAGGATGAAATGTGACACAATCATGGGAACGCAGGACAGCAAGGATGGGAAGGTCTGAGGCTGATGCTGACTTCCAGTTTTGTATGTTTTGCTGCGGAAGCGTGAAATGTGATCGTCATTCTTATGGAGGTAGCTCTTAAGAAACCTTGGTTATGCAGTCACTTTTTATGGAGTTCTTTTTTCATTCAGGAATTTTTACTACCCTCAACTACCTTTCAAATGACAGCAGCCACGCAGCAGCTGATGAGCCCAAAGTAGCGCCCACGCGTGCGCGGGCGCTAGCGCACCCTGAAAGTAGCTCATGCATCGCTCATCAGGCTGGCGGAACGACAATGCTCTCGGAGCATTAGTCATTGTCGCCTTTCGCTGTCCAATCAATCATCGGGGCGTCACTTTCGTAACGTTGGATACTGTCACTCTCACAATCGGTGAAAATGTGTCGTATCGCAGCCTGTGTGACTTTCGAGTAGTGACAACGTTTTGTTTGAGCATCAAACTGCCCATGCACGAAGGCGTTCAATGTTGAACACACACTCACTGGATCCAGATATGTTTAACTATACATTTGATCCATGCCTGTTTCTACGCTGCGGAATGTTTTATTTCCATCCAGCTTTCTCATAAGTTAGATAGATGTGACATTCTCTGTTGGTTGACGAGACTCGGCATTTAAGGATACACGTTATTTCTGCGGTTGCCGTCGCTGTTTTCGCCCGCTGTTTCTCCCAGCACGTCACCACGCTAGCTCTGATTTCTACTCTGATTTCCACTCGCAGCTTCACGTCGCAGAAAGGTCTCCTCGTCACACGTAGAGGGGGCAGCGCGTTGTAGCGGAGCTCGGGCGCTTAGGAGCATGGCGGAGGGTCACATAGTATGTCACAATCTCCTGTGTCTAATACCAGTGGCGCGGCGCGGTTGGCGGCCTCCAAGGCTAGCTGCGGCGCCGTACCCCATCACTGTACCACGTCGCCGCCACAGAGTCTTGCCCCATTACTACGCCATCCCCATCACGGCGCCTTGTCTCGTCACTGAGCCGGGCGCTCTCTCAGTCAGCCCGTAATGACCCACGCAGTCGGCCGGTCGTTCGCGGCTGACCGCAAACGACCCGCCCGGCCACCGGCTCGGCGGCGCCCACCATCACCCAATCGTCGTTAAACTGCCTCTTCCCGTCATCTTCGACCATTTACTGTCGGGTCGTTTTCACCTGAACTTCACACCTTTCTATGTCTGTATTATGTTACAAAGTCGGAACTCCGGGCCGTATTTGCTGGGGGACGCCATTTAAATGCGTCCCAGAGAAGCTATTTCTGGCACCTAAAAGCTGACTCGCCCCAAAATTGGTCCTCAGCACCTATTTGGTGGATACCAGCACCAATCATGGAAAATGACCTTAATTAGCTGTTTCTGGCACCTATTCATCGGTACGCCTTACTCTTTTTTCTGAATCTGGCACCTAACTGCTGAACGTAGCACCAATCTAGCAGAAAAATGAACTACTGGCTGGTAGAATCATGTTGTTCTGGTATAATGACCCCTGGAGTCTAGCCTAAAGGTTGCCAGTGCAGCTACACTCTAAGACAGCCCCGTAGTGATCTCAGCATTGTATATGACGTTTAAGTAAGCAAATAATATTGATTTGTTTGAAAAAATACAATGTCATTTAAATATTTAAAAGCATTTATTTGTAATACTTAAAGGCAAACATTTTTGTGAGTAATTGTCTCGATTTTGACCATTAAAACGGGTATTGTATTTTTTGACGTCATCAAATAGCTCCAAAAAAGAAATGTAATGTTTTCATTCCGTTCAAGGCCGCTGAAGAAACGCGGGATCTTGCGTGGGACATTGTCCGTTGTTTGCCGCGCAGAGTTGTGCCGTGGTTGTGCCTTTTTCATCCGTTTCTTACTTATGTCATATGTGTGCATGAAGCTTTGATTTTGTTTTTGGTTATTGTGTGGCCGGTCAGTCAAACGCCCCTGTAGAAACCGGATGCTGCGTTTGATAGAGATGGAGTCAGACGATGATTGCAGAAAGCTAATAATATTGAAAAGAGAGCCGGTTGCGTGGCATGTCTGTTCAGAGTTGACATTTTGCTTTACTCCAGTTTATGACCTGAGAGCCTGGCTGGAAGTGACGGATCCAAACTTTTCACGTTAAAATGGCTGAGGGTGCAATAATCTCTAGTCTTCTATACATAGCGGGCTGGTATAGGAGCGTCTTGCTATGCTGCACCATAGCTGGCTAGTGATTCTCTTCTGGCTAGAAATGGCATTAATCATTATCTCCACTGGCGAAAATGGCACTTGACATCACAGAATGCAACGTTCATGTTTGTTAGGATACATAAAATCAGGAAGATTACGCGAATTAGGTAGGCAAACGTGGAATAAAATAGGTGCTGGATGTTTTGGTTTTGGTGCTGAATCAGCAAACAGCAAATACGGAGTTCAACTAGACGATCTGGCAACTTTAGGCTGTGTGGAAGCAATTAGGTGCCAGATTCAGATATTAGCCCGCGCCCTGGTGTGGGTCTGAGCCACCTTCGCCCTGGTGGGGGGGGGCCAAAATGACCCCCCCCCGTCTAACTCGAAAACGAAGAGGGCTAGGAAGACGCGGAAAAAAGCAAACGAAAGCCCATAACAAGTACGTTCGAAAGTATTTCAGTCATTTTTTCGCTAAGGTCAATATTGAGGTCGCTAGAGGTCATCATAGGTCAAATTTCAGTGTTTTCGGTGTTGCCGGACATATTCCGCTGTAGCTCGGAAACTAGAAGAGCTAGAGAGCCGCGGAAAAAAGCAATCGATAGCTCTTTTCAAGCTCTTTCGCCAAGGTTCGTCAGATTTGACCTCAGCTCAACGGTTTGGCCCACAGAGGTCATGCAAGGTCAACTTGGCAAATTTCGTTGAAAATGTTTTTAACTATAGCATGCATTCACGAGAAAATAGAGAAACGATTCATGCACCATCGTGCTTGGCTCGTCGAGACGCGTCGAATGATATATAGTTTGACCTCGAAAGGTCATTTTGAAAATTTGACCTCAGGTCAAGGTCATGACCTTACCGAAATAGGTCATGCTGCATATCATTCGATCCGCATTGACGAGACAAACACGATAAACGTCGAACGGAGTCTCTATCTCTATTCAATAACAAGTAAGTGCAGAAAAACCGCTGGTGACCTCTGGTGACCAGGGAGATGACCTAGCGTGACCTCAGCGAGGTCACAAGCAAATGGTTTCACATGGGCTGTGATTTGCTGACCCAAGACACTTCAATAACGAAATATAGGAACAATCACGCCCGATTTAGCTGAAAAACAACTACTTTTCGATTCTCCCATTGACTTATAATGGGGAGCAGCGATGACCTGACCTGACCTTAGGTCACATTTATAAAAAATCCGAGATAGCCATTTTGTAGAGCTGGGTGACATCTTCAAGTACTGTAAATTTTACATCGATCGGATAAAAGCTGTGCCTTTGAGAGAGCTTTGAACTTTTTTAGAGGTGGTGTCAGTTTTGGTGACCTTGTGACCTGACCTGACCTGACCCGAACCCCCCAAAAAAGGACATGATGTAAAAATGTTGAATAAACAGCTATACAAAGTTTCAGGGCGCTAACTCAAGTGGTTTCTGAGTTATCGCTGAAAAACCACAGGGGGGGGCCAAAATGGCCCCCCCCCCACCAGGGCGAAGGTTAGAGTCGAATAAGCATTTTGGGGCTGATCAGCAATTAGGTGCCAGAAACAGCTTTTTAGGGACCAGAAACAAATATTCCCCTTTGCTGGGATAGCTCGCTGTACTTTGAACGTTTGATACAGATCCTCTTATGTCAGTCAAGTGCATTTGCACGGGCTGTTTCGCTGTCAAGTGAGTTGATAAACATGTCTGCGTGATTGAGTTAGCAATCCGGTACGATGAAAAATGTTGGTGTAGGCGCTGGATAATGCTTTACGGGTGGCTTGAGCTGAGTGATTTTACATAATATTAACACATGGTTTCCCGTGTGTAAATGGTTTTAACGCACGACGTGGATGGATTGGAGCACGAGTGTGTTAATGCACGAGTGAAACGAGTGCATTAACGCACAAGTGCTCCATTCCATCCACGAGTGCGTTAAAACCATTTATGCACGGAAACCATGTGTTAAACTAATTAATACATGCTTAACGGTGCGAGTTTGAATTAAAATTAAACTTAGTCCATGACACTAAAAGGGTCTTTTATGGGAATTCTTAGAACAAAGTCAATGACCCTTCGGAAAACTTCAGTTGAGAAAGTCATCACTGCACGCGCGTGCACCAATTTAAATTGGTGCACGGCTACCTTCGAATTAACGCACGGTTAATCTCCAGTGAACGCACCGTAAAGTATGTATTAATCTGATTTATTTCAAACTAAAGTTGATCGGGATGTCGTAATATTTCGGCATTAAAATAAAATATAAACTCAGGCACAAAATAGCACACTTCACACCGGTTCTTATCACCGTCTTTCTCACAGGTTCTTCTTTTACGCACACATTCTCAACCACAACCACCGTCAAAAGCGATTTTTGGTCCGCGGCTACATGAAAGGCTTATCTTATTCTACACTAATTAAACTTCAATATCACTTAACTTCTTCCTTCCTTGCCTTGCGGTTTCGATACTTATTTTCAAAACCTTTGTTCTAAACCTATTTTACTTGTTCAAAATTATTTCTGTCCTACTTTTCTACTTCAGCAAAATTTTATTTGGTGTAGCTCGTGCCCGTCACGAATGACGCCGCCGACATAGAAACGGCATCTACACCCCCGCCCCCGTCGGCGCACGTTAGCCCGAGCGTCACTTAGTGTTCGCTTCGACGGTTGTTATTCTCCTGCTTCCGCGAGGAGAACCAGCTTAGTCACCGGACGCTTCAGCACTGTGCTTTTCGTCTGCACGTCCGCCGCACGAACGGCTCCGCCCGCATCTGGAAAGACGCGTGTCACGCGCCCGATGCTCCATGTGCTCCTAGGAGCGTTCTTGTCTGCGATGATAACTACGTCTCCGACTTGTAGGTTTCTTTCTTCCCTCGTCCACTTCTGCCTGTGCTGCAGAGTCTGCAGATATTCTTGGCTCCATCTTCTCCAGAACTCTGTTGCCAGGTGCTGAACCTGCCGCCATCTTCTTCTGGTGTAGTTGTCGCTGTCAGAGGGTCGAGATCCAGTGGATCGTCAGACGCTGGTGTCAGTGGACGGCTATTGAGAATCGACTCAACTTCACATAGCAGTGTCGATAGGCCTTCTTCGTCCACGACTTGACTGAGCAGTAGTGAGCTCAGTATCTTCCTGACAGAGCGAATCTGTCGCTCCCATACTCCACCATGGTGAGAAGCGCCAGGTGGGTTAAACTTCCACTTCACGTGATGCTGAAGCATTGCTTCATGGATCTGCTGCAGGTTCCACTTGTCTATCTCTTCACGCAGCTCTCTTTCGGCCCCGACGAGGTTCGTTCCATTGTCCGACCGTATCTCTTCAGCTTGACCTCTCCTGGATACGAATCGGCGCAAGGCATTAATGAACGAGTCCGTTGAGAGGGTGTGAGCCACTTCAATGTGAACCGCTCGGGTCGTTAGACAGGTGAACAGCACGCCATACCGTTTGACCATACTTCTTCCCTTCTTCACGAGCAGGGGGCCAAACAGGTCTACCGCCGAGAACGTGAACGGCGGCCGGTCGGGCGTAACGCGATCCACCGGCAGGTCGGCCATCTTTTGCGTCAGCGGTCTTCCTTGAAGTCGTCGGCATGTGAGACAGCGGGATAGGACCCGCCGAACAGCTGCGTTTGCACGCACCACCCAGAACTTCTCTCTGAGTGAAGCTAGGACATGCTGACGGCCTTGATGACCCACTGATTGATGCACGTCTTGAATGATGAGATCCGTTACGTGTGACTTGGCCGGCATAATAGCCGGATGCTTGCTTTCAAATGCTTGTGTAGACCGACCGAGACGCCCTCCGACTCGTAACACGTTCTGGTCTAGAACGGGATCGAGGCGGCTTATCGGGCTGGAGCGCTTGACATTTTGCATCCCTCTCAGTCTGCTTATGTCTTCTTTGTAGCTTTGTGATTGAACATAGCTGATCACGGCCGTCTCTGCGTCGTCAGTTTCTTCCACAGACAGGAGAGCTGGTGTGGTCGGCTGATCAGCGCGAGCAGCTGTCCCCTTCTTGTTCGGCTTCTTCTTTTCGTTGGCCGATGTACTCGAGGCACTCGATCTGCTCCCGTCGTGTGCTGCTGTCCTCGTCTGCAGAGCCGAGAGCGCCCGCTCTGCCTTGGCCTTCAGGAGGCGTCTCAGCCGCAGGAAGAACGCCACCGCTCGCTTCAGTCGGTACCATGATGAGTACTGCAGTAGAAGTCTGTCTGTGGGGTTCTTCTCTGAGGTGCTTGTGACCGAAACTATCGCAGGTCGCTTCACTTCTGCGTCATTCTGGTCCAGTTGGACAGGTAAGTTCAGATCCACAGGCCAGTGCTCTTCTTTTTTCCACAGGAACTCCGGTGCTGATGTCCATCTCGAACGATGGAGAAACTTCTCCACAGAAACCCCACGGGAGGCTTCATCAGCCGGATTCGACTTGCCATCGACGAATCGCCACTGACTTGGGTCTGAGTGCTGCTGTATGACCTGGACTCTGTTGGCCACGTATGTATGAAAACGGCTAGTTCTGTTCTTGATGTAACGGAGAACGGTCGAGCTGTCCGTCCAGAATGTAGTGCTGTCTACAGCTACTTCTAGCTCCCTCTTGAGCTCTGCGTCTAGGCGTACTGCTACCGTGGCAGCTGTCAGCTCGAGGCGCGGAATCGTGACAGTCTTCAAGGGTGCTACTCTTGCCTTTCCAGCCAAGAATGAGCAGTGGGTCTTCCCTTCGATATCTGTCATCCGCAAGTAGGCTACTGCGCCGTATCCTGTCTCACTTGCATCGGCAAAATAGTGAGCCTGGCAGGAAGTGATGGACTTGAAGCCTGGGGGCTTGTAACACCGTCTTATCTTGAAGTCCTGAAGGTGATGAAGAGCCTGCGTCCACTCTATCCACTTCTGTTCCAGGTGCTGAGGAATGGGGTCGTCCCATCCCAGGTCCAGCTGACAGAGCTGCTGTAACAGGATCTTCGGAGCCATCAGAACGGGTGCTACGAACCCCAAAGGGTCAAAGAGCGAGCTGGTTGCCGATAAGATGCCTCTTCTTGTTGCACGTTTTCTCATGTCCTGAACTTGAACTCCGATCGTGTCTGATGAGACGTTCCAGAGGATACCCAGAACACGTTTTTCGGCTGAGTCCGTCTCCAGTAAGCTTTTACTGGCTGCTTCTACTGCTCTGTCTTCTTCTGGGATGTGTTCCATGACTGACTTGTCATTCGAAACGAACTTCGTGAGGTGAAAACCCCCCTTCTGGCATGCTGAGCGGAGCGACTCGGTTAGCTTCACAGCTGAATCTACGTCTGGCACGGACTTCAAGCAGTCGTCTACGTAGAAGTTACGTTCTATCGTGTTCTTCACTTCCGAGTGGTCTTCGGTACCTATGTCTTCTGCAGTTTTCTTGAGGGCAAAGTTTGAGCACGCTGGCGATGACTTGGCTCCAAAAAGATGCACCCTCATCCGGTAGTCCTGTGGCTCCTGGGATGTGTCACCTTTGGGCCACCACAGGAACCGCAGTAAATCTGCATCTTTCTCAGGCACTCTGACCATGTGAAACATGCTTCTGATGTCAGCGGCGAATCCGACTTCTTCGTGTCGGAATCTTATCAGTACACCGAGCAGACTGTTTGTCAGATCAGGTCCTTGTAGCAGCTGATCGTTCAGTGACACGCCGCCGTACTTTGCTGAGCAATCGAAGACGACTCGTGTCTTTTCTGGCTTTGCAGGATGGCTGACGGCATGGTGGGGCAGATACCATGTCTTGCTAAGTCGATGGAGCTGGTCGGGAGGGACAACTTCAGCGTGACCTTCTCGGATGAGTTCTTCCACACACTCAGTGTAGCGCTGATGTAGACCTTCGTCCCTCTCGAGTCTTTTCTTGAGCCCTTCGGCTCGTCTTTCAGCCATCTTGCGATTATTCGGTAGGCTAGTGTCTTCGTACTTCAGTGGTAGAGCTATTTCATACTTTCCGTCGCGCAGTGTGATGCTGTCATTCACTTGTTTTTGCCAAAGCTTATCTTCGACTGACAGACTTGGTTCGCTGCCTACCTTCTCCGTGAAGTCACTGTTGTACATATCAGTCAGCATTTTAGCTATATCTTCTTTAGCGCTGGCGCCGACTCGGTTCAGTTTGACGGAGCTGCTGCTGGTGATGTTGGTTCTTTGGTCGCTGGGGCCCACTATGGTCCAGCCGAGGCGGGTCTTGATGGCGTATGGTCCGCCGTCTTTGCAGTGTACGACGTCCCAGGGCTCCATGGCCAGAGGACAGTTACATCCGATCAGCAGGCCGACGTCTTCTGCTTCCACGACCGGAATCTTGATGCCAGCGAGGTGAGGCCACTGCTGCACGACAGATGCGTCCGGTATATCGCTGCTCGTGACAGGGATCTTCTTGATTGTGTATGTACACGGCAGTTTTACGCTGCCGCTCCCGTCCAGGCTTGATACTTGAAGTCCGGTTAGGGCTTGGCTGCTGATTTTTAGCTCGTCTTGCTCCACGGTCGTTATCGCCAGTGACGTTTCTTCTCCCTTTAGCTTCAGCTTCTCAGCGAGAGCGTTGGTGATGAATGTTGCCGAGCTGCCACTGTCAAGAAAGGCGTACGTTTGGCTTGTTTTTCCGTTCCGGCCCGTGACCAGCACGGGTAGTATGGACATGACAGGTCCGGCTCGGTCCGTCGTCGTTCCGCCGCATACTTCACTTCTTGGCTCGGGCAACGGACCGAGTCTTCCTTCTTCTGAATTTCTTGGGTCCATGTGAAGCAGAGTTGGGTGACGAGAGCCGCACTTCGAGCATGTCTTCCTTTTGCGACACTGTCTAGAGCTGTGCCCGTATCGGAGGCATCCAAAGCATAGGCCACTTTTCTTGACCAGCTCCAGTCTCTCGCTGGTACTTTTATGCAGCATCTTCTGGCACGCTTCCAGGTCGTGACCTTCCTTGCAACACGGACAGAGTTCGCCGTTTGCTGCATCTTCCGTTGTTTTCGTCACATGAATTTTCGATTTCTTTACTTTTACAGCTTCTTCTCTTTTGTTTACAGGTGATGACTTTGTTCCACTGGAGATAGCAGCCATCTCAGCGGTTCCAAACACGGGATCGGCCGCCACTTCCACTTCCTTCTCCACGAACTCCACGACATCTTGAAAGCTGGGCTTCGCGTCCTGTCTTGTCAAAGAGAAGGCTAACCGGCGCCAGCCCTCTTGAAGGGCGGCTGGCAGCTTGCCAACAATCTTCTGCAGGTTCTTTGGGTGGTTTACCTCAGTTAGACTGCTGATGTCTTCCATAGCATTCAAACAGCCTCTCAGTTTGATAGCGAAGTCTTCCAGACCGTCTGTATCTGTGGCTCTGATCGCGGGCCAGGTGAGCAGCGTCTCCACGTACGCCTTAGATATTTTGTAGTCATCGCCGTATTTTCGGTCGAGAGCCTTCCAAGCCTCAGCGTAGCCCTTTACTGGATCAATGTGCATGTAGCTCCGCACTATGGTGTTGGGCTTTCCGTCTGTGTATTGATCCAGAAAGTGCAGGTGCTCCGCGCAGTCTTCTGTCCTTTTGACTATCCTGCTTTCAAATGCGCGGATGAATCCTTTATACTCCAAAGGATCGCCTCGGAAAGTCTGAATCTGCGACTGGGGTAGCAGAGTTCTCTTCTGTTGAGTTAACAGTGCTTGAATAGCTGTCAGTTCTCGTTGCGAATCGTCATCGGCGTTCGCAGCTGAGCCTTGTCTTGGCATTGTCTCTTCATTGAAGACACTCGCGCTCATCTCAAGTGCCTTTTCTCTTGCTTCAGCAAGCGCAATTTCTTCTCGCAGCTGTAGCCTCTCTCGTTTCATCTTAAGCTCCATTTCTTCACGAAGAAGTCGTTCTTTTTCTTCGAGTAGAGCTACTTTGGCCTCTAGCTCTGCCCTCTTAAGAGTTTCTTGGGCTCTTTGGCTTGAGGTAGAGGAACTTGAAAGGAGAGACGTATGTGACACTGAGCTTCTGCATTCAATTGCCTCCGCTGGCTCTTCGGCAGCTAGAGCTTTCTCCAGTCTTTCTATCAGAACAGCCTTGTTGCCGCTTGTCGACAGGCCTCTTTTTCTGAGTTCTTCCCGTAGGGACTTTGCCGTACGTAACGGCAGGTCGTTTGGAGAGTCAGCTCCCATCTTCTTATGTACTTTGACTTACACTTGCGTCGTTTACGTTAAATGATGCAAAACCGCTTTTGACTAAATGTAGGCGCTGGATAATGCTTTACGGGTGGCTTGAGCTGAGTGATTTTACTCTGATTTATTTCAAACTAAAGTTGATCGGGATGTCGTAATATTTCGGCATTAAAATAAAATATAAACTCAGGCACAAAATAGCACACTTCACACCGGTTCTTATCACCGTCTTTCTCACAGGTTCTTCTTTTACGCACACATTCTCAACCACAACCACCGTCAAAAGCGATTTTTGGTCCGCGGCTACATGAAAGGCTTATCTTATTCTACACTAATTAAACTTCAATATCACTTAACTTCTTCCTTCCTTGCCTTGCGGTTTCGATACTTATTTTCAAAACCTTTGTTCTAAACCTATTTTACTTGTTCAAAATTATTTCTGTCCTACTTTTCTACTTCAGCAAAATTTTATTTGGTGTAGCTCGTGCCCGTCACGAATGACGCCGCCGACATAGAAACGGCATCTACAGTTGGTATCCTATTGGTGCTACCACTGATGATTCTGGTTGAGCAATGGATATTTGGTTGGTCCTCCTCTGCGGGTGTTCACGTTCAGGTAGTGAACTGAGTTATTGTATACGCTCCGTGTTCGGGTTGTGAAATGAGTTATCGTATACGCTCAACGTGAGCTCCTCACACAATCTCCTTTCACTGCTCAAGACTCTTGAGTCCCGACACACCGTATCTTCCCCATCACGGCCTCTGTGTTTGTCTGTCGGCCGAGCCGAGGGCAGGCATTGCCTAGCTGTGAGTGCTGGCGACGTCCCCCAACTGCTGACGTCGGCAGTCGAGCGACGAACAATGTGTCATGGCAGCAGTCACCGCGACAGGGACAGCCTCACGCCGCCGCGTCGGGGCGATATCATAAATAATGGCACGCCCGGCTGGCGGGCCCGGTCGCATGTAAATTGCCACGCCTCGGCGGCGTAACAGATGATGCGGCCGTGCTGTTATGAATACAGACAGGTCGCATGTCTCTGAGAGTGTCCGGGCCTGCCCACACCCCAGGCGACACACCCGGGGAGCGGCACTAGCTCCGGGATACTCCCAAGGTTCTGGGACAATCGACATGGATCCGGAGTCCGGAACACTCGTCACGGCTTTGGCGGAGTCTCGCCTCCACCCACGCGAAGTCTTCACGGTTTGCAGCTTTTCTTTCTCGCTCTTCGTGATCTCTGGTCGGGTCGTGGCGATCGGTGCTGGCGGATCTCGCCACCCTGGGGACACCATCCCCTTCTTTCAGAGGCACCTCCCACCCTCCTGGGGAACCTTATAGTCTCCATTCTCCATTCACCAGCTCCGGCTTAGAGGTCGTGACGCTCCAGTCAAGGCTGGCGAAGGCGGAACGACGGGCTGGTGGGGGCGAAGCGAACTCGTGCAGACTGGCTTCAATGGGTTTCGGTTCTCGCCGCGAGGACATCCCAGTAGTTAGCACCCGTTGGGTCAGGGTCGAACTGCGGCGTCTGGGTGTGACGAGGACGAGGTAACAACTTGGCGGTTCACTATTACGTTATCTATGACTCACATTACATATGTCATCTACATGGTTAATTCCAACTTTCCACGGCATTGTCCTGCTATATCATTTTTCTATGTAGCCAATATTCATATCGCGTCGCCTGGTCACTCCCCGATCAAACTCTCACAGCACTCACCAGCAGCCAGCTGATCCATGACTCTCCACCATAATGTGACTGCTCCACATTATAGGTGATTATCATCCTTGGTGAACAAGCTGCACTGGCCACCACCCAGCCATCAATGTCTCTTTCTGGATACAACTGGTTAGGAGTAACGAAGTCAAGCTTCGTGTGTTTTGCTAGTGACACGACAGAACTGCGTCTTGGGGTGGCGACTGGCGGATGTTATGTGTGATGGTTACTGTCGACTGCGTGCCGTGTGGTGTAATGCGTCTAGCTTCGGCGGGACTGCCTCACGTCCCTGGGTCACGTCACTCCGGACTGCGTCACTCTGTTGACGCTCTGCGGCGATCGCAGCGCAGTGCGTAATGCCGCACAGCGACGCAGTGTGGTGCGCAGCGCCGGCCGCCGCTGACCCGTTAGCCGCAGTCGTGTTGCGCCACTAAAGACAGGTGTGCTGACAGACGAATGACCCCACGTGGCCCAGAGAGCGCGCAGTGTGGCAACCGCGGCGGGGCTGAGAGGGACGCTCAACTCATCTTCACGAGAGGAGCTCGCTGAGTTTTACGGTGGCCTCGCAGAGAAGAAGGGACATCTGTCGAGGCTGTTTCCGAGCAGATGTAAACATCAGCTTCCTTTTAGAGATGTTGCGATATATTTAACATATATTAATTTAACAGATTCGTAGATATTTGTCGGACGGCGATAGCGATAGGAGAATGCAGTTATGGATCCCATTAACAATTAGCTCTAGGATCGAGCGGCTTTCATTTGGCTGGCAAGATACACAAACGATATGATAAATCACAGCACCGCCCCATAAAGACGGACACAGGGCGGAACAAAAAGCTCCACCCGTGTCCACGCCACCGAACACAATGTCGACAATGGGCCTCCGTTTAAACAGCGGCGGGCGCCGTGAAACAAACGACTTCCGCCTCCCGTTCTACATACATTTGAATCTCAATCAAGTACTTTGGATGTGTGGTCCGCTGGCCATCTGCCGTGCAGTGGTCAGTTGTCGGAGGTGCGCCTGCCTCTCTAAGTGGCAGATGTAGCAAGACAGCAGTGTGTCAGTCATAAGGTCAATAGGAGTTTCATGTCTCGGCCGGCTATCGAACCAATCGCCGGGTCAACTCCGTGGTATGCCATAATTTCATTGTCTGACTGCCCGACCGTCTGTCTGTCTGTCTGTCTGTCTGTCTGTCTGTCTGTCTGTCTGTCTGTCTGTCTGTCTGTCTGTCTGTCTGTCTGTCTGTCTGTCAGTCTGTCTGTCTCTTTCTCTTTACCTGCCCTCTTTCTCTGCCCTCTTTCTCTCTCCCTCTTACTTTTGACATCACGGCATTGACTGCGCGCCGACCGTTTCATGAAACACAGGCCTAACAAACTGTTCGTGGGCAACAGTTGCAACATCAACAAACCATGACATCACACTCTGCTGCCATCGTCGTCCTCTCGATCGGGCCAAACGAACTGATGACACCGCTCGTCGTCGGTCATATCTCCAGTAACCACCTACGAGGCACCTCGCCTATCCCCGTCGGAGCCGTCACGTGCGAGCCGTTGACGGCGGACCGAACCGTTACCTCGCCGTAAAGCGGCCGCCGCCGCGACTGCTGGCGCTCGATACGGCGGCGTTTATGGGTTGACGGCGCCATTACTGGCGGCACGGACCGACTTTAATTGCAGCCGTACACACTGCCAATTTGTGTTGGTCGGTGCCGTACCGGCAGGGTGGTGTTATGTTATAAATAAACTAGGCTTTCATACATGTTTGATACATTTCCTCACGGATCAGATCGACTCTGCCGAAGCGAAAAAATGGCCCGATAGAAGCGGACTAAATCAGATTGGGAATTGTTCGTCCATTATTGAAGCCTCAATGAGCTAAACGTACTCTCATCGTAGGGCTTAGGCAAATGCAGATGCTCTTATGCAATCGAGAAAAGGCGTTAGAAGTCTGCGAGATGACGGCGGTGGCTGGATCGGCTCTCTCCCGTATCTGGGTAGTGTGTGAGATTCACCTCGAGTGCCCCCCCCCCCCGCCCACCTCGTCTGTTGACGGATCACCTGCCGCGTATGTCAGCCTCTGGTTGACAGATCAGACAACACACGCGCCGCGCTATCACCGCCACCTGTCACAGAACCCATGACTGATGACTGATGGTCTCCCTCTCGAGTCTCTGGCGGTAAGACTTCTGATGCGACTTTTTTTCTGGCTGGACTCGGACCATAAAATCTTCCATCACCCGTCGAGCGAAGCTCTAGATTGTTCAGAGCTGCGTCGTTCGTTTTGCCACGCTTTTGCGCAGCGCAGCCCGTAGCAACATTTACGGCGTCATTCGACCGAGTCGGTCGTGCCAGAAGCTTCCCGGCTGGCCGCGCCGACGCTGCGTCGATTTGGGCACGTCGACTGCGACGCATTTGCTTCCATTTGGTGTCGGTGTGTCCCACGCGACTCACTTGGGGCAGACTTGACCGGAGAGTCCGGGGTAGGTGACCATTGATTGTCCCTCAACGCGCCGCTGTGACATGTCATGTACATACGGACGAATGGCTCCGTCACTAGTTGCTGGTCAGTAGTCATTGGTCACTGCTCAATAGCGCCCTCTCAATTTATAATTACGTTGCATTGTTGTTCATACATGTAGAATTTCCTCACTTGTTAAAACGCACCCTCATTATGAGAAACGTCGTGCCGTTGCTGATAACGTCTATCCGTTGTTGCAGGTCACGGCACCATGACGTCATCGGTGCTCGGTTCGTCAGAGGACGGCTCGGAGCGGCAGGAGGGTGATCGACCCCGTCTGGGTGACCTGAGGTCACACATCACCTGTGTCCTCTGTGCCGGGTACTTCATCGATGCGACCACCATCGTCGAATGTCTACACACATGTGAGTACCTCATCGGGCTTGATGGTGCTTCAAAATGTACTGGTTAAGACTCTGATAAAGTTTATTCCTAATGCGAGCAAATCATAGTTCTAATGAAATCGGCGCTCATTTTTAAACACCGCGTTAAGGTGTATCAGCAAGGGATTTCGTCAAACACGGCTTCGCCACGTATGTTCCTCTCTGTTAGCGCCATGGCCGCCGGCTGCCTGCCATCAGCGGCACGTGTTTGCCGTAGGTTCACCTTCAGGCACGTGCTGGTGACACGTGTGTTAGCACGTGGCAGGCGGGGCGCGCCATCAATTTGGTCCGGGCGCCGCGTCTAATGTTAGACCGGCGCGTCTGCTGACCGATTAGCCGTTCCAGCTGCAGTGGCTAGCTGCGACCAATTATCCCGCCCCACTCTCTGAGAGGATAGAGACCTCCTCTGTGCACCCGGCAGCACGGCGGTCGACTGAAGGACTTTCCGGCATGTCGCAACCCACCAGGAAATAGCTGATGTCCGGGCGGGTCTGGGTCACCAGGCTCTATTTTCAGCTCCGGCTGAACTTTGACGCGCGCTGAGCTGGTGATATGTGACGGCCTGTGTCTGGTTTCAGTTTGTCGATCGTGTATTCTGCGACATCTGGAGGCCAGCGCGTACTGTCCAATCTGCGAGGTGAAGATTCACAGGACGAAAGGCGCCTCCAGTCTCAGGTAAGGACAAAAGACGGGTGATAGTGATCATGGCACTGGAATGGTTACAAATTAGGGGAAGTTGGGGGAACGCCGAATACTTTTTTTCTGACGCCCATAGCACGCAAGGTAGACAACATAAGCTATTCTTGTTGGCGTCATTCGAGAGGCCAGTCTTTTGTCTTTCAAACATACCAGGCGCATTTGATGAATTCGCATACCGTTAAGCGCAAAAACTAAAAATATCAAAGAACTGACTTTTTCGGCATTGCCCCGGACTGCGGGAAAGCCGAAAATGGGATAAATGATCTACGAGGAATGCCGACATTGATGTTTTGCCAATTTATCTCAAACTTTATCCAAAATTCATCAAAGCTGACACGCGTTTTAAAGGGACCCTCCCACCTTAACATTAGATTTGAGTTGAGATAGCCAAAATGGGGTCCCTGGCTCACAATTACCGGTTTCGGCACTCACAACATCGAGAAATGCCTTAAATCGGAAATATTGAATTTCAAAATTGCAGCATTTTGATTCAGAGGGGCTAATGCATAGGAATACCCCTCTGAATGTGTGACGTCATCGCAGATATCTAACGATTTTTAAATGTTTGACTAAAACGTTTTGTAGCACGCGGTGGTATATGCTGCTTTGCGCGCAACAAATGCCGCACATTCAAATAAAGTCGCTAGGAACAGCGGAGATCCCAAAAAGTAAACAGAAGTAAAAGTCTAATATCTTGAAAACCGGTGAATATTTTTCGATGGAATTTGGTAGATATTCGTTTTTGCTCTTTCTGAACCGAGCGACATCACTTTCATGCCAATTCATTAACTTTTTTGAAGGTGAGAGGGTCCCTTTAAGAGCTTTAGGACGCTTGGTGCACACTGGAAGTTATAATTGTGTGATATAATAAGAAAATGCCAGGTAAATCATTCCTTAATGGTAACAGGCCGTTGTGCCGGCTGAAAGTGTAATTTGTTTGACTAAAAATACGCGTTGCTATTCTACAGCAGTGAAGTCCACGTAGCGTGCTTTAACGTGCGTAATTGCACGTTTTCGGCATTACCCCAGCCATCCATACTTTCATTTGCAGGCCCATAACTTCTAAACGTGCTGTATAAATTTCAAATAGGCAGCACACTTATGCAAAGACATGCTGAAGATTACTTGACCGAATTGGCCAGACAAACGGTAGCATAATGAGTAAGAAATGCAGCTTCAAAGGCGCATGTAGTACAAGGGAAACGTACCTTGAAAACGCTTTTGGCGCCCTCACAGCCGAAGTATTCCAAATGACGACTCGTAACAAACATGCGATAATTGTAGTCACTTAAGCTTCAGAGCATCACTGAGACGTGGCATCTATGTCGTACGGTTTTAGAAATATCTCGAATTTCGGCTTTGCCCCAACTCCGGCATTGCCCCAACTTCCCCTATGGTTTGCATTGCAATGCATTCAATGCAACTATTCTTTTTGTCCAGCTTCTTGGCGACAGACTAGCTATGAATGAGGATCATTTAATGTCCATATCACGATTTACAAATTGCGACATAGAACGCCCTAATACCGACAGAGAAGACGTTTTATTGCCCCAGCACTTCGTCTTCATGGCCGACCGCTACATTTAAAACGACGTGGTAGGCGTCACTCATGATTACTATGGGTCAGACAGGAAGGGATGTATGTGGGGAGAAGGGAGGGTGATTATTATGATCGTCACTGGCTGACGGTTGGGAAAAAGCCTCCCCCACACCCTCCGCTGTCGGGGGGGGGGGGGGGGGGGCTAACCGGATCACCGACTGAATTGGCACAGCTTATAGAGGCGGGCGAGTGGGCGGACTATTGGACCGAAACACACGGCTTTCAGACATGGCTTAGAGCTTACCGGAACAGCTTTGTTGATTGAATTATCGTTTGCTGAGAAAACGTCAGATGGCTAATTCGACCACATTGGTTGGCCTAAATACGAAAAGTAGATTACCTACTCAGGAATCCCCAGCTATGAGTACAAAGAGACATGGAGTAAATAATAGTATTTACTATCGCAAAGCTTCGCCTCTTTGTCGAAGAAGGGGCGAAAAAAAATGTATCAGCATAAGTGCACAGCTAACAGCTTCTGTCAAAGGCACCATCCGCCATTCCGCCACCCTGTTGAGCCATCTTCTTAATCTTAGTTTTAACTTTCAAACATCGCCCTCAAAGTTGTTTCATTGTCTAACCGTTGAGCCTGACTTTCGTAAAATCCTCTCAGTTTTCAGCTGAGGTGTCTCCAAAGTTTTGCCATTGTCTATTGAGCCGTCGCGGCCGAGTCTGAAATATGTGCGTTCGTGAGCCACCGGTGCCATTTCCGACAGGGTCGTTAATTGGCGCATAGGCTCGTGCTGCGCAATCGATCAGCTGTAAGCTCCGCTGACCCGCGCGCCGAGGCAGTTTAAGTGCTGCCGTGATCATTCCTGATTGTCGGTGATCTGTCAAACCAACGCCTGATTGACAACTGACATCACGACTGTCAATTTCACTGTCAGTTACAAAGATTGGTCCACTCAGCAACAGGAGCTGTTTTCCTGACCGATGATCGGTATCATACGACCGTTTATCATTTCTGAACTATGAAAGCCACCTCACATAACCGCAAAATATGTTGTGAGGTCTGCAGACTGGTGCAAAGGAGATATCACGCTGAAAATGTAGCGGTCTCGGAAAGGTGGATAAAACTTAAAAGTGACGGATGCCGTTTCAGTAACAGTTGAAGCATTGGCAGGCATGTGACAGATGCTGACGAGGTAATGGTAAATTGGTTTAGCACTCGCCTCTTATAACGATTTGCCAAAAATTGATAATTACAAAAATAATTACTGGAAAGAGACCAGTGTTCATGGCGAGTTTTTTATTAGAAGCGCTGTACGTGATATACGAGCGGCGAACCGATGAATCGGTTGGTTCTCACAAAGGGTGTTTTTCCGCATGATTAAAGCGATAATTTTCTTTTTTATAGTTCTTACTTTCCGTGTCTTACATCAAAGCCATTAATGTTATAGGAGATAAAGGCGAAGAAAGACGCGGCCTTGGAACGTTTCCCACGTTAAGCTCTCAGTGATGCACGATCATCTGATCCGGTCGCAATGGCCCTGCTCAAGAAAGCGGTGCTTAAACTCACAGGTTGAATCTGAGTTTTTCGGCATTGTTAGTGATGTGGGGCCCTGGCTCATGAGTCACGGTTTAAGTCAACCATCGAAACATGCTATTTATGATTTGAAGGTTTCATTTGCTTCTCGTTGCACACAATGATGTAGCTAAATCCTCGAAATTTTCGTTCCAAATTAAGCCCTATACGTTACGGCTCATGTTTCACATTCTGTCACGGGTTGTGTCCTCACAGTCACGTTACGCGTAACGGTGCACAACCAACCAGTCCTGTGACACATCTGTTCTAAAACGAAACCTTTATCAGACACCGGATCTTCACGAGCGTCGACCGACCAATCAGCAGAGGGCAGAGTTTTTGCGCCGCTGTTGATTGGACGTTCGACTGACAGCGCGTCTGGCGGAAAGAGGGCTCCCGGCAGGGGAAAGGCCGTGATGGGACTGAGTAAAAACAACCGGATGAGTTGAGAAACGCTGCTTAATGTCTCCAGTCGCTTGGTTAGGACCTTATATAATTCCATACAAAGCCGCGTGTATGGAATTTGCAATTAATTCGATGCTACTGAAAAATTGTAGCGGTCTTGACAATAAGCAGAGGTGCTGCAAAATGTGTTCTCAACCTCAGGTGTAAAGTTTAACCCTATCAGTGGCAGGGGGGGGGGGTTGTTTTTATCCACCCCTCAGGTTTTTCGGGAATATCTCCGAAACCGCTGAAGCTACTCGTACGATGCTGAAATTTTCTGACTTTTCCTAAAACTAAATTGGGCACATTCCCTGAAAGTTTCAAGTTCATACCTTTACCAGGGGCGGCTCCAGAGCACTGGGAATTGGGGGGTCCTATTCGTGAAGCAAGTCATTTAGGGCGAAGATCACGATGCTGATGTATTATAACTGTATACACCATTTTTACGAACATTGAATGAAAGGTATCATGTGATAACATATACAAAGTTATTGTGCATCCTCTTTTTTGACACGTTTTTGCTATAATAGGCGGATCCAGGCGTCCAAAAAGGGGGGTTATGTTTTACCTCCCAGCATAGGTGCCCTGACACCGCCTATGCATGAATAATACAATTGTAGTCGTTTTCTCATAAGAAAATTGTAACATAACAAGACCATTGCCACCCTTTTTAGAAACAGTACCAACAAAAACCTTATTTACTATACTTTTTGTGTACCCCCAATCTCAATTATCTGTATCCGCCTATGATTTTTGAAAATGCATATTTTTAGCATCCATGTGAATTCTTGGTTCATTCTCTATCGATCGGCAAAAGTTGCGTTAAGATTGGTTCAGAAACCTGGCCGTGATAAACAGTCTAAAATGTATCTGCAATTTGCCCGTTTTTACCCCCCTCTACCCCCCCCCCCCTATTGACATTTTTAATTTTTATTTTTTAGAAATGTAGATCACGTTGAGCGAATTCGAATGCCGTTTGAATTTTGAAAATCGGCCCGTTAGATCTCGAGATATCAAGGGGGGGGGTCGTAAACAGCCCCCCCCCCCTGCCACTATAGTCTGTTCCATTCCAAGTTTGCAGCCGAAGCGCTGCCCGCCATTCGCACGTGGGGAGCAATGAAAAATCAAGGAGGACTTTTGCGGAGTTCCTGCGGCGAAAATACCCGGCGATATTTACAGGGCCTTACCCCAGAATATTTTGAAGACACGTGTGCCCAACGTTTTCCGTATTTTGTGTTAACCCGCGCCCTGATGGGGGGGGCCATTTTGCCCCCCCCCCTGTGGTTTTTCTTAAATAGCGAGAAAACGGCGGCGCGCAGCGCCGCCAAATTTTGGGTACCTTACCGGACATCAATTTGACACCTTCACACAAAATTTCAAGTCACAGGTCACCTCAGGTCAGGAGTTATTGAGGTCAAACTGAGGTCATGTTCGAGTAAAAATGAGCAAAAAAACATGACATCTTGAAACGCTCACCAATTCTACAGTTCACAAGCAATTTTAAAGTTCTTTATGTGGTTGTGTAGAGAAAAAACGGCGCTACAAAACTGCTATCTCGGATTTTTGAAATTTTTGGATTTTGACCCCCAAAAATCAAAAAAATTGATTTTTTTAGAAAAACTCTAAAAATTTCCAAAAAATTTTCGAATTTCGAAAAAACCGGAATATATGTGATAGTCCCTGCGCTCTTTGATATACATACCAAATTTTAGATCGATATCTCTTTTTTTGGCCAAGTTATAGCGAAAAAACTGTTAAAAATTGATGACGTCAAATTTTTGAACTCAATTTTTAGCAATTCTAGACCTCGTAGCGCAAAACGGAGACCACCATTGAACTCCCCGTGACGAGCTGCATCGAATCGATACCCATTTTATGCAAAAATATCAACTTTGAAATTTGACCTAATTTGACCTGACCTTGACCTGACCTTGACCTGACCTTGACCAAAACATGACCTAAGCTGGCCCTAAAGTCTGTCTGACCCACATAATCGCATTTGTCATGTAAAATGGACCATAAAACATGTATCACACGACACTTTCATATTGTGACCCCCCAGTGACCTGACCTCTGTGACCTGACCTGGTATCAGTGACCTCAAATAGCAAAATATGTGTTTGAAGAACATTTCCCCATCGATGATTTTCAATGAAATGCATTTTACACGATTTTACAACGCATTTCTTGAAATGCCTGTAAACGGTGAAAATTCGACCTTTGACCTGACCTGTGACGTCATCGGTTTGACCGAGGTCAATGAAATTGGGTCACAAGGTAGTTCCCTGTTGGGGCTATCCAACACCGTTTACCGCTTGTCGCTATGTTGCGTGGTTCTCGAGATCTGAGGGGGGGCCAAAATGGCCCCCCCCCCATCAGACCGCGTTGCTCGGCAGACCCCATCTGGGCGCGGGTTAACCCTGAAACGCAAAACAAAATTGAAACTGTATATTTGAACAAAAAAGTGATCTCGCAAGGCATCATCCTGTCGAGCAGCATTAAAATCTGCCAATCCAGTTGTATTACGTGCTAGCCTCTGCTTGGCGTAAACATTTTTATTTCGTTTACGGCTATGATAGATCAGGTCGTTTGAACACTTTGCCATAAACAGCACACCACTGACAATATTTAGTGCTGATATTTTTATTTCATCCGCTTTTGTTTTCTTGCAATCCGTCCGCAGACCGACCTCGGGTTATCAGCTCTCTTGGAGATGTCATCACCATCTCAATATTTTTTTTCTTCTGATTGCTCCGCTGCTCCGGTCCGGTGGCGCATAGGCGACGGCAATACCTAGGCGGACTTTGCACCTAGGCCAATTTTCAGACGCCCGTCGCCTCCACTTCTTGCGGAAAAATACGAGCACATCGTGTGCCTGTGTGCCTGTCCGACTTGTTTGCTATCTGGTGACCGCACCGCCCTGAAGTGCGTACTGATTTTAGAACATTTTGAAAAGAATAAATATTAAATACAAAATTTACATATTAACAATTAAGTACATATTAATTGATAATATAATAGCCGACAAAATTGACGACATTGTGACTGTTGAAGAGCGTCAAATCAAGTCTCAAATGCGCAGCTTTCCAATCCGTTGGCGCATTTGCATAAAAAGTTGCACTAGCGTTGTTCACGTGCTGTTATGAGTGCGGCGCTTCGGCTGCAAACTTGGAATGGAACAGACTATAATAGGGGGTAGCCAGGAGCCTGCCACTAATAGGGTTAAACTGATTCCTGGCGCTCGTTAGTCGTCATGCATTGCACAATACGTATTGAATCACCACTCGCATTATTTCGGCTAATTTAACGTTGGGGTACCGTAACGCCACGACTGCAACATATCAAGATAAATAAGGAATCTAAAAGCAGGAACAGTTGTCTAATAATGAGCAACAACGAATTGCTTCACACCATGTCCAACTACTGAGAGAATTACCTACATGTGCCGTCGATACCTCTCCGGGCAGCCGCAGTGCTCCCAGCTCGCGTGACAGGCAAAAAAAAAAAAAGCCGTCGAGGTGACTGGTTAGCGGCCGAGTGACGGGCCGGCCGGTCCGTATACCACAGTCGGTCTCACGAGACTGGGTCACGCTCGTCTAGGAAGCGGCTGGTCGGGGCGGCGGCGGCAGGCCGAGTACGGCCGGACTGCAGAGCGAGGCGCGTGCCACTGCATGCAACTCGTGAGGAGTCCGCCCACAGCCGGAATTCAAATGCATATGCAACATGTGCATGGAGATTGTTAGAGGTTGTGTAGTGCATTCATCATGAGCTGTTCACAAGTTACTCGGAAAATACAATCAGCACAGTAAAGTCAGCGAGGCACCCTTTGCTGAATTCCCTGAAGGACGTCGTTGTGCCGCAGTGCATTCACCGATACCAGTTTTGGCTGCAATGTTTGCTTGTTAAGTCGTTGACGTATGTGCCTTTAAACTCATGGAAGCCTTCATGTTCGGGAAACTGGGGCACCAGCCAAACACGGTGAGCCCAAAACCAGTTCCTGAGCAGGTTGCACTGACCACTGACTCTATGTATTGTGGATTCCAGGGCCGACGGCATCCTGCAGACGCTGGTTTACAAGATGGTGCCGGACCTCTTCACCCAAGAGATGCAACAGAGGAGGGACTTCTACGAGCAGAGGCCCTACGCAGGTGAGTTCGGCCCGGATGAAGGGGTGGCTGTCCGCCGCAGGTCTGCCGTCACCGCACAATCCGCTCGTCATGCCTGGCAATAGGTCTAACTGCGATAGCGGTACGTTTGTGACGGCTGCTGGGGTCCGTGTCGAGGTCACGTCCCGCTGCCGCTGCAGGAGCCTGGCGCGGCGTGAAAGGCGCAGGCGCGGCGCGCGCGTGTCCAGGGAGGCCACCCACGACCTCTGGCACTCACACCCTTCAGATGGCTATCTCACCAATGGCCAATTTATGAGCTGTCGGAGCCGACTGAGGCCTCGGAATGGCGACCGGCGGCTGCGGGGGGCTGCCGTCTGTGTTGAAGGTGCTGCCAAGACAGCCGTCATGTTGCGGTACAGACAATTCAGTCAATAACTTAGGCACACCTTCTCCAAGACGCATTTTCTCCGGTGGCGCATTTCTCGTAACTGTCATGTGCTAATTGGCTCATCGGGGTCTCCTCTATGTGTATGTGATATTTTCCACTTCTTAGTTGATTTTCCACTTCTTAGCTTCGAGAGCATGTCGTTAGCCGCTTTCTTGGCGCGACTTGTTGTGAGGGTATACATAGGACCGAACTTCACGAGACGCCAGGGGCATCCCTGGCGCATCCCATCCCTTCAATGGACATCCCTTGACACGACTTCGCCGTATTGCCCTCCTGCACAGATCCACTGCGCTTGCTGACTCGGGGGAGGAAAATACAGCTTCATAGATGGTGCTCAGTACTCAGTAGCTCGTTCGATCTCAGTTCCAAAACTTCTGACAAATAAAGTTATTGGTATTATCTAAAAAATACATAGTTCCTCAAACACGTTTCGCCAGGTCCCCAAATTCCTTATGCATCCAAATATCGCCCCAATACTCAGCGAGATCCTTCTATGGTTCCTTCATCTACATGCGCCGATATTGTCTGTTGGAACTACATAATGTTGCACCCCACTCTACATACTGCTAACCCCCCTTTCCAACGACAACTGTCATTTAAACTCTCTGACCACACCATATGTCTCGGCTGAGCGCGCACTTATCGGTCGATCTGATACGTGAACAAGACCGGCAAGACCGCGCTCAGAATAAATACAGGGGCACCGCTGCTTGAGTAGACCGCACGTGCACAGCGGGGAACAGGGGCGGTATTTGTGAGAGGTCTCCGGCATGTCCTGTAGACGGTGGTCTTGCATAAACCGCCTGAGATGACGCTGTGTACACGTCTATCTCCGATGGCGGCAGCGGCTTAGTCAGCAGTAAATGTATCAACCTGCAATGTAGCACGATGTTCTGGTATGTATATGTTTCTCCGCGCTCGAACTGACACAAGCCGCAGACGGTAGGATAGTAGAGAAGAGACCTCCTGGATTGTGATGCCGCCACAACACGTCACTTTTGATTGCAGTCCCGTCCTGGGCGGTCCTTGCCCCTCGCCTTCCTGGGAACGCGAGGTGTTCCGATCGATAAGCAATAACTGGCAGCAGGGCCGATAATAGCGTGTGCGTGGCGCCGCGCCCCTCCGACGGAGGAATGGGCGTGTCCACCCGAGGGTCTGCTGAACGAATGGCCACTCACCCGTGAAATAGCCACGGCCGGAACGGAACGAGTAACTCCCTGCCACGTAAGAGGGGAGAGGCGATGCAATATTGAATACACGATACGAAATGCGTATCGCTGTGCGAGCACAGAATACGTGTCAAGCCGGAGTGAGAGAAGAGGGGTACGCTACTGTCATTTTTCATCTTAATGCATCGCGACTTGCTGGATTTTAAAATCATATTTTGAAGAAAATTTGGTTCCATCAGGAACTGCTCTCCACGGAGCTGGCAGTGCATCCACAAACGGTCGCCACTGCAAAAACTATGTTGTATGATGGTGTTCTGTTCGCTGAGTGGCTTGCTAAACTGTACCACACACGAAGTTTCTTAGCTGCTGCAAGCGTTCGCACTTTCTCATGTGTCTCAGGCCCTTTACCGTGGTGTGTTTTGTGTGTGTTTCCAGACCCGGAGCTGCCGAGCTGGGCCAAGGGAGACGTTTCCTCCTACGTGCCTCACGTCTTCACCCCCGACGAGCCCCTCCAGCTGCGACTGGCCATGTTCGACGCTAACAGGTGAGTAGTTTGACTGTTTTTTTTTAAATTTTCGAAGAAAGTAAAAAATACACACCATTTGTAACACAAAATATGTAGCAAATGTACGGCATAAAACGAATGGATGTGCTTTGATGCAGTAGCGGCGGAACACCTTCAAGTAAGGGGGCACTGCCGACTTTTGGTCCCATTCTTTCCATGCAACGCCCATAGGGCTAATGTTAAAATGCCAAAATCAAAGGGGGCACGGTGCCCCGGTGCCCTCCCCGTTCCGCCGCTATATGCTTTGATGCCATACAGAAGCAGAAAACGACTCAGTTCAAGGAATGCTATTTGAACGAGTACTTAGCCTTGTGGATGTCGGGAGCGATTACACCAATGGAAACATTTTTTTTTTTAAATCAGTCATTTAATTGGGACGGCTATCGTAGTATCATACACCAATGATAGCTATATGCAATTTGTTTTCGATATCCTGCGACAGCTCTCTGACATAATATTCCGTATATATTAATCGAAACGTTTTTCGAAACATAAACTCAGAGCAGCCCTACAATCCCGAGTGCCCTCATTCGACACATCACGCTATACCGTGACCATGAAGCACGCCATTCACAAGTACACCACACTTCCGCATGCCTTCATTTGGCTCCTTCAACCGTCAGCTAGTTAGCTTATAGCTACTATAACAGAGGCGTCTCTTGGACCTGGCTACCGTCCCATGGTAGCTTCGTGTATCGAGTTTTCTAGCTCCGCAGAGTCCTGTTCACACGGTGACAGCTGACATTCTGGGTGCTGCGCATCGGTCACGGTAAACACTACGGACCTATCGACCCGTGCGGTTGGCGTGCAGACGGCCGGGTCGTAGGGTTCGGTCTCCGCTGCAGCTGGTTAGATCGTCATTGATGTGAGGTGGAGGCCTCCAACTGGTTCAGAAAAGTTGACACATTGACATTGGAAAGCTTCTTGAGGCGGTTATTATTTAATTTTGGCCGTGTTTAAGGGATTATTCGTGGCACTTTATGAAGTGTGTATATGTCAGAAACGTAATCCTTTCGGTGGCTTAATAAATAAGTAAGTTAATGGAAAGGTTCCGATTTTTAACGTTCCAATGCTACTTCATGCAACAACATTTAGACTAAGAGTTTATTTGGATATATTGCGTATATTGTATAAAGCTCCGTAAGCCAGCTGCATCCACCAACACAACAAAGCTTTGCCGATATACCCATGTCTTGCACTCAGCCGGGGCGGTGCGGGCCAACCTAAACCGTGTCACCCGTCGGCACCCCACTCGGCCCGGTACAGCGCCGTGCCGTGAGCTGCACTGTCCTTGGTGCGTCCCGTCACGCGGTACGTGACCTCACCGTGAGACGTGCCAGCTCTGTTCCGCGCCGCAGCACCCCGCCGCAGCCCTGAGGTCACTCTGGGACAAGTTCCGTGTCATGAGCCTCGTGCGGAAGCACGGCCTCGCGACGCTAACTAGCATTGATTTGTAACGGTGAAGTTCGCAGGTAATTCCAATGACCTTTCTTTTCTTCAGGGACGACGAGGAGAGCCCAAGTACCGCTGGCGTACCAGGTGGTGTACCTCCGGTCCGGTACCTGCGCTGCCAGGCTGGAACACCCCTCACCGTGCTGCAGAAGCTCATCCGAAACAAATATCAGCTGCCGCCTAGCATCCAGGTACGGATATCTCCAACTCGAGAAACTTCTCCATCCACCCTGTGATTCATTCGCGAAATGGCGCAGATGTCAGGTTTTGTGGCCATGAGGAAGGATAGCCGTCCGGGTCCGGTCTCCAACAAAGCAGAGCAATGGTCACCATCTAACGTAGCTAATAGGGTGTGCACGCGCCGGCTGCCAAGGCCGCCGCTGCACGACCATGCCACGTCACGCCGCCGACAATCGCCCGTGTGAATGATAATCCTGCCGAGCTGCAGTGGTGCAGTGCTGAATCTTCCGGGCCGTAATCGCCTACCTTTTGCACTGCTGAGTAGTTAAATTTCGCGGCCGATCACAGCGATTAGCAACGATCGGCAGTAATTTATGGACGGTGGCGACAGCCAGTAGTACGTCCCTGTAGGTTAAGGTGTCCGATAGACACCAGCCCCATGTTCCTAGAGTGGATTACAACCGGCAGTGAGGACCTGACGGCTCAGATCCTGGCCGCATTAGTTGTGGATAGTCGAAAGTTGCGGATATGTCATCTCCCATGAGAGCTTTGGTCGCCCCTTCCGTTTGATGGCATCACCACGTCTGATACCGTCACATGGCGAGGATCGCATCCCGTGTCGACCCGCCCTGGTCGTCCGGTGTCACTGGCATGTTCTGTCCTTTTCAGGTGCAGCTGATCAGTGGACGGCACGTTCTACCTGATGACGTCACTCTGCTGGACCTTGGATACATGGGCTACCTCGGTCAGGTAAGGAAAACTGCAGCCGACATTGTTGATAGCAGTATTGCGGTAGTTTGAGTAACTTTCCCAACCCGGAAGCTTATCCTGAAGTAATCAACAACTCCATGTTGTGATAGGAGCTGGGCGAAACAATTTGAGCAACGTTTGATCATGTAGCGTTTCTGCTGTTACTGTCTTTTTGGGAAAGCCGTGGTTGTAGATTAGCAGGTTTCTTGTTTGGACAGTGAGTGGTATGGGTAACGTGCAGGCGGTGAAGCCGGTTTGTGTTGTCGGCTAATGACCGCCACATTGATGGCGGTATGGATACTATCACGAGGAAAGTAGTGGCAGCTATTTTAATTAAAGGTTTGTGCACCGCAGCCTAACGATATTTATCATAGTGCAGCCGTATCCGGTTGCGATGCTGCCATCCTGTTACAACCACGTCGTCTTTTCTCATTTCAGAACATCACGAACTTATCGTTCCGGCTGGTTCGAGGACGAAAACGGCCCCCTGCGCCGTCAGAGCCGAGCGAAACGCTTTCAGTGAAGTGTCCCCGACTGGAAGCATCATCACCAGATCCGACTGCGCTGAGTTCAGCATGCCAGGATGCCCGACTGCTAGACTCAGTTACCAAGCATCAAATAGCGCCAGCCTCACTGACCAATGACATTACGCTCAGAGGCGTGACTTGCCTCGCAAATATTCAGCCAGAGACGACACCTGCTGACACAAAGATCATGTTGCCATCTCCTCCATCAGCGAACAAGCAGTTATTACCTGCGTCCAGTTCCATGCCTCCCCCAACTCCTACGGACAAGCTTCCTCTGCCGGCGGCTAGTGTTCCTTTACCGCCTGCAGTCACGTCACCGGTCTTCACTTCTGCCGCCGTAAAGCCATCACTCGAGCACACCTCTTCGGGTTCACTGACATCAGCGAACACTTTACCAGCACTCTCAGTTGTGGTCCGCCCAGAAGCGATGTTTGACCCTGACGATGAGGAGCCGACTTCCCCTGGGGTGGTCCAAGACATCATCGCCAGCCTGGATGCTGAGGAGGAGGGTCCGTCAGTCGGACGCACAGAAGTGGTAATATGTCAGAACGGGAGTTCGAGGTCGGGAGCAGCTGGAGCGCAGAGCTCGACTGAGGAAGCCGCCAGGAGGAAACCCGACAAAGAGGCGGAGGACCAGGCTGTGGAAGAGGGAAAGAAGAACACGACCAATGTGCAGAACGTTGAAACGAATATCTCGAACGGAAAACCACAGGAACCTATTAAAGAAGATGGCTTGCCGAGAAAACGGAACGATAACGATGAGGTCCAGATTCAGACGTGTTCGAAGTATGATGTGCCAAACAAAAAATCGACAAAGACTGCTGGTAACTCAACAGCAACACCAGTCAAAAGCAAACTGACTGAACAAGCTCCAGTTAACAGTGAGTCTAACGTGCTAAACAAAAATAACGGCAGCAAACCCATCGCCGATGCTGTCAGCGTGAAAACAGATCAACCAAGCGTCCCATGCAATGGACATGCTACAAGCAAAAGCTCTGTTGGTGGTTCGATCCCAAGCCCAAGTGGCACAATGAGCTTTAGCGTTCCACGTCATCCATTCAATGGAGAGGTATCGGGGCGGACACAATGCCACAGTGGAGTAGACGAACGCCGGTGCGACACGACCAAAGGTTGCCTTGAGAAGGAGCTCAATGCCAGAGCGAGCTTGAATACTCCCAGGGCTAACAGCAGCACTCCACAGTCGCCGACTATCCCCACTCCTTCAGTCATCGGTTCTGGTCAAGCGCCCTCGTTGTTAAATGGTGCGGGTCAAAAAGTTCCGAGCAAACACATCCATAGTGGTGCACAGTTACAAGCAGCCACAAAGATGTCAACGACTTCAACCGTAAAGGAGTTTTTGTCGGAACCTTCCACAAAGCCTTCAGAAGCCAGCGACAAAGGCATGCGGAAGGAGGCAGGACCGGCTTCAACAGGACGTATGGCAAATTTGCCTTATTCACTGAAGCTCCACATCCCCTCGCCGCCACTCCAATCCAACACAATGTCCTACAGGATGTTGGACGTGCCAAAGGTTCAGCACACTATTCACAACATAACCAATCCGTCGCTCACCCAGCTCCCAAATCCGAGTCACCATCGTGGTCATGCTATGATCGAGCAAAGGAATCGTACTCTCAATGCTCATGTCGCTGAAACAAAGCCAAGTGCTTCATTGAAGCGGAGCCACGAGGGGTCTGCCGTGCAATTCAAGCGCGCTCAAGTCAGTCAAGATGCCGCGGGAGGGACTACTCCTCTGGATCTCTCCAATCCATCGAAGAAGACTGTCGCCGCCGACTCAACGTCCATGCTGTACGGCTCGCCTGTGGCATCACCGAAGTCAAGTGTGCTCAAAATGAAGTCTGGGAAGAACCAGGACATTCATTCCATCGTTGATAGTCTCGCAAATCGGGAGCACATCTCTCTCACTGCGATTTCATCTAAAGCGTCCGGTCAAACACAAACTCCAGCCAAGCATTCCTCTGAGGCGAAGACTTGTGCCACAACAACGAAATCCATTCCCTCTTACCCCAAGGCGTCGAATATCCCGAGAAAGGTGGCACCGCAAAGTGGAAGGAGACATCCTGGGACTGTCACAAAGCCTCCTTATCCTTCCACACCCCCGGTCTCAGTTTCGTCGCCCATGTCCCCGCACCGACCTCTGCCGATGTCCCTTCCGATGCCGGAGTCTGCCTCCTGCTGCTTCCCTCCAGGTGGTCTCTGCAGCCCTCCCCTGCACGTAGACACCAGCCTTGCCAGCCGCCTGAGCTACGACATGGCGATGCGGAACCTCCTGACGCTTTCCCACATGGCCATGGCCCAGGGCGGCATGGTCAGACCGCCATCTCACATGTTCCCCACGCATCCCATGTTCCCTCCGCTGCACAAGGGTCACGAGTTCCACCCGATGTCGGACCCTTCCCTGCTTCGGCGTCAGTCCGAGGCCAGGATGGGGGCCTCCGCCAAGAAGGCGTCTCCGACGGCGGGCACCACGGCACCGCCGCTGCGGACTCCGACGGCACTGACGTCGGCCTCAATCCAGCACATGGAAGACCTCACCAGAACCGTTGGGAAGAGGAAGGACTCTGAGAGACACTCGGTCACGCTTACACCGATACCTTTTAAAGGCTGACGTCGGTGCTAGGAATGATGCATAGAATAATTAGAAATATGCCTATCAGGTCCCATGAATGTGACATTGAAAAGGCTGTGTCCCAAGATGCGTATTTTCGGTTTCTAATGTTACCGTGCGGATGAAGTCATTTGTGCGCTGTTGAGACAAATGCGTGTTCAATGTGTTGCCAAACATTCATCGAGTGAAAATAGTGCCAAGCACATTTTGCTGACGTCCCATTTCTGACTGCGCAATGCACTTGATAGTCTAAAGCCACTCGAAGTATTTTCTGGTCTGACAAATCGCCTATATTCGGTCACTTGACATTTTCAACCCAATATGTCGGGTGAGCACACCTTGTGCAATGGCATTTTTGGTAAACACACAATGTTAACACAATGTCGGATGTCCTGTTGATGCATTCTTCAGCGCTCTTTATGGCCAAAGCGATTTGTAGCTGTAACGATTGAATGTGGGTAGTGTGTGTTGAATGCGTTTCCGGCAAGAAGTTTGCCGAGATACTTTGTATAACGCAAAAACTGTGCACGATGACGCATCCATATTTAAGCCATGTCTCCACATTCGAAATATACACCAAAGATAGCCCGTGGTGTTTATGGTTAGTTATTTGATCAATGAAACACCTTACCGCATAGTTGATAAACCTGGTGGGAGAATGGCTTTGTAGTCTATTGCAAATGTTACAGTTTACGTCTGTTACTGTCCGGTGAAGGAGCCCGCTGGGATACTGCGCGGGATTTGTATGGGAAATGTATTTAGGTCAATGGATGGCTGTGAATGAGGGTTGAAGTGGGGATGGGGGTGAGATTGCTGTGATGATAATACGGTGATTCACTACATAATTGGCTGAATGAACTTTAAGTTGATTTACTCCGCGAATTACGTCGAAATACGATTCAATGTAAAGTAACGCGACCGTTCTTGCTACATATTTGGCGACCGTGACAGGACACTGGGCAAACCGAAATGGATAAATACGTAGAATTAGCGACAAGACAAGGCTTATCCGGACTGGAAGCTCTAGAATTCGCATCGAAGCAATATGAGAAGGATCAGGAGCGGGAAGAAAGAAAGCTAACAAGGGAAAGGGAGCGTGAAGAAAAGGAACTAGAGCGTGAGGAAAGAGAGAAGGAAAGACAGTTTGAAATAGAAAAGCTGCGACTTTTGGATGGTTCGATGGCCAGCAATGGTACAAGAACGAGTAAGAAGCTTCCAAAGCTCCCTCCATTTGAAGAAAATGGTGACATGGACATATACCTGACAAGATTTGAAAGAATCGCCCAGTCTAACAACTGGAACAGAGAGGATTGGGCGGTATCATTGAGCGCTCTGCTCACTGGAAAGGCTCTGGAAGTCTATCATCGTTTGAGTGCAGACGAGGCTGATGACTATGAGATCCTCAAGGAAGCACTGCTAAAGCGGTATGGTCTTACTGCTGACGGTTTTCGCAGACGTCTGCGGGAATCGCCTCCGGAAGAAGACGAGACACCGGAGCAGTACATAACACGTTTGTCGACATACTTGGATAAATGGATGTCCCTGAGTGAGTTTCCGACATCTTTCGATGGTCTCAAACAGTTGACCCTAATTGAACAGTTTCTATCGAGCTGCCCAAAGGAACTCGAGCTGTTCTTGAAACGAAACGGCCATAAAACACTAGAAGAAATATCCAGCGCTGCCGAACAATATCTAACGGCCAGTGGACAAACCCTGCACGGACTGCGCGCAACGGAAAAGGAGGCTATCCAGAAGCGCAGCTGGAAAACTTCGACACAGCCAACGACGACCATGCTGCCTTCTGCAGCGGCCCTTCAGGTATCGGCAAGAGCGCAAAAATGCGCGTTCTGCACGCTCGGGCATGAGACGGCACAATGCAGAAAGGCAGAAGCACTCTCGGTGGACGAGCGGCGCCGTCGGCTTCTCGCTGTCGGAGCTTGCTTCATCTGCTTAGGTCCTCATCACATTGCACGAACATGTAACAACGTGAAATGCTGCGAAAGGTGCGGAAAGCGACATCACCGCCTGCTGTGCACCGAAGAGGAAGCTGCACCCATCGTGACTGCTCAGTCTCAGGTTGAAGAGAAGGAACAAGTTCTTTTCCAAACAGCTAGAGCGGTGGCAGTCGGACCCGCTGGCAAAAGGAACGTAAGAATTATCCTTGATACTGGTTCAAACCAGTCATTTATATCAACATCTCTCTCTCGGGATTTGAAATGTCAGCGGCTTGGAACCCAGCGCAGAACGATCTCAACATTCGGTGGTGATCGCATAACCCACAAAACGATGAACTCTGTTTCCATCAAACTGATGAACTGCAGTGACCCGACCAAGTCTGTGACTCTGACAGCGGCGGAAACTGAGCAAATATGTGGCCCCGTCAACGTCAAGTCAGTGGACTTGAACGACTATCCACATCTGAAGCACCTGACCCTAGCCGACTGTCCGTCTAGGTGGCAATCAGGAGATATCGACATACTGATCGGTATGGATCACTATCAAGATGTCGTGAACGGGCAGGTGAAGACCGGAGAGAGTGGCCCGATGGCGTGGGAAACCATATTTGGATGGGTTCTAGGAGGACGTGCCACTGTGTTCTATCGGAACGGATTGAGTGAAATTGTCATTTCACCGGGGGGAGAATGTTACAGTTTACGTCTGTTACTGTCCGGTGAAGGAGCCCGCTGGGATACTGCGCGGGATTTGTATGGGAAATGTATTTAGGTCAATGGATGGCTGTGAATGAGGGTTGAAGTGGGGATGGGGGTGAGATTGCTGTGATGATAATACGGTGATTCACTACATAATTGGCTGAATGAACTTTAAGTTGATTTACTCCGCGAATTACGTCGAAATACGATTCAATGTAAAGTAACGCGACCGTTCTTGCTACAGCAACCTTAGTGTTGGAGGCAAATGACCCTTAATCAATGTTTGAACTCAGCGAATGGTTCCATGGTTCACTGGAAATGGGAATAAATAAATATTGCAAGCTTATTTATTAATGAAATGTAGAGCACCGAACGTAAAAGACAATGAGGTGATTTAGGAACTTTCTAGGCATGTATAATCTGGGTGACAGCTTGAGTCATATCTTGGGCGTCAATGCTCTCCCTGCTTGATTGCAGTAATCATCACAACAAAAGTTGGCTTGAGCTGCCAGATTTAGGTCATGTGTCATCTTTATGGCTTTAGAAGGTGTCACCAATAACTAGCAGCCAGTACAAATTACAATTATTTGATAACTTGCGAGATTGCCGATATAATATATAATATGCGAGCTTATCACCTTATTTCGACGTACAATCCTTGTGGCGCTTCAGTTTAAAAGAAAATTTATGAAGCTATGGCAAAAGTCCCAAGTCTTGATGCAGAATTGACGTGTGAAAAGGTCCGAAACCAAAGCGAGAACCAACAAATTAGTATCTGGACAAAGTTTCTCCTGGCATTTCTTTGACTCGCAAATCTACGAATCTTTGTCCGTTCAATGAATTCGTGCGGTAGATCGATTATGCGCAAGTTCCGTCTATTGGTACAGCTCTGATGCACATGTTGTCACACGGTAGCCCCGCCAAAACACCATGGATAGGCTGTGCTCGCCGCGGGAGCCGGACTCTGAGCACGTCACGAAAGTCCCCAATTCCAAAGCCATATATTCTTGATGCTCTGTTTTCAGTCCTCGCCTTAGTTTCGCGTTAGGTATAGCTGAACGACATCGAAGCAGTTTCTCCTTAAGCAGAAACTGCAGTTTCTCCTTAAAACGATTCCTTGCGCACTCCCCTTACTCACACCAAGCTAGATTCTCACATTACTCACAATTATCACAAGGACGGCGTCGTGAGGGCGCCCCAGTTAATTGGGCTTTTGTCTGACAGGGTAGTTTGTCTAATTGCTCCCCATTAGATGACGCGGTAATTTTGAACCGGGCTTTTTGTTGGTTCAATTGAACGAGCACGGCACCAATGGGAGATTAACTCAGCACGGCTCCTATTCAATTACACACTGCAGTGACCAGTCCCGGCAAGACCCTCCACGGAGCAAGTAGCCGGAGCCCGACGTTTTTTTATCTTTGTCCAGGAGCTTCGCTCAGCCACTACAGATGCAGGCAACTGGACGTTTCCAAGTCCAAACATTCCACTAATCATTGTGTCACGGCTGAATCATTTCATTCAAAAATTTCCATACTGAAATTCTCATTGCTCTTCACTTATTCATTCCTCTTCGTTTTCAATGATCCTCGATGTTTCACCTGGCTATTTGCCAGAGGTGAATTAATAATTTAGGGTTAGCAACTATCACTATGCCATGCATTTACGCCCAAGAAGATATTAGGTCACTGGGTGCACGGTAACGGTACAAACGCGGTGGTGCAAGCGCGGCCAGTTGGGACCACCATCCTCCAAATGATCGTGTCACGACCGGGCTGCTCGTATCGCTGCATTCCCCCGGCGGTGGAGCTTTCACCGACGGCCGTGTCGCAACGGCGACAGAGGCGATCGGCCGTCCGCCTCCGCTGGAAAACTGGCCTTATGGGCGCTGGCGACAAGTGTCACTTTTGGGCGCCGACTGTCCGGCTACAAGCTGTCTCTGGGAGCCGAACTGCTGACACAATCGAAGCAAAGTGGAGGCAGCCCTATCGCGTGCCACTGCCTGTTTATTATTGATTGACTGTCGACAAGGCTGATCCAGGGGTACGTCATGTCCAAAGCCGGTTGAATGTCATTTTTTTCTGGCTGCGACAAACGATAACGAGAGGGTTAGCAAAATCGAGAGAAAATATTCCATAACCAGTTAGAGAAAGGGCGTTTGACCTGCGCCATCTAGCTTTTCACGTTCTGCCGCGGAGGAGGGCGACTAAACGTTCGCATCACCGAAGTCTAGTTCTGCTTCGAGATTTTCTTACAAAAGCATAATTCGTGGAGTAAAAGATGACAGAAAGTTCACTAGCTCAATTTGATTGGAAGTAATTGATAAAAAGCTTCGTTGACCTTATTGCCGTCACATATGACGTCGTTCATATTCAACAACGCAAACATTAAGCATCTGGCATTGCAATGAGTGAATAAAATCACGACTCCATCCGTTTGATATCTCTTAAGTATGCTTAGATAAATCCTAGCGGCTAGCGCCAAAATAAATCTTTCCATATTTTCCCCATTGGCTTAGGCATGGTTTGGGCATAAAGGTGAGGTGACGTGACTGACCCGAACTCAGGTGACCTACATGGAAAATCGGAGATACTGGTAGAAGTTGTGAGGGCTCAGGAGTTTACTAAGTCTAGTAAGTAAAATTAAAGTAGTAAGTAAAGTAGTAAGTAGTAATTAAGTAGTAAGTAAAATTGTATTGTATTGTATTGTATTGTCATGTATGTAAGTCTCATCTCTCTGTGAAAGATATCCTGGCACGGAAGGCGTTCCGAAGTTGCGACACAACAGAACAATGCAAAGTTTCACTTACATATGGCTTGTTTGGCAGTGACCTAATATGCCCTGAAATGTGGTTGGTGTCACAAGATCCGGCTTGAGCCAACGGTCAGGCTCGCCAACTTTCAGCTCTCTGCGGCCAGACCTTTCCACGCAATCGCGAAAAAAGTGTATGGCTTTTGGGTAAAGTGGGGAATGGGTGGCAGCCGTCCTCTCTCGGCCTAGGAGGGTTAAAGTTCTTTCGTTACAAAATACTGAAAATAGGTACCCAGATTTGCCCCCATGCCAACAATTTGGCCTCCAGACAGAGGGCAAGCAACGTCAAAACAGACGCTTTGACTGCAAAGGCTCTGCAAAAACTTCTGATGAAATTTTCGCGTTGCATGGAATTGCTTTAAGGTACCAACATAGTTTCGCCCACGTCAAGACCCGTCAGAACTGTGAAACGGCCATAAAAAAACTTATAAACGTGACGTTGGCTCAGAATTACCAGTAGCTCAGAATTACCAGTAAGCTCAGAATTACCAGTATTCCTGAGCTTGACACACCTCAGGGCCCAATCTCACCAAGTGCGGTAAACTCAATTTGGGGTAAAATACCAAACTAACCCACTCCGTAACTACAAAAATACTGTCCCAAAATTAAATTTACATAACTTGGTGAGATTGGGCCAAGTGCCCAACCTCACCACGTTAGTTTAACTAATTTCGGGGCAGTATTTTTGTAGTTATGGAGTGGGGTAGTTTGGTATTTTACCCCAAATTGAGTTTACCGCACTTGGTGAAACTGGGCCCAGGATACCCTGGTAATCACTACTGGCGTATACTGGTAACCTTATGATGTCGTATGACCGCCTTAGACGTTCAACACGCGCAACGACGGGGGGCGGATATCCGCCCCCCCCCCCTGAGGTTTTTCGCAAATAGCGGGAAAACCGCGGTGCTACGCGCCGCGAAATTTGGTATGACTATTCCCTCATCAATTTTACACATGGTGTGCAAGTTTGAACCTCCTACCTTTTAAGGTGAGGTCACCAGGTCACTTTGAATGACCCAACCTCAAGTCTCTTTTTTGCAACTTTGTCACCGTGCCAGAGCTACAGTAGATGTCGGAGGCCTTTGAAAGTCGCAGGATGTTATAAGGTCATTAGTAGCTACAATTTGTTTATCTCGGAATTTTGATATCGGTGACCTAAGGTCAGGTCAATTTCGAGACCTCCCCATTATAAGTCAATTGGGGAAAATCAACTCCCTGTTTTTACCACTAAAACGGGTCGGACTGGCCCCATATACCATACATGACTTCATATACGATCAACCTTCACTACCTTGAGGTCTGTTTTGCTGTTGGACAGCTGTGAGGTCATGTGACGTCATCAAAGGTCACCAAAGGTTTTTGGCTAATAACTCCGTACAGGAACAAGATACAGCCGCGTGGATGGTCTCATTGTGTTCAGCTCGTCAAGACGCATCGAATGATATACATGATGACCTCGAGGTCACGTGACATGAGGTCAACCTTTGACCTTGACCTTTCGAGGTCAACATATATATCATTCGATGCGGATTGACGAGAGGATTACGAGTATGCCCTTAGTTTGTTCCTAGCTTGACTAATTCGAAAGTTATTCGAGAAAAACTCTCCATATCTAGCGCCGCCATTTTGACTTTTTCGACCCATGTGACGTCATCTTTGACCTGACCTGAAAATGACCTTTGTAAAAATTGTAGATCTTGACCGTGCGTATCCGATGCCGTTTACCGCTTGTCGCTATCTTACTTCGTTCTCGAGATCTCAGGGGGGGCGGTCATCCGCCCCCCCCCCCCGTCGGTGCGAAGTTGGCGCAGACCCCCGTCGGTGCGCGGGTTAATGCAAATTCAGGTAAAATCGTATTCAGCAGCGAAAAGAAACGCATAAAATATTATGCCTGGTTACATGGCATTTTTGAGGAGGCTTCAGCTCATTTATTTTGCGATATTTTCGATGCGGTGCTCTTGGTAGATTTAGAAAGCATCATTTTGTAAATTGTAAAGCACCATTGGCATATATTGCAACATTACCTACGGGTGGAGTTATAAGCTTGCAACAATCCCTATGTAAGCGCGGCTAATGTTCGAGCATTGGCAATGGCTTTCGTCAAAAGTAGGCGCATTTTTTCATTTTCTCCGTTGACGTATAATGGAGAAATCACAGTTGGACTGACTTAGGGTCATCGATATAAAAATTGCGATATATATAATATAGGGTATTTCTATATATAACGCACCCCACGGGGAAGGTATTCATGGCCCTCCCCCTTCTAACTCAGAAACCATTGACTAATATTCAAAATTCGATAGGCGTCCTAAAGCCCTTGAAAAACTGTCGAAGGAAATCTAATTTTATTGACCTCGAGGTCACAAACAACGTCACAGGTCAAGTCAAAGTAAAACTTATCAACGTTTTGGCTTGTTCACAAGTTTGGCTCTGACCGGTCAGATTACGAGCCAGATCAGACTCAGTTTTGCTTTACACGCTCGTGAATATATGGCAAAGATGCCCTGAGGATACCGAACTTGTACTTCGAATTTTTTAGGTCAAGGCCAGGTCATCCTAGGTCACAGAAATTCTATAGCATATATCGATCACGTGACCCATGTTTTTATGGTCCATTTTTGTCATATGTTTTGGAATAAGTGTCGTTTGTGTTATTTGAGGACATTTTCAGCTGCATATAGCTGAGGTCAGGTCACTAATTTCAGGTCAGAATGGTCCAATTTTGAACTTTAACCCGCGCCCCGTAGGGCTATCGGCGGACCCTACCACCACCCGTAGGGGGGGGGGGGTACGGCCCCCCCTAAGATCTCGGAAATTTACCGGCCGGTTTTCAAAATTCAAACGGTGTTTGATAGCCCCACAAGGGAACTACCTTGTGACCAAATTTCATTGACCTAGGTCAAACCGATGACGTCACAGGTCATGTCAAAGGTCAGATTTTCACCGTTCACAAGCATTTCAAGAAATGTGTTGTGAAATCGAGTAAATTGGTAAGCTATTGAAAACCATCGATGGTACATTGTTCGTCAAACACATACTTCACTATCTGAGGTCACTGATACTAGGTCAGGTCACAGAGGTCAGGTCACTGGGGGTCACCTGGGGGTCACAATATGGAAGTGTCGTGTGATACATGTTTTATGGTCCATTTTACATGACAAATGCGATTATGTGGGTCAGGCAGCCTTTGGGGACAGCTTAGGTCACGTTTTGGTGAAGGTCAGGTCAAGGTCAGGTCAAATTAGGTCAAATTTCAAAGTTGATATTTTTGCATAAAATGGGTATCAATTCGATGCAGATCGTCACGGGGAGTCTAATGGTGGTCTTTGTTTTGCTCTACGTGGTCTAGAATTACCAAAAATTGAGTTTGAAAATTTAACGTCATCATTTTTGAAGTTTTTTCGCTATAACTTGGCCAAAAAACAAGATATTGATATGAAATTTGGTATGTAGATATAAGATGATAGTTACTAACACATATATTCCGTTTTTTCGAAACTCAATAAACTTTTTGGATTTTTTGGCAAATATATCCAAAAAATTGCTTTTTTGATTTTGGGGGTCAAAACTCAAAAAATTCAAAAATCCGAGATCGCAGTTTTGTAGCCCTGTCAATTCTACACCTTTTATGTCTTGATCATTTTTCTGTATCTTCAAAGCTGTAGGCCTGACAGCTCTTCTCGCGAAGGTCTTTTTTCGGTCGAAAATGGCAGAACATGACGTCATTCTGACGTCATTTGTGGCCAACCTATCATAGCCTCTGGAAAAATGTTTGGCCACAATGTGTCAAACTGATGCCCGGAGGGGTCCTGAAAGTTTGGTGGCGATATCTCTAGCCGTTTAGGATATATCGACGGAAAAGGACAGGGGGGCCGTTTCGGCCCCACCCCCTACGGGGCGCGTGATACTTCAACAAAAAAGTGTCTATAGAAGCAGTTTCAGCTCAGGAACACGATGATGCTACTTAATGTCTTATACAATGTCGAATACCTACGTACTGAAAAATGGATTTTGATTTCTGATAATGCTGAAATATTGACCACAAAGCGCATAACTTAGCTTTTTTATATATCGAGCTAAAATGTGCCAGACTAGTTAAAGGGACACTCCCACCTTAACATTAGTTTTGAGTTGAGATAGCCAAATTGGTGGCCATGGCCTGCAAATGCCGGTTTGGGCACTCACAACATCGAAAAATGCTTTAATTCGAAGATATGGAATTTCAAACTTGCAGTTTTCGGATTCTAAGGGGCTAATGCATTGGAATGCCCCCTTAGAATTTGTGACGTCAGCGGAGATCTAACAATTTTTAAATCTTAGACTAAAACCATCGTTAACACGTGGTGGTATACGCTGCTTTGCGCGCAACGTCTGCCGCACTTTAAGGCTGCCAAATTATTGCTTCCAAATAAAGTCGCTAGTAACAGGGGAGATCCCAAAAAGTAAACAAAAGTAAAAGCCTAATATCTTGAAAACCAGTGAATATTTTTCGGTGAAATTTGGTAGATATTCGTTTTCGCTCTTTCTGAACCAAGGGACATCACTTTCATGCCAATTCATTAACTTTTTTGAAGGTGGGAGGGTCCCTTTAATCGATATGTGTTCTAGCTTTGTCAAGTGCCTATTCCGTTTATTTTTCGAAATGTCAAAAACTCATAGGAAAGATTTCAAAGAATAAAAATCCGAGATAACAATTTGAAGGCCCAATGTATGTTGAGTTCTCTCATGAAAAGAAAGTGGATGTAGCTTAAAAACTGAGCTGAGAGCGATTGGCGTTATAGCTCAATGGTTTGCAGCAAAATAGGCCGAACATGACGTCACTCTGACGTCATTTCAGGCCGACCTATGGTAGGTACGAAATTTTTGTTTAGGTTTAAGGTGTTAAATTGATGCAGCCGAAGGTACTGAAAGTTTCGTGTTGCTACGCCTCGTAGTTTAGAAGGTATTGCAGAAAAACGGGAGGGGGCTCTGTATAGTATAGTACGCCCCCCCCCCCCCTCTCCAGTGGGGCGTGGGTTGATTACCAGCTTATTTAATCGCTGAAACTTTTAAAGCAATCATTCAGTCGGTGTGGCTAGGGCGAGCGTGTAGTTAGATATTGGTGAGGTGTGACCTCTGGTGACCTGACCTGGAATGACCTGGAAAAATTGTTCGATGGTTTGTGCGGATAGATGTATGGAGAATGTCGATAATAAGCAGCACAGCTATCAGCTGGGCCGCCGAATCCCTGAGCTCGCTGATTTGTTCAAATGTGGTGGTGCCTCGTGTGAGGTCGCTCCGCGGTGGCCGCGCCGGGGCCGGCGAGCGAGGTCGCCGCTCCGCTAAGTACCAACTAGCGACATCTATGAGAAAAGACGGGAACTAGCTCAGCGCTCCCAGCGGCCGTGTCGCTGATAGCGTGGCGTTTGCGTTACCAAATACCAATAGTCGCATTGACCAAAAGTACCTAAGTACGTGTATATTCCCACTAGAGAGATCGTTAGTATCCCGGTGTTTAAACTTTAACCCGTGCATGACTGGGGTATTTTCCATAACGCGAGTGACTGAGGGGGGTTCTCCAGAGCCCCCCTCCTATCTCCGAAACTACTGGGTCGATCGTCAAATTTGCCTGATAGACCTGGAGAAACTGTTGAGTGAAACCTATTTTCATTGACCTCGAGGTCACCGATAACGTCAAAGGTCAGGTCAAAGTAAAAATTATCGGCATTTTTGCTTGTTCACCATTTAGGCTCTGGCCGCCGGCTGACAAGTTCGATCAGGCTCATTTTTGGTTTACGCACTCCTTGATTTATGCCTTAGATATACCTGAGGGTACCGAACTTTTACTTGGAATTTCTCAGGTCAAGGCCAGGTCGTCCTAGGTCACGAAAATTGTACATCATGTATCGGTCACGTGACGCATGTTTATGGTCCATTTTACTCGTAGATTTCGAAAAAAAATGTCGTCTATGTCATTTGAGGTCATTTTCAGCTGAATTTACCGGAGGTCAGGTCACTTTCAGGTCATAAAAGGTCAAATTTTGAAAATGAAATTTTTCAACAAAATATGTGCTTATCAGATGCAGTGTGAGCTTAGGAACACGATGGTGGTAACATATATGGTTGATGGCTGTGATGAGCATTGCTTGTATTATAGTTGTAGTGATGATGAAATAGCCTTTGCTCATACTTAATCGAAAAATGACGAAAAAAACAAAATATATATAAAGAGACTGATATTTCGCCCTTGTGGCTTCTTCAGATTGAGCATTTAAAACATTCTATTTGAAGCAGAGATGGCGAACGTGCGGATAATATTCTTTGAAAAACCGATCATAAGTTGTTGCTACCATAAATAACAACCAGTAAAACGCCTTTTGGGCGAAGAACGAGCGAGCGAGATAGTGAGCCCTGCACGTGCGCAAGGGCGAGAGGGTACTTCCAACGGGCTTGTGCAAAGCACCCTTCTAACCGGTCGCTAGCGGTGTGCCAAATTTGAACGCAATCGGCCCAGCCGTTCCTGAGATCTGGAAGCGGCATTCTGCACGTGCGCACGTGCAAGCGGGGTCCAAACTGACTTTTGCACGGCACCCTACTAACTGGTCCCCAGCCGTGTACCAAATTTGAGCGCAATCGGCCCAGCCGTTCTCGAGATCTGGGAGCGCCCCCTACACGCGCGCACGTGCTGTAGCACCCCAACCTTAAAGGGACCCTCCCACCTTCAAAAAAGTTAATGAATTGGCACGAAAGTGATGTCGCTCGGTTCAGAAAGAGCGAAAACGAATATCTACCAAATTTCATCGAAAAATATTCACCGGTTTTCAAGATATTAGACTTTTACTTTTGTTTACTTTTTGGGATCTCCGCTGTTCCTAGCGACTTTATTTGAAAGTGCGGCATTTGTTGCGCGCAAAGCAGCATATACCACCGCGTGCTACCAAACGTTTTAGTAAAAGATTTAAAAATCGTTAGATCTCCGCTGACGTCACAAATTCTAAGGGGGCATACCAATGCACTAGCCCCTTAGAATCCGAAAACTGCAAGTTTGAAATTCCATATCTCCGAATTAAAGCATTTTTCGATGTTGTGAGTGCCCAAACCGGTATTTTCAGGCCATGGCCACCAATTTGGCTATCTCAACTCAAAACTAATGTTAAGGTGGGAGGGTCCCTTTAACACATGCAGATGAATTATCTGATGGAGACCTGTGTACCGAGTTTCAATTCAATCGGCCCAACCGTTGTGCCGTTATTGAGGTTGCAATTTTGGGGTTCTTAAAAAATGTCCAACTTTACCACGCGCCACGTGCGGTGGTTGGCAAGAACGCATGGTGGCCATCACACCACAGAACTTTTACGTCCAAGTGACATTCAGTGAAGAAGACCGCTTGTCAATCAGATGTCCCGTTCCTAAGATATTAGCTTTTGAATAGCGTCCCCACGGCCGGCCGGCCGCTCATACTCAGGATTTTCCCTTAATTCAGTATGAACTCGCTCCAAAGGGAGTCTGCCTCGTACGATTGGTGCCGTCTCTAAAATGCTCATCGAACCCAAGATCGAACCTGTATCTGACACAGCGCTTTGTTTCTCCAATGTACGTCTGAGGAGGCCCGTCGGCAGCTGCGCACATCATACATGTGATCTGATAGACGACATTTTTCGTTGTGCATCGCCCATGTACCTACTATGGACGTCAAACCCCGTGAGACCCCACTTTTTTGCGATAATTACGAGCGAGCGAGCGCAGCGAGCGAAGTGAGTCTTTTCAATATAACGGAAAAATCTCAGTATGAGCGGCCCGGCCCGGCCCGGCCCGGCCCGGCCTGTAACGCTTTTGAGAGGCTTATATCTCAGCAACCGCTGGACCGATTGGCCTGCGGTTTTTTTTTGTTGGGTAGCCCCATCCCTTCTACCCCGTAATTGACTACTTTTGATACATCTCAGTGACCGTCGTGGCACGTGCCACGTGAAAAGTCAAGGGTGTTCAAGCTGTTTTGCAAAAGTAGTGATTTTGAGAGGCTCATATCTCAGCATCCGCTTGGGCGATTGACTTGCGGTAATTTTTGTAGGGTAGCAGCATCCCTTCTACCCAAAATAGGATACTCTCGATGTATGTGGGTCACCTCCAGTGCACGTGCAAAATACAACAATAAGAGGTGCCAAATTTGTTCCCATTTCAGTAACTCGGTAATTACTGGGGCGATTTCGCTGAAACTTGGCATACAGGTAGGCACCCACCAGGCAATGCATTCCCATGTGTTGCGGTTAGGGTGCTACTGCACGTGCGCACGTGCAGGGGGCGTTTCCATATCTCGAGAACGGCTGGGCCGATTGCGCTCAAATTTGGTACACGGTTGGAGAGCAGTTAGTAGGGTGCCGTGCAAAAGTCATTTTGGACCCCGTTTGCACGTGCGCACGTGCAGAATGCCGCTTCCAGATCTCAGGAACGGCTGGGCCGATTACGTTCAAATTTGGCACACCGCTAGCGACCGGTTAGAAGGGTGTTTTGCGCAAGCCCGTTGGAAGCACCCTCTCGCCCTTCCGCACGTGCAGGGCTCACTATCTCGCTCGCTCGTTCTTCGCCCCAAAAGGCGTTTTACTGGTTTTTAACCCTCGCCCCGTTGGGGGGGGCCATTTTGGCCCCCCCCTGTGGTTTTTCCTGAATAGCAAGAAAACGGCGGCGCGCAGCGCCGCCAAATTTTCAGTACCTTCCCGGGCATCAATTTGACACCTTCACACCAAATTTCAAGTCTTAGGTCACCTTAGGTCAGGAGTTATTGAGGTCAAACTGAGGTCATGTTCGAGCAAAAATGAGCAAAAAACATGCAATCTTGAAACGCTCACCAAATCTACAGTTATCAAGCAATTTCAAAGTTCTTTATATGGTCTAGTAGACAAAAGGCGGCGCTACAAAACTGCTATCTCGGATTTTCAAAATTTTTGGTTTTTGACCCCAAAAAAGTCAAAAAATTGATTTTTTTAGAAAAACTTTGAAAAAATCCAAAAATTTTCCGAATTTCGAAAAAACCGGAATATATGTGATAGTCTCAGCGCTCTTCTATATACATACCAAATTTCAGATCGATATCTCGTTTTTTGGCCAAGTTATAGCGAAAAAACTGTTCAAAAATGATGACGTCAAATTTTTGAACTCAATTTTTAGCAATTCTAGACCTCGTACGGCAAAACAAAGACCACCATTGAACTCCCCGTGACGAGCTGCATCGATTCGATACCCATTTTATGCAAAAATATTAACTTTGAAATTTGACCTAATTTGACCTGACCTTGACCTGACCTTGACCTGACCTTGACCAAAACGTGATCTAAGCTGGCCCCAAAGGCTGCCTGACCCATATAATCGCATTTGTCATGTAAAATGGACCATAAAACATGTATCACACGACACTTTCATATTGTGACCCCCCCCCCGTGACCTGACCTCTGTGACCTGACCTGGTATCAGTGACCTCAAATAGCAAAATATGTGTTTGAAGAACATTTCCCCATCGATGATTTTCAATGAAATGCATTTTACTCGATTTTACAACGCATTTCTTGAAGTGCCTGTAAACGGTGAAAATTGAACCTTTGACCTGACCTGTGACGTCATCGGTTTGACCTAGGTCAATAAAATTGGGTCACAAGGTAGTTCCCCGTTGGGGCTATCCAACGCCGTTTACCGCTTGTCGCTATGTTGCGTGGTTCTCGAGATCTTAGGGGGGGCCAAAATGGCCCCCCCCCCCAACCGGGCGCGTTGCTCGGCAGAGCCCAACGGGGCGCGGGTTAAATGCGTCAACTCTCGTTGACAATATTCTGGCAATGTGTGTTTCAGAACCTGCCGAAACTTTTACATATTACTAAGGTATTTTGACGCCAAACGATTATGAAAGGTACTTCTCATTCACTCGTAATGCTAAGGTCAATTCAGGCCCGGGTAGAGGCTTGCGCTCGGCCACACTCGAGCCCCGCCACCAGCGCCATCTGCTCTTAATGTCAGCTACCAGCGCCCGCTACCGCTACCAGCTACCGCCCACCATCAAGCCTGATGAGAGCGAAAGTCGCGAGTGACCGGTCGCCGGGCAAGGAGCGCCGGAGGGGTAGGGCGGAGCTTAGCGCTGACGTCATTACGTGGCTCCGCCCCATGAGCGCGTAGCCTCTACCCAAACAGCAGATTTGTTCCGTAAAATTTAACATTACGAGTGAATGAGAAGTACCTTTCATAATCGTTTGGCGTCAAAATACCTTAGTAATAAAAGTTTCGGCAGGTTCTGAAACACACATTTCCAGAATATTGTCAACGAGAGTTGACGCATTTAAAAATTATCGCAAAAAAGTGGGGTCTCAAGGGGTTTGACGTCCATAGTAGTCCATTGTTAAACGTACGGCAGAACTGTTTCCCTGCGCGACGGGTGGGGGCTCTAAAGCCGAATGTACCAGGCGTTTGGCGAGGGTGTTGCCATTTTTCCACGATGCTGTTAAGCTGGGATTAACCCGCACCCCGCTGGGCTATTCAGCCATACGCGCCTTGCTGGGGGGGGGGGGGGGCAGATTCTGCCCCCTGTCTAACTTCTGAACCGATGGTCGTAGAAAGACGGGGAAAACGGCAATCGAAAGCTCTCAACAAGGCGGATCTTAAGAGCCCAATTTTTTTGCTTAAGTAGGTCAGAGGTCAGGTCAAGGTCAGGTCAAGGGTACAAAATGCAAGTTTCTACAGTATCGGCCTACACCGTAGTTGCCGAAGAATGGACTGAGACTGATTGCCCAAAACGTGTTCTTAGACTACCAAGATAATATTCGTTGCATACAATGTAATTCGAAGGTCAAGGTCAAGGTCAGGTCAGGTCAGGTCAGGTCACCAAAAACAAAATATAGAAAAGGGCATGTGCTACACATGTTTTATGGGTCATTTTACTGATATAATTCAATAGGCACACTCAATAAGTGATATGGACCACCTCTGGATGAATTTCAGGTCGAGGTCAGGTCAAGGTCAGGTCAAGTGAGGTCAAATTTTGAAGTTGGTTGTTAAGGCCTAAAAAGGTGTCTATCTGATGCAGTTTTTCACGGGGAATCGAATGGTGCTATGTTTGTTTCCGTTCCAGGTCTAGAACTTAAAAAAAAAATCATTTTTCAAAAATTTTGTGTGTCGTGACGTCATAAAATTTTGAATAATTCTCGCATTTTTTAACCGATTCTTCTAAAAATTGGTATGTAGGTGCACATAGACGACTTCTCTGACTTATATTCCGGTTTTTTTTCGATACACTCAAAATTTTTGATTTTAAAATTATTTTCCGAAAAAAATCAGTTTTTTGGAAAAATTTGGCCAAAATCCAAAATTTTCAAAAAACGAGATAGCCATTTGATAGACAAAGAAGAATCACGTATAACCGTTTTTGTTACGTCTTGATTCCTTTAAAAATGGAGATGTTAGCGGCGTTTGAAATTTTGCCGTTTTTGAGGCGAAAATGGCGAACATGACGTCACTAAAACGTCAATTTCTCAAAAAATTTCCAACGGATTTCGCTCAAATTTTCAGGGAACGTGTCAAATTATTGTATGATAAGGTACCGAAAGTTTGACGTCGCTGTCATAACGCGTTTATAAGTTATTGGCGAAAAACGGGAGGGGGCAGATTCTGCCCCCCCCCCCAGCAGGGCGCGGGTTAACAGATTTCAGGGCCGCATCCAGTGGCGTAGCCAGAAATCAGCGAAAGGGGGGGCCATGGTGCTCGAGGGGGCGACTTTTTCTCTTGAAAGGGGCGCCATTGTGAGCTAGTGACAGGGGGTCAGTCTAAAATGTAACGTCATATATTCATGCATGATTTATTAGGTGTTACTACGGAACCGGCACGAGTATCAGAACCAGGTTTCGCTGATTTTTCATAAAATCCAATTAATGCAATTTGCTGCCCAGTGTTTTTTATCAAAAGCCTTTATCTTTATGCATATTTAGCACGATATAGAAAACGAGCTCAGGCTACGGACATGTTATTCTCAAAATACACACCCATTCGAATTTGAAACGGTAAAATATGCGCTGATCGATAGGCACAATCTTTATTCTTTGCAAAAAAAAAAACATACAGGTTCACTAGGGTGGTCCATTTTGCAAAAGTTTCTAGGATCTTTCGGGCCGGGTCGGAATTCTTGTCGATACCATGATACAAGGTTGTGTGCAAAATTTTATTCCGATCGGATAAATTTATCCCGTCCCGCAAAGCGACCAAAGTTTTCCCTATGTTATCAATAACGGGATGAGCGATAATACGAATTTTCGCACTCAGTCCACATTTTTCGCTCAATACGCACTGGCAGTCATTAAAAAAGAACAGCAAAGGAGAGAAACACATCAGAGTGGAATGGGCATCCGTGAAAATAGCATATCTGGTATAGATAAAAGAACAAAATCCACCGTGCATGCCATCATGTACTATTGGTCTCAATATAAGGGCCCAGGCGACCTGTAGTTTTAATGCGGTGAATACCCTTACCCTCCCCACAGGTCGGGCCGAGTGCATCCCTCCTCCCACCCAGCGCAACCCCCACTCGAATTGTGGCGAGGGTGAGGGTATTCACCGCATCCGAACTACAGGTCGCCTGGGCCCCTATCTTGAGACCAATAGCACCAATAATATCCCTCTCGGATGCAACGCCCGGTGCAGTGGTGCTCCTCGACCTGAAGGAAGTGCTTTCACTAATCACTATTCCTTGCCGTGCGCGATGGCGCTAAAAATTTCCCACTGGTGAGGGCAACAGTGCAATACCCAGCTCTCGCAAAGTCGTTCACCACCCGTATATGTGCCGGTCGCCGATGAGCAGTGGTCAAGTCGTCATTGTCTGACCACTCGGCGGAGTCGACTTTGAGGAAATCGTGGCTGGCCCCGAGGGATGTACCGACCGACAGATGCAAACGACGCCAGCGAGCGCTGCCCCACTGCGTCGAGGGCGACTTTGGCGCGGCAGGGTTCTTCTCTCTCAGCCGCTGCTGCATGGAGGTGGCGATCGCCTCTTTTCCTCGACCGTCGTCCCGTCGTTGAAGAAGGAGAGACCGATGGCCTTGCCCATCACCTTGCCCGGTTACCGTCCGATATCTCTGTGGTAAGCGGTAGGAGCCTTTGCGGAGGGCGATGTCAGTTCACGATGCTGAGGTCGATCAGTGGGCAGACAGCCACGGTGCTACTTACCTTGTGACGATGAAGGTGGTGAACCGGACCATTGTCCTCTTTTCGTGCTCGGTGAGCGCAAGCTGAGGCTGACAGAAGAGTGTTCTTGAGAGTGTTCTTAACTTGAGAGATCTTACGTGTTGATCAACTTTGCCATCCAACGAGCGCGTTGTAGGGCAACCGGTTTCAGGATGCTCGCTTCCAAGTCACCGTCCATCACGGCGGTGGTGAAGTACACCACATTGCGGTAGTCATCACGGGGCCGTTGCTTCATCAGCAACGCGCGTCAGGTGACGATCATCTTGTCGGCGAAGTCAATGAAGTCATTGAGCGGTTTGAACGACACTCGGTCCGTGAGCTGCCACCACTTTACAAACCGCTTGAAGGACGGGATCTCGGGAGTCCCGGGCCGGAAGGCGGATGGTGTGAAAAGTGAAAAGATTCGTCATGCATTTCGTAAGAGGCTGTTTCACCCAGCAAGGATTTGCTTCTGGCTGCCAAAACAAGCTACATTTCGGTGATTGAGCGTGTGCCTTTTGCAGCTTCAGCGGCCATCCCAGACGCAGGCAAATTCATAACTAGCGTAATGCATTCGCACCTCCTGGCATACAGGGCCTTGCTCCTGGCACTGAGAACAGGAACTGCAACAGGAACTGTGGATTATCGTTCCTGCCTATGGCTGATAGGAAGACTAGATCTATCATTGAGAAGGCTAGAGAGAGTTGGTGCGTTGAGCATGCAAGCTCTTTGGTAGATAGCCGCTGGCGCGACTGGGCAATGTTGAAAGACAAGTATTCGCCCTATACTGAAGGCTGGTACATATAATGGAAACTTTGACCGCTTTGCGGGACGGGATAAAATCATCCAATCTTAATGAAATTTTGCACAGAAGCTTGTGCTATAGTATCGACAAGAATTCCGACCCGGCCCGATGAATCTGACGAACTTTATTTTTTACCATGTAAATGTGGACCACCCTAAGGTTCACTCACTGAACCAAAGTGACCTGTGAACTGCAGCCTCTGGTCAACCGGGGTGGCCGTGCTTAGAATCTCAGACACTCATGACTGCATGAGTGCCAGATGGGTGAGGCGTAAGACTGTCCCATATAGTGGCACGAAGGTTAAGAATGTCTTCGGCCGGCGTAGTATAGAAGACGACTTTTGATGATGTGAGTGTGCATGGTCGACTTTGAATAAGTGCCATAGAAACCTGCTGATCTCACCGAACATTCGCCTTGCGTAATCCCCAGACCTAATATCTTCATTGAGGGCCAGGTCAATTTTGCGACCTCTCTATAAGTACCTATAAGTTACCGATTACCTATAAGTTAACCCGCGCCGTGCTGGTGGCCTGTGCTTTCCGTGTCGTGCTGGGGGGGGGGATGTTTTCACGCCCCCCCCTCTAACTCGGCTCCTGGGCCACGTAGCGACACGCGGTAAGGGAAAATCGAAAGAGCGTCAAAAATAATGACGGAAAGGCTTCGTATCAATTTTTAGGTCAGGTCAAAGGTCAGGTCACCAGAGGTCATCAAAGGTAAAATTTAGTCCATTTCAACAATTTTGGAAACTGCCAACGGCTAACTCGGGAACCAATAGAGCTACAGCGCCGCGGAAAAGCGCATTCGATAGCCCTTTTACAGGGTTTTCTGAATATTGCTCTTGGATTTGATCTCAGGTCAATGGTTTAGCCTCCACTAGGGCAAAAATTCCAAAAATAGCAGTTTTTATGAAAAGCGTTTGTCTGCAATAACATTTGGTTCAAGACAGTGACGATATTTATTTTGCCTGCCTCGTGTTCCTCTCGTTGAGACGCGTCGAATGAACTATACGTTGACCTTGAAAGGTTATTTTAAAAATTTGACCGCAGGTCAAGGTCATGACCTGACCGGAAAGGGTCATTCTGCAGAGCAGTCGATCCGTATCGTCGAGCTGACCACATCTGACGTGTTTTCACCGCTCTAGCACGTCTCTATCAAAAGTTGAAGCCAAAAAACCGTTTATGGTGATAAAATAGGTGACCGTTTATGACTTGAGATGACCTCAAGGGCGCATAAAAGGACACAGGTGCATTTTTACGATTCAGTGTGTTATGTTTACCTATGAACCGATGTTTAAGGGGGTTTTAAACACATTCGTCCAAAAGAGGCGCATTTCACTTTTCTCCCACCGACTTAAGGTCCCAAAATTGACCTGACCTTAGGTCACAGAAATAAAAAGTCCGAGATGAGCATTTTATGCATATTGTTAGTCTTATCAACCTCTGAAATCTTCAAAAGTGATCGTTCAGTCGGTGTAGCTATAGCGCCTAGCGGGTCTTTTAACTTTTTTTAGGCAAGGTCACTTGACGTGCCCTAGTGACCCGACCTTGAACGACCCTCATCTGAAATTTAACAAGCTGTGTAGAAAAGATGTATGAACAGGTGTACCAAAGACAGCGCAGGCGCTGCGCGACGCCGTTTTCGAGATATTCGTGAGAAAAAACCTAAGGGGGGCGTAACCCCCCCCCCTTCCAGCACGGCGCGGATTAATGGGAGACAATTAAAATGCTCTTCTTCTGAACGAAAACCTCAACCATCGGGATGCAGGTAAATATGACACATTTAATCGGTAAATGTCACTCGTGATGTGACCACTTTTATGTTACTGAGGTCATCTCAGGTCATGAAAGGTCTCCAGTAGATTTTGGACAAAAACTTTTGATAGAGGTATGGTAGAGCAATGAAACACCCTATATAATCATTTTCCTTCTCGAAAATATGGATCGACTAATATGCAATATGACCTTTACCGGTTAGGTTATGACCTTTACCTTAGGTCAAATTCTCAAACGTTTACCTTTGGTCAAATCTGAGATAATCAATAAGAGAGAGCATAAAAGAGCCATCGAATATGCGCTTTGCTGCGGCGCTGTAGCTCAATCTCTTTCTGAATCCTGACTTATGCGCCGCTTTGTCGAAAAATGTCAACATCGGCGACATTTGATTTTCGGTTGTCGCTGGTGACCTGACCTTCGACCAGTTCGACCTAACCTTAAAATGATCTTAGTAGTTTTGTAATAGTTTTTGACGTTCTTTCGAACGCCGCCTACTGCGTGTCTCGACGTGGCCCACAAGCTGAGTTAGAAGTGGGTGTTCAAACACCCCCAGCAAGTTCAATAAAAAACGCTTTCGCTGGGGGCGGCACCGCACTGCTAGGCGCTGTCGGTATCGCAATAATGGGCGGCACAGCGCTGAGGGGCGCAACTTGCATTGAGGGGTGGCATTGTACGGTGAAGGGGCAGCGTCGCGTTGAGGGGCGGTATCGCAACGAGGGTGGCACTTACAAGGCTGCCTAATAAGGAACGCTTGGCACGTCCAAGCCCAGCTCGGCGCCCCGCCTAGCTGCTGCATCTTGAAAAGGGCCCTTGGTGTCGATGAGAAAGCCCCATTGTCAAATCATTGCCTAGTGTCAGTGGTTTCGGGGGGGAGGCGACCGAAGTATCCCATGCAGTTTCGCGTCAGTGACTACTGGAGGGCGTCAACGACCTCGGATAGGGCGAATGTGATCTTCAGAAGGGCACCGGGTGCTCTAGAGGGGTGCAATGCTTGGATGGGGTCACTGCTGCCTTCAGTAGGGCGTCGGACGCTCTGGAGGGGCGCCATTGATCTCGGATGGTCTGACTGGGATTTTCAGAGTAGTATCAGTGGTTTCAGAGGGGCGCCATTGATTAAGGATGGGCCGACTGAAGCCCCGGTTCAGGTGGGCGCCAGTGGCTCTTGAGGGGCGCCAGCGACCTCGGGCGACTGTGATCTTTAGAACAGCGTTGAGGGGCGCCATTGGGCATGGATGGGGCCACTGTTGCCTTCAGCAGGGCGCCGCAGGGAGGCTCTGGAGGGGCCTGAGCTTGGGTGGACCGACTGTAGTCTCCAGGGGCGTTGTCTCGAATGGGGTGAATGTGATTTTCAGAGGGGTGCCGGGTAGTCTAGAAGGGCGCCATTGGTTTCAGAGGGCTGCCATCGATCTTAAGATGGGGCAGCTGTAACCTTCGTTTACATAGATGGGCGTGATCTTCAGAAGCGCGCCGGACGCTCTGGAGGGGCGTCATTGGGCTTGAATGGGGCGACTTTAGTCTCAAGCGGGACGACTTCAGTCTCCAGGGGGTGGGGCGCTAGTGGCTCTTGAGGGCGCTATTGATCTCGGATAGGGCGACTGTGATCTTGAGAAGAATGCGGGTGCTTTAGAGGGGCGCCAGTGGTTTCAGGGATCGATCTTGGATGGGCCGATTGGGGCAGCTGTTAACTTCAGAGGGGCGCCGGGTGCTTTAGAGGGGCGCCATCAAGCTTTAATGGGGCGACTGTTCCGTTTAGGTGGGTGCCAGCGGCTCTTCAGGGGCGCCATCGACCCTGGGGGTTCGGAATATTCTGGTTTCCGGAGGGGCGCCCTTCAACATTTGGGGGCTCAGGTCGTATTTGGGGGTGCCCTGGAGATTATTTAGGTGTCCAGGCACCCCCAAAAAGATATTGAGTTCGATCCCTGCCTGCACATCACTTTTTAATTCATGTTCTCTCTGTAAAACGGCATCAGCCTAGTCGGCGCTAATTGGGGCGCCATTTGGGCGGCTGGGCGGAAAGGGGGGGCCATGGCCCCCATGGCCCCCCCCTGTCTACGCCACTGGCCGCATCTACTTTCCGGGTCAGGCTGTCACTGATGAAAGGCAGTGACCAGCGAACCTGAATGTTTTTTTTTTTTTTGCTCCGCCAGCCTAAAGCCAGTCTGGAGCCGGGGGTCATTACATCTGGCAATTTTGGCCAGGAACAAAGTTTTACGTTAAGCCGGTTTATGTGAACCCGGAAGCAATAGCAACGTGGGAGCCTATCCTTAGTGTGTGTGAGCAAATCTAATGGGGGAACTTACTTTTGCCGAAGTGCCGAAAAAGCCGGAACAAAACACAGATGAAGAAACGGTAACATTTATTTACATCACATATGCATACACTTGTGTAAGGTGTCAGTGTACTGGTGTGGGGTGTATTGGTCAGGGAAAAAGTCCTAAATAACAAAAAACCTGACGCCTATTGCAAAGGGGAAAACCCCGCGCTGAAGCCAAAGAGCGCGGGGAAAAAACCCCTACAGTTGTTTAATCTAATGTGTAGGAGGTAAAAGGGAAGGGATAATGACGGCCCCGTGCTGGGGAGGGGCGCCCGGCGACCACAGGCGTAAACACCTTGGCTGCCAGGCATTCAAGGTCATCGATATTCGCAGTGCGCATGCGCGCCGCCAATCTGAATGTCGATGAAACTGATCGATATTCGGAACGAATGTGAATGTGCATTCAAGGTCATCGATATTCACAGTGCGCATGCGCGCCGCGAATGTGAATGTCAATGAAACTTATCGATATTCGGAACGAATGTGAATGTGCATTCAAGGTCATCGATATTCGCAGTGCGCATGCGCGCCGCGAATATCGATGAAAATGATCGATATTCGGGACGAATCTGAATGTCGATGAAAATGATCGATATTCGGAACGAATCTGAATGTGAATCTGAATGTGAATATGATGCAACTATACGCGCATTCTACTAGCGCCATCATACGGCAGCAGCTGGCAAAAACTGAGTCAATACCAATGCCCTTCTCCAAGGCCAATGATTCCGTGTTGATGTGAAAATGGCGCATTTGAGCGTCATATATGCTATGCCTTACGCACGCTAATCTACTGCATAAAGGTTACAATTTTGGAACACGTTCGGGAAGAAATCAGGTAAGTCTCAGAATCCTTGGTATTTATTCTTTATCTAGAACTAACAACAAAATGTAGTTTGTTTTCTACGTTAATGAATTGGCACTTAAGTCATGATCGCAACCTTGCAGTGCTTAAAAGTTTATTGCCATTACGATTTTGCAGTACTTTAACCCCAACAAAATTTTGCAGTGATTTAACGCCTGTTTTGTCCTCGCATTGCTATCGTGTCGACATTTCTGGCGGACCTCACAAAGTTTTGATGTTTCTATTTTGATTTTGAATGTTTTCTCGTTTGGGGCCTTGGATAGTTGATAATATTTGTAAGGACTAATTAATTCAATTCTAAAAACGAATAACTTTTACCAAGAATATTAGAAAGGTATGTATCAGTACCTATGGTTATCTTGTTCCATGTTGATGTTTGGTTCTAAGTTCTGACTCTGGTGAAGGCACTGCTCCATGGATCCCCAGTTCACATCATTTTTAGCAGCTGTAGTAAAAGTGGCTTAGGTTAGCATGAAATTCATTGGTCTACTTACTTCTTATATTCTTAAATATGACCTGAATCTGGTTCTAAAATACAAACTGTGAACTGTGAAGCGAAATGAAATGACCATGACATGAGTTTTTTACTTTGCAACACAAGTATGCCCAATTGGAAAGAAACTATTTTCTTCTTGCTATACCTACAACTGTACACAATTTTCATAATGAATTTCGGGAACGGGTCCATCTGGTTCCAACGCTGACTTAGACCGGGTCTGACCGGTTCCGGAAATGTGCCAGGCAGACCGGGTCCGGGTCCGGGTCCCAAAATTTTCTAGTTTTGCCACCTCAAAATGGCAAAATGGCAAAATGTGGACCCGGGGACCCGGTCTATGGAACCGGTCTGGACCCGGATGGGTCCAGACCGGGTCCCCCAAAATATTTGGCCGGGTCCAACCGGGTCCTATCATTTCCCTGTGCTTTATGGTAAATATTAAATTAATATCTTTTATGCTTTGGCAAACATAGTGATAGTTGATGCAGTTTCCAGTTCATAAGGGTGTCCGGACAAATTGCCGAAAGGCGATTTACCGAATGTCATTTTGCCGAATGCATTTCGCCGAATGTCATTTTGCCGATGTGCTTTTTGCCGACGTGTCAAAAAGTCGAAATGCTAAAAGTCGAAATGCCATTTGCCGACAAGCCTTTTTGCCGAAATGCCAATTTGCCGAAATGCTTATTAGTCGAAATGTAAATTTGCCGAAATGCGATTTGCCGAAATTTCGATTAGTCGAAATGTCAATTAGTCGAAATGTACTTTTGCCGAAATGTAAATTTGCCGAAATGTAAATTTGCCGAAATGTAAATTTGCCGAAATGTAAATTTGCCAAAATGTCAATCTGCCGAATTGACAGTTTGCCGAAATGTCAATTAGTTGAAATATAACTTTACCGAAATATCAATCTGCAAACCTAGGTTAGGTTTAGGTTAGGTTAGGTGGTGTTTATATACTTATGTAGCACCGATCACCAATTTACTTTTGGTGCAATCCCCAAGTAAGAAGCAAATCACATGATAGGTATCCTTTGACCCAGGGCTGCGGAGTCGATGGATTTTCGGCGACTCCGACTCCGACTCCGACTCTGGCTTTCAAAAACGAGCTCCGACTCGGACTCCGACTCCGGGCAGAATTGTCGACTCCGACCGACTCCAACTCCCGACTCCGACTCCGGAGACCTAGCAGGGCTGCGGAGTCGACAGATTTTCGGTGACTCCGACTCCGACTCCGGCTCGGGTTTCTAAAATCGACTCCGACTCCGACTCCGGTCACCACTGTCGACTCCAACCGACTCCGACTCCGACTCCGACTCCAACTCCGACTCCGTAGCCCTGCTTTGACCTCCTGATTTCATAACTAATAATTATTCATGGCACAAGCAAGTTTAAAAGCACCAATACCATGTGGAAATAAATATCAAATTGCTCGTGGCGAAGCAGTGCAGTGCCGACGGCAATGCCTTAGGAGAGAGTACAGGCAAAGGTAAGTCAAATATTTTTAGGTTAACCCTCGCCGGCCGAGAGGGTGCGGGTGCCGCACCCCCATAGGGTTTTTTCGCGATAGCTCCGAACACGCTGGCGATAGAGAGCTGAAACTTGGCATAGCTGACCTTTAATTCAAGCCAGATCTTCTTACACCAACCGCATTTTCAGGTCAGGTCAGGTCACCGACCTATGACGTCATAAGTGAACCTCTGCACGGTCTTCAGATGTCGCAACTTCGCAACGCCCTCACGGCCAGAGGAGCTTTCACAGGGAAATGAAACATGCAGGACCTAATATACATTACGAGTCTCACAGCTTGTATGTCTCAGATTTTCCTAAAGGTTATTTGAGGTCAGGTCATTTTCGTGACCTCACCATTATAAGTCAAGAAGAAAAATGAAAACTGCTATTCTGGCGCCGGGAACGACCTCTAACTATCTCCAGCACACAGAATCGTGATTTGACGCCATCCTTGCAAGGTTAGATGCGTAACTTTTGCAATGCTGACCTTGCGTGACGTCATTCATGACGTTATCAAGGTCATATTAGTTTTCGTCAATAACTCCCGATCAAATTGAGCTAGTGAGTCGGGAAAGCCACCAATGGACTCAGGAAGACCTGCCGAATCGAATGATATGCGACATGACCTCTTTCCACCAACTTCATGACCTGGGGGTGCTGACCTGACCGTGACCTGAGGTCAACACCATAAGTTGACCTCAGTCTCAGTCTCAGTCTAGGGTAAGTTGACCTGACCCAAACAAAAAATATATCAATTGACGGGCCTAAGCAAGGCAAACACGATGCTGCCAAATCGCGGCTCTGCGGCCCTTTGTGGCGAAGTTATTCGCCAAGAACTGAACCGTACCTTGGGGCACTTGACCTGACCTCAGAGGTCACCGGTTGACGTAGGACCTTAAAATTGGGTATCAATCTCTGCGTCTCGTAACAGCGCACACGCTCGTTTTTTTCCGCGACGCGCCAGCTCCACCAGGGGCGAAACGACTAATAAGCATTTCGGCAAATAGGCATTTCGGCAAAAAGGCATGTCGGCAAATGGCATTTCGACTTTTTGACACATCGGCAAAAAGCACATCGGCAAAATGACATTCGGCGAAATGCATTCGGCAAAATGACATTCGGCAAATCGCCTTTCAGCAATTACCACCTCGGCCGGCGCGTATGTAGAAAACCAATAGGTCCGGTGAGGGTTAAATTGTTGTGTATCTGGCTTCAGGCCGAAGACCTGAAGCCTGATGCACAATTAACCTAAAAATAATTGACTTGTCATTGTCTGCAATCTATTCATGCGAGTATCTTCTTCCTTTTCCACGGGTAGGAAAAAATCAGTAGGTCAGGTTAGGTAAGGTTTGGTTATGTTTTTCTTATACTTTGGTGACATGTAAGTGGGTTTATTTACCTTTGAAAAGCGAGTCGGTCCTAAAGTTAATACTTACGGGTCAGGTTAGGTTAGGTTAGGTTAGGTTAATTTCGGCTAATTGGCATTTCGGCAAATTGATATTTCGACTAATTGACTTTTCGGTAAGTTGACATTTCGACTAATTGACACTTTGGCAAATTTACATTTCTACTAATTAACATTTCGGCAAATTAGCATTTCGGCGAAATGACATTTCGACTAATTGACTTTTCGGCAAATTGACATTTCGGCAAATTGACATTTCGGCAAATTTACATTTCGACTAATTATCATTTCGGCAAATTAGCATTTCGGCACATTGACATTTCGGCAAATTGACATTTCGGCAAATTGACATTTTCGACTTATTGCACGTCGGCAAAAAGGCTTGTCGGCAAATTGCATTTCGACTTTTAGCACTTCGCCCTTTTGACACGTCGGCAAAAAGACACGTCGGCAAAATGCATTCGACATATTGACATTCGGCGAATAAGCATTCGGCAAAATGCATTTCGGCAAATTGTCCTGTAACCGTTCATAATTCCCAATTCCACTTTTGAATTTGAATATTCCTGCAGATTGGGCTACCTATTCTATAGCATACTGGTCAGTCTTGCTTTAATTTCTTATCTTGTCACCTTCAACAGAATAAACAAGTTCTAAGTGCTAGCAATCCATAAAACATTTCACCAAATGTTTGTACGGATCACTTCCATTCAGTTTGCTGTACAAAACCTAGCAATATTTTGAGCTGTAGAAATCAAATACCAATAACATATGTAGGTAAGTAGGTATGACTGAAATCCATTTATAAATGGACACAAATCCAATTGAAGCAAGGCTGACCAGTGGCATTCTCACCTGCCTTTTCAAAGACATTGACATACCAAAGTCACTATGCCCACCGGAAATCAGAGTTCATGTTTGATATTCAAATGCATTTCATAACTCAAACAGCTTTGAAATTATTTCTATCACGGCCAGAAGACAACTCATAAAACCAACATGCCCTTTCATAAATCCATAAAGCTAAAAATGAATCCAAGGCATTCCCCAGAAACCGTAGTATTGATTAGATTTTTAACCAACTGGCGTCGCATGGTGGCGCTAGCAGAGCGTATTATACATATAGCTCTCTACTAGCGCCATCATACGGCAGCAGCTGGCAAAAAAACTTAGTTAATACCAGGGGGGTGCGCTCCGGGCTTTTAACATTACGAAAAGTGGAGACAGCTTCGCTAGCGCTGTCAGCAGCGTAAGCATTCTAAACAACAACTGCAGTAATCCCACCAATCAGCGTACGACAATACTCGACGCTCATTGGCTGATAAGCCAGTGACGATTTTGGGGGCCAGAGCGTTAGAGGTAACCTATAGCAGCACGGGCCGCTAGGTTTAGGACTTGATTTTGACATTATTCAGGCCAGTCTGATAATAACTCTGGTCGGTTATGAAAACTGCAATTCATTCTAGTAGTGGTCCGACAAGTCTTTTTGCTTTTTTCTAAAACAATTCGTTGAAAAATGAGTTGTTAGATGCGTACTCATGCCAAATTTGCCCCGTTACCATGGCAACCTGAGTTTGTTTGGTCCCCAGAGTCGCGGTTACTAAATTCATTGTTGTCCCCAGTTTTTCGTCGGGAGCGTTCTACCTGGTTTACATAGCCTTGGTTAATACCAATGCCCTTCTCCAAGGCCAATGATTCCGTGTTGATGTGAAAATGGCGCATTTGAGCGTCATATATGCTATACCTTACGCACGCTAATCTACTGCATAAAGGTTACAATTTTGGAACACGTTTGGGAAGAAATCAAGTAAGTCTCAGAACCCTTGTTATTTATACTATATCTAAGTACTAACAAAAAATGTGGTTTGTTTTCTACGTTAATAAATTGGCACTTAAAGGGACAGTATCACCATTTTGATGAAATTTGACATTGCATAGGCCCCACCTTTCTGGTCCGGGAACTGAAGACCGATCCTCGAAGCTCCACACCGTTATCCCGCTATCGCCGCTCAAAGTACGAAAGGTGTACCACACTTTGAATCGTGCTGAATCGTGCTTCACTATCTTCACTTTTTAAATGTTTGCGCCGTTTTGAATTGACCGCCAGTAATAAAACTTTTACCCTGGTCATTTCATCAAATTTTATAAAGCCAAAACGTTTTTCGCACTTATTCATCACCGTTAAATTCATTAAATAGTCGTAGGCAATTTCCGCTGTTTCCTTCGGATTCTAGCGGCTCAACAAAGGAATTCCTCCAGCTTGAATCACAATTTCCCTCCAATGTATGACGTTTATCACGTGATTGTCACGTGATATTTTCTCCCATTGTCAATTGTCACGTCCAATTGTCACTCCCTCCAATTGTCACGTGATATTTTTATAGGCAATATGTAGGCGTTCAACTAGTGTTAAGAGTAAGAACTGCAACTTTCGGTGTTCGATCGTAGAGGGCGGGCCTATCTGCCTGCCGGCGGAGGTCGCTGACCGGTCGCAGGGCAGTGTGTGATCGGAGCCGAGCGCAGAGAGTGCGGCACCTGTACTGAAGTGTTATCTTGATCGGGAAGCAAATACAAGTGAGTGCGACACGCTACAAATACCTAAGGCTACCTCTCCGTAAGGACAACTCAATCAGAAGAACGACCGCGTAAGCGTAGCGTCAATAATGTATTATCTGCGCCAGTTCTGTAGTAATTTTGCATGCTTCCAAACTGGCGGCCATGCTTGTATAGTGGTGGTTCGCTCATGAAAATGAATCATGAAAATGAAATGTGGTTGCAATATTTTTCACCGAGTTCGGTCCTCAAACTATGTTTTTCTGATTCAGAAAAACAAGAAATGCTAGTAAAAAAAAAATCAGCTCCATACATTGATTTTTTTTTCGATGATACTGTCCCTTTAAGTCATGATCGCAACCTTGCAGTAGGTACTTAAAAGTTTATTGCCATTTGCCATTACGATTTTGCAGTGCTTTAACCCCAACAAAATTTTGCAGTGATTTAACGCCTGTTTTGTCCTTGCATTGCTATCGTGTCGACATTTCTGGCGGACCTCACAAAGTTTTGATGTTTCTATTTTGATTTTGAATGTTTTCTCGTTTGGGGCCTTGGATAATTGATAATATTTGTAAGGACTAATGAATTAATTCTTTGAATAATTTCGGCACGCATGAGTAAAACCTTGTCGGAGAAACCTCCGCACAAGTCTTACTCATGCGTGCCGAAAATCAAGACAAATCAAGAACAAGACATGAGCTGGTTAGACACTTGCCAGCAGAGACAAACACGAATCCAAGAACGAGTCAGACGCATCGAGCCATCGAACATGAGCGCATCCCGCTGATGTGTGCGATTGTACTGTCGTGTGTTAACCCTGAGGTGAAACGGCGCTATGGCCGGAGTTAAACTGGAGATAAGCCAGATTACGAGGGGATAACTATGGGAAAATTGCTAAGGAAATTTAACGAGTAGGTTCGACCGAACGGCTGAAACCATACTCCGTTGAGATGCAAAACGCATTGGATTTTCGGGGGGATACTGGCATCAAAGGTCGTCCATAAGGGCGCACCGCCAGTATTAGGTTCATGGGACGGTCTCAACTGCCGGAGCGACGCCCGAGCTCTGAGAGCACGTGTCCGGACGGGCACGTACCGCGCAGAGACTGAGAGCCGACTGACTGCCGCTCCCAGTCCCGACCCCAGGTCAGTTCGGCCGGCGCCGGGGGCTAGCCGCCCGGCCCGGCCCTCCGATTGGCCGGCGCTACAGCGAGCGCGGGCAGCGGCCGGCGGAGCGCCCACCAACGCGATACAAGGCACACAAGCATCACAGCCCCGTGGTACGCGACGCAATAACAAACACAACAATCGATAACAAGTAACAACACAAATACACTTCTCACGCGGCGGCACACCAAATCACGCCGGGACGGTCGCCGACGGGTCCCGACGGGGAGGGTAGGGGAGAACGCTGCCGCTGCCCGGCACTGACCGCTGCGCCAGAGCTGCCGGTTTTACTTCGCAGGGGCCCACACTCCACAGTGGCTAAGAGTTAAGATACTGACTAAAAATAAAAAATAAAAAGAAAAAAAACTGAAAATGGGGGCACCACCAAAATGAAGTGGACGAAATCCGTTGAGTTTTTAATTTTGGGTATAGGTAAGGCAGTGGCGTATCCAGGGGGGAGGCCAAGAGGCCATGGCCTCCCCCTTTGGGATCAGACATGCAAGTGGGCCCTTTGGGTCACTTGAGTGCAGTAACGTACCCAAGGGGGGCCACGGGGGCCCCTGAGGTCCAAGGATGACTCAGGGGGACCAGCGTGACGAAGGCGTTCTGGGTCTCCCTGCCTTAATCCAGTACTATAGACAGAACGTCTTTTACTCGGAAGAAAAACTAATATCAAAGAGCGGTATCTATCACAGTGACGGACACAGAGCACCCCTAACTACCTGAGAGCCCCTGGCTACCTGAGGGGCCCTCTAGTTACCTGAGGGTCCCCCTGGTCACCTGAGGAGCCTCTGGTTATCTGACGAGCCCCTAGTTACCTGAGGGGCCCCTGGTTATCTGAGGGGCCTCTGGTTTTCTGAGAGGTTCCTGGTTGTCTAAGGGACCCCCTGGCTACCCGAGGGGCCCCTGGTCACCTGAGGGGCCCCTGGTTAGGTATCTGACGGGCCCTGGTTACCTAAGGGCCCCTGGTCACGGGACCCTGTTTACCTGAGGGGCCCCTGGTTACCTGAGGGACCCCTGGTTATCTGAAGGACTCCTGGTAAAGGACCCCTGGTTACGAGGGCCCCTGGTTACCCGAGGGACCTCTGATTACCTGAGGGGCCCCTGGTTATCTGAGGGGCCCCTAGTTACCCAAGGGTCCCCTGGTCCCCTGGATGGCCCCTGGCCAGTCATCTAAAGAAGCCTGGTCACCTGAGGGGCCCATGTTTACCCGGGGAGTACCTGGTTATCTGAAAGGGCCTCTGCAGTCACATGAAGGCCCTTAGTTGCTCGAGCAGCCCCTGGTATAACCGGCACCTGATTTTCAGAGGATACCGTGGTCACGGTAACCTGGTGAGTGGTGGGCCCCTGATCAGTTGAAAAGCCCCTGCAGTCACCTGAGAGGCCCCTGATTACCTAAAGGGCTCCTGATCACTTGGATTCAATGGCATAGCCAGGGGGCGAGGAGACACGTGTCCGTTATATGGTTTAGGGTCCCCTCGGGCCCGAGGGGCCCTGCGGTGCCAATTGACGTCAGAGGGTCCGCGCTGGCCACGGTTCAACTGGAAAGGAGTGAAAGGACACCACGGTGCTTTTGAGAACACGTCATGAGCTCTTATGTAGCCACACTTTTCTCCAGAAGGGCCCCACCCCAGGTTCTGAAGGGCCTTGCCGGCCTCTGAGGGTCCTTGAAGGCTAATGAGGGATCAGCTGTAAGGGCCCCACACCTGTTTGTTATGCCCCCACGGCCCACACCAGTGTTTCTGAGGGCCCTCACAATGGCGCCTGGGAGGGCCCTCACCGCCACCTCTAAGGTCCCCACACCAGTGCCTCTTAACGGCCCACAAGGAGCCAGCGCGCAGCCCTCTAAGGCCAGCCGTGGAGCCTTCTAAGGCCAGCGTGGGGCCCTCTTAGTCCATTGTGGGGCTTTCTAAGGACAGTGTGGGGCCTTCTAAGGCCAGTGTGGGACCTTCATGTTCAGTGTGCTGTGTGGGGCTGTCTATGTCCAGCTTGGGGTCTTCTAAGCCCAGCGGCGTGGGGCCTTGTGAAGTCAGTTTGAGGCCCATTGGCCACTGAGACCAGCTTGGGGCCCTCTGAAGACAATGTGGAGCCCTCTGAAGCCAGTGTGAGGCCCTCTGTGACCAGCGTGAACCCTCTGAGGCCAGCGTGGGGCCACCTGTCATCTGACTTCAGACGCTGGTGCTGGGCCCTCAGAAGCCAGCACGGGACCTTCATAGGCTGGCGTCGGGCCATTAGAGGCCACTTCGAGGGCCTCGGCAGCCATACTTCAGATCTTATGCATGTTTGAGCCCCCTGAGGTAGGAGTGGCCCTTAGAAGCCGGCGCGGAACCCTCAGAGGGCAGCATGGGCTTCTAGAGACCGGCGTGGGTTCGAGAGCGGCATAGGGCCATTAGACTGACTCAAAGGCTCCAAAAAGCCAGCGTGGGGTCCTGGGAGGTCAGCATGGGTCTCCTGAGGCCATTATAGGGCCGGCTGAGGCCAGAGTCGTTCACTCTGTTGCCGAAGAGGGGCTTTCAGAGGCCAGAATGAGCCTTCAGAGTTTTTAGATTGCCAAGTGTGCCTAAAAAGGCTCCCTCACGTGGCGAAAGTGGCAAAAAAAAACCGCACCTGTGCGTGGTTTAAGTATCCTACCACTGGGGCCCCTAAGGTAAGGGTGGGGCCCCTTGAGCAGGTTTGGCCTCCCCCTTTTCAAGATCCTGGATACGCCACTGAGGTAAGGGGCACCACTTCGATTCATGTATTGACTTTTGCCAGCACTCCACATACACCGGCGTGGCTATTCTGTGCCGATAGTCACAATTTTTTCATGACCCTCCCCTTGGAGTTTTCCTGGATCCGCCCCTGTCTAAAATACAAACTGTGATGCGAAGTGAAATGACCATGGCATGAGTTTTTTACTTTGCAACACAAGTATGCCCAATTGGAAAGCTGAAACTATTTTCTTCTTGCTATACCTACAACTGTACACAATTTTCATAATGAATTTCGGGAACGGGTCCATCTGGTTCCAACGCTGACTTAGACCGGGTCTGACCGGTTCCAGAAATGTGCCAGTCAGACCGGGTCCGGGTCCGGGTCCCAAAATTTTTTTCAGTTTTGCCACCTCTAGTGCTCAAACCGGTAAGTGCAAGCCAGGGACCCCATTTTGGCTATCTGAACTCAAAACTAATGTTAAGGTGGAATGGTCACTTTAAAAGTCATCCCAGTGCTCCCTGTTTCCCAATTATTCCCGCTCTCTTCATCATGGGGCCACTATCCCAGGGCATATTTTAACCCGCGCCCTGATGGGGGGGGGGGCATTTTGGCCCCCCCTGTGGTTTTTCTTAAATAGCGAGAAAACGGCGGCGCGCAGCGCCGCAAAATTTTGGGTACCTTACCGGACATCAATTTGACACCTTCACACAAAATTTCAAGTCACAGGTCACCTCAGGTCAGGAGTTATTGAGGTCAAACTGAGGTCATGTTCGAGTAAAAATGAGCAAAAAACATGACATCTTGAAACGCTCACCAATTCTACAGTTCACAAGCAATTTTAAAGTTCTTTATGTGGTTGTGTAGAGAAAAGACGGCGCTACAAAACTGCTATCTCGGATTTTTGAAATTTTTGGATTTTGACCCCCAAAAATCAAAAAATTGATTTTTTTAGAAAAACTCAAAAAATTTCCAAAAATTTTTCGAATTTCGAAAAAACCGGAATATATGTGATAGTCCCTGCGCTCTTCGATATACATACCAAATTTTAGATCGATAGCTCTTTTTTTGGCCAAGTTATAGCGAAAAAAACTGTTAAAAATTGATGACGTCAAATTTTTGAACTCAATTTTTAGCAATTCTAGACCTCGTAGCGCAAAACGGAGACCACCATTGAACTCCCCGTGACGAGCTGCATCGAATCAATACCCATTTTATGCAAAAATATCAACTTTAAAATTTGACCTAATTTGACCTGACCTTGACCTGACCTTGACCTGACCTTGACCAAAACGTGACCTAAGCTGGCCCTAAAGTCTGTCTGACCCACATAATCGCATTTGTCATGTAAAATGGACCATAAAACATGTATCACACGACACTTTCATATTGTGACCCCCCAGTGACCTGACCTCTGTGACCTGACCTGGTATCAGTGACCTCAAATAGCAAAATATGTGTTTGAAGAACATTTCCCCATCGATGATTTTCAATGAAATGCATTTTACACGATTTTACAACGCATTTCTTGAAATGCCTGTAAACGGTGAAAATTCGACCTTTGACCTGACCTGTGACGTCATCGGTTTGACCGAGGTCAATGAAATTGGGTCACAAGGTAGTTCCCTGTTGGGGCTATCCAACACCGTTTACCGCTTGTCGCTATGTTGCGTGGTTCTCGAGATCTGAGGGGGGGGGGGGCCAAAATGGCCCCCCCCCCCCATCAGACCGCGTTGCTCGGCAGACCCCATCTGGGCGCGGGTTAAGGCACTTACTGCGTCCCATTCTGGGACGCAGCCCCCTCGCCTGGGACGTAGCCCCTGCTGATTTGACCCACTGCGTCCCTGCCCTGTGCCCTGACCTGTGCCCTGCTGTGTGCCCTGACCTGTACCCTTCCCTCTAAAATGTCCTGTGTCATGCCCTGTAACCTGCCGTGCCCTACTTTCTGCCCTCCTCAGTGCCCTACTCTGTTCCTTGCCCTATGCCCTTAGTCGTAGCACGTGCCCTCTGCTCAACTTTGGGACGCAGTAAAAATTTGTTAAAATATGCCCTGCACTATCCACGCTATATGTAGTCCGCACCGAAAATTGTCACTTCGCTTATCTCTGCAATGTACGGCGGATGGGACGTTAGAAATGTTGTTGATGAAACTTTGGTCTTTATTCTGTGTCCATCACCCGTTTCTAATTTTTTGTTTTGTTATAGGTATGCACCTAGTGGCGGACTGTCAGACAATGAGTTCGATTTGTTGCATCGGTTAATGGTGTCTACGACTCCTACAATCTACGTATATCGACCAGCTTTTTCAATAAATTAACATTTCCAGTTGCCAGTGGCAACTTGGCAACTTGCCGTTTCGGTGTTCACTGATATTATGATAACCATGACCCTCCAGTCCCTCTCTAGACTCTAGTCCCTCCCTCCCCTCTTCTTTCTCTCCCTCTTTCGACAACTGTGCCTACTCATTCGCACACAGTCCTGCCATCCCTTCCGACAAATTAAAACTCCTATTGGCCGGGACCGCCAGGGACGCCCCAGCGCCGGCAGCACGCATGCCATTCCCCCGTGCGCCCGGGCCCCTAATCGCCGGCCACGTCCATCGGACCCGAGCGTCCCCTCAATTACCAGCGGGCACGCCGGCCGACCGGCCCCGACCGTTGGGTCGGGCCGCGTCCCCATCCGTCCGCTCCGCGCTCTACCCGCCAGCCGCCGCACAAAAGGCAGGCTCTCCCCGCTCTCCCCCTCTCTCCACTGGCGCCGTCGCCGGCCCGGCGTAATTATAATCGACCCTCCGAAACGCTAAAACGAATTTCCCCGGCCTTGGGTAGCAGGCGGCGGAGCCGGTTGTGCGCGCCGCTGCGAGGGGGAGCCTCATCCGGGAACTTGAGTCACGTGACCGCCGGGGGGATCCGGCGGCTGCTGGCCGCGCGCAGAGCAGCGTTTTTCACGGCGCGCGTGGGGTGGTGCGGCGAGTGGTTCCTCCGTTTTGTGTGATTCCTCGGTAGATGGGACAGCTACAGGGAAGATAATTTACGGTGAGTACAATTTTCACACGCTGAATTCACTGGTGAAATCACTTTTTCGATATCTCGTCGCGTTCTGGAGTTATTTGCCTTGTCCGGTGTTGCGTTATTTATTGGACAGCCCCGACGCGGCGCCGTCGGCCGGCTCGCGCATGCGCAGTGGACGTGTTTACATGTGGCTGCTTTGTTTCGGTGCGTCAGCGACGGTGCCGGCCGACGACCAATGGCACGGGCCGGCGGCGTGGTGCCGCGGGGCGACAGGAGGGGGGGGGGGGGCAGGCGCCCGAGGCGATGACTGGTGGGGGCGTCGTGCCAGGGGCGTCGGTGATGTGTCTGCCTCCCCCTTTCCTCGCGACGACAGCCGAGATTATGTGGTAGGGACGGGAAAACTCCAGGGTCATGAGATTGGGCACTGTCATGCATCTGATGCTGCTTTTCTTTTCTGTTGTTAACGTTAGAGCTGGCTCGTATCAGGTAGGGCGCCTCGTTTGTGTGACTTTTGGTGTGACGTTGACATTCTCATTATTTATTGCCCCGAATGCACCCTTGCAAGGGCACGGACCAAGGCCTTGGTCCGTGTGTTGGCTGGGGTGGGAGTGGGACACATGCCCCGTGCTGTCCCGTACCCCCCCCCCATCGATCCGAACGTAAAATTTGTCTTGGGGGGGTCAACCTGCCAACCAACTCAAAGAAAATGAATGAGTGGACAGGCGAAAGAAAAACGGAATTCCCTGATTCTCCGAAAACTTTTACCGATATTGATATTTATAGCGGCATTGCTGTAAAAATGATGCCGAAAGGCGAAATCGGAACTCTTTATATAGTCTCAAGAGTCGGGACCAGATGTCAGGAGGTTACCAGATGAGACACATGAAGCTTAGAATCTGCGCGTCGCTCGGGTGTTGCATAGAGTTAGACAAACTAACTACCTATAGGAATGGATTGGCTACTGAACATTTTAAATCTGTTTAAAGAATAACATTGAAGGGCCAAAAAAAAGGATAGGTAATTTGTTCCGTAGCATTGCGGTTGGAGGTCAGCGTTTCACTTGTTCGCTTACTCTGCGGTTTCATGGACCATGGAAAAGGTTTGTTCCCTTTCTTTATTATTTGATTTGTTATGCTTTCTTGTCGAGGCATTCCTCTTTCCTCGGTTTAGGTAAGTGTCCCGCGCTCATATACCTACACGTATAATTGCCAAGCTGAATGCCATTGCGATTTTTTTCGCTAAGCAGTCATTTTTATTATGTTGCTTACATTTACTGACACAACATTTCAGACAGTGAAGCACTGTAAGCTATCCTTCAGTCCCACAGTCCACACCTTTTGAAGGGTGATGATGCTGGATGCCAACAGCGAGATAATCGCGAGATAATCCCGCAAAGACGCACGACTCTGGTAACGTTTTGCTATGGTACAATAGGCTGCCATATTTTAATTAATTTTATGGAAAAATGTGCTATCACCTGGTCTTAGCGCATCCTGTAGGTATTTTATATTTGTGGCAACCTTGTCAATCACGCTATCTCATACCGTTTCCTCTTTGGATCTCGATCACGTTCCACCCCAGTCTTATCTCATTCTTCTGCAATGCTAGGCGCTTCTTCCTGTGCTATGGATATGTCTGGTGTCCCTAAATACAGCGTGACTATTGCCGCTCATCAGAGCGCGGTCAGCGTGTCAGTAATTACTGCGGGTGACCCGGCACTCGGCAGCTGTCTGCTTCTCAATAAATCACTGCAGACATCTGCCTCTCGGTCCGTCCCAGCCGGCCGGCGTGGCGGTCTTCTGGCCAGAGATTCGGGTCCCAGGTGTGCTGGTGGTCAGTGGCAAACCGTCCTCGCCGCTGACGGTGTCTGTTGCATGATACCGCCCCAGGTGTGGTTGTGGCCAGCGGTAGACTCTCCTCGCCGCTGACTGTGTCTGTTGTAATGTTGTATGATGCCGTGTCCCTTTGTTGCACCGTTAACCCTAGAACGCCTAGGGGGGGGTTGTATCAACCCCCCCTGAGGTTTTTTCGAAGTGCACGCTAAACGGCTTGTCGTAGCGGACTGAAATTTTCAATACCCCCTGGGGCAACCTTTGCGCATCTTTTGCCGAAAAAAATTGATCGGGTCATGTCAGGTCACGGAGTTATGACGTCATAAGAGGTACAGCCTCCGGCCGGATTTTCACAAACTGAGTGCCAACGCCCGAGGTTTCCTGCCGGTGGTACGGACATCGGTTGATGGATCGTGATGAAACTTCCCATGCATGTTGGGGCAAGTATTGGCTATCATATGGTATAAGAAATTTGACCGGGTCAGGTCAGGTCACGGAGCTATGACGTCACAAGAGGAACAGCGTCCGGTACTATTTTTGAAAAGCGCCCGAACCACTATTCTGCTAATTCTTGTCACCTCAATGGGAATATGCAGCAATATTAGCTTCTATAGGGAGCAAATGGACCTCCCAAATCCAAAAATACAATCAGCTTTCAAAAATTTAAATTTTGATTTTTCGAATTTCTGCCGCCGACTGTGACCTTGCCGACTTCCGGCGCTCCCAACGCGCCATTTTTAGAGCTAGGGAAACGAAATACATACCAAACGATAGAGAATTGATCAAGGAACACGATAGTGAAGGTTTCAAGTCGATATCTTCCACCGTTTTGCCGCAATCGCCGCCGAAAGTTGAAAAAAGTCTATTTTTCCGAAAATTTGACCTTTGACCGGTCAAAAGTAGGTCAAATGTTGACCTAGGACCAAAAAATATACCACCAATCGCGAGATCTCGTTGAGAGCAATCCGTTGGTTTTTTCCGCTAAGCTCTACGACCTTCCGTTTCGAAACGCCAGGGGGGGGGGGGTCGTAACAACCCCCCCCCCCCCTGGTCGTTCGTGTTATGAGAAATGGCCTGGTCGTGCGAGGGTTAAATGAGACCGCCACCCGCGCCGCTACATGGAAGGTTTGACCTCAGTCAGGCAGGCAGTACCGCGGCGCTCGCTCTAATAGCCTGCGGCTGAATGCAGTGATCGCGACGCAATGTGCGAGTGTGGTACGGACAAAAAATGCAACACCTGCTCCTCAGTCCTCACACAGGGGACATGGGAAGAAATTGACCTTTCTGTCGACAATCATCAATTACTTATCATTTACCCCCAAAAAGAATTGATCACTCCGAAAGCCCAGTCTGTGTATACTAAATCCAGTCACTGAGTTCATTCAGATGACGCTACATCCCCTATCCCTCGGTACCCCACTGACGTGTATCCGCTCCTCTACCGCAGGTATCGGCGCGGTGCGTCGCTGACCACTGCTCACGATGGAGCGGGCGCGCCGTCTGCAGATCCGCCAGCTGGGCCCCGAGCTCACCTGTCACCTGTGTCACGGATACTTCGTCGACGCCTTCACCGTCGTCGAGTGCCTACACTCGTGTAAGTTACCCGGTTGCTCGCCTTCTTGTTGTTCGGCGCTGCGATACAGGACATGCAGAATAGAGATGCCACTTTTGAACCCGCGAACCCGCTTTCTGCGGGTTTTCAAAACCCGCAGGGTTTTTGGCGGGTTCGAGAAGCAAAACTTGTCGTGTGGCGGGTATTTGGCGGTCAGACTTAAGAACATATAAATTTATTTTTTAGATGCAAAACACAATGTCAAGTGCATTTGCTCAGGTTAACAATACAATATTCATCAAAACAACTTTTAAAACAGAATCAAATATAAAAATATATCAAGGTAGCACATTTCAAATGCGAAACTGAAAACAACCAGCAATAGCATCCACAGTCTAGCAATGACCAAACCAGGGTATATACAAGCAACAAACTACAAAGCATTAGTAAATGCTGATGAAAGCATTCCATAAAACATAAAAGAACCTGAAAGCAAACTTATAGGAGGCTGAACTGAAGTCTATGTGCAGTGTGCACCATAGGCGCGGGAGCCGGGGGGGCAGTGGGGGCAGCTTGCCCCCCCAACTCTGGGGCTGTGGGGGCGGTGCCCCCACAGCTTTGAGACGGAATACCACACTTTTTTGCAAATGTTTTCTTTTTTTGTTGAAAAAGCCGAGGGGTGAAAAATAAGTGGCCTAAAACCGGTGAGAAAACTAGATTTGGGGGTACCCTAGGTTAATCTCTATTATGGTGTGCCCCCCCAGTCGGAAAGTAGTTCCCGCGCCCCTGGTGTGCACTAGATATACATTATGGAAGAACCCAGACTTTAATGAGATGTTGAAAATCAGAGTAAATGCCACATGTTACTTTATTTGCGTCTGGTCGGCATAAAAAAGAGCTATCAGCTAAACAAAATTTGATGCAATGCAAATTCATTCATTACCTATCCTACTCTATGTTCTGTCCCACCCTATATTACGAAAATAACACCAATTACCCTTACAAAAAATCAAAATATTGACTGGCATGCGGCCCAAACATAACGCAATACAAAACTGGCGCACTTCCGACATTCTGACAAGGATTGGCATTTGACTGCGTCAATTTTGGTCTCTGAGGCGAAGGAAAGCTGACATTGATGACGCAATAATAATTTTACAATCAATTTTTCTGTTTTGGTTTTTGAATACCTTAAAATAGCAGTTATACATGTTCAAAACCACGTAGCTGGTCGCATTTATTTCTTTTGTCTTTTTACTTGTCATTTGTATGCCGAGAGATGACCAGCCGGAGAGCATTACCATGACCATCTTTAAAATTATTACATTTAATTTAGTATTTACTGTCTCTTTTTTTAACAGGTGATTAACTCTGAATTGTAAAACTTTAGCTGTTGTGTAAAATAACTATCAGAATGGCACATGAATATGCATTATACAACGGTGTTTTCGCAACAAGTTCGCACTAACTACGGCTGCAATAATTTAGTCGCTGTAACATTCCTTGCAATCAGCTGTTGATGACGCTTCTGACGCATGTTTCCAAAAACGCGTGGTTTATTGGTGGTTAGTTGGTTTTTGCTGGGACTTTGCGTGATTTGTTTTATGTGTAGATCGACTGGATACTCATTATTCAACGTGTCACTATTTATTTTTAACTGGAAATCCCATATCTTTTTATATCAACATTCATTTTGATAACAATATCATTCTAGAAGCCTAATATTGAGAGGGAGCTAGAGTGAAATTTTGATCCTCAGCCAATGCTTAAGGGTAAGGTGAGAGAAAGATTTTACTGAACTCTTATCAGAAAGGAATTTCAAATGTATTGATGCATTATTCATTTTCCGCTATCCAGTGTGCACTTCCTGAGGACTTAGCATAGAAATTTCAAGTCCTTACTATTTGTTTGGCTGCCTTTTTCTGCACAGCAATGAAGCAAGTAAGGTTTATATAGCTCTAGCATTGACCCAGCTGTATTTTTTTCTTGCAAAAGCAGGTTTTTTAAATTGCGGGTTTTTTGCGGGTTCGGTTCAGCCAAAATCAGCTTGCGGGTAGTTGTGGTTGGGCAAGGGGTAGCTGCGGGGCGGGGCGGGTAATGAAATTGCAAATTTTTGGCATCTCTAATGCAGAAGTCGGTAGTCGTGTTTTCCTTACCTTTTCAGGGTGAGGCAGTTTATGGAACTGGGAGTTCTGCAGTGTTGATATGATTGTATGTTTTAATGATATATCTACCTAATCTTATGTTTTTTTCTGTAAAATCCATTTTGTATGCTATTACAGGTCGTCATATTTATTATTTTGCCGACCTTCAAACATTGTCCCCGTTGTTTGGGTCTTGCTGATGCTGACGCTCTGTCTTCTATGTGTTTCAGTTTGCAAGTCGTGCATCATGGACCACGTTAAGAAGTCGTGCGACTGCCCAAAGTGCGGCACCCAGCTGAACAAGGCGCGGCTCACCTCGGCACTCAGGTACCGTCACTCACCGATTGCCGATGATATTTCTGAGAGCTGGGGAAAGAGAAGGGGGACACTGAGAGAGAAGGGCTTATCTTTGGGCATTGGAGATAGAGTGAAGGAGCAGCATTGGGTAGGGAAGGGCAGGTGCAGCGCTTGGGTAATGTCAGTCGCATTTAAAGTTATGCTTGCCCTGCAAACCAGCTCAACTACTTACTTTATTGATGACATCATGAATTATTTTTATTATTTTTTTTGAATTATTTTTTATTATGTTTATTTTTCACACTTGCTTCTATCGATGTATTGCAAAGGCGGCTTGATTGTGTCAAATGTCAAATGCATGACAATGGCTTTTTCACCACTGCGATGTTGGTTTGTAGCATCCTGCGATGCCTGCTTTTGCTTATGTGCTGTTGGTTTCACTGGTAAACGCGGAAGACATGTATAATCCCAAAACAAGTTCATGAGCAATACCAAGGCATATGCTATGCATGATCCCAAACTTGGCGAAGAGACCTGTAACACCAGTCTATTGTGGTGGGCGTTGATCGGTTGATTTTAAATATAATAAACGTGACGTAAGCCTCCAAGTATCGAGGTCAAATTATTATTATGGTTGTCGTGTGTTTTGCTCGCGACCACAGGGCCTGCCCCGGCACACTTTTCATGTCTCCTATAGAGTCCCACACAGTGTGGTGTCGCTGTTCCATAGCTGATGGAATTACAGCTTATCTGCGACAGCCGAGGCGAGAGCCAATTATCAGTCAGCAAAAAGACCCCCTCCCCCCACTCGTTCCCCCCGCGACATAGTGACACGCACGGTCCAAGGGCTGGCCGGTGGCACGCTGATGACGGCCAGACCACAGCACGCTAGACAGACTGGGCCGCGGCGCCTTTTTTGCGATACTTTTTTCGGGTGACTGGGAGACCAACCGGTATTTTGTCTTCTCGCAGCCTCCATATTTGTTTTTGGCGCCAGTGAGTTGGCGCCGTTTTCTTGTGGGTCCGCGCTGTCGAACTTGCTCCGAAAGGGGAAAGGGTAGGGTGAGTCGATCAGTGGAACGACGAGCGAAAAGGGAAGGCGTAGTAAACGTAACGGGGAGGGCAGCACCGCCGAGATACTACAATAAGGGCGGTCTTTTTCACGTGAACGTTTAAATGATCGATTGGTAGCAGTAAAAAAGCAGAGTGAGGAAAGGATTATAAGTGAGCTGTTAACTGAGTGAGTCCGGTCGGATCGGCCAGCTTGCATCTGGTGACTGGCCGCGCATCTGGTGACTGGCGATCAGTATCAGATTTTGGGTGATGGTGCCGATCACCAGCCTTGCACTGCACCATCACCAGGTGCCGACCTCTGAGCGTCCCCACCGGACAGCCGGGAGTGATGCTCTGCGGCCCATCCAGCGCGGCGGCCCATCCCGCGGCCGGTCGGTCGGTGTGGGTCAGTTCAGTGGCGATTTCACCGCCTCTGAACCGGGCCACGCGACACTCGAGCTCCAGCGGTGCGGAAACCCGCCGCCGCCGGACTCCGGCCGCCGCGCCGTGACGCCGCCCACTCCCCTCTGGCTCGCGAGCGCGCCGGCCGCTTTAATCACGGGACTCGGGGGAGTGCCGTCTATCAGTCCGGTTTAATCGTTTAATGGATACGCTAAGGCTGTTAAAATGCGCGGAAGTAGGTTGATGTGCCGAGTGGGACGAGAAAATGCTCGTTTCCTGGTGTCGTTTTTCTGCCCGGATGAGATGTTTGTTGCGCAGTGGGTGATTTGTGGGCGGTTTATTTGGCCGTTTTGATTAAAGGAACATTCTCACATTTTTAACGGAATGACATCTCGTTTAGTTTTATCCTTGGATTATGACTGCGAGGTTGGCTTCCTTCCCCAGTAGTTGTAAAACAGTCCCCAGTACCCAAAGTTATGTGAAATCATAGAGCAGATTCTTGAATATATGGCCTTGGATATTTCACATCCCGAAATTATTATCCAGTGTATGCCTTTCGTCTTCTGCTCTTTTTAGCCATGCATTCATACGTCTGGGGATACATTTTCAACAACCTGAGACGGTGAATATCATAGGTCTCCCCAGATATGTTGGAACTACTGCCCTCGCGCAATTGATAAAAAGAAAAAGATACAGGCACGAGCCAGCGCTTTTCCTCGCGGTGGAAAGCGGGCAGCAGCTTACGGTTGCTGTGGGAAGGATTCGTGTTTATCTCTGAGAGGTCAGCTATCCCGAGAGAGCCTTTCAAACGTCAGCCTAATGCTTATCCAGCTCGGCGAACTGGTTTGCATGAGCGCCATCGCCTGTCGCGCCGGTGAGCAGCTGTTTTTCCTGTCTCGGCCCGAACCTGCCGAGCGTGGTCCGTCGGCGAGAGCCATATGACCACCGCCGCGGTCGCCGCATGTAACCGAGCGGAGGACCGCGATGGTGGCGGCGGAAACGGTGTCTTGTCGCGGCTTTGTCGCACCGTAATTACAACGGCGCTGTCTTCGTTAGTATCGCGTGTTGGCCACCGTGCAAAAACCGATCACGGCCGGCCGGCCGGCGGCTGGTGGCCGGTCCACCGCCGGCCCGTCCGGCTGGCGCGGCGTCCCTGGTCCTCCGCAGTCCCTTGACTCGCGTCTCTCGCCACCTCCGGGACGCGCTGGCCGGGAGGCGGCGGATCGGGTGACCGGGGCCGAGGCCCAGTGACCGACCGACCACCTGTAGGCGGGAACAGGCAGCGACGGACAGGGACGGCTACCGCCTGTCTCACGGCGTCGCCGTGCGGAACTGGCAGAGGCCATGGCGTGGGGAAGGCCGAGCCGTCTGCCCGACTCGAGTGCGGTTTTTGCTTGCGGTGGCTTTCGTAGGTGTGAGGTGCACGCAACAGTTGATTTTCCCGCTATGTCACGCCATGCACCGTGAGGAGACTGCGCGGTGTTTTAAATTTTGGCACCACATAAATTTAAAGGGAATATTCCACATTGAACACGGCCGGGACTTTGGACTAAAAGAACAGTTTAACTCAAATCTAGGGCCTCGGGGTATCTGGCTGCCGTTTCATCTCGGATGTTGGCTTTGGAAATATCAATCGTAGAGCGTCTGTGGTATCAGAAATTCTGAGATTCATTTCACTTATCGTTATCAGTCCTTTACCCGGAAGACGATATGTCTGATCTCAACTGATTCAGTACCCGGAAGACGATATGTCTGATCTCAACTGATTCAGATGTTCGTCCACTCAAACCAACTCCGAGAGGTCGCTGTTCTGACAGCGACCGGCTGTGGTCGGGAACTGGTTTGGTCATGAACTCAATGTAAAGAGAAAGAGAGGGACGGAAACCAGTTGCACTGTCCAAGCGGCGGAGCGGATTCTGCGGTTTTCGGATTCGGGTGACAGTTGCTAACTATGTAGCCGAGTTGTCTTCGTATCCGCTGCTTGTATCTGGGCGGGCTAGAGCTATCCACTCTCCCTCCAGTCACTGTCGTTTGCTGACGCGCGCGTTCATTACAGACCCGACCAGACTCTGCAGTCTGTCGTCTATAAACTGGTGCCGCGACTGTTCAACGAGGAGATGCAGAGACGGCGAGACTTCTACCAGGACCACCCGCAGAGAGGTGAGGTGATATAACTGAGACTCCTTCTCCGAAACCCAACTGAGTCTCCATTACGGGACCGAATGCAGTTCCAAATAGCGAGCCGTCCGGGCTAGCCACGGATCTTATGCATGGGATGCCTATAATGAATGGCATGGTAACAGGCGAAGGCTTGATGATAATAGACGAATCAGTCCATATTACTTTGCCTTTGTGAGGGCCTTAAAATCATTTCGCTATATGCTCTCGTCCCTACTCTTCCTACGTCCATAACTGTTATATCTACTTACCTGTTCTCGTTCTGCAATCTGCTCCGTCTCTGTATGCCTGTCACTGTCTGTGCTCTGCCCGTCTTTGTTCTGACCGTCTCTCGTCCATCCGTCTGCGGCAGACCGGAGCCTGTCGCCGGAGCGGCGGGGAGACGTCAGCTCCCAGCAGTTTGTCTATACCCTCACAGACCCCATCAGCTTCAGCCTGGAGTTCGCCAGGTAGGTTCGGTCAGATTTGTTCAGACAGTACCTGCTGTCATGAAACTACCAGTGTATGCATGCAGTTACATAATTTGTGTGAGTTTTGCTACTGATATAACTGGTAGTACGCGGACGCTGCCGCCCTCACTGCATGGAGTAAGTGTTGCCCCTAGACGTGGCTACCCTGCTTTTTTGCCCTACCTTCCGTGTTTCGAGGGGGGAGACTGCGCTCCGGTAGCCATTTTGCGGCGGCGTCCACTTCCGCCGTTGCACGCTGTCACTGTGCACGGGCGTGTGATAGTGCCGCTGACAGTCCGTCTGGAGCGGGGCCGGAGCCGCGGTAAAAACCGGCAGCTGCCGATCCGCACCGGCGGCAGATCGCTATCGCGGCTCTGAATTCCAGTAGATGGACTGCAGCAGGTCGCCGCTGCACCCGGGCTCGGTTTTCAGGGTTCTGCCTCACTGCTGGGTGGTATTACTCGAGTCGGTGATAAGTATCGATGATATGTGTCCGTTCTTAGTTCTTCCCTGCTACATCGTGCCAATGACTTCGGTACTAATTGTTAATGTTATCTAGCGTACTTAGACTCGTGTTATATTAGCCGGTCGGTCACTTATTCATGGCAGTCTGCTGGTTCAGGCTGGTTAAAACAATTGAGGAAAAATGAACATTATTCTGGTACAAAACTCAAAAGAGTATTACGGTATCAGCGATCTTCTCCTTTCACCGCACTGCCGCGTTGCCCGCACAGGTGTTTTTTTTTTTCGGACAGAGGCGAAAAGTAGACAAGCTCCATGTTCACGTGATACCATTCCAGCCAAGGCCGTATTCGGTAGACAATAGGGGCACTCCTTTACGTTGGAACGAGGAATTGAGACCCGTCCGCGGTGACCGAAAAGAAGAGTTAGTTTTCGAAGAAGAAAAAACGGCTAATGAGGAGGCTAGAAACACCACAAGTGGCATAGGTATAAGTAGACACTTAACTAGGCGTGCTTCAAACCTGCCAGTCGGTTTGATATATAATTCAGGCTTAGCTTGTGAGCAAAGTTAAATTGAGTGAAAATCCTACGTCTTATAGAGGACGAAGGACAAAACGCCAGTGATACATACGGCGTCAGAATGCTCCACTCTTCGGCCAATAGCTGATAGCTCCCTCTTGCCACATTCTCATCGATCTGATGTGAGCTCCTCCGGAGTCCATTCCGCTCCTGTCCGCCGCGCTGGGGTCGCGCCGGGCGGGGAGCGCGTGCCTTCATTTGGCTTCTAATTCCTCCAATTGTCGCTGTGCCGTCGGTGCGGGGCGCGCCCCAAAGTGCAGAACGTGACTGAACGGAAGCGGAAATGAGACTCCGGGGACGGCCCCGTCACTGCAGGCCCGGGTCGAACAGCGCCTGGCACCACTGAAAATCAATGCAACGAATCAGGTGCGTGTATTGAGCAACAATGGCAGCGTGCCTGCGGGCAAACGCTCCCGGCAAATATTATTTGTAAAGCCGTTGGTTGAACTGCAAAGAAGTTCCATGAAATCCTTTACTTCCGTCGAGAATAGCAATATTATGTACTAGTTTCTACTCTCTGTGTTGTCAATGCATTCGTGTGTATTCGTGTATCCGTGTGGGTGCCTTGCTGCGAACGAGTTCCTTCGCAGGTTATGGTGGAGAGCAGTCAGAGAACGTCTATCCTCATTTCGCTTCAATATTACCCCTCTCTTGGCTGTTTATGCGTTCCCATACGACGCGCACTAATCGCTGTGAGAACAGTGATTAATTGTGACCGATCGCCCGCACGCTGAAGCCTGAAGGATTTTACTTTCCGCGCAGGGTGGGCCCCGAAGTATGGGAAAACTTTGGGCGCTTGTTTACCAGTATTGGGTAATTCACATTGAAAATGCCGCACCTTGAAGCTCATGTTTAAAGCTAAACGGACTGTTTATAAAAAAGGAAACGTCTTCTCACTCGGTGGACTGAAGTGAAGTTTGCTGGGTATTGGACATGAAAGGTAAACTTTTCCGCGGCTAAGAAGTTAAACTGGTATTTATTTAACCCCCGTGTAAAAATTTCCCACATTTTTTCCCTATCGAAAATTATTTGCTCATCCGTCGTAATTGTTGTTTGCGTATTTGTTTGGCGAAGCCTTTTGTTTTTCTTCAAGATATCATCGGGCTTTCAACCTACTTATAAGCCAGCTATGACGATGGCCAACACAGGAACGGTTTGTTGCGTTCACTCGCGATCAGATGAAATATTTATGAGTGGGAAATTGGACACGTAATGTGCCCCCTGAACAAAATGTCGATAAATAACTGCCGCGTCACAGCTACCCCTTGGACAGCTCTCTGTCAGTCGGCCACCCTTGCTCTCGACGGATATCATTCATCTACCCCTTCACTAATTGCTTTCCACCCTGCTTGTTAACGGGCCGTGTCTCGATTTTTACCCATGCGACTGCCGGGCCGTCCACGCTGTGTAACTGGGTGGCAAACATCACGATTCAGCTGTGGGCATTTTTACCCCCCCGGTGGTCCATCAGCAGGTGGCGGCAGGACCCTCAGGTAGCACATCCTGGCACATCCTACCACAAGGACCTCCTCCCCTATCCACGCGGCGACACCACAGAGAGCAGGTCACGTGACCGTCCCGGGCGCGCGCGCGCGCCATTCACCCGCCAATGCAGCCGACAGCCACCTGGCCTCTATCGCGCCGCTCCGAAGGGACGCCGCCGCTATGGCGCGTAATTTTGGCGCCACTCTCGGCAGCGGGGGGGAGGGGGAGCGGGTCGGTGTTTGTATGGAGCTCGCGGCCCGGGTCCGGGATGCGGCAATCAATCGCCGCCGTCGGCCGGGCCGTGACGTCACGTTTTTTCCCCGCCGCACTCCCGCGGGCCGACCGTGGCGCGGTTTTTTTGGCGCGCGCTTTCCGGCTGTGACGTCACGCAGGGGGCGTTCCGCTCCGATGCTCTGTGTGGTTCCAAAAGGCAGGTGTGGCGGGGAAAAATTGGTGACATTTTTTTGTGAGTGAAGTGAATGTTGGATGATATTCTGGCATGTCTTTTGCAGATAAATCTATATTCGAGTTAGGTTAGCCGATGACGGCTTTTGTAGACAAAGCTTTAGATCCAGCATTGACAGTTTGATTGTTATGATTGCTGTCAGACATGTATGAATGAGCGAATCGGCAGAGTATTAGATATCTTGCAAGTTGCAAGTTCGCTAGGTTATATGGTTTATGCCCGAAAATACGCTGAATGAATGCATGGGCTTTGTCATGTCGCACACGGCACAATGATGATAAACAGAAGCCAGAAGGGTTGACGGTTAACGACTGAGAACTCTAATCTGTCACATCAACTGAGCCGCTTAAATTGGGGACACGAGTCAGAGTGTATAAATCTAGATGCAAATGCTTCATGCTCGCACGAGTTTGTGTCATAACCAGTCGGCAGTCATCGTGGATTTCCTGAGCACGTTACGATGATTTCAGCGATACGTCAGCTCGTGAGAAGTTGCAGCTCTGGAGATGCACGATATCAGATAGGCCGACCTGTTGCCATGGTGCAGACATGAGAAATGTGAGCTGACGAGTGACATATCGATCTGACGGTATCAATCAAACTCGATGACACCGGAACATTGCCCGAATATCGTCACCTTACTCTGCAGCTAAATGGTCATCGCTGGTCATCGCTCGTTGCTGTTCTTGTTGTTCCTCATGGGTCGGATTGGACTGGCCTGTAGTCCCGCAAGAGTTTCCTACTTCCTTCGTATCCTCAGCCAGAAGTCAGCGCATCCCTCCTATGTAAGTAGGTAAGGCCGTGAGTGCTGGGAGCTAAAAATGTCACCGTTGACGGCAGTCGTTCTGCGACCGTTAGCAGATGTCGACTGTTGACAGGCGGGGGATCCGTCACAGTCCACGGGGCTCGAGGCGGGCCGAGGGCGGCCATCGCTCCCCATTAGACGGTCGGCGGCCGGCCCACCAATTCACGGACATTCTCGACGGGAGCGGCGGGTCGCCGTCCGCGCACCGCCACCTGCCCTAAACACGCTGCCACTGGATTTATGGGCCCATTGAGGGGCGCCATCTGCATACTACGGTCGGGCGCGCCGGACCAAAATCCGAGCGGCTGCCGCTGTCCGTGCCGGCTCACCTGAAAGAGCCCCGCGCGCTCCGGTTCGACCTTGGCCCTGGCGGCGCGCACCGATTGAGTCGCCCGAGCGCACAGTGAGGGCTGCCGGCGCACCGCCGACGGCACGTGCTCACGGGCCGCCGCCGTCGCCGCCCCGGTCCCTAGCAGCTCCCGTTTTTCTGATTCGCCGGCCGGCAGGCGTTCCGTTATTGGCGAGTGCTCGCCGATTGCGGCCGGCCCGGCCCGGTCCGGCCCCGCCGGGCGGCCGCGGTGGGCAGCGGCCGCGGAGGGACCCGGGACTCCTCTGCCGGGGACGAGGAGGGAGGGCCGGAGATGGGACCGAGATAGGTGGGCTGGCCCACGCACGGCCTCCCCCACGCCGCGCTCCCTCGCCAGCAGGAGGTGCCGGCCGCACCCCCGACGTCTTCATGGGGAGGCTGAGGGCAGCACGCGGGCGTGCGCGAACCATAATTAGTCGTTGGCGCTAGTGCGTTGCGCCGTAACAGCTTCATTAGCTGCTTCGACCAGGAGTGGTGCAAAATACCGTCATCTAAAGGAGGGCGGCGATTGGTGAGACATCGATCGACATGTCGTGACCGTCACGGCTCGATCGGCTCGAATAAATGACGTCAGACCCTAAATTCGTCTCCCGGACCACGCCGATTGGCCCGTCTGTGTAGCCGAGAAGCGTCCCCGCGGCGTCCTCTGATGTCGATAACAAAGAATGTCCGACGACGGCGACGGAGAAGTCCAGACCCGCGGCCGGCCGGCTCGGGTTTTTGCAGCGGTCTCTGGAAATCAATACAACGCCCCGACGCACAGAGACATACGGGGCCGGGCACACGGTCGGACTCGGCCGAAAGGTTAGCGGTGATCGGTGGCGGCTGGTGCTCTCTGCGGCACGTGACGACGCTGCTCGTGCCTCGTGATAGCCTGTGAGAGGCTCTCGGCAGTGGCGAGCAAAGATGACCGAAGCTGTCGTCGTCGGTCGGAACCGACGACTTTCCGGTCCTTCTCTGAGGGTTTAGGGAGAGAGGGAGCGATCACGTGGTCCGCCAGTCAGTCGACGTAAGGGCTCAAGGTGTAATGTCCTGGCTTTGGAAGCTCGTTTTCGCTGGAGGTTGCTGACGTAGAGGTCAAGTTCAGTCAAGAGTTAGGCGGAAGTTTCGAGCGTTTGTTTTGCGAGTTTTGGCTCTGTCTGTCAGACGTAACAAAGTGACTTTTTTGTCAATTGCCGCGGCGATGATCCGAAAGGAGAGACGCACCACCATCTCATATGCGTCACGTTGCAGAATTTCTATACATTCAGAAACGTGCGCTGCGAGAAAATGATTTACGAAGAAATAACACACGCGCAGACTGCACCAAAGCAATCGCTATACTCTTCTGTCAAAGGTCATATTCCTAGATTGTCCACCGCCTGTTTTTCTACATTGGTCTAGCATACACATAGACATACGGGCTCCATTGGCCCAGCATAGCTGTCGATTATTTACACCATAAATACATCACCTCCGCCGGCCTGACGCTGTTTTGACGTCGCTGTCCGCTGTCGCCAATCAGCCGTGTGGTGCGATCCTGTCCGGTATTACTGCAGTGTTGTAGGGGTGCAGCGTTCTGACAGGCCCGGTACGCTGCTGGCTGCTATCGGAGTCTGCAGACCGTCCCGCCCCAAAACTGGTCCCGGGTCCCGCTCCGTCTTGGCTGGAACGGGGCGACATCGAGGGACAAACGGCCGACTTGGGATAATTTTCTGTGCACTAATGCACTTCATAACTATACATTGCATCGTACATCGTAGAGAGTGCCCATTGGGGAGAAAGATAGCGCATATCTAAACTTCTTTTCTCTCCTTTTCAGGGGCGGAACTGGTGACGGTAAGCGGACGGACCTGCCCGCTGTCCGCTACTTCCAGGCACCAGCAGGTCTCGGTATCAGTCAACTGAAGAAGCTGCTCCGTCTTAAACACGGCCTGGGACCGCGTGATGCCAAGGTGAGAACTCACGCGAGAACCCACCGGCGTGGGGCGGAAGGAGAGGAGGGGAAGAGGGCGTGGCACTGATGTCCAACGGGTGTCGGGCGGGACGCAACGCCGATTACATCTATATTACTATTTGAGGAGGGTGCGTCTGTCCGTTACCGAGGTCCCGACTTGGTGGTGCTTTGCGTGGACTACACGCCAGACCGTTGCACCTAGCGCGGTGAAACTTGCACAACTTATAGATCAAGGATGCGCGACGTGCCTTTGAGGGGTCTCAGCTCGATCGGATTGATAGGGAGCGCGTGGCGTGTGCTCAAAAAGTGCGAATTCGCGTCATAGACTTTACATGTATAAATTGGCTTGCAAAATCGGGCGAAAATGGCTAAATTTGCCCCACACGGGTCCGATCCCCGTGCAACATCTCGGTAACCGTGCGCCCGATCGGCACGGGGAAAACAGCATCGTGTAGAGAATCGAATGGGCTATTGAATGGTGTGCGTTGCAGGGGATGGCACGCGCCACTTGCCCCTATGAGGATACTTTTATTGAAAAATTGCAGTTTTTGACGGATTTTGGGATTAATTTCATTTTTAGTTGACCGTTAAACGGAGCGAGTTGGAACAACGCCTGTTGGCAAGAGAAATGTACCGCCTCTCATGGGAGAATTGTGAAAAGCTAATTGATCCAAATCAAGGTGGTACAAATCACGGGAGAAAATAGTGTTTGTCAATTTTGTGTCACTTCATTAATCACACGGGTTTTCCTCAATGATCTGATATCTCTGGCAATTAAAAATGGCACCGTTGGAAAGAGCATTCAATTCTGTCCAAGGCTCAGTCTTCATTTTTTGCATTATGAATAACAGTATTCTTAAAAATGCAAATGTTCTAAACCATTACATTGTCATTTTTAGCGAAATTCATCGATGGCCCTCAAAAGACTTCACGCCAGTTTTCGAATCATTCTTAAGTAGAACGCATGATAATACGACACGGGCACCTCGATGCGATGGATCTTTTTTGTTCAATTACAAAATGTTTGGCCGTCATAAAACAATCGAACGAAATGGATACCAACCGAATCGACACAGGACCAACCTAACACCCACGGGTCAAACATTACCCTTCCTCGCATTGCGGAGCACGCGGGTAACCCTAGTGGTTAACCCATTAAACGAGGCTATTTCCGTGCGCATTATAATATAACCGTCATGCAGCGTGATATAAAGTGCATGTCACCTGGTTGGGTCCCGGGCGGCTCATGAGGGATGGAGTGGGAGGGGACGACTGGGGAAGCAGCGAGGGCCCAGGCAGCTGGCCGCCGCTAATCGCACGCGCCCGGGCCGCCCCTGTGTAATTCGGGCTCGCCCACCCCGGCCGGCGCGGCGGCTCGGGCCGGCTTTGTTACCCCATCAAGACGACGGCACACTGTGTGCCGGAATCCTGTTCAGCTGCCGGACGGTCGCTGTTTTGTCAGCGGCTCGTCGCAGATGTGATGAGAGAGCCATGAGCGGCGCCGATGCGTCGAGATGACGGATCGCGTGGATGAGCACAGAAGTGGCCGCTCGCTCATCGTTTTTTCTTTTTCTTTTCAGGTTGATATTTTGTACGCTGGGGACGTTTTGTCGGATGAGTTGATCATCATGGATGTGGCCTACATGTACAACTGGGATCGGGTAAGTGGGGATCGTGTGAGCGAATGTGCTATGAATTTTGTCGAGTAAGAATTATTTGTGGGGCTCGTTTTGCAAAGTTTTGAGAATCGTTTAAGCATTCACAAAATGTTGTACGGTATTTAATATCGCGAACAATAGTATTTTACCTTTCCATGTTTGTAGCGTAGCATAAACGTTTTATTCAGTTTCACGCTATAATTGTCAGCTAATACCTGTAGCGAATGTTAAAAATAAATAACATTGTCCAAATTTCAACCTTTGTCACTTTCTTTCACCGTCAATCACCCTTTTTCTCATAAGCTTGATCCCCTTCCCATCATCTCTTTTCTCCCAGGCTTCCCGTCTTTCATTTTTTTTTTCATTTCGTCCCTTCCCCGATGTTTTTCCCAGCGCTCCCTCTCCTCTCGCTCTCTCCTCTCTCCTCTCCTCTCTCTCCGTGCCCCTCTGTTGGTTCTCACCATGGCGCGGCTGGCCCGCGGAATGTGCGAGCCGCCGCCGCGCCGGCCGGGTTTTGTGCGCGCCGCTCGTGCGGTGACAGTCAGCGCGGGAAATTAATGCGCGCGCCCCGGCGGCCGCGCGGCCGGTCCGGCCTGAGCAGACTGGAATGTAGCCGCCCGTGTTTGTGTGTCGGCAGGCGGCCCCGATGCGCTTCTCCTACCGCTACACGACGAAACGACCGCTCGGCGCCGAGCCGCCGGAGCCGGCCGCATCGCCGAGTAAGCGGCGCTGTCCGGCGCCGGCCGACGACCGACTCTCCGGCACCGACAGCGACAAGGAGAACGTCGAAAACGACGCCCGGCCCGAGCCTCTGGACGGCGTGACGCCGGTGGCCGTCACGGCCACGGCCGCGGCGGCGGCCGCCTCGGCCGCTCCGAAGCCGCCGGCCGAGCGGCAGCCGCCCGTCGGCGCTCGGCTCGAGGGACCGAGGGAGCCGATGACGTCGTCTGTGACGTCACCGCGGGCCAGGCCGGGGTCCGCGGCGGCCGGCGCACCGACCGAGCCCCGACCGGCGGCCTGTGCCGGCGGCGAGGCGGACGGACAGCGGCCGGCGGCGGCGGCGGCCGGCGCGGTCACCAGCGATACGCCCAGCGGAACGAGGACACATGTGGCCAGCGGGCCAGCCGGCGCGACGGCGGTCAGTGCGAAGGACAGTGTGCAGAACGGCCACGCGGATAAGGCCGCGGCTGAAAGTGTGAAAAAAGATGTGTGCCCGAATCGTGAGGAAGTGGGTGGTGTCACGAGCCAGGGAATTCGCGGTAGTGATGCGGAAAAGGCGGTCGATGCCGCCCGCCCGGCTGCTGCGTCCGGCGGGGACAAACTGTCGTGTTCTGCGAGTGCTAAAGATGCTCCGATGGTGTCCACCGTGAAACAGAGGGACAGACAGGGCACGGACACTTCGCAGCCCACCAGTGCATCGCAGAATGGATCCCAGCCGGTCAAAGCCATGGCTGATGTTCCGAAATCACCAGCAGCGCCCAACGGCGTCCATGTCGATCCAAAGCGACACAACGGCGCTCCCGTTGATTCCAGGGTCACGCATGCTGTTGCTAAGAATTCCAACGTTCCCAGCAGCGGCGTTGCACCCGCGCTGAAGCATAATTTGTCCTCGAAACCTGCCACGCCTCAAAAGACACAGTTGCCGTCGAAAGTGGCAGGCGATGAAGCTAAAGGAATTTCTGCTCAACCACAAAACGCTCCGAAGCTGGCGGCTCCTCCAAATGGTGCGTCCTTAAAGACATCACAAACTAGAGCCGTCGCTAGTCCCAGCACCGCAACAAACGCTGGCACTCATAAACCGATGACTGCGGTCAATGGTTCGTCACCGAAGCCAGCACTCCAAACCGCCAAAGTCGCCAAACCCAGCGCCCCGTCCAAACCGCCGGTGTCAACCCCAAGCTCTTCAGCAAGAAGTGGCGTCAGTTTGTCTGCCGGTAGCCCGGCGTCGTGCACCTCGCCTGCTCCCACGCGGCCTGGCGGGGGAGGGGGCGGGGGCAGCTCGGAACGGACGCCGCCCGCCGACGACCGTCAGTGTGAGGATAGCGGCGTCGATACCGACAGCTCAGAACGACCCGGCGCCGACACGGCCCGTTCGCCCATCGACGTGTATGACTTCGACGCCGAGGCTGAGGACGAGACCGCCGTTCGTCTGAAAACGACCCCGTCGCCGGTGGTGGTACCGGAGAACCGGACCCCTTCCCGCCCGATGGCGGTGGCTAAGTCAGTGTCATGGTTGACCACACCTAACGTGAGGGCGGTGGATTCACGGGTGACGTCCCCCGGCGTTCGTATGACGCACCCTCCTCAACGTCCGGGGCATCCCACGGCGAATGGAGGTCCTCCTTCGCGGCCGGCTCCTTCGAGCACGCTAGCGATCCCAAGAGCTCCTTCGAATCCTCCTGCCGGAGCAATGCCGCAGCGACCGGTGCCATCGAGCACCCCCGTAGCTCCCCCGCAGCGTCCGGTCCATCCGAGCGCCACAGCAGTTCCTCCGCAGCGCCCAGTTCCTCATGGCGCCACGGCAGTTCCTGTGCAGCGTCCGGCTCCTCCTGGCACCCCCGGAGTGTCCGCCCCTCACCGTCCTCCTCCGGGCCCCGCCCCCGCCCCCGCCCAGCGTCCGGCGGCTCCGGCGGGCGGCCAGCCGTCGGCGGTGCCGCCCTCGCCGCGCCGCAGCCTGGCGTCGCTGCCGGCGCTGCGTCCGATCGGCGCCGGCGCCATCCCGCTGATGACGGGCCAGCTGGACCAGTTCCTGTGGCTGGTCAGCCAGTCGGCCGTCTCGCACCCGAACGGCTCCTGGCGGCTGCCGGCCGACGCCTCGGCGCTGCTGAGCCGCGCCACGGCGCCCAGCCAGCCGGCGTCCGGCAAACCGATCCGACCCAAACCCACGCAGAGGAAACCATCGGGCCAAATGAAACACTCAGCTCAAGGAAATTCCACTGTCTCAACTGCCTCTGCTGCTCAGCCTAAGAGTGGCCACCAAGTCCCTTCGTCGGCTGCCTCACCGGCGGCGCAGAGGACGATGCCTCAGCAGTACCGCCTCAGCAGTACGCAGGGCATACAAAATCTCGTCACCAACGAGATCACGATCACCAAGATCCCGAACATGTCCCGGAGTGGGACGAGTTCCTCCGCGTCCGGCCGGCCCTCGCCGTCGCCGGCTCCGGCCGAACCTCCCCGCTCTCCGGCCGGCCGCGCCACCGCCGATGGCAGTGTCACCATCGAGAAGATCCGCGCCGCGCCGGCTTCGCAGCCGCAGCCGGCCCGGCCGCCCAACTCGCCCAAACTGCTGGCCATTGCCGAGAGTCTGGCCATGAAGCAGATCCAGGCGGCGGCCGGCAAGACGCCTCCTCCGGTGTCGACCGCGCCGCCGCCGTCGGCAATCGGCAGTCTGCTGTCGCTGTCGCAGTCGCAGCAGTTGGGAGTGTCGCGGCAGCCGTCGGCCGGCGATCAGTCGGCGGCACGGTGCCGGCCGGTGAGCGGCAGCGCGGCGCGCCGTCAGATCCCCAACCCGGCGCTGCTGCACCAGCAGTCGCAGGGCCGGCTGACGGTGCTGAACGTGCCGCCGGCAGAGGCGGCCGGCACCGGCTCCGGCAGCGGCTCCAGCACCTCGTCCGGCTCGCTGGCGCGCATGGAGAGGCTGACCAACTCGCTAGGCAGGTAGCATCGGCTGCCGCTCCTTCCCGAGCTCAGCAAGGTGCACAGTTCCTCAATCTGAAGCTCAATTCGATGGTTGCTAAATGCGAGTGTTTTCTGGTACAACTGAAATGTTTTCTTCCGTAGCGTACTCGTGCGTCGTCATGCCAGGGATTCTTGTTCGTTTTGTATCTACTAATCGTTTGTAAAGTCTTAGGCGATCTTGGTAAAAAAGAACGGTCTTTCTTGAGGTCAGACATTGAACTCAAAATATCTTGGACGTCTAGATGCCATCGTTCAGAGTACGAAAAAGGCTGTTGTTTAATATCGGTCGTCGTTTCTGGTAGTAGTGTTCGTTTTTTGAAAATGTCTGCGAGTTAGCTACTCATGGTTGTGCAAATCGTCGAAGCAGGGTGCAAACGGAGGATCCGTTACCATCTCGCCTCGTGGCGCTGACCCCATTGGGGAGGCTGTTCGTTGGTGTGTGTGGTCGCGGTGTCAAATAGTCAGAGTGAGCTGTTAGTGTGTGTGAGCTGGAGACTGTTGCAGTTTATATTGATTGAGTACATCGATGGCTGTAATTTTGTACCACTGTATTAATACAATGCTGCTCGAATCCTCTTCGCTTGGGGTCTGGGAATGGGTTCACCCTTTTAAGCTGTTCGCAACTGATCTAAAAAGGAAACACGCACACTCACGCAAACGACTGTCTACTTTTCACCCTCAGCGTGTCCAGATTCGTTTGGGACATCGGCAGCCTCAGACTCGGTTTTAGGGTTCCCTGCGTGGATTCAATTAGACAAGCATGCACAGTGCATAGCGAGGAAGCAATGTACGGGTGTGATTTGGAATGCATGGCGTTACAGAAAAAGGCGATGCTGGCGACGGGTTGTAGGTGCTGATAGGAATTCAGATCTTCGTGATACCGATTTTGTCCAATGTCGAATTCGGAATCCGGTCGGACGAACTAGCCAGATAAGTCTTTCCTGAAACTGGCACCACTGGTTGACTTGTGTCTACTGTTTTTCTGAAACAGTTGACAATTGACATACCTACCAGTACCAGTAAAACGCCTTTTGGGCGAAGAACGAGCGAGCGAGATAGTGAGCCCTGCACGTGCGGAAAGGCGAGAGAGTACTTCCAACCGGCTTGTGCAAAGCACCCTTCTAACCGGTCGCTAGCGGTGTGCCAAATTTGAACGCAATCGGCCCAGCCGTTCCTGAGATCTGAAAGCGGCATTCTGCACGTGCGCACGTGCAAACGGGGTCCAAACTGACTTTTGCACGGCACCCTACTAACCGGTCCCCAACCGTTTACCAAATTTGAGCGCAATCGGCCCAGTCGTTCTCGAGATCTGGAAACGCCCCCTGCACGTGCGCACGTGCAGTAGCACCTTAACCACAACACATGGGAATGCATTGCCTGGTGGGTGCCCACCTGTATGCCAAGTTTCAGCGAAATCGCCCCAGTAATTAGTAATTACCGAGTTATTGAAATGGGAACAAATTTGGCACCTCTTCTTTTTGTATTTTGCACGTGCAGTGGGGGTCACTCACATAGATCAAGAGTATCCGACCTTTGGTAGAAGGGATGCAGCTACCCTACAAAAATTACTGCAAGACAATCGCCCAAGCGACTGCTGAGATATGAGCCTCTCAAAATCACTACTTTTGCAAAATGGCTTGAAAGTTGAACATCTTGACTTTTCACGTGGCACGTGCCACGACGGTCACTGAGATGTATCAAAAGTAGTCAATTACGGGGTAGAAGGGATGGGGCTACCCAGCAAAAAAGACCGCAGGCCAATCGGTCTAGCGGTTGCTGAGATATAAGCCTCTCAAAAGCGTTACAGGCCGGGCTGGGCCGGGCCGCTCATACTGAGATTTTTCCGTTTTATTGAAAAGACTCGCTTCGCTCGCTGCGCTCGCTCGCTCGTAATAACGCCTTTTGGGGCGACTAACGGAGCGAGCGAGAGGGTGTGCCTTGCACGTGCGAAATTGCGAGGGGGTACCTCCAACTGACTTGTGCACGACGTGACGACACCCTACTAACTGATCTCCAGCGATGTGCCAAATTTGAGCACAATCGGCCCAGCCGTTCTCGAGATCTGGAAGCGGCACCCTGCTCGTGCGCACGTGCAAAATGGGTCCCAACTGACTTTTGCACTGCACCCTACTAACCGGTCCCTAGCCATGTACCAAATTTGAGCGCCATCGGTCCAGCCGTTCTCGAGATCTGGAATCGACCCCTGCACGTGCGCACGTGCAGCAGCACCCCAACTCTGGCACATGGATATGCATTGCCTAGTGGGTGCCTACCTACATGTCAACGTTCAGCGCAATCGGCCAAGTAGTTACCGAGATATTGCAACAATTACAAAAGTGACACCTCTTCGTTTTGCACGTGGCACGTGCATAAGGGGTCACCCACATGCATCGGGAATAGTCCAATACTTGGTAGAAGGAATGAAGCTACCCTACAAAGATTACCGCGTGTAAATCGGTCAAGTGGTTGCTGAGATATAAGCGTCGCAAAATCGTGACCACGGCCGGCCGGCCGCTCGTGCTCAGAAATTTCCGTTAATCTAAGGAAAGATTCCGCTCGCTTCGGTCGCTCCGTAATCACTCTTCTGACACACACAGCAACGACATTAAGGTAATAGACATCCTCGGGATAAGCAAACTTTTCATTTTACTAAACCGCCCCTAGCACGCGGCTACCGACCTAAATTTTATCACTAACGATGAGAATTTATGATGGTAGTTGACTGGAAGAGATAGAATCAGTGATGGGGAAAATTATTTTGTATTTTTTGCACCATTACGGTAGGTACGGAGATATCATTACGGAGCGAGCGAAGCGAGCGTAGTCTTCGTAGACCAGCAAAACGCCCTTTGGGGCGACCAACGGAGCGAGCGCTGCGAGAGGGTGGGCGTTGCACCGTGCACGTGCGAAATTGCGAGGGGGTACCTCCAACTGACTTGTGCACGGCACCCTACTAACCGGTCTCTAGCGGTGTGCCAAAATTGAGCACAATCGGCCCAGCCGTTCTCGAGATCTGGAAGCGGCACCATGCACGTGCGCACGTGCAAAATGGGTCCCAACTGACTTTTGCACGGCACCCTACTAACCGGTCCCTGACCGTGTACCAAATTTGAGCGCAATCGGTCAAACCGTTCTCGAGATCTGGAATCGATCCCTGCACGTGCGCACGTGCAGCAGCACCCCAACTGTGTCATATGCAAATGCATTGCCTAGTGGGTGCGTACCTATACACGCCAAGTTTCAGCGCAATCGGCCCTGTAGTTACAGAGATATTGCAATTGTTACAAAACTGACACCTCTTCGTTTTGCACGTGGCAACTGGCGCGTGCATAAGGGGTGACCCACATACATCGGGAATAGTCCAATACCTACTTGGTTGACGGATTGAAGCTACCCTAAAAAAAATTACCGCAAGTAAATCGGTCTAGTGGTTGCTGAGATATAAGCGTCCGCACTGCCGGACGGTGTTTAGCGAAAACTCCAAGGGCCGTTAGGCCCGAGGTGATTTTGCTAAAAAAAAAAGCGAAGTGACTGTAGTTTATAGTTATGTGTGGCTCTGTGTGACCGGCTGAGACGCCGCGTGGCCCAGACGCGCCTGGGGGACGCCGTCTAGCCGACACTGACAAATGTGTCCAAGGGGGTGTCCTGTTACATATGTGACGACGGGGGCGCCGAGTCGCGGTGGCAGCGGCGCCGGGTCGCACGGGAGGGTTGGCAGTGTGGTTGGAACGGTCGCAGGAGAAGCACCCAATACACTCGACTACAAGCTATTTCGGCACCATGCCTAAAGTGAAGGCATCTGCGAGTGCTAGTGCTGGTGTGACGCCGACGGCAGCGGAGTCCGGCGGAAGGGCCACTTTCGACCCTCGGCTAATACCCGAGTTCAGTGGCGAAGGGACCGGTGCGGACATAGTGGAATGGTTCACCCGTGCCGAGGTGTTGAGCAAGCACCATGGGGTGAATCTGGCGCTCGTGCTGCCAGCACGACTGACTGGCGGTGCCTTCGCGGTCTGGCTGCAGATGTCAGAGGAGAGCCGCCGCTCCGTGGACAGCGTCAGGGACGCGCTGTACGACGCCTTCGCCATGGACCCGCTGGCGGCCTACGACGCGTATGCCAGCCGCCGTCTCCAGCCGGGCGAGTCGGCCGACGTTTATCTGGCGGACCTGCGCCGTTTGGCCACGCTGCACGGTGGAGTATCGGAAAAGGCCCTCGCTTGTGCCTTCATCACTGGACTGCCGGACACCGTCCGCAGCGCGATTCGGGCCGGCACTCGAGCAGAGGCGCTGGACCTGGCCAGCATTCTGACGAGGGCGCGGGCAGTGCTCAGTGACGAGCGCACCTCCACGGTGGCGGCAGCGGCCCGTGAGCAGGCCGACGGAGCAAGCCGCCGTAAGCCGACGGAGCGTAGAGCCAGCCGCCCCCCGCTGCGTTGTTGGGTATGTGACCAGGTGGGTCACATCGCAAGAAGGTGCCCAAACGGTCGGGAGACCGCGTCAGCGCCAGCGCCGTCTCCCAATCAGTAGCGCGCACACTTCCGGTTGTGTGGATCAGCGTGGACGGGCGTAAGTGCCGTGCTCTAGTGGACACGGGCTGCACGGACACACTCGTTCATGCTGGAGCCTGCTCGGACTGGTCACCGCGCCCGGTCAACATGATGACCGTGAACGGCGGGACGCTGCGCTGTCTGGGCATCGCTGAGATCACCGTGCAGCACCGAGAGAACCGGGCGAGCCTGACGGCCCTGGTCGTACCCGATCGGCCGCTGGGCATGGACGTGGTGCTCGGTATGTCTGGTATTGTGGCACTGGGCGGAGTGTGTGTGAAGATGCCCAATGGCGTGGAATTTGGTGCGGCAGTGGTGCCGGCAGCGGCAGCGGCGGTGGCGCCGACAGTGGTGACGAGGGCGGTGCCGGCTGTGGAAGCGGCGGCATCGGCGGTGACGGCGGTGGCGCCGGCGGTGCCGACGGTGGTGACAGGAGCGGCGCCAGCAACGACGGCGGCGATGGCGGTGCCGCCGCTGGTGACAGGGGCGAGGCCAGCTGCTGGAACAGCGGTGCCAACGGAGACGGCGCCGCCAGCAGCGACGGCGGCGGTGGCGGTGGCGACGCCAGCTGTGCGTACGGTGGCCCCTAAAGTCGTGGGAACGGCGGCCGCGGTGCAGGGCGAGACGGCGGCGGCAGGGCCGGTGACAAATGGGGCAGTGGTGGCGGCCAATGCCAAGGCCGCGGCAGGGACGGCGCCCGTGACGGGGGCGGGTCCGGTGAGAGGGGCGGCGCCGGCCGCCAGTGTGGACCGTGGGGACCTGTCAGTGGACGCCGTGGATTTTACGGCCCGGTTTTCGGCAGACAGTGGCGAGTGGACGGTGGCGTGGAAGTGGACAGACGGAGAGGGCCCGGACCGCCTCAACAATACAGTCGCCCAGTACAAAGTGCCGGACGCGGCACGGCCAGCCTATGACGAGGAGCTGGAACTGTGGGCTCGAGAGGGGTGGCTGCAGGCATATGACGAGCGAGTGGACGGCCCAGCGCGCGGTCTGATACCTCTGATGGCGGTTGAACAGCCCAACAAGGACAAGGTGCGGCCGGTATTGGATTATCGCGAACTCAACAGGCACGTCACCGCCCATACAGCAGACGCAGAGGTGTGCGCAGAGCAACTCCGTCGCTGGCGGCGGCACGGCTCACGATTGGCAGTGCTCGATCTGAGAAAGGCCTACATGCAGCTCCGGCTGGACAGACGGCTTTGGCCATACCACACCGTACGAGTGCGCGGTCAGCTTCACTGCCTGCAGCGCATGTCATATGGGCTGAATGTAGCTCCGAACATCATGAGATCTGTGGTGCGGACTATACTTGAGCAGAACGAGGCGGTCAGCCGGGGCGTTCTCCCGTACGTTGACGACATTCTCGTGAATGAGGACGTCATCTCCGCGGAGCAGGTTGCAGAGCACTTCTCCCGGTACGGCCTTGTCTGCAAGCCACCGCAGCGCCCGGCGGACGGCGCTCGAATGCTGGGGCTGCAGGTGAGCTGTTCGCGCTCGGGAGAGCTGCAGTGGCGCCGGGACAACCCCGTCGGCGCACCGCCAGAGGTGATGACGCGCAGGGCGCTGTTTGCATGGTGCGGCCAGCTGGTTTCCCACCTTCCAGTGGCCGGCTGGCTGCGTCCAGCTGCGGCCTGGCTAAAGAGACGGGCCAATGCTCTCAGTCAGGGCTGGGATGATCCCATCGATGACCCGGACCTGCGCGCTCAAGTCAGCCAAGTGGCTGAACGGGTGACCTCCAATGACCCGGCCCGTGGACCCTGGAGGCTGACGGGTGAAAAGCTGACCGTATGGACAGACGCCAGCAGCCTCGCCTCGGGCGTCGTCCTGGAGGATCCGGAAGGCGGCGTAGTGGAGGACGGGAGCTGGCTGCGGCCGGAGACTAAGGCAGCCATGCATATAAATATGGCTGAGCTGGACGCGGCGCTCAGCGGCGTCAACATGGCGATCGCGTGGGGGATCAAAGTCATCGATCTCCGCACGGACTCGGCGACCGTACATAAGTGGGTCGGTGACGCACTGAGCGGCCGGTCGCGTCTCCGGACAAAAGCTCATGCCGAGATGTTGATTCGCCGCCGGGTGGACATCATCCGTGAGCTGGTGACTGAGTTCCAGTTGACGATCACCATCAAGCTGGTCAAGTCAGATGAAAATCCGGCGGACGAAATGACACGCGTGCCCAAGGAATGGCTTCGAGCCTGCAGGGCAGAGGAGGAGACAGCAGCGGTGACAGGCGCGGTGCCGGTGGCGGCTGCAGTGGCGCCGGACGGAGAGTCCACACACCCCGACACGGCTGCAAAAATTCGAGCGGTGCACGAGAACATTGGACACCAGGGTGTCAGGCGCACGCTCTGGTATTTGCAGCGTGACGGTGAGCGGTGGGCCACTAAGCCAGCGGTGCGCGCAGTGATTCGGACGTGTGACGTGTGCCAGTCAATTGACCCGGCACCGACCCGCTGGCGACACGGGTCACTGGGCGTTCAACTGACCTGGGAGCGTCTCGCCATCGACGTCACACACTACCGTGGCAATCACTATCTGACCGTGGTCGACTGTGGTCCGTCCCGCTATGGAATATGGCGGCGACTGCGCCGGTCAGATGCGGCCGAGATCACTGCTCATCTCGAAGCCGTCTTCCTGGAGCACGGGGCGCCGGCAGAACTGCTTCTGGATAACGCCACTGAGTTCCGTGGTCGCCGCATGGGAGCGTTCGCGGCGAGGTGGGGCGTGACCCTGCGGTTCAGGGCGGTGCACGAGGCAGGCGGGAACGGCATCGTGGAGCGTCATCACCGGACGATCAAAGTGATGTCAGCCCGCAAAGGATGTACCATCGCGGAATCACTTCACCGCTACAATATGACGCCCCGAGATGGCTCGCAGGCTGAGAGCGCTCCCGCCGCCGGCGTGTTCCGTCGTGTCGGACGTGACCTGCCGGTGACCGGCGCCGGCGGACACGATGACCGGCCGCCGCCGGCTCTCCCTGCAGACTCTGAGCGGGGAGCCGGCTTTAGGGAGGGCGACCTGGTGTGGGTGCGGCGCCGCGGGCCTGCGACTCGCTGTACTGACGTTTCCCGGCCTGGCACCGTCACACGTATCGTGACCGACCAGCTTATCGAAGTTGACGGTACTCCGTGGCACGTTAGGTGCGTGCGCCACCGGCACACGGGACAGCCGACGGCGGCCGATCCCCTGATCGAGGACGACAGTGAGCCGGCTATGTCGCGCGGTGCGTCAGAGCATTCATCGGCGGTCGGTGGGACCGATCCCTCTGTAGAGGTGGAGCTGCCGCAGCCGACCTCTGAGGAGCCACCGGCTCAGAACAGTACTGAACCGCGACGTAGTGCAAGAGTGGGGGCTCCGCCAGAACGCTTCGGGGTAGTAGTACCGAATAATATCGGCTAACTGCTGTAATGTATTTCGTCTTTCGTGTTGATTGTGTCGTATTTCGTGCCGTAAGTGTCTGATGTAGTGCATTGTGTCATATTGCGTGTGTACGTGGAGATGTGTGATCTTAAAGATCAGGGGGACGTGTAGTTTATAGTTATGTGTGGCTCTGTGTGACCGGCTGAGACGCCGCGTGGCCCAGACGCGCCTGGGGGACGCCGTCTAGCCGACACTGACAAATGTGTCCAAGGGGGTGTCCTGTTACATATGTGACGACGGGGACGCCGAGTCGCGGTGGCAGCGGCGCCGGGTCGCACGGGAGGGTTGGCAGTGTGGTTGGAACGGTCGCAGGAGAAGCACCCAATACACTCGACTACAGTGACATTTATTGAATTCCCGGCCTTAGGGCTGGAAGGTGTTTCCCATACCTGCCAAAAAGCTCACAACTATATGATAGTGACGTCAGCAGCCGTGTGGTTCAACGTGTTTAAAGGGACCCTCCCACCAGGGGCGTCGCCGACGGGGGGTCGGGGGGTCGCGACCCCCCCCCCCCACTCGTCAGAACCGGAGGGGTCGACCCCCCACTTTTGGCGATGCTGAGTATGCTTTTTTTAGCTATCATGTCAGAGAAGTTGGCGCCAGCAACATCAACAAATACGTCAGATTCAGAATCGCTTCAAGAGCTCCCTATGTCCCTATTGCTTATAGGTCAATAAGCTGTGGGCTAGAACATCAGCATGACAATATGATTCTAGTCCCTTTTTATCCATCAAATGAGCGAGCGCGTCAAGACTGACCCAAGCGTTCGTCTGATTGTCAAAATAATGGTTGCAGTCGATTCGTCGGATGACGTATCAGTAACTACGAGGTACCTGGCTAGCCTCAGCCCTGCTACCCTCGGACCTGCCTGCATAGGGGAAATGGGGTCAGATGGTGGATCCCTCTGGGGCTTTCCTAATAAGACGCGCAAAAAGGAGTATATTGCAAAGAAACTTCCAGTGACCTCGAGTTATTGAATTTTACACCTATTCTAAAAAATTGGCCCTGATTCGAATATGGATGACCTTGGTTAACTTTAAGTTTTATTTGCTTCCACTTACAAGTGTGGTTTTGGGGGCTGATTTCGAGTTTAGCGTCCGTTTGAACATAATAAGTAGTTTTGATAAATGGTGGTTATGTAACATGTTACGAAGCTATCGTTGGTGGTTGTCAGTCACCCACTCTAGATGGCCGGCAGGAAGCCTGCTGGTCGACCTGACCTGATCCGACCCGATCCACCCAAAATGCATAAAGTCATCATCTTTGTTCAAGACTAACATCGTTACATCGAACTCGTACTCGGGACCCCGATGACAGCTACGGCTCACTAAGTTCTAGCAGGCGGCCAGATTTTTCCTACTTTTGGATGTTGACCTAAGATGACCCGCGGCCAAGACCTTGAAATTGGACATCATCGGCTTTCTCTCATCACGGGCAGCATTCTCGCTCTTCCGCGAAGCTCTACCTCGATCAGGGGCCGAAAGCATGCCTTAGCGTTACGTTGGTAAACGTTTTACCCTAGCGACCCGTAAAATACGAATAAGAGCTACAGCAACACAGAAAACGTATTCGATAGCTTTTTTTAAAGCTCTTTCGCCAACTTCGCCTCAGATATGACTTCGGGTCTATGGCTTGTGTACCATAGAGTCCAAACAGCGAAACGGACAGATTTTGCCGAAACATTTGTTCTGTAACAACCTATGATTCAGTGAATGTGTATGATATTCATGCAGTGGCGCGGAAACCGGGGGGGGGGGCTAGCGGGGGCTGAGCCCCCAGCTTTTCGGCTGGGGGGGCTCGTAATCAGGGTTGTATACCAATCAAGTCGATTGAATTGATTGATTTGTTTCAACGCATATTTTGAGTTGATTGGATTGAGTCGATTGACTTTTCGAGATGACTGGTTGACTGACTCGTTTGACTTCAGCGACTGGTTGACTGATTTGATTCCCGAAAATTAGAGTGACTCGTATGATTGAGTCGATTGAATGGAAAGTTCAAATAAGTTTTACTTGACGAAAAATAATGACACCAATTGATGACACCAAAGATCACAAAACTACACTGAAAACTGCTTGTCATCACAACTGCAATATGGGGTAGATGGCCAAATAAAGAACAGGGCCTAAACAACATGAACAGCCAACGTTGACTTTCAACTGCAATAACTGCTCCAATCCTGGTGATAGAACCTGGCGATGCACCTACCTTCCTTTCTGCACTCAGCAGGAAACGTTTTTTTTTTTAATCCAGATGATAAAGTGCAAGACCCTATATACTAATAAAGTGTGATTGATTAATAATTCACATCTCCACATCTCCTCAGAAACAACCCACTTAACTCTATAAATATCTGAAACCCCTACAAAAATAACTGAAACAAAAGCGCCGTTTTCGTCTCGCTGATTACGTTTACGTACAATTGATAGCTACTTTGCTGCATTGTTTAATTTGCAGCAGAACGTTTGTTGATCCTTTTCTCCTGAGAGCCTAAGCATAACATATTTAATATATTTCCTTTTCCTTAAAATATTTTACCGAATATTATTAAGTGTTTTTATTTCAAATGAAATAATAATTAAAACGAAATTGGTGCTGTACAACCGATTTATTTTATGATGATCTACCATACTACATGATAATCAATGACGTCATCTTACAAAAAAGTCAAAAGAAGTAGAATAAAGATTTATAAAAGCTTAGCATACTTATTGGCAAAACCAAACGTTTTCGTTGTTTCGCAGTCGCGCCGTGCCGTTTTCCCAGAGTCCCTGTCCTCTCCATTTCCTTTTAAATATATTTTTAATCCTCATCCCTATCCCCCAGTCCTAACAGTTTCAAATTGTATTGCAATAAAATGTTTTGAATTCTTCACATAGGTACCTAACATTGACATGCCACGTCCAGAATCGTGGACCGCTAAGCTAAATACTTCAAATCTCTTCCTTCCCAATCTGACAACATCCCATGTCTCAAATGCACATTGTGTGGAATGATTTTTCAGGCTGCCCGTCAGTCTCTGTCTAACCGAAACCGTCACATGCATGATGCAGGTAAGATGTTTATTTCTATGTCCCTATGGTTAATATGTTATTGATGCATATTATCCATTAAAATAGACATGGTTTAGGGTAAATGGCCAAATCACGAACACTGCCAAAATCCGAGCAGCCAACTTTCAACTGCAATATCTGATATTTAGTGTAAATGGAGTTGGAATATGGCCAAAATTAAATTGACAACTTTTAGGTGAAATGTGGTGATTTGGGTTAAGGGGCGAGTCAACTACTGGGTCATTTTGCACCCAATAAATGACACTTCTGCTCCAATTCTACCCATTGAACCTCAATATCATGATCCACCTGTCCATCACTAGGTATCCTTCCTTATTACATAGAAACTTTGAATGGCATGGCAATTTATAATTTTAAAAGACAATATTGTTATGTTTCTTATGTAGGTAGGTAGGTAGGTAGGTAGGTAGGTAGGTACACCAGACTGCTATGGACACTTTTCCAAGTTGGTGGGGCAAAAAACCTAATGTATGTCTTGGTTTGAGTCGTTTGATTGAGTTGATTGATTCCTTTCATTGTCGCGTTTGAGTCGATTGAATCAATTCCCGAAAACTGCTCTAACTTGATTGATTTGATTGGTTTCCCAAATTTGTCGTGATTGAATTGATTGCTATTGATTGAGTCGTATACAACCCTGCTCGTAATGTATTTGAGCCCCCCCCCCCCCAGCTGGAGGAATCGAAATCGGAAATCTACCAGCATAATTTCATAGATTCATACATAGGCGCGGGAACCGGGGGAGGGGGCAGTGGGGGAAGCTTGCCCCCACAACTCTGCGGCCGTGGGGGCGGTGCCCCACAACGTTTCATGAGGCCAGGAACCGTTGGGCAGCTTGTCCTCCCCAAATTAGGGGTTGTGGGTCACAAAGGAAGAAAGCATGTAAGTGAAAAATCCACCTATTTCACTGGCTCGGCAACTCATTTGGCAGATTAAAACCTTTACTCCAGGTTGCCAAAACGGTAGTTTCTTCACTCAGCTGAGACGGAATACCTCACTTTTTGAAAATATTTTCGTGTGTGTGTGTGTGTGTTTTTTTTTTTTGTTGAAAAGGCCAAGGTCTGAAAAATAAGTGGCCTAAAACCGGTGAGAAAACTAGATTTGGGGGTACCCTAGGTTGATTTCTATTATGGTTCAGCCCCCCCCCCCCAGTCTGGAAGAAGTTCCCGCGCCACTGTATTCATGTTATCACCATCGTTTTTGTTTCGTCGAAACACGTCGCATGGCTTACAATTTGAACTTAAAAACTTGAATAGAAAACTTGACATCAGGTAAAGGCCATGACCTGATCGGAAAAGAACCTGCTGCATATGTATTGATCTGTGTTACTGAGCTGAACACACTCAAGGTGCTGTCATCGCTCTACAACGTCTCCATCAAAAGTTGTTGTCGAAAATGTGTTAGAGACCTTTGATGACCTAATCACTGACCATTCAATTCACCACTGGTCATTAGTTGCACCTTGTCTCTAAAATGAACAAGGTGCCATGGCTACAAAAGTATCTAGCGTTTTTAGCATATTCTTTCAAAGCAGAGGGCATCGTGCTTTTTCCCATATCTTATCATGATTGGTGAGGTCACATACCTATTTGACCTGACTTCACTTCTCAGATGTAAAATCCCAGATTCATGAACTGTTGGCACTTATAATCCCATTCATTACATCAAATTTCAGACTTATAGGAGTCGGGAGATAATCTATAGGAATGACAAGATTGCAGTTTTTAGAGCCATTAAAACTGAAATTGACATGACATTGTGACCTGACCTCAAGTGACCTGTGCTTGATTTTTATGCACGATGCAAAATTGATGTACAATAAGATATACCGCTGCTTTCGCGGCGCTGCGCGCCGAGGTTTTTCTCCGGGCACACGAAAAACCGGGAGTGTGGCTAAAAACACCCATACCCACCAAGACGAAGACCGGAAACCCGACCCCCCCACTCAAAAATCCGTGGCGACGCCCCTGCCTCCCACCTTCAAAAAAGTTAATGAATTGGCATGAAAGTGACGTCCCTTGGTTCAGAAAAAGCGAAAACGAATATCTACCAAATTTCACCGAAAAATATTCACTGGTTTTCAAGATATTAGGCTTTTACTTTTGTTTACTTTTTGGGATCTCCCCTGTTACTAGCGACTTTATTTGGAAGCAATAATTTGGCAGCCTTAAAGTGCGGCAGACGTTGCGCGCAAAGCAGCGTATACCACCACGCGCGTGTTAACGATGGTTTTAGTCTAAGATTTAAAAATCGTTAGATCTCCGCTGACGTCACAAATTCTAAGGGGGCATTCCAATGCGCCCCTTAGAATCCGAAAACTGCAAGTTTGAAATTCCATATCTTCGAATTAAAGCATTTTTCGATGTTGTGAGTGCCCAAACCGGTATTTGCAGGCCATGGCCACCAATTTGGCTATCTCAACTCAAAACTAATGTTAAGGTGGGAGTGTCCCTTTAACCACACCCCTCGAACCACACGGCTTGTAATATTGGCCTTGGTAATATTAAAGCATTGCATTAAACTTTGAAAAGTGTGGTACGTACAGTGCACGTGCCGTTTAAATGCCTGGATGTCTCGATTTAATCATGCAATGTAGCAGGTATGGGAAAGAGCTAACGAATAAGCTTTTCCGCGACGTTGTAGCTCTATTCATTCCTGTGTTATGTGCCGATAAGTGATAAATGTAGGCATATGCTTTTTATTTGCGATGACGTAATGAGTTGACGACCCCTACAGTCCTGACACGTTTTTTTTTTTTTGCTTCTTTCTCCATTCCGTAAAAGACCAGTCCGTGGGTGAATGAGTATGCATTGCTTGTTTTTTTTCTCCCTCCCTCTCCCCTCAATTCCCACACGCCCGAAATGTCCGCCCCTTTTTGCCGCCGCACGCCGCGCCGCCCGTATATTTTCCCTCTGCGCACGGCGCACGGCGAGTCCACCGAGCGGTTACGGGGGAGGTCACCTGCCCGACAGTGACCTCCCCCGCTCGGGCGAGTCCACTGCGCGAGCGGCCGTGTTTTTCAGGCGGGTGGGGCGCGGCTAGGGCCCGTACTGAGGATATATTGATCGTGCGGAGCGGCGCGGGAGGCGCCAGATAAGGGCCGCGTGCGCTGCAGCGGCGGCCGGCCGGCCCTCCGGCACGCTGCACTTGTCTCACCCCACCCTCGTATCTCAGCGAGCACCGTGTTAATAGCGGGCAGGACAGTCATTGAATTTACGACTCCATTAGGCATTAGATGCAGAGAACTTAATGGCTAATGATCCAAGCATTTGATGAAGAGAACACAGGCGCAAGAATTGTAAGTAAAAGTCTTGGTTTGATAGGAAGTTTTGATCGGTTGTGTTTGTACGTTCAATTTTCAAAGAGTTGAGGGGTGCTTCTTCATTTCCGTTGTTCGTGAATGCTAAACATGCCTATTTCAGTCAACACTAATCCTCTTACCGATTTGTATGATGTGCCATGTGGATTAAACATAAGCCGGATTTAAAGACACGTTGTTCCATATTCGTGAGGTTTTGTCATGTTTTACCTTACCACGTTTTTAGACAGAGCTTCGCCGTCCATTTATCGCAAATACTTCTCCAGTCGCACGATCGAGTTTTCTCGCATAAGAAGTTTATAAACGCCATTGGTAAAACAGAAGCAGAACGTCTTGATTGAATAAGCCATTATGAGGCCTTGCCGAAGAACGAGCGAGAGTAATACCGGGCGAACGTGACACGTGCGGTGCGCACATTCAAGGTGTGTGTACTGTGCTAAACTGACTCGTATTGGTAAACCACCTAGCTGGCCCATAAAGAAGTAAGATGAAATTATGGCCTTGGATGAAATCAAGCAAAACATTCTTGAGATGGAGAAGCGAACGTGCGAACGTTTTTTACAACTTGGGCACGTGAGAAAGGTGAACTTTGCATTGCGGGATCTTCCTAATTTCAAAGAAGTTCAAAACTTGCTTTGAATGCGCCACACATTTTTTTTTTGGTGACCGTACATCTGTCCGCGGGGGTGCAAAATTCCAAAAATTCCAAAACGCTGCTTCTTTAAAATGAATGAGTGCACGGTGCTGTAAGGGTGCATTGTTGAAGCATATTTATAATTAAATAGCATCATGATGTACCATGGCACTAATGGTAGGTATAGGGTCGCATAGGGTAAGCGGAACAATGTCGGCATCCTTCGTTGGACACTTGCACGTGCCATGCCATTCATCCTGACTAGAGTTGTCATCCGGACGCCTTTTTATCTAGCACAATACAAAATATGTGCCAGTTTAGCTGTTGGTATTTCATTTGGATCATCACCTGTTTCATACCCTGATCTTTTTCATGGATCCTTACGTTTGATGTGGGTCTTTGCCTATCGTATTGGAACGGATACCCTGAATTTGGAAAAAAATCCTGTTAACTTTGATTTCCTGCATTTTCTTGCGGTTTTGGTATTCCGTGGCTTTGGTTGGTCTTTGTTTTGTCTTTCAATTTACAAATAAGCTGAAGTTAACGTGTAAAAATCCGGTCATGAAAAATGAAAAATTCGGTCATGAAGCCCAACCAATAGTTTCGGAATTTTAACATCAGCCTTATGGCACTGCCGGTAAGAATGGCTTTGGTATCCCGGAATTAACCATTGGAGCCCGACCAATAGCTTTCGGAAAATGACGCCCGTGTCAATTTGGTGTCACCTATACACAACTTTGGCCGCAGATCTCTCGAGTTTGGTCAATGGTCATCAGGTTAGATTAGGCACAAACGTTATTATGCTTTAAAGAAAAGCTGTAATCCTGTCATTTCTACAGCTAATTTCCAAGTAGATTGCAGCTCGGTGTATCACATGACGGCACCAGCTCCAACAATTCACTGTCTTATATTGTTTGTGTTGGAGACCTGAAGTCAGATCAGATCAGTTTGGTAATCCCACCATAATTACCCATGCTTTGAAGTTTTGAACAAAGCTCGCTAAAACCACAATATACTTTCAGAATCATGACATTTTTTTCTCACACGCAAGTGTCAAGGAGCAACTGATAACTAGCAATCGTTCGAAAGGTCATGGTAGGTTATACAAAATTGAAAATTAACAGCAGTTTTTTACATTTTCTTTTGATGGGGACCTTATGTGGCGATTTCACTTGCTATGTGTTCAACCTAACTATGCGAATTGATTGATATGCAACCTTTTCCGATCAGGTTATGACCTCGAACTAATATTTTCTTTTTCAAACTCACCTTTAAAGATCAATTTAACCCTCGCCCTGGCAGGGCATTTTTCATAACACGGCCTGGCAGGGGGGGGGGGTCGATGCGACCCCCCCTCGCGATTGGCTCCTATGGCACCTAGAAACACCAAATTTGGTAGGTAGGTGGGCCCCCTGGAGTTCTCGCCCCTGTGCAAATTTGGTTGATCTAGGTCAATATTTAGGGGGGTTTTGGGGGTATAAATGTAAAAATTTCGCTAAAAACAGGTCAAAAGTTTTTCGCTTATAACTTTTGATCTAATTAAGATAGAGCAAAAAGAAAAGCATCAGTGAACTCAGCACGTCTAGGCGCGTCGAATGATATGCTTTTTAGCTTGCTTAAATGTACTTAAAGTTTTTTCTTAAATTTTAAGTAAACTTAAATTAATAAATCAAGTTCAAGTTAACCAAATTGCATCATATCGCATATCATTCGATTCGGCTGATCACCGGGAACACAATAATTTCATTTTTTAAGCTCTAGCGTCATTATGTGCCAAGTTATCGGCAAAAACGTCATTTGACCTCAGTTGACCTCATTTGACCTGACCCATGGATAAGTACACCAAACAAAGAAGCACCAAGTGACCTGCTGTTAAGTACCGTGGTTTCAAATCACAAAAGTGATAGAACGAAGCGGATATCTCCAGTATTTTCCGAATTTAGTATTTTCCCATAGGCTTAACATTACGACGTAATGACCTCTAAGTGACCTCAGGTCAGTGACCTCAAAAAAGCCGGACTATATGTTATACAACTCGGTGAACTTAGCACATCCTGAAAGTTTGAAGGAAATCAGTCGAAAACTGTGAGTTGGACAGGTGCAAAAAGAAAATTGAAATTTGACCATGACCTTGTACCGGTTTTTCTGACCTGGTGACCTGACCCAAGGCCACTCGGACCTGAAATTTTCAGTTCATATGTAAAAAGGTTGCCCCATAGGCTGTGCCAAATTTGGCGGCGCTGCGCGCCGCCGTTTTTACGCTATCTTCGAAAAGCCTTAGGGGGGTCGCATCGACCCCCCTGCCAGGGCGAGGGTTAAAGATACCTAATTCCAAATAACTTGGTGAAACCAACACTACCTATGCTGGTAAACTCGATTGTCTTACAATCTTTTTGGCTAATTCTGATGTATAATGTAAGTGTTTCCGACTTTTCATCGCTTCAATTCTCATTTTTCAATATTTACGTTTTTTGATTTGTTGAGGCTAAGCCTCAGGCCATAAGCTCACATTTGAAACCTCATTTGCGAAAGAGCCTGATAAAAGCTGTCGATTTTTTTTAAATATGTTATAGCTTCATGGCTTCACGATTTTTACCGATCACAAGCTGCTTTTTTACCAAGTCTAGACTCTGGTTTTTATTTCCGATGTTACCTGTGATATTGCTAGAGCTTCGCAGAAAAATCGATAATGGAGACCTGCCAGGATTTCAAAAAGTGAAGGTGTTCTTGAGTTTTTTTTTCGGGTCCTCATTACGAAGTTTATATTACTTTTGCTCAAAGATGCTGCATTCATGCATTTGGGGCAGGTCGGGTACGGTTTGGTCAGGTCAACCAGTAGACCTCCTGCCAAGGTAGGCCTACTGGTAGGCCAAGGTAGGCAAGGTAGGTTTCATCCACCATTGCGGGTTCGAAACATGTTACATACGCACCAAAACTACTTTAAATTGTTCAAGGGGTGCCTTATTCGAAATCAGTCCCAAAAACTCCCCTAGTCCCTAGAAATATATAAAACTCTAAGAAATGAACGAAGGTCATTGGTCATTGAACTTAAGGTGCTAAGGTCAAAACCTAATGAACAATGAACATAAGGTCATTGAATTTGACCTGACCTGCATATGACCTTGACACCCACCACAATGCATGGGGCAAACAGCATTTCACATGACGGGACATTTACACTACAAAAAAAGACGAAACACACGGATAATGTGCGCTGGTGCATGCCGTTGATGCCGATGCCGAATCGCTATTCCGGCCTGACATGGTCTCGAGAAACAGACAGATTGAATGGCAAAGGTCATTTGGGTCAAGGTCATGAAATTTTAATGGTAGGTGTAAAATTGATTAACTCGAGGGTAATGAAAATTTATATCGTGGTCGGCCGCTTTTACGCGAGCTATTCGCGAAAAATCGAGTGGGTCCGTTCGACCCCCTCCTCCCCTAAAAGGTCCCATAAATCCAATCGCCCAACCTTTAGCGGCGTTTCTGCCAAAACGACACCATGCCGAGTGAGGCACGGAGCAAATAGGAGCGTAATGACTCCGTCATCGGCGGAGACAGGGGCAGCAGTGGCTCCCCCCCCCCCCCCGCTCTGGTCGGCCGGCGTGCCGGGCCGGTCCCCGGCGCCCTTGCGCCCGTCTGACAGCTGCTCCGCCGGCGGTGGGGACGGGGCGCCGGCAGGGGAGGTGTGACCTTGATCTGTCGCCGGCCGGGCCGCAAAATGGCCGCCGGTGACGTCACACAGCCTTGTGTGGCCCCGCGCCGCGGGCGGGGGTTCGGGGAAGGGGCTCGGGAGCTCAGCGGGAGACGGGCCGCGTGCCGACCTCGCCTGCTACCGGACAAAAACCGATAGGGCCGGGCGGGCGGCCAGATATGCCGATAGCGGGCAGCCGGCGACTCGGGACAGGCCGCCACCAGCCACCTACCGACAGTGTAGCCGACCCTACTGCACACGGAGTAATCGCCTCAGGAGCGATGGAACGATGCTTTGCACATGTAGAAATTTGCATAGGGCTCAGTGAATAATTCGGAGAACTGCAGGTATCTGGAGACTGACTAGTATTCATCGGTGCTCGAGGCCGTTCAATATGCAATAATGCATGGCATCCTGCAACTGCTGGTGGCTGCCGCTGTCGAAAGAAGGTATAATATGACATCAGCATATCTACGGGTCATGGGCAGGAGCAGGCATGGCGAATGAATATGTTATACCTAATGGTTAATTTAGTAGTTAGTTGCGATTGCGAACTTCATACAAAATGCACCATGGTTCAAATTGCATGTTCCATCTCTATTCTTTGTGCACACTGGTCATTTCTGCTTGTTTTAGTCACATATTACGACCTACGAGTGCAAGTCCCTCTGATGCCAGCGTGGGGCCCGTTGAGACCAGCATGGGTCCCCTCTGAGGCCGGCATGGAGCCCTTCGAGACTTCCCTCTGAGGCTGGTGTGGGACCCTCAGAGGCCAGCGTGGGGCTTTCTGTGACCCTCTGAGTCCAGTATGGGCCCCTGAGGCCGGAATGGGACCCTTTAAGACCAGCATGGGGCCCTTTAACGTCGGCATGGGGACCTCTTACGCCGGTGAGGGCATCTGTAAGGCGGGTTTGGGGCCCTCTGAGACCAGCAGGAGGCCCTCTGTGGCCAGATTAGGGCCCTCCGAGACCAGCGTGGGGCCCTCAGAGGTCAGCTCGTGGGGCCACCATGGGCCGGATCGAGCGGGGACCTTCAAGAGGCTGAAATGGGCTCTTATATCTGCATGGGGCCCTCGGAGGCTGGAATTGCGCCCTCAGAAGCCAGCGCGGGGCCCTTGGGCCCCCTTACAGGCGCTTCTCTAACATGTTAACGCCCCCCGCTCAGTGACGCCACTGCCCCCCCCCCCTAGTGGAGCTTAAATCGCATCACGGGGGGGGGGGGCACACAGTTAACCCTCGCCCGTATAGGGGGGGGTCGAACTCGGCCCCCCTCAGTTTTTCGCAAATAACTCACATATAAAGCGGCCGATTGCGACGAAACTTTCAGAACCCTCGAGTTGATCAATTTTACACCTACCCTGAAAATTGCATGACCCTGACCCAAATGACCTTTGACCTGTGACCTACTTTTCGAGACCATGTCTAGCCGGAATCGCGATTCGGCGTATGTCGGCTCGCATTAGCCGCGCGTTTGTAGTCTTTTCGTGGTTTCAAGTGGAGCTTAATGTGAAATGTTCAAGCATGTGAAATGATGTTGGTCCCATGCATTAGGGTGGGTGTCAAGGTGACCTGAAGGCTGAAGGTCAGGTCAGGTCATTGACCTTTGATGACTTTGGCTCACTTTTTTGGAGTTTTACATGTTTCTAGGCCAGTTTTGGAGCTGAATTCGAATTTAGCAACCATATTATCATTTACGAAGCAGTTTTGGTGCCTTCGTAACATGTTCGAAACTGTCAGAGGCGGTTGACAGTTGACACCTACTACGTATACCCGGCAAGACCTCTACTGGTTAACCTGACCTGACCTGACCCGACCTGGCCTAAATGCATGAAGACATCGTCTGTGATCAAAACTAACCCGCGCCCCCTAGGGGGGCCGAAACGCCCCCCCCCCCCCTGTCCTTTTCCGTCAATATCTCCTAAACGGCTAGAGATATCGCTGCACCAAACTCACAATCCCCCTTTGGGCATCAATTTTACACATTGTGACCAAAACATTTTCCAGAGGCTATGATAGGTTGGCCACAAATGACGTCAGAATGACGTCATGTTCTGCCATTTTCGGCCAAAAAAAGACCTTCGCGAGAAGAGCTGTCAGGCCTACAGCTTTAAAGATGCAGACAAATAATCAAGCCACAAAAGGTGTATAATTGACAGGGCTACAAGAATGTTATCTCAGATTTTTGAAATGTTTGAGGTTTAATCCACAAAAATAAAAAACATTGTTTTGGATATATTAGCAAAAAAAAATCCAAAAAGTTTTTTGAGTTTCGAAAAAACTTGAATATATGTGATAGCAACAACCCACTTCTATCTACATACAAAATTTCAGATCGATATCTCGTTTTTTAGCTAAGTTATAGCGAAAAAGCTGTTCAAAAATGAAAACGTCAAATTTTCAAACTCGATTTTTGGCAATTTTAGACCACGTAGGGCAAAACAAAGACCACCATTAGACTCCCCGTGACGAGCTGCATCGAATCCATACCCTTTTTATGCAAAAATTTCGACTTTAAAACTTGACCTAATTTGACCTGACCTTGACCTGACCTTCACCAGAACATAATCTAAACTGACCCCATAGGCTGCCTGACCCACATAATCGCATTTTTCATGTAAAATGGACCATAAAACATGTATCACACCGACACCACACGCCACTTTCATATTGTGATTTGTGACCCCCATTAACCTGACCTCTGTGACCTGACCTGGTATCAGTGACCTCGGATAGCAAAGTATGTGTTTGACTAACAATGTACCATCGATGGTTTTCGATAACTTACCAATTAACTCGATTTTACAACACATTTCTTGAAATGTCTGTGAACGGTGAAAATCCTACCTTTGACCTGACCTGTGACGTCATCGGTTTGACCTAGGTTAATGAAATTCGGTCACAAGGTAGTTTCCCCGGCGGGGCTATAGAACGCCGTTTGAATTTTGAAACTCGGCCGGTAAATTTCCGAGATCTTAGGGGGGGGGGCATTTCGCCCCCCCCCCCCACGGGTGGTAGGGTCCACCGATAGCCCTACGAGGCGCGGGATAACATGATATTCGTGATCAGCATCCCGAAAAAACCCATAGCAGCCACACTTAACGACGTTCCAACAGGTCCTGATTTCAATACTACACATTTCTTCAAAACGTAATGGCGCTGATTCATTACCATTGACCTGTGACCTGTATCGAGACCTCGTCAGGCCGGAATCGGGAATCGCCGAATGCTAAAGCACACATTATCTATGCGATTCCAGTCTTTTTTGTGTCTTCTAAAGGTGCCAAAATGCAACGATGAAGATAGTCCACCATGTATTATGGCGAGTGCCAGCGGCACGGAAAGGTCAGGTCAAGGTCATGGACCTTAGATGACATTGGTTCACTTTTTGGAGTTGATGTCGAATCTAGCTGCCATTTGAACATTTAAGAAGTAGTTCTGCTGCCAGTGCACCCACGTTACGAAGCTGTCACTGGTGATCAACACCTCTTTCGCTAGCCGGAGGGAAACCTACTGGCGAGTGGCAACCTACTATTTGATATGACCGGGCTTGAGTCAAGCTACCCTAAATGCTAAAAAGGGATTCAGGTTCAACGTAAAATTTTGTGCTGGATAACATTTAAGTCGAAGGCTTTTTTAAGTTTTTTTTTTTTAAACTATCTGGTAGATACAGGAAGGGCAATGTGAATGGGCTACAAACTGAAGCATGGGCCATTGAAGGAAGCATTGTGAAGGAAGCATTGTGTAGGAAACATGGGCCATTCACTGGCAGATGCATTCATAAGGCGACGCTGCTGGGGTGCAAACTGCTTACTCCCAAAAAGTGTTTCCATATTTCAAAAGCTAACGGATTTGAATTCCCTGTTGTGTGGTTTAAAACAGTTTTCCAGTAAATGTTTATTTTCTAGAAAAAGTATATACTGCATATAGTATAGCATATGTAGTAAAGAGCAAGTAGTATACGAATATATTCAAGTAGCAATTACATATAAATACGCGGACCGGTTTCGTCTATAAAAGACTTCTTCAGCGCTTAAAAAAAAAACTGTTTTTTTTTTTTTAAGCGCTGAAGAAGTCTTTCATAGACGAAACCGGTCCGCGTATTTATATGTAATTGCTACTTGAATATATTCGTATGCTACTTGCTCTTTACTACATACCTGTCCAATATATCTAGTACTGCATATTTTCGTCGATTTCGGGCGCTGCGGGGATATTTACCTCAAATGCCCGCCCCATCTCCGGCCTGGATCCGCCAGTATATGATCAGAGGCCTCTTGCACCAAAATCCTCTTGCACCAATGCTTGGATTATTTTGCATCGTATAACCAGTCCAAGTCTCAAATATAACAATTTGCGTGCAAAATTTAGCAAGCACATGTGGGATTATGTATTGGGCTATTGCAAACAAATTTACCACCGTTAGATTAGCTTATTCTGAAACCGGTTTTTTCGATTTTACCTAGCTAGGTAGTTTGGTGCAAGAGGCCTCAGGTGACCTAACATTTCTTTAAAGGGACCCTCCCACCTTCAAAAAAGTTAATGAATTGGCATGAAAGTGATGTCGCTCGGTTCAGAACGAGCAAAAACGAATATCTACCAAATTTCATCGAAAAATATTCACCGGTTTTCAAGATATTAGACTTTTACTTTTGTTTACTTTTTGGGATCTCCGCTGTTCCTAGCGACTTTATTTGAAAGTGCGGCATTTGTTGCGCGCAAAGCAGCATATACCACCGCGTGCTACAAAACGTTTTAGTCAAACATTTAAAAATCGTTAGATATCTGCGCTGACGTCACACATTCAGAGGGGTATTCCTATGCATTAGCCCCTCTGAATCAAAATGCTGCAATTTTGAAATTCAATATTTCCGATTTAAGGCATTTCTCGATGTTGTGAGTGCCGAAACCGGTAATTGTGAGCCAGGGACCCCATTTTGGCTATCTCAACTCAAATCTAATGTTAAGGTGGGAGGGTCCCTTTAAGAAAAAGAGAGAAGGAAATAATAGCATCAGGGCTGGGACGAAAAACAAGTGGTTTAAATCCGATGAGAAAGCCGGATTTGAGGGTACCCTAGGTTTGGCTCCTGAGCCTCTGCCCCCCCCCCCCGTGAAATTTCCTTAGAGGAGACCCTGCCCCCTGGGGGCCTCGAGAGCAGTGTTCGCCACGGGCCGCAAAATCCTAGTCCAGCCCAGCCCAGGCCCATGGGTTCACAGCCCGGCCCAGCCCGAGCCCATTCATGGTAAAAGTGTCAAAGCCCAGCCTGGCCCAGCCCGTCAAAAATGAATGGGTTAAAAATTATTGACACAGCACAGGTACCCAAAGGCAACAAAGAAACAATATTTTGCGAGCTGCATGCATATTGCATAATGCACATTGCATGCGTGCTTTATTGACTCATTTTTTAGTCTTGCACAGTAATAAGCTATGTAGTTATAGTTTTTGTCTCAGTTGCGAACCCCTGACTTCACAACAGTTCCTGGCCCAGCCCATCCACAGCCCATCGATCCTTTATATTTGTGGGCCCAGCCCAGCCCGTAGCCCAGCCCAGCCCATGGCCCATTGGGCTGGCCCGGCCCATGGCGAACACTGCTCGAGAGCAATCCGTAAGCCCTTATGCAGGCTTGGGCCCTTAGAAGTCGGCATGGGCCCTCAGAAACCAGCGTGCAGAATCTTGTGATGCCAGCGTAGGACCCCTTGAGGCCCAGCGTGGAGCCCTCTGAATTCTGATGCCGGTGTAGGTCCTCTGATGCTGGTGTGGGGCGTTCAGAGGCCGGCGCCCGGCATGGACTCTCAGAGGTTGAAGTGAGGCCTCTGAGGGCGGCATGGCGCTATCAAAGGATATCAGAAGGGCTCAGAGGTCCTCAAGAAACAGAGGGCCTGTTCCAGCGCCTCCAGTAGAAATTCTTGACTGGAGGCTCTACCAGAGGTTTCACTGGAGGCGCTGGAACGCAATCTGGAGATTTCTGGAGATTGGTGTCACAGATACCAAAAGAATGACGATTGTTCTCTCTTGAAACACAAAATTTGTTTTTGATTTTAGTAAGAAAGATAAACAAAAGTATAGCAATGTAATTTCTTTAATTTCAAGTTGTAAAATTAGCAGTCAAAAGTTCTTTGTTTACATTCGTGCTTGTCACACGTGCGCCATTATTGTAGACCAGAGCCTCCAGAGAAATGTGGACCTCCCAACTCTCTGGATGCTACTGGAGGTTTCTGGAGCTTTGGCGAGAGCTTTCTGGAGCTTTCTGGAGGTTTCTGGAGGCGCTGGAACGGGCCCAGAGTCAGACCCTCAGCCACTGCCCTCGACCAGCCGAAGGCCCTAAGAGATCTTCATGAAACCTTTTGAGGCTGACGTTGGGCTTTCAGAAACCTTAGTTTGCCGACGGGAGGCCTCTGAAGCACGTGTGAGGTCCTCAGAGGTTGACGTGTAGCTCTTAGAGACCGGCGTTTGAGCTCGGAGTGGCCCCTAATGCTCTGTAACTACATGTACAGGAGCCTGTAGATGTCGAGCTGGTGCCCTCTTAGGCCAGTGTTCTTAAACTTTTCAGAGGATAACGTGGTCCCCAAAATCAGCGTGGTGCAGCACGTTCGGCCTTGCAAGGTCTGAAAGTGACTGCATCAGACCTAGAGGGGTTCAAAATATTAATTTTCCAACCGTTTCTATCGTCGTCATGTCTCGAATAGCCTGTAATTTGACCTAAAAAGATCAGTTTTAAGTCAGTTTTTAAATCTAAGCCAAAGGCCCAACCTGAATAGGCTATGTTTCATGTTTAAGCGGGTGTCGATTTCTGTTGAGCTGCAGGTGCCCAAGCATTGCAAATCCGCCGCCACCTTAGCGGTGACATTGACCCGCGCCGTCTGTTGGGGCTCCAAAGCCTAGCCGGCGTAAATTTGGAAGAACTCGGGCACCCGCAACGCGGCAGAGATCGACATCCAATGTTTCAATCATTTGATTTGTATTGTTGAGTTGCTCACATCCAAGATATTTTCATCGATTTAGCATGTTTCTGTTTATGGCCGAAAATCTGCTGGTGACTTTTTATGAACATATTTTTTTAGGGTTATGAGATTGGGTCACGGGCTCAATGTATTATTTTATATTCGACAGCGGCTTGATGAGCAATGTCTCAGACCGGTTAATGTACTGTCATATTTTTTCGTGAAAAATTCGGAGCTATTAGTGAAAAGTTCGGACTAAGCCCCTTAGCTGTCAGATAACCGCCCATATGACCGTTTCAACATCACATGACTGAATCTGAAAAAAAAATGAAGACTTTTTCTGTTGGCCAACATGTGACAGCATATGCTCAGAGTCAGTTGTGCGCTGCATGCGCATGGGGGACAATTGTGATTTCAATTCTCGAATAAATGGCTGGTTTAGTGCATGGCTGCGGAGTCGGAATCGGTCGGAGTAACTTCCCTGATTACGGAGCGAGCGAAGCGAGCGGAGTCTCATACTGAATTAAGGGAAAATCCTGAGTATGAGCGGCCGGCCGGCCGTGGGGACGCTCTTCAAAAGCTAATATCTTAGGAACGGGACATCCGATTGACAAGCGGTCTTCTTTACTGAATGTCACTTGGACGTAAAAGTTCTGTGGTGTGATAGCCACCATGCGTTCTTGCCAACCACCGCACGTGGCGCGTGGTAAAGTTGGACATTTTTTAAGAACCCCCAAAATTGCAACCTCAATAACGGCAAAACGGTTGGGCCGATTGAATTGAAACTCGGTACACAGTTAGGCCTCCATCAGATAATTCATCTGCATGTGTTAAGGTTGGGGTGCTACAGCACGTGCGCACGTGCAGGGGGCGCTCCCAGATCTCGAGAACGGCTGGGCCGATTGCGCTCAAATTTGATACACGGTTGGGGACCAGTTTGTAGGGTGCCGTGCAAAAGTCAGTTTGGACCCCGCTTGCACGTGCGCACGTGCAGTGTGCCGCTTCCAGATCTCGAGAACGGCTAGGCCGATTGCGCTGAAATTTGGCACATCGCTAAAGACCGGTTAGTAGGGTGCAGTGCACAAGTTAGTTGGAGGTACCCCCTCGCAATTTCGCACGTGCAAGTCCCATCCTCTCGCTCGCTCCGTTGGTCGCCCAAAAGGCGTTTTACTGGTTGTTTACAAATTGACTTCTTGGTAATAGTTTAAATTAAAATGGTTGTAACTGGAACAATAAGACACTTCTTATGAACGTTTACACACACGGGTGGAGAATGTTTGAAAAAGTTACCCCGGCCGGCGACCGAAAGTCAGAAAGACGATGATGCTCAAATATTTGTCAACGGTTATCAACAAACCCCTATTCTGTGGCATAGAATAATGGATGTCTGCCGTTTGTACGTTTTTAGGGAAAACTGCTGTACGCAGGTGCGGAAGATTTCGTAATTGTAACAATTTTGCAACACGCCTTAAAATTTCGGACGCATGTCACTAGTGCTAGGTCAGGTCATCAGGTCAAATTTGCTGGATGATCGTGCTAAAAATGCCATCATGCCCTTTGCAAAGCTTATTCCGTGGAAGTTGCAACCTTCCCACACAAAACAAAATGTCAAATTTAACCGTTTTGCATGACCCTTTATTGATTTGAGCTCGCACCTGAAATATTATTCGCGACCGAGCCTTAAACGAGTAATCGAATGCTTTGTTTGCAGTGTTTAAGCTCCGTTATGTTCATGAACTGTGAGAAAAGTTGTCGGAGAACGCTAAAATCAGAGAAATTTGGCTTTTGATGATCTATGGTGATTTTATTATTGAGCTTGCCTAAAGCATGACCTGATTTCTCTGATCACGTTTGTCGCTCTTTCAAACGTCGTTCCGCTTCTCGCCTCGTAGCCCAGTAACCGAGTTAGAAGGAGCGTGAAAAGCCCACCTCTCGACTCAACGTGTTACGATAAGGCCACCACCCTGGCGCAGGAAGTTGGGGGAGCCTTGAAGTTGAGCCCCAGCAGCTCGTCCTTCTATCTCACTGATATTACCCTCGTCCTGTCTTGTGATGTTATTACAGTGCCATCTTACGATAACGGCCCTTAAATATGATTTACTTCTGTGTGATGAAACATGTCGGGCTCCGCGATGAAAAGACTTAAAAACATAGAAGCTCCAAAATGAAAATAAAGTAATTTTCAAGAACTTTTCAAGGTAGATAAGAATAATGAGAGACGCTTTTATAGATGGCAGTTTTTTCGTATGGAGACAGCTTTTAGGATTTACAAAAGTGGAAAAAGTTACCCCGGCCGCGCCGGGGTCGGCTGAAGGTTACCCCGGCCACGGCCGGGGTGGCCGGGGCAGGTTCTCCACCCATGTTTACACATATAAATAGAATCAACAGAGCCTGATCAATCCAGCAATCGCCAAAACAGGCCGATCCCTTTTAATTTTCAAGGCCTCGATAATCCCTTCAAATATTCCCAAAGAGGCTTTCGTTCAGTAGCTTTCGTTCAGTATTCTCAATTGACTTATAATTGGGGGTTTACAAAATGTACTTTACTAGGTCACCGATATGTAAATGTCCGAGACAACCGTTTCATACATCATTTAAACGTTATCAATCACCGGAAGCTTCAAAACAGTCGTTAAGTTTGCAGACTGCAGTTACGGCGAGTATAGTGACATTCTTTTTAGGCGAGGTCACTTGGTGGAGCTTTTCCAGGAAAGTTGGAGGGGCAAAAAGTTGTCAAACCTACAATGTCCGATTGTTAAGTTAGATAAAATTCAACGATGAATCAATTCTTTTCATTACAGAGATAATATTTTGCATTACACAGACATTTCAAAGCTCCTCAATGCGAAAAACATAGGTTTGCTAAGCAGTAAAGTCCTGCAAATCGGCTTAAGTTGGTGGGGCAAAACGCTTATTGGTGGGGCAAAATGGCAAGTTGGTGGGGCAGGCGCCCCACTAGGTGAATAGGAAGCTCCACCCCTGGGTCACTTTGTGATCTGGTGACCTAACTTTGAACAACCGAATTCTGCCATTTTTAAGTCAACTAAAGAAGAGGAAAAAAGAGAGGCGCGTAGCTCGTTTTTTTATATATATTTGAGAGCAAAATATCGGAAGGAGGGCGTGAGAACTTGAAACGCCGCTAACTACGGCATGGTTAAGTTCTGCAGACCACCCGAATCGTACAAAGCCCTTCTATCGATGACATTCTGTTGATTCGAGGTTGGCCCTGCTCGCCAAGTGCTAAAAATTGTGGTTTGCTTGGACAAACGCAAAGGCTGATTAAATGCATAAAAATCAAACTATGAAAATTCAAATGTGAGAACTAAAGCTGCAACTCGAAACGTAAAAGCCGCCAAATTTGATTACGGGGAGCGAGCGAAGCGAGCGGAGTCTTTCCTTTAGATCAGTGGTCGGCAGGTCATTCGGGGTCGTGCCCCCTTTTTGGGCGCCAGGCAGGGCCATTACCCCCACCTACCAGACCCCATTGCTGACACAACTAAGTTTACTGAAATTCCATACCGTCCTGGAACTCTTTGGGTATTTGTGCATTTCCAATGCATCAAATTTAAAACATGACACTTCCTCCACAAAACATTTAATGCCTATATCCCAGTAGCGGCGGAACACCTTCAATTAAGGGGGAGGGGGAGCACTGCCGACTTTTGGTCCCATTCTTTCCATGCAACGCCCATAGGGCTGGGCTAATGTTAAAATGCAAAAATCAAAGGGTGCACGGTGCCCCGGTGCCCTCCCCGTTCCGCCGCCTATGCTATATCCCATTTAACCCTTGTATATACGTATAGGGGCGGCGGGTGGTTTTTCGTTAAAAGCTCACGTAAAAGGCATTGGATCACGACCAAATTGTACCCTCAAGCCCATCATTTTTTTTTTCCCCACCAGCCCGGAAAATATCATGACCTGAGACCTGTTTTGCCAACAGAAAAATAACCGCCTGCCGGAATTTTTGCCTCAAGACCGCTTCACATACGGAGCGTAAACGCGATGGGCTCGTAAGCGGATAGGGCTTTACCGTTTACGCTCCATATGTGAAACGATCTTTAGGCAAAAATTCCGGCAGGCGGCTATTTTTCTGTTGGTAAAACTGGCCTCTGGACCCATAATGACCGTTGGCTAATGAGCTTTTTCTGGAGATCATCTTGAGCCATAAAATCTCACTTCAAGAAGTTATAGCGGGTCCCGATTTTCTCGACACTTATCATTGCCCTCTTGAATGAGACGGAATGACCAAGGACCTTAAAAATGGGCAGCAGCGGCTTCCTATGGTCACGGGTAGCACGCTCGTCTTTTTTATGCACAGCTCCATATCAGAGTCCGAGAGGCCGCGGGGGTCCGATCGACTCCTCCCCCTTACGTTAGCGGCTGTTGAAACGCCAACAGACGGGCGACGGTTAAAAGTTGCAGCTGCTTTTGAACGACTGTACGGAGGGGTGAGATGGTGAGGCGAGCAGGTACGTGAAAATTGGTATCTAATCAATGTGTGCTGTGCCTTTGGCCTGGGCTAATCTTTGAACCCTGGGATGCAACAGTCACGATGGCTCCATCACTGGAGCTACAAACTCTAAAAAGATAGGCTTTCTCAGAATCCCTCATTACCCCCACCGAAAGGGCTCCATTACCCCCAAAGGGGGCATGCCCCACCATTTGCCGACCCCTGCTTTAGATTAACGGAAATTTCTGAGTATGAGCGGCCGGCCGGCCGTGCTGATGCTTTTGCGAGACTTATATCTCAGCAACCACTTGACCGATTCACATGTGGTAATTTTTGTAGGGTAGCTTCATTCCTTCTACCAAGTATCGGACTATTCCCGATGCATGTGGGTGACTCCTTATGCACGTGCCACGTGCAAAACGAAGAGGCGCCAGTTTTGTAATAGTTGCAATATCACGGTAACTACTGGGCTGATTGCGCTGAACGTTGGCACGCAGGTAGGCACCCACTAGGCAACACATATCCATGTGCCACAGTTGGGGTGCTGCTGCACGTGCGCACGTGCAAGGGTCGATTTCAGATCTCGAGAACGGCTGGGCCGATTGTGCTCAAATTTGGCACATCGCTAGAGACCGGTTAGTAGGGTGCAGTGAGCAAGTCAGTTGGAGGTACCCCCTCGCAATTTCGCACGTGCAAGGCCCACCCTCTCGCTCGCTCCGTTAGTCGCCCCAAAAGGTGTTATACTGGTTCTAAGACGGCATGCCTTCAATACATATGTACATTACATCATTCCAGCCTCCAGGAACACCATTCCACAGAAAGGGTGTCGGCTCCTATGTGTCACGTGTAAGCAGTGGCGTAGACAGGGGGGGCCATGGGGGCCATGGCCCCCCCCTTTCCGCCCAGCCGCCCAGATGGCGCCCCAATTAGCGCCGACTAGGCTGATGCCGTTTTACAGAGGGAACATGAATTAAAAAGCGATGTGCAGGCAGGGATCGAACTCAATATCTCTTTAGGGGTGCCTGGACACCCCAATGTTCTCCAGGGTACCCCCAAATAGGACCTGAGCCCCCCAATGTTTAAGGGCGCCCCTCCGGAAACCAGAATAGGTATTCCGAACCCCCAGGGTCGATGGCGCCCCTGAAAGCCGCTGGCACCCACCTGAACGGAACAGTCGCCCTATTTAAGGTTGATTGCACCCCTCTGAAGTTCACAGCTGCCCCATTCGGCCCCATCCAAGGTCGATGGCGCCCCCTGAAACCACTGGCGCCCCTCTAAAGCACCCGCATTCTTCTCAAGATCACAGTCGCCCTATCCGAGATCAATAGCGCCCTCAAGAGAGCCACTAGCGCCCCCCTTGAGACTGAAGTCGTCCCGCTCGAGACTAAAGTCGCCCCATTCAAGCCCAATGACGCCCCTCCAGAGCGTCCGGTGCACTTCTGAAGATCACAGTCGTCCTCATCCGAGGTCGCTGGCGCCCCTCAAAAGTCACTGGCGCCCATCTAAACGGAGATCACAGCTGCCCCATCTTAAGATCGATGGCAACCCTCTGAAACCAATGGCGTCCCTCTAGAGTACCCGGCGCCCCTCTGAAAATCATATTAGCCCCATCCGAGACAACGCCCCTTGAGACTACAGTCCCCCCACCCAAGTTCAAGGCGCCCCTCTAGAGCGTCCGGCGTCCTGCTGAAAGCAGCAGCGGTCCCATCCATGCCCAATGGCGTCCCTCAACGCCCTTCTAAAGATCACAGTCGCCCCATCAATCCAAGGTCGCTGGCGCCCCTCAAGAGCCACTGGCGCCCACCTGAACCGGGACTTCAGTCGCCCCATCCTAAATCAATGGCGCCCCTCTGAAACCCCTGGTGCCCCTCTGAAAATAACAGTCGAATCATCCGAGATCAATGGCGCCCCTTCAGAGCGTCCGACGCCCTACTGAAGGCAGCAGTGACCCCATCTAAGCATTACACCCCTCTAGATCAACCGATGCCCTTCTGAAGATCACATTCGCCCTATTCGAGTTCGTTGGCGCCCTCCAGTAGTCACTGACGCCCATCTGAATGGAGACTTCAGTCGCCCCGCCCCATTCAAGATCGATAGCGCCCCCCCCCCCAAAAAAAAACACTGACGCTAGGTAGGTAATTATTTGACAATGGGACTGTCTCATCGACACCAAGGACCATTTTCAAGATGCAGCAGTCAGGCGGTGCTGAGCTGGGCTAGGATGTGCCAAGCGTTTCTTATAATGCAGCCTTGTTAGTGCCACCCCTCGTTGCGATACCGCTCCTCAATGCGACTCCGCCCTTTCACCGTACAATGCCACCCCTCAATGCAAATGGTGCCCCCCAGCGCATTGCCGCCCATTATTGTGATGCCGCCCCCGCCTAGCAGTGCGGTGCCGCCCCAGCGTACGCCACACCGACGGAACGATCACTTTTGAAACTTTCAGAGATTGATAAGACTAACAATATGTAAAAAATGTTTATCTCGGACTTTTGATATCCATGACCTAGGGTCAGGTCAATTTTGCGACTTCTCCATTAGGTATAAATCAATTGGAGAAAATTGAAATGCGCCTCTTTTGGACGAATGTGGTTCAAAACCCTCTCAAACATCGGTTCATAGGTTAACATAACACACTGAATCGACAAAATGTACCTGTGACCTTTCTGTGTGCCCCTGAGGTCATCTCAGGTCATGAACGGTCACCAGCATTTCTTTGGCTATACCTTTTGATAGAGACGTGCTAAAGCGGTGAAAACACGTCAGGTGTGTTCAGCTCGACGATACGGATCGAGTGATATGCAGCATGACCCTGTCCGTCAAGGTCATGACCTTGACCTGAGGTCAAATTTTCAAAATGACCTTACAAGGTCAACGTATAGTTCATTTGACGCGTTTCGACGAGAGGAATACGATGCTGGCAAAATAAATGTCGTCACTGTCTTGAGTCAAAAGTTATTGCAGAAAACGATTTAAATAAAAACTGTTATTTTTGGAGTTGTTTCCCTCTGGAGGCTAGTGGCAGTCAGTCACTGGAGGCAGCCATGCATGTCCACAAGTAGGGGCTGCACGCACTAGACATCGAATTGTAAAGGTGATGTGTGGAGAAAAAATCCAGAACGTATGTCAGCGTTCGGTCGCCTCTGCCTGCAGTCGCTGCTGGTATGACAATGAGTTGGGATCTCATGGTGGATCTCATGGTCTTAAATGTTCAAGTCTTTCCTTGATTCCAATTTAGGCAATAAGTCGCAGCGTGTATCCTACATACGTGCGGTCTGGGATTCTAAACACGGCAACCCCGGTCGACCACAGGCTGCAGCCCACAGGTCACTTCGGATCAGTGAGTAAGCCCGTATATTTTCTTTTTTGCAAAGAATAAAGATTCTGCCTATCGATCAACGTATAGTTATTTTACCGGTTCGAATTCGCATGGATGCGTATTTTGAGAATAAAATGTCCGTAGCCTGAGCTCGTTTCCTATATCATGTTAAAAATTCATCTACATCAAGGTTTTTTGATAAAAAACACCAGGCTGCAAATTGCATTAATTGGATTTTATGAAAATCAGCGAAAGCTGGTTCTTATGTATTTTGCAACATGCATGAACATGACGTTACATTTTAGACTGACACCCCTGTCAATAGCTGACAATGGCGCCCCTCTCAAGGGAAAAAGTCGCCCCCTCGAGCACCATGGCCCCCCCTTTCGCTGATCTCTGGCTACGCCACTGCGTGTAAGGTTGACCCCTTCCACATCCGGCTGCAAAAGCGGTCTAGCGTCCATGGGCCCCCTTCTTTTACACGATTTACTGGATGACTCCTTTTTTAACAAAATTGGCAATAATTAAACGTAGTAACATTCGTGACACATTTTGCTTCCTCCATTTAGGTATTTATGATCGTAACGGTTGCAGTCACAATTGTACAAAATAATATATCAGCTTGTCGCAACGTAGGTACCTATTCATTCCCGAGGTTCACAGCACAACGCCGTTCTTCGTTCACCACCTAAAGCGTCGTCGTCCGCTTCCCCGGCCCTGCCGACCGGGCGGGCGTGCCGGTCGGCCGGCGCGGCGGCGCGTCCTTCTGCCGACTCTGCCGACCAGTCGAGCGTCCGCGATCCCTCCCCGCGTGCCCGCCGCCGCTCGGGCGGTGCTGGTCGCGTCCGGCTGGCCACCTCCCTCCCTTCACCTCCCTTCCCACCAGCGGGCTCGGCGCTGGGAAAATAAACACACTGCTCTCTGTTTTTCACCGGCGCCGCTCTCCCGGAAGTGATCGGCCGCGTGCGACGCGGACGGTCGGCCGCGCGCGGCTCCCGGTCGGCCGGCCGGGTGCGTCCACCGCCAGGCGGCGCCACAGTGCGGCGGTCGAAGGACGCGCCGGGCCGGTCGGCTGGGGGGCGGCGCCTCGCTGCCCGCTCGCAGACGGGTCGCGCGATCATTGGCCGGGCTGCCGGAACAAAATGACGGTGCTGTTTGAGGAGGGTGCTGCCGAGCCGGGGTCAGCAGTTGAGTCCGTATGAATTAATTTCAAGTGGAAATGGATACCGAAATCGAAATACAAATAGATCACTGTTATGTACACATTTTCTACATCATTCCAGTACCAAATTCAAGAATTAAAACACGAACACGAATGACTTAGCATGACCAGTTTTTGTTTTTTAATTGTTTTCATTTTGAATAACACTGCAATTTCTCATTTGCTGTAACTTGCATTCAGTTTTCAACGCCGTTAAACACCACTTGTTGTTGTTGATAGTTTGGGCTGTTAGGGCTAATGGGAAACCATTAACAAGCAAGCAAATGCTGATATGAAGGCAATGAAGACAACACGCTACACCAGCAAGATGATTTTAGGACTAAAGTACGTATCGCTAAAGTACGTAGGACAAAAGTACGTATGCAAATGTTCGTACGCAAATATACGTAGGCGATAAAGTTCGTATGCCAAAAGTACGTACGCAAATATTCGTACGCAAAAGTACGTATGCAAAAGTACGTAGTGCATAAAGTACGTACCTATGTCAAAAGTACGTACGCAAATGTTCGTACGCAAAAGTACGTATGAAAAAGTACGTGGTGCATAAAGTACGTATGCCAAAAGTACGTACGCAAATGTTCGTACGCAAAAGTACGTATGAAAAAGTACGTAGTGTAAAATGTACGTATGCCAAAAGTACGTACGCAAATGTTCGTACGCAAAAGTTGGTATGCAAAAGTACGTAGTGTATAAAGTACGTATGCCAAAAGTACGTACGCAAATGTTCGTACGCAAAAGTACGTATGCAAAAGTACGTAGTGCATAAAGTACGTATGCTAAAAGTACGTACGCAAATGTTCGTATGCAAAAGTTCGTATGCAAAAGTACGTAGTGTAAAAAGTACGTATGCCAAAAGTACGTACAGTTCGTATGCCAAAGTACGTAGTGTATAAAGTACGTATGCTAGAAGTCGGGTATAGTTACGGAGCGAGCGAAGCGAGCGTAGTCTTTCCTTAGATTAACGGAAATTTCTGAGTATGAGCGGCCGGCCGGCCTGCCGGCCGTGGTCACGCTTTTGCGAGGCTTATATCTCAGCAACCACTTGACCGATTTACACGCGGTAATTTTTGTAGGGTAGCTTCATTCCTTCTATACCAAGTATTGGACTATTCCCGATGCATGTGGGTGACCCCTTATGCACGTGCCAACTGCCACGTGCAAAACGAAGAGGTGTCACTTTTGTAATTGTTGCAATATCTCGGTAACTACTTGGCCGATTGCGCTGAAAGTTGGCATGTAGGTAGGCACCCACTAGGCAATGCATATCCATGTGCCAGAGTTAGGGTGCTGCTGCACGTGCGCACGTGCAGGGGTCGATTCCAAATCTCGAGAACGGCTGGACCGATGGCGCTCAAATTTGGCACATGGTTAGGGGCCGGTTAGTAGGGTGCCGTGCAAAAGTTAGTTTTGCACGTGCGCACGTGCAGGGTGCCGATTCCAGATCTCGAGAACGGCTGGGCCGATTGTGCTCAAATTTGGCACGTCGCTAGAGACCGGTTAGTAGGGTGCCGTGCACAAGTCAGCTGGAGGTACCCCCTCGAAATTTCGCACGTGCAAGGCTCACCCTCTCGCTCGCTCCGTTAGTCGCCCATAAGGCGTTATACTGGTAGTGTAAGTTGAGCCACTTTTTCTTTATTGCTGCTCTGTTGCCATACTAACAAGGAACTCATGATAAATTCATATACCAAATAGGTAATATAGCTATGTCCATTTCGCCCATTTACTCACCGAGAAATTTTGCTATGCCTTGTACCAAATGCTCATTAAATAAAGAATAAGAAAGGTATTACACATTGATCAACTCAACCCAAGGGTGGGGTACGTACTTAATACCCTACGGGCTACGTGCATTTGCTATGCGTACTTTTTTTTTGTCCGTGACTTACTTTTGTCCACACGTAGGGTAGACCGGGGCAAGTCGCCCCGCCGGTTCTGCGACACCTGAGCGAGCGTCATTTCAGCGAACGACATTTGAGCGAAACATTTTCAGCGATTATCAATTTAAGCGATTGACCTTTTCAGCGATTGTCAAGTCCGCGAATTCAATCACAGCGATTATCAACTTTGGCGAGGACCAGAATCAGCGAAACCAGATTGAGCGAGTATATGGTGGTCAATGGGAGACCAATTGAGCGATGCAGTTACACGCTGTAACTTACAGCGAAACCGAACGCGACAAAAGTCAATCATTTGCTACTTCTCGGAAATTCTTGCCCTTGGAATACCCGCTTGGTAGGTGTCATGCTTCAAGCTGCACGCGGCAAAATATAAATTTGCTTTTAAGTCCTTGGCTTTCCCAGGGTATGGCTTTCCGGCATTTCTTCCTTCTCAGCTTGAGGTCAATAGCAGGTCAATAGTTTTGACAGCAGCTGGATGAACTTCGGGAACAAAGTAATTTGAAAATTATTGCACCTCTTTACGCATCATTTGAAGACACATACATCGGGCGACCAACAAGGGCGGGAGGGGAAGGAGGCGGGCAAAATTTGAATTGAAAATGTGGAATGTGAGAGATAGGACGACGGAAGGAATGTCAGGGACCAATAATAAACTCGAGAAATGGCACAGGGGAATCCAGTCTATGTTTCAGGGACCTCAACCAAATGCCTGGAAATTTGTACGGTGCTTGGGGCAAGAACAAATTTTACAACATGGAAACTGATCCAAATTCAAGCGGGGGAATTTCGTGAAAAACAGCGCAAGCGATATGAATCTCTGAACAAATATTTGGTCACCATTATTGGCAAAAAGCAGGGGAGTGAAATTGAACCGTTGAATTTTTTTGAGAAATGTAGCATTAAATTTGGAACTCAATGTCTGACCTTAGAACGTGACATCCGCCATCCAGTTCCGGATAACCATGAGAAATTCCGAAAACATTCGTACGCAAGGTTACTTTACTATTATACGTATGCGCTGGCAAAAGTAAAAAAAAAAAAAAATACACCGTAATAGGACGATGAAGTGTTTCGCTGAACCGACAGTCGCTCACATTAGGCCTGTACACATTCAGCTGTTGTGCTGTTGTCAGCTGAAATAGGCTCCGCCCACCGCTTCTGGCTGACGGAACTGTATACATTTGGCTGATGAGAAATGTCAGCACTGGCTGACTGTTTACAAATATGGCGTTGTAAACAAATATTTCGTCTCATCTTCATGTTCTTTATTAATACAATACTTAAGCAGTTAGATATATTATCAAAATATCTACTGACAATGTGCGAAAGTAATAAGTATTTTTCTTGTATCGACAATTAATTATGAAACCAAATATATGTGAATAGCGCCTACATGGTGTCCAAATTTCATTTATCTGCAGTGCTCAATAAAAATCTGGCACGTGATTTGCTTTCATGTGCCACTACCAGTGTCTAAATGCGTCATTTATGGCTTTTGCTGACGGCTCGGCATCTCTGCACTTGCTTTCTCGTAGCAGCACAGCCCGTCAGCCCATGCTGCCGGCAGCAGAGAGGTGACGTCATGTTGCATGTGCAACATAACGTCATCAATTTTTCAGCCAATAGTGTGAGTGGTTCTCGGCTGACAACAGCACAGCAGCTGAATGTGTACAGGCCTATTGTAGTCGACGAAATAGGTATCGCTGAAACATAGCTTTCGCTAAAATTGATAATCGTTATATTTGATAATCGCTTAACTTGATAATCGCTGAATTGCCATTCGCTGAAAATGGTTCGCTCAAATGACGTTCGCTCGAATGACACTCGCTAAAGTCGCTCGCACCGGCCCCGCCGAGGTAAAACGCCTCACCGATGTTTCTCGGAACTGGCAGGGTTCTGGGGAAAGATCCTCTCTCCTGTTCAATGTGCACTATATGATCATTATATAGGCATACTGGAAAGAAATTGTGATAATCCTCTAAGGAGATATAGCAAAAAATGTGTTTGTTGAGTGATTTTTATGTTTGGTTGTCTGATTATTCATCATCGCGTTCTTTTGTGGTCCACATCAGGTTAACAACTTTTATGTATGTATTTTGAACAACAGCTGTTGTCTAACGCTTATGATGCCGGGTTGGTTCGTGTTAAATTATGTCTTGCTGGAGCGCAAGGCGTTGTTCGCTGACCGAACTACGTGATGGGGTAAAACGCCCGAGTAGGTCGCGGGGCAAAAAGCCCCATGGGGCGTTTTACCTCGTGTTGTTCGGACTACCCACTTCCTAATGTTCGGTAGCTGGCGAACAGCAAGTTTCTATGCATTTATATGTATTTTCTCAGCAACTGTATAGCAAAGGAAGTATATTGTTAACTGATTTGCATTGCAAAAATTTATTATTTGGCCTTTATGAGGCAGGTGAAAAACCTGGTCATACAATAGTGTCATAGCTGAACACTTGATAGGATGGAAGGTGTTACCTTCAGTGCCGTGCCTCCAGCGGTCTAACGGACCTCTCATATAAGATTTAGCCAACTACCATGTTCAATCTTTAATCTAGTGTATGGGGCTTCTTGCCTCAGGCCGTGGGGCGTTTTGCCCTGGGGTTGGGGCAAAATGCCCCATTTGCAGTTGCTTCACAAATCACTTCCTAGCTGGGAGTCCGATCACAAGTGAATGAATTTGAGGGTTGGAATTTAAAATAAAATGTCCAAAGAACACATCGAGCACAAATTTGGCCTTCCAGGTGATGTGAGATAAAAGAAGGTACCTACCTATGTAGCAAAATAAATTATCTGGGGCGTCTTGCCCAAGGCTACCCTACTTTATACCCTACGTACATTTGCTATGCGTAGGCTTTTGTACGTGACGTACTTTTGTCCATACGTACTTTATACCCTACGCCTACTTCTGCGATACGTATTGTCCGTGACGTACTTTTGTCCATACGTACTTTTTACCCTACGTACATTAGCTATACGTACTTTTGTCCGTGACGTACTTTTGTCCATACGTACTTTATACCCTACGTACTTCTGTGATACGTACTTTTGTCCCAGACGTACTTTTGTCCATACGTACTTTATACAGTACGTATTTCTGCGATACGTACTTTTGTCCCTGACGTACTTTTGTCCATACGTACTTTATACTGTACGTACTTCTGCGATACGTACTTTTGTCCTTGACGTACTTTTGTCCATACGTACTTTATATTGTACGTACTTCTGCGATACGTACTTTTGTCCCTGACGTACTTTTGTCCGTACGTACTTTATACTGTACGTACTTCTGCGATACGTACTTTAATCCTACGTACTTTTGCTTACGTACTTTTGTCCTACGTACTTAAGCGATACGTACTTTTGTCCGTAACCCCAGCAAGATAAGTTCCGATTCGAATCTTGACATCCCTACCCATGTGCATTGGACAAGGTGCAGATGATGGTCAGTGGCGTGTTAAAATGTCATGGTAGGTCATAAAAGGTTGCGAAACGTTTTCCAACAGACTTTTGATAAGGCCTAGAAGAGTGATAAAACGGTTGGATTATATTTCCAGGTCAAACACCTACCGATGTGCATCATAACCTTTTCTGGTGAGGTCATACCTAATCTTTGCCTTAGGTCAAAGTTTCTTGTTAGCCTCCAAGTTTATTTTGTCGTTAATTCGATGCTTTTCGACGAGAAAAACATGATAGTGAAACAAAAGGTAAATGACATACATACGTTAAATGAGTCTTCTTTTCAATTTGCTTTTTTAAATTCTATTTAGACGGATTTCTCCTCTGTAGGGTAGGTGGGACAAACCATTGACCTGAGATCAAATGTCTATGCAGCATGGAGAGGAGAAGATGTTAAATGCAATTTTCGCGATGCTGTAGCTCTATAGTTGTACGAGCTATGCGCAGTTTGTAAATATATCAAAATCGAGAAAATTTGACAGTAACTTTACTTTTGATGACTTTCAATGACATAAGGTAAAGGTGACCTCTACTTTTCTGAAAAAGGTACCTGTTCACAGCTATCAATTCCTATATTTCGCGTCTTTTATTAGCGCTTATTTTTCTCGATATTATTGGTTCTGATCAAGTACTCCCTGTAAAGTGTAGAATTCTAATTAAATTTCACAATGGATTGGCACTGCAACAATGAAAACATATACCTATAAATTTCAACTAAGGATCATAAACGGTGATCTGCAGTGTACTTACAGTGCAGTCCATACACTGGCTGAACCAAGGGAGCAGTTGGGGCAAATGTCACCCTCGTAGTAGGTACTCGAAATCAACGAAAATTTGTCATTTTTTCTGGAGTAGAAGGAACGCTTAATAACTTTTATAGAGAGATGCTTGCTTTAACCCTCGCCCGGCGAGGGGGGTTGATGCAACCCCGTAAGGTTTTTCACAAATAACGTAAAAACAGCGGCGCTAGCGCCGCCAAATTTGGCATACCCTCTGGGGCAACATTTTCGCACCTTTCCTGAAAATGTAAAATCCCAGTCTTTTCAAGTCAGGTCACCAGGTTACAAAAACCGGTACAAGGTCAGGGGAAAATTGGACTAGCTTAGCGGCAACTGAATTCCAGAGTTCACTTAAATTGGTAACAAAGTACCTATATCATTCGATGCGCACGGACGTCCTGAGTTCAACGGTGCTTTTATTTTTGCTCTATCTTCACTAGGTAAAAAGTGTTAAGCGAAAATTTTTAACATGTTTTAGCAATTTCTTTGCACTCATACCCCCCCCCCCCCCCACAAAACACCCTAAATATGGACTTAGAGTCACCAAACTTTCACAGGGGTGAGATCTCCTATGGACCCACCTACCCTGTATATTTGGCGTTTCTAGGTGCCCTAGGAGCCAAACGCGAGGGGGGTCCTACCAGCCCCCTCGCCGTCCGTGTTATGGAAAAGGCCCTCGCCTGGCGAGGGTTAAACTGCACTGCATGCATACGTAAGGAATCGAAATCCGAGGAGCTTTTGGAATATGACGAAACTGTTCTTATTTTTTTTTTTTTAGAAACGTCAACGAGATCGCCTTTCTGGTTTGTTTTGCTTGTTTTGTGTTTTTTTTTTGTTGTTTTTTTGTTGTTTTATTGCTTTATTTTATTTTATTTTATTTTATTTTATTTTAACCCGCGCCCCGTTGGGCTCTGCCGAGCAACGCGCCCGGTTGGGGGGCCATTTTGCCCCCCCCCCCCCAAGATCTCGAGAACCACGCAACATAGCGACAAGCGGTAAACGGCGTTGGATAGCCCCAACGGGGAACTACCTTGTGACCCAATTTTATTGACCTAGGTCAAACCGATGACGTCACAGGTCAGGTCAAAGGTTCAATTTTCACCGTTTACAGGCACTTCAAGAAATGCGTTGTAAAATCGAGTAAAATGCATTTCATTGAAAATCATCGATGGGGAAATGTTCTTCAAACACATATTTTGCTATTTGAGGTCACTGATACCAGGTCAGGTCACAGAGGTCAGGTCACGGGGGGGTCACAATATGAAAGTGTCGTGTGATACATGTTTTATGGTCCATTTTACATGACAAATGCGATTATATGGGTCAGGCAGCCTTTGGGGCCAGCTTAGATCACGTTTTGGTCAAGTTCAGGTCAAGGTCAGGTCAAGGTCAGGTCAAATTAGGTCAAATTTCAAAGTTAATATTTTTGCATAAAATGGGTATCGAATCGATGCAGCTCGTCACGGGGAGTTCAATGGTCGTCTTCGTTTTGCCGTACGTGGTCTAGAATTGCTAAAAATTGAGTTCAAAAATTTGACGTCATCATTTTTGAACAGTTTTTTCGCTATAACTTGGCCAAAAGTCGAGATATCGATCTGAAATTTGGTATGTATATAGAAGAGCGCTGGTACTATCACATATATTCTGGTTTTTTCGAAATTCGGAAAATTTTTGGATTTTTTCAAAGTTTTTCTAAAAAAATCATTTTTTTTATTTTTTTTGGGTTGAAAACCAAAAATTTTGAAAATCCGAGATAGCAGTTTTGTAGCACCGCTTTTTGTCTACTAGACCATATAAAGAACTTTGAAATTGCTTGATAACTGTAGATTTGGTGAGCGTTTCAAGATTGCATGTTTTTTGCTCATTTTTGCTCGAACATGACCTCAGTTTGACCTCAATAACTCCTGACCTAAGGTGACCTAAGACTTGAAATTTGGTGTGAAGGTGTCAAATTGATGCCCGGGAAGGTACTGAAAATTTGGCGGCGCTGCGCGCCGCCGTTTTCTTGCTATTCAGGAAAAACCACAGGGGGGCCAAAATTGCCCCCCCCAACGGGGCGAGGGTTAATAATATATAATAATAATAATAATAAATTGTAATAAAATTTATAATATTAATAAATTTTTATAAATTTTATTTTATTTTATTTTATTTTATTTTATTTTATTTTACTTTATTTATTCTTTGTTATATTATATTATGTTATATTTTATTTTATTTTATTTCATTTTATTTTATTTTATTTTCCTTTACTTTGTTTTATTTTATTTTGTTTCGTTTTGTTTTGTTTTATTTTATTTTATTGGGTTAGGCTCTTTCGGGCCAACAAGACCACTTCAGAGCCGTAAGGATGATGAGAATTAGGGGGAGACATTGGTCTGGTTGGACACCCTGGTGCTCTGCCGGGGCTGAGCCAATAACGTGGACGGGCCACCCAGCCCCGCTTACGGTCACTGCACCCGGCAATCGGCATGGACTTGCTCCTGGGGAGGAGCTATCCATGTGGGATAAAGGTGACCTTCCAGCTCGGAGCAGGGCAAGAGGCGTGGAGGAGAAGGATTTGACTATCTTGAGCATGGAAACAATGGAAAGGAGGCCCTTCTGGATCCGTCTATAAGCCCATAGAAAAATCCTGCAGAGGCCAGCTGGTTAGTGCTTCCAGGAAACCTGCAACGACCAGCCACTGTATCCGGTTTTCCGGTAACGTATTGGAAAGCGAAATGTCGGATGTAAATTATCGAATTGCATGCCTGCCTTAAACTGAATGATTGGGAACCTAAGGAAACGTCAATCTTTCGGGTGCCGAATTGGCCTCCCCCGACGCTATCACGCTAGATGGTCGGACCAATCAAACTGAAAAAATGTGGCTGCTGTGGCTCAAACGCTTTCACATCGTCCCACCACTGAGCTGAGGATTCTGATGAAAACGTGCACATTTTCCGTGGACTTATAGCACCGTCGACAGCCTAGCCTACCTTTTCAATGTCCTGAGTACCTACGCCGCTGCGCGCCGTCTCGGCTAGTGCTGACGTCACCAACCTCACCGTTCGACCAGTCGGTCGGGAAGTGGCGGCGCTTGTAGAGCATGACCAGACATCTAGCGGAGAGTATTGAAGTAACAGCGACAGGGATGACCTCTGATGGGAGTTGTTGGAAGGTTGCAGTATAGCTGTGGCCGTCGGTTACAGGACAATTTGCCGAACTGCATTTTGCCGAATGCTTATTCGCCGAATGTCAATATGTCGAATGCATTTTGCCGACGTGTCTTTTTGCCGACGTGTCAAAAGGGCGAAGTGCTAAAAGTCGAAATGCAATTTGCCGACATGCCTTTTTGCCGACGTGCAATAAGTCGAAAATGTCAATTTGCCGAAATGTCAATTCGCCGAAATGTTAATTTGCCGAAATGCTAATTAGTCGAAATGTAAATTTGCCGAAATGTCAATTTGCCGAAATGTCAATTTGCCGAAGTCAATTAGTCGAAATGTCAATTCTCCGAAATGCTAATTTGCCGAAATGTTAATTAGTCGAAATGTAAATTTGCCGAAGTGTCAATTAGCCGAAATGTCAGCTTACCGAAAAGTCAATTAGTCGAAATATAAATTTGCCGAAATGCCAATTAGCCGAAATTCCTAACCTAACCTAACCTAACCTAACCTGACCCGTAAGTAGGTATTAACTTTAGGACCGACTCGCTTTTCAAAGGTAAAGAAACCCACTTACATGTCACCAAAGTATAAGAAAAACATAACCAAACCTTACCTAACCTACTGATTTTTTCCTACCCTTGGAAAAGGAAGAAGATACTCACATGAATAGATTGCAGACAAAGACAAGTCAATTATTTTTAGGTTAATTGTGCATCAGGCTTCAGACCTTCGGCCTGAAGCCAGATACACAACAATTTAACCCTCACCGGACCTATTGGTTTTCTACATACGCACCGGCCGAGGTGGTAATTGCTGAAAGGCGATTTGCCGAATGTCATTTTGCCGAATGCATTTCGCCGAATGTCATTTTGCCGATGTGCTTTTTGCCGACGTGTCAAAAAGTCGAAATGCCATTTGCCGACATGCCTTTTTGCCGAAATGCCTTTTTGCCGAAATGCCCATTTGCCGAAATGCTTATTAGTCGTTTCGCCTCTGGTGGAGCTGGTGCGTCGCGGAAAAAACGAGCGTGTGCGCCGTTACGAGACGCAGAGATTGATACCCGATTTTAAGGTCCTACGTCAACCGGTGACCTCTGAGGTCAGGTCAGGTGCCCCAAGGTACGATTCAGTTCTTGGCGAATAACTTCGCAACAAAGGGCCACAGAGCCGCGATTTGGCAGCATCGTGTTTGCCTTGCTTAGGCCCGTCAATTGATATCTTTTTTTGTTTGGGTCAGGTCAACTTGCCCTAGACTGAGACTGAGGTCAACTTATGGTGTTGACCTCAGGTCACGGTTAGGTCACACGGTCAGGTCAGCACCCCCAGGTCATGAAGTTGGTGGAAAGAGGTCATTTCGCATATCATTCGATTCGGCAGGTCTTCCTGAGTCCATTGGTGGCTTTCCCGACTCACTAGCTCAATTTGATCGGGAGTTATTGACGAAAACTAATATGACCTTGGTGACGTCATGAATGAGTTACGCATCTTACCTTGCAAGGAAGGCGTCAAATCACGATTCTGTGTGCTTGAGATAGTTAGAGGTCGTTTCCGGCGCCAGATTAGCAGTTTTCATTTTTCTTCTTGACTTATAATGGTGAGGTCACGAAAATGACCTGACCTCAAATAACCTTTAGGAAAATCTGAGACATACAAGCTGTGAGACTCGTAATGTAGGTATATTAGGTCCTGCATGTTTCATTTCCCTGTGAAAGCTCCTCTGGCCGTGAGGGCGTTGCGAAGTTGCGACATCTGAAGACCGTGCAGAGGTTCACTTATGACGTCATAGGTCGGTGACCTGACCTGACCCGAAAATGCGGTTGGTGTAAAAAGATCCGGCTTGAATCAAAGGTCAGCTATGCCAAGTTTCAGCTCTCTATCGCCAGATTGTTCGGAGCTATCGCGAAAAAACCCTATGGGGGTGCGGCACCCGTACCCCCCCTCGGCCGGCGAGGGTTAACCTAAAAATATTTGACTTACCTTTGCCTGTACTCTCTCCTAAGGCATTGCCTTCGGCACTGCACTGCTTCGCCACGAGCAATTTGATGTTTATTTCCACATGGTATTGGTGCTTTTTAACCCGCGCCCTGATGGGGGGGGCCATTTTGGCCCCCCTGTGGTTTTTCTTAAATAGCGAGAAAACGGCGGCGCGCAGCGCCGCCAAATTTTGGGTACCTTACCGGGCATCAATTTGACACCGTCACACAAAATTTCAAGTCACAGGTCACCTCAGGTCAGGAGTTATTGAGGTCAAACTGAGGTCATGTTCGAGCAAAAATGAGCAAAAAACATGACATCTTTAAACGCTCACAAATTCTACAGTTAACAAGCAATTTTAAAGTTCTTTATGTGGTTGTGTAGAGAAAAGACGGCGCTACAAAACTGCTATCTCGGATTTTCGAAATTTTGGGATTTTGACCCCAAAAAATCAAAAAAATTGATTTTTTTAGAAAAACTCAAAAAAATTCCAAAAAATTTTCGAGTTTCGAAAAAACCGGAATATATGTGATAGTCCCTGCTAGAGGTGGCAAAATGTGGACCCGAGGACCCGGTCCAAAGAACCAGTCTGGACCCATATGGGTCCAGACCGGTTCCTGGAAATTTTATGACGGGTCCAACCGGGTCCTACCATAAACTATACATCTTGCACACTACACATTATTGCAAAACATGAAGCAAATGAAGTGAATGTTTCTTTGCACACAGTAGCTCATGAGTATTCCCAGTGGGAAATAGGCTGTTTTACATGATGCAACTAATGACACCTACAAGTAGTTTGCATTAATTGACTTTCGGGGAACGGGTCCAAATGGTTCCGATTCCAACTAAGACCGGGTCCGACTGGTTCCAGAAATGTCCAGCTGGGTCTGGTTCGAGTCTGGTTCCCAAAATTTTCATCTTTTGCCACCTCTAGTCCCTGCGCTCTTCGATATACATGCCAAATTTTAGATCGATACCTCTTTTTTTTGGCCAAGTTATAGCGAAAAAACTGTTAAAAATTGATGACGTCAAATTTTTGAACTCAATTTTTAGCATTTCTAGACCTCGTAGCGCAAAACGGAGACCACCATTGAACTCCCAGTGACGAGCTGCATCGAATCGATACCCATTTTATGCAAAAATATCAACTTTGAAATTTGACCTTTTTTGACCTGACCTTGACCTGACCTTGACCTGACCTTGACCAAAACGTGACCTAAGCTGGCCCTAAAGTCTGTCTGACCCACATAATCGCATTTGTCATGTAAAATGGACCATAAAACATGTATCACATGACACTTTCATATTGTGACCCCCCAGTGACCTGACCTCTGTGACCTGACCTGGTATCAGTGACCTCAAATAGCAAAATATGTGTTTGAAGAACATTTCCCCATCGATGATTTTCAATGAAATGCATTTTACTCGATTTTACAACGCATTTCTTGAAATGCCTGTAAACGGTGAAAATTCGACCTTTGACCTGACCTGTGACGTCATCGGTTTGACCGAGGTCAATGAAATTGGGTCACAAGGTAGTTCCCCGTTGGGGCTATCCAACACCGTTTACCGCTTGTCGCTATGTTGCGTGGTTCTCGAGATCTGAGGGGGGGGGGGGCCAAAATGGCCCCCCCCCCCCCATCAGACCGCGTTGCTCGGCAGACCCCATCTGGGCGCGGGTTAACTTGCTTGTGCCATGAATAATTATTAGTTATGAAATCAGGAGGTCATAGGATACCTATCATGTGATTTGCTTCTTACTTGGGGATTGCACCAAAAGTAAATTGGTGATCGGTCCTAAGTATATAAACACCACCTAACCTAACCTAACCTAACCTAGGTTTGCAGATTGACATTTCGGCAAAGTTATATTTCAACTAATTGCCTTTTCGGCAAACTGCCAATTCGGTAGATTGACATTTCGGCAAATTTACATTTCTGCAAATTGACATTTTGGCAAATTGATTTCGGCAAATTGACATTTCGGCAAATTGACATTTCGGCAAAATTACATTTCGACTAATTGACATTTCGACTAATCAACGTTTCGGCAAATCGCATTTCGGCAAATTTACATTTCGACTAATAAGCATTTCGGCAAATTGGCATTTCGGCAAAAAGGCATGTCGGCAAATGGCACTTCGACTTTTAGCGTTTCGACTTTTTGACACGTCGGCAAAAAGCACATCGGCAAAATGACATTCGGCGAAATGCATTCGGCAAAATGACATTCGGTAAATCGCCTTTCGGCAACTTGTCCGGACACCGTGGCCGTCGGCCTGAAGCCTGAAGGGTCAGGGTAGGGTCAGGTCGGGGGTGAGGGGCCAGTGCCCAGTTTGCATGGGAATGTATAGTGGATGTCAAATGCTGATTTAGCAAATGTGTCTCAATAAACATGTTCCTCATAAAAAAGGCATGACAAACGTGCATTTAGGCTTTAGGCACACTGGTGGTCGGTGGATCCATGGGGGCTAAGGTCTGGGAAGTGGGACAACCGTCTTTGCCGTCGGCGTCCTCAGAAGTCAGAATACGCCCATTTGCCTCTCATCTCATCCTCGCTGACGGTCCAGCAAAACAATAAAAACACGCCTGGGAAATGCCTTTGGGCTCATCATATCGCAACAAATAGGGCTTCAAGCAGCTTGGCGCTGGTCATGAGCATCGAGCATAGTAACAGCGCCGAGACGATTCCACGCCACCGGACGGTACGGTGCTGCCATCTATGGGGAGGTACCGCAGTCAGCTGAGCAGGGCCGAGTGGTGACCTTGGTCGACACAGGCCGGCCGGCAGTCTCGATCGAGCGCTGGCGGAGGAGGGTCGTCCAGTCCCTGACGACATGACCGACACACACGCTGTTGAGGTGAGACGCGGGCTGGCTGTGGGCTGCACGAGAGGAGGTTAACGGTGGGGAATGGGAGCGCGATTGTGTTTAATGGAGCGCGGTTTCGTCTGTCGTATTGCATGACATTCGCTTAAGGGGATTTGTTTTTTGCTAGCGTTCTCCAGTTTATATGTGTTGGAGAAATATCAGTGCGTGGCGTTACGAAATTGGACAAAGCTTACAACATATGTATTTCATCCCGCATTAAATTTGACCCCGGGTCACTAACGGTCAGGTGCGGCTTGTGGCCATCGGTAACTCGTAAGGTCATGCTAGCCGTTAGGTCATAAAAGGTCACCAGCGGTCCTTCGACAATAACTTTTGATCGATACATGATAGAGCAAAGTATGTGTTCAGCTTAGCAATACCTACGGATCGATTGGTGTGCTGCATGACAATGACCCTTTCTGGTCAGGTCATGACCACAGACCATTGACCATGACCTACTGTCAAATTTTCAGATTTAGTCCTTTATGACGATGTATTATTCTTTCGATGCGCCTCATGCGCCTCGCTATCCTTTGAAGCGAATGGATGTCGTAAAAAACGTCATTTTTATTAGAAATTTTATCATTTTTTATCATGCAGTAGTTAACTATCATTCCACAAAATAATGCCAATTTCAGGGTTTTCTCCCTCTGGAGGACAAACCTTTGGCCTCCGGTCAAGCCACTCCGCATTTTTGCAGCGCTTTAGCTCTTTTGGTTCACGAGTGCGCCGATTTGTAAAAAATATCGAAATTGGAAACATTTGAATATTACTGGAACCTCTAACGTCCTCACTCCGTCATTGACCTGAACGGAAAATGATCCTTTTACTTCAGAAATAACGCGTAGAAAGCGATGAATCGCTGTTATACCAGGATATAAGCTCTTTCCCGCGATTGCCACGTGGGTGACCTGGTCCTGGCGTATCCAGATACACGCCGCGTCAAGTTACCGCGAAGTTACCGCGATACGCTCTGCTTTTGCGGTGACCAGGCGCAGGCGCCGGGTCGTCTGTTTACGTCCTCCAGCGCTAACCCGCCGTCTGCTCCGCTTGTCAAAGCCCAGTCCAGAACACTACCCAAGCGAGCCGGGGACACACTGAGGTCGCCGTCTCAGGCGGCGTCCCGCTGTCGTCCGAGGACACGTGCTCTGGGCGCGTGGGACGCGTGCTGGAGACGCCCGGTACGATTCCAGCACCGCCGGAAGTGCTGGAGGGGAGCTGTGTTCCAGTGTGATCCCATTGCTGCCCGCTCAGTGCGCTGAGCCACCGTCGGCTGCTCGGGTTCCAGTGGTCGTATCACACCGCTCGACTGTTACCAGAGCCGTAACTCCCCCAGGGGCCAGAGTGTTCTGTTATTCATGGTGTTCGGGGGTGTGGTGGAAAGAGTCATCAATCAGTTTTTCCTGTCGCAGCCGTCATTCTCCAACGCAGCGACCTCCAGTCGAAGGTCTCTCTTGTGCTTCATTTACTTCCCAAGTGAAAAATTGAAGAATTGTTACTTGGAAGATTCTTCATTGTAATTATAAGTTATAGCACGCTGACGACGTTTTGTTGAAGCCTGTTGCCTTTTGGAACCGGTACCGACAACCCAGATAATATTTTATACCACCGCCGCTAAACACCGTAAATAGTAAATACCCACTCAGATGCAGCTCCTCCAAAATAAAACACCAGTGACATCAATCATCACTCGTGAAAGATTACATAGTACCTATTCGATCTGCTTCCTCCCTCATGCGTTTCATTGGCTGAGGGCCTGTCTGACTGAGCCAAGTCCGGCTCGTCCGTAACTAACAAGTGGTTTCCCGTTTATCACAAGTCACTTGAAACTTCTCCCGGAGTGAGCTCATTTGATGCTTATTCGACCCATTTCTCCCTGATTCTCGCTCACTACCGGGCCCTCATTATCTCACCGCAACGACCTGCTGAAGGACGGACACTTGTGTCACATGTTTGGTAAGCTCGCTTGCCGCGCCTGTTTGCAAATGTCGGTGGCTGTCGCTGAGCCAGGACGGTCGGCCGGGACACTTGATTCACGTGGTCGCTCACTGCCTCTCCCTCCATGTTCCTTGTCTGCGTCCACTGGAGTCGGCGAGACTGGCACATTCATCCATTCATTCATTTATTCATTCATGGATAGATTGATTCATTCATTCATTGATTCATTCAATCATTCATTCATTCATTGATATATTGATTCATTCATTCATTCATTCATTCATTCATTCATTCATTCATTCATTCATTCATTCATTCATTCATTCATTCATTCATTCATTCATTCATTTGCTTGCTATTTCATTGATTCATTCATTCACTCATTCATTCATTTGTTCATTCATTCATTCATTCATTCAGTTATTTCGGGCTATTTCCAAAAGATGGCTTTTTCAATCGATCAAGGCTCAAGATTCGATACAAAACAATAAAGGCACTATACCTAATAAAGTACGACGTAAAATGAAGAGTTATTAAAACATAATATCGTTATGGTAATTAGAAAAGTCCAGATGGTACAAACAACGCTGAAATCAATTTCAGTGGCGAGCGGGTCATAGTTTCACGAACCCGACAAAGAGTACGGCACTCGCGAGCCTCGCGCTGCATCAAACCCGCAACTCGGCAGGCCTGACTAAACTGAAGCGGAAATTAATCCTCTCAACATGTTACGTAAGACTCGAATAACGTTCTCCATTATTTACACTTTTGTGGTGCTTGGAGGGATGCTGTCAGCCCCAGGCAGATTATGTCGCAGCGTGACCAGACCACACCACTTTCCGCCGCCCAGCGAAGGCTGTCCGTGATCTGTGGATGTTGGTAATGGCTGGTCTGGTTATGTGACGCACTACAGGCTGACACATGCCCTGCCCGAAGCTGGCACATAACCCGCCCCCTGCCAGCGAGGGAGAGGGTGACTACGACTCCAGCGGCTAACAACGTGGTAAACGGAATAATTGTTCCTTCCTATCAACCGTTTGTTTCCACTTGATTTTGGTGGTGAGATAGCGTGAATTTGTTTATCGTCTTTCTGTGTCCTTTTTTATCAGAAATCAGATCCATATGGCGGTGGCTGTGTGGGCGGTGCCCGTTTGTGTCTGTGTCTGCGTCTGGCTGCGCAAGTCTGTTCTGTTTCACGGTACAAGTGTTATCTGCTGAGTCAGCCCAGTGTCATATCCAGACATGAGCGTGGATCCGAGAAAATGGATCTGGGATCTGATCCCACGGATCCTGATCTCGGATCCGTCAAGATCATAGATCCAGCTCTTCAATTTCTCGAGAGATCCGTAGGGATCATAGATCCGAGGCTAGTTTTTTTTTTTTGCTTGAGATCCGGGAGATCATAGATCCACTGCATTTTGCTTGGAGATCCACTGAGGTCATAGATCCATCACTCGGATCCATGCACATGTCTGGTCATATCGCGACCACACTCGCAGTGAATACTTCCGGCTAGACTATAGAGAGACGCCATTCAGGGGTGCCCGAATGGCCGGTGGTCAAAAGTCATGTCTGCTGAAACTGCGGGATCGATATCCAATTATGGCTGATTATCTTGCATGCATACCCGTATATACTGTGTGTATTTGTCTGATATTGTAAGTGTAACTGACTACGTCCTTAAGTGAATGCAATATGATCTGTGAATGTGTAATTCAATGGTTTATTTATTGGCGTTGGCTCATCAATAATATCGCGATTGTCTTGACTATAAGATAAAATTATATAACACTGAATTAATTCAATCGTACACCATGAGCCATGGTGCTGTTACAGTGACATAGGTATTGTGTTTAATGTCGATAGATTATCCAATGTCCATTTAATACAAAGAATGTTTTTGAGCGCATTCCTGTTGTAATCTCATTTGCATCCATCAACTTGCACGGTAGTTCTATTTTTAGTAAGCTTAAGTGTTTTCGCTCAGTTTGGCACACTGAGGGACACTGTAGCATAGCTACACTATCATCACGACCCGAAGATAGCGAGCTGTGGGCAAATATTGATAGGCCTACGGCCGGCAGGACAGCGGCACTCGGGACGGTACGAACGACTCTCGGCAACTCTGGACGTCGAGAAAACAAACTGGCTTTTAACTGTACGATTGTGTCATGGTAACGGTTATCTTAGCAACGGAAAGGTGCGTTTTCGGTGTACCGTTGTAGCGCTCATTGCGTTGGAATTGCTGACTATACGTCCATATCAGCATACATATAGTCGTCACAGCAAATACGGTCTATCGGCTCATGGGAAGCTCATTGATCATTGATCTAGGTCATTGATCTAGGTCATTGATCTAGTTCAGTATGGTGACATTTTTTCTGTCGTTTCAGATTGGGGACAAGTGGCAGCCGTTTGACCTCAGCTGCTTCTGCGTCCCAAAGCACTACGAGAATGACCTAGAGCAGGTTCTCATTCCCCATGGCATCATCCAGGACAGGTGACATAGACTGTGCGCATATATCTACCTACCTGCCGCATGGCGAGCTGTGCTGCTGCGCCTCTTTAATGACGTAACGTTTATAGAGCTGCACGTTACGGAGGCAATTCAATGCAGTTTGATGCCGCTTCTGATTATTGGCAAAGAGGTGACTTTCAACGAATTTGTTAACGTTTTTGTGAGTTTTTTTCTCTCTCTCTCTCTGCGTAAACATATAAAACACAGGGTGTTTCATATCTTTGGGCTGGTGTTCAAGACATCTTACGGCCTATGCACACTTCACACTCACCGCTCAGTATTTTCCCATAGTGACATTTTTCTTTTGCAGGATCGAGCGGCTTGCGCGCGACATCTTCCAAGAGCTCGGCCAGGGACCTCTAACGGCGCTATGTGTCCTGAAAGGTGGCTACAAGTTCTTCTCCGACCTCATGGACAAGATCAACCAGCTCAATTGCAACCAGGGGCAAAAGTCGATCCCGGTCTCCATCGACTTCATCCGGCTCAAGAGCTATGAGGTAACACCGGGGAACGGGCAACGTACTGAGGACTGCATGTTAAATGCACTGCAGTTATGGATTGAGATGCTTGTGTTTACATTTGAAAGCAAAATCGCAACTGTGTCCCTATTGGCACGAATATCACGCTCAGCATAGCATGTGCCATCAAACACATGTTACGCACTTCACATGCTACCTCTGCATTCCACCAAGTATTTTCTGTCGCGGGAGCAAACAATCCTCTAGCACAGTTTATGTTATAATGTACCCTTGCCATAACCTGAGCGACATCAGACGCTGAGGCTGCCGTCACGGGGTCAGCGATTACTTGGGCGCGGGCACGACCACGGGTCAGGGACTCGGGGGTACACACTTTCCGACACTTCCAGCAGGACAAGGTCCACCCTGGATCGACTTACTACGAGCGGTATAGCTGCATGACTCATTGAACCTGAGGCTGTTGAGTGTCGACGCTAGCGTCTGTATGTGTCGTGCTATTCAAAGAACCGGAGACGCGTTGATAAGAGTTGCACCAGTGCTGCATGACGCAATTCACCTTAACGTGTTAACACTTATTGTTGCGTCATACGCATGTTAGGAAACGATCGTGGTATCTTGGTATATTATGTCTTTTGCTCGCTGTACTAACTTCCAAGCGTCTAAATCATGACGGGATGTGATTATGACGCGTATGATACCCTTCGTGACCCCTGATGACCCCCGATGACCTTCGTGACTCGCATCGTATCTGCAAGACGCTGCTTTTTCGCTTCCAAGCTAACGTCGCAGTGATATCCTGGATGCTTGTGCTGTGGCAAATATTTCTGATGGGTAGGTACAGGTCTCGCGGGTTTTAGCGATAGGTTTTGCACCTATAAAATTTTAGTGTACTTCAGGCTATATCTTCGTCGTCTTAAGCCTTTAAGTGTTGAAGATGCGATCGACTCGTTGGTTCACAAGCCGGCCATGATCGTGTAAAATTGCTTCATCGTAGATCGATTAGTTTCTGAGATATAACCGGGAATGTAAAAGTGCAAAACGTAACGCTTAATCTCGCGAGAGCCGTACTTAAATTTCTTCCAGTTTCAGCTTATTGTGCTTTAAAAACTGGTGCAAACCTGCAGTTGCTTATAATGCCTGCTGTAGGACAGATGAAGTTCGTTACTTAATTTCATACATGGAGTTATATTTGTTCGTTTACCTTTTCAGAACGACCAATCAAGTGGTCTCATCAAGATTGTGGGAAGCGACAACTTGTCCTCGTTGAAAGGGCGAAACGTTCTTATCGTGGAGGACATCATTGACACGGGCAGGTAACGAGTGTTTTTTTTTTTTACTGCTCAGATAGCCCATGGGCTGGAATGCCTAGTTGACTTGTGCTATTGCGTCCAGGAATCAGTTATTATGATACCATTGGCATAGAGCCCGTATAGGATAGGAATTGAATGTTTTGCATTGGTTGAATGGAGTTTTCCCCAAAAGTTTCTTCGTTTTCCAAATAGCCATTGGGGCTCGCTTCCCTACTTATTGTCCTGCAAATAAAAACAACCCTCTCACACGACTTGCTATTGTTTCTTTCCACACGGCGAAAGCGCTTCTCCATTGGTTGATTCAGCGGGCCTCATTGTATTTCCGTTTAGTTAAATCCTGCTGACGTATCCGCACCCTTGTCTTCGCTGCAGGACAATGAAGAAGCTGTTGAACACATTACAGCAGTACGAGCCCAAGTCTGTGCGCGTGGCCAGCCTACTAGTGAAACGCAGGGAGGATAACAATGGGGACGTCTGCTACATGCCTGAGTGTAAGTGGAGGGGACCTTAGTGAGCTAGTGAAAGCGAACGTGACCTTCAGGCCCCTGGCCACCAGAGTGAGATGGGGGATCTTTGGTTACTTATGTGTATGGAGGGGACCTTGGAGCTGGGAGGATGGCTAGGGTGGCATTCGGGTGGAAAAGACGCGGACTAGAAAGGAGTGTGACGCAGGCGGATACTTAAGATTTGGTGGGGGTGACTGATAAAAGAACGTTTGACTTAGACTCAGGACGCTGAATTTGCATGAATTTCTAAGTGAACCACTTTATGATTTTTGACCTGAAGTCATGTATAATTCGGGAAGTAATCATGTAAGCTTGGTTTCTGAAACATGCTTTTTTTCTAATCATAGCCAATACGAGACAAATGCATGCAACATTGCGTCGTTACTATGCATTCATTTGACAAATTTTGATAAACTGATTGTCAATGACAGCTTTTAACTTTTAAGATTGGAATGGATAATGGTTAAGGCTTTGGTTGATAGTTACCGAATGAATACGAATAATTTTTTATTATTAACCCTCGCCGGCACAGGGGGGGGGGGGGTTGATGCAACCCCCCCTAAGGTTTTCGCGAATAACTCGCGTAAAAAGCGGCCGATCGCGACGAAACTTTCAGTACCCTCGCATTGATCAATTTTACACCTACCCTGAAAATTTCATGACCCTGACCCCAATGACCTTTGACCTGTGACCTTTTTTCTGTGACCATGTTTGGCCGAAATCGCGGTTCGGCGCATGTCGGCTCGCATTAGCCGCGCGTTTGCAAGCTTTTCGTGGTTTCAAACGTTCAAACATGTGATTTGATGTTGCTCCCATGCATTAGGGTGGGTGTCAAGGTCACCTGAAGGTCAGGTCAGGTCATTGACCTTTGGTGACCTCGGGTGACCTCGGTTCACTTTTTCGAGTTTAACATGTTTCTAGGCTAGTTTTTGGAGCTGAATTCGAATTTAGCAACCATTTGAACATTTACGAAGTAGTTTTGGTGCCTTCGTAACATGTTACGAAGCTGTCCGAGGCGGTTGACACGTATTACGAATACCCGTCACAACCCCTACCGGTTGTCCTGACCTGACCTGACCCGACCTGGTCTAAATGCTTAAAGACATCATCTCTGATCAAAACTAACACGATATTCGTGATCAGCACCCCGGAAAACCACATAGCAGCCACACTTTACGACTTTCTAACAGGTCCCGATTTTCCCGGTTTTCTGGTCATTGACCTGACCTGGAAGGTCACCCGATGACCTCGGACCTTAAAATTGGGTATCATCGGCTTCCTCTCGTGACGGGCAACACGCTCGTTTTTTCCGCGAAGCTCTAGCTCGATCAGGGGCCAAACGCGAGGGGGGGGGGTCGTACCAAACCCCCCCCCCCCCTTGTGCCGTCGAAGGACTCAAAATGGCCTGTGCCGGCGAGGGTTAAATCTGGTGACATGTTCCCATCTTCTTACAGATGCGGGTTTTATTGTGCCTGACAAGTTTTTGGTTGGCTATGCGCTGGACTTCAACGAATACTTCAGGGACCTGAACGTGAGTTGGAGTTTCAAACATGAAGGGCGCTATGCAGCAGCGATTAATTTTCTTCGAAAATTAAATTTGAACACTGACTAAAATGGGAATTTTTTGATGAATGTTATTAGGTATTGCTTGTTTTAATGATTGTGAACAATGTCATTAATTGTTGTATACCCATTATTAAACGAACGCAAATTAATTATCATATCCATCGGTAGGTACAGTGATTTATATATACGGACTGAATACGAATTCTATTACCGGATGAATTTCTGAAGTTGAATTATTACTTGATTAATTAAATTTGAATAATTAAATAATTAAATCAAATTATTACTTGATACCAATGCCGTTCTGAGTTCCTTTATTGCGATCCTCTCGTAAGGGCTCAGAGGACCCAAAGGGACTGAATTTCTCGAGTTTGAAAATGAAGGACATATTTCGAAAAAAGTTCAAAGGCTCATATGGAATCATGAGCTTGATGGGCCTAAATTAGTTTCGTTTCATGGTCTTTTTTTTTTGCTTAGTGACTTTTTTAATCATTGTTTTTACTTTTTTCGATCATATCCTTTTTCGTTGCAAAACCATCGGCCGGCTTTGATGTCAATATTGATCCGTTTTTTGTTTGTTTTACTTTCAGCATATCTGCGTCATCAGTCAAGCTGGGATGAAGAAATACCGCAAGTAGCTGCCTGCCTTACCACTTCATACCTGCCACGTGTGTTCCAGTGAAAGAGGACATGAGCAATCTGAGGACTATTGTGATGTCCAAGTTCCTCTCCGGAGATATTCGGAAGCCTTACCGGGTAGTCCGAAGTCTGAGCGCAGAACCATGGCCTTTGTGACGCTCGTGCGGTCTCTGTTGATGTGTATTATGTTCAGGGGCGATCAGAGGACGGGGCTGCTTCACAAGACATCTTTTGCTGGCCTGCTTTCGTGACCCCTGCGCCGGGGCACCAAAGCGGTGTCCTATGGGCATACAGCAGCGGCTGATATGGTGGGTGGGGTAAATGTGTTAGTGATTATATCGATTGCATTTTACCTCAGCATCAGAGCACCGTGGCGTTCGAAAACGCCGCGAACATTCCAAATATTACACTACCCCAATCACGGTCGTAGTTCTGTTAAAAAGCACCATTTTAAACGCAATGAAGACGCCCGTTGACCTTTTTAGTTTTTAGTAACAAGTACAGGCCACTACAATAAATGTGCATCATTTTGGTACTCTGTTTTTGTAACGGGACTTGAAACCTCGCTATGATATTGCAAACGTACGCGCAGCCACGGAGTATTAAAGGGACCCTCCCACCTTAACATTAGTTTTGAGTTCAGATAGCCAAATTGGTGGCCATGGCCTGAAAATACCGGTTTGGGCATTCACAACATCGAAAAATGCTTTAATTCGGAGATATGGAATTTCAAACTTGCAGTTTTCGGATTCTAAGGGGCTAATGCATTGGTATGCCCCCTTAGAATTTGTGACGTCAGCGGAGATCTAACGATTTTTAAATCTTTTACTAAAACGTTTGGCAGCACGCGGTGGTATATGCTGCTTTGCGCGCAACAAATGCCGCACTTTCAAATAAAGTCGCTAGGAACAGCGGAGATCCCAAAAAGTAAACAAAAGTAAAAGTCTAATATCTTGAAAACCGGTGAATATTTTTCGATGAAATTTGGTAGATATTCATTTTTGCTCTTTCTGAACCGAGCGACATCACTTTCATGCCAATTCATTAACTTTTTTGAAGGTGGGAGGGTCCCTTTAAGCCAGGTCGGGGGGGGGAACTTTGACGCCTCAGACAATATTTTCCAGTTGACGATCGATGACTCGATGCAATGGGCAGGCAGCCCTCATCACATATTTCCAGTTGATAACCAGAATCAGGTACATGACTTTAAAGGTAGTGTGCCACCTTTGAAAGATTTCCCATTTTATTTTTCCTAGGATAAGAAGCTTCTGTTTTTACCTAATATCGCAAAAAATCAAAAATGGGCCTGGAATAGTGCCTTTTTCGCCTAAAAGTTTATCGGTTTTTAGATATGTATCACAACTGTAGTGGGCTCACCTGCAAACAGGCGTCGGGCAACAATCGCGAATGCGGCGCACTTGTGACAATAAGCAAAGGTCATTATACACTGTAAAAAAGTTTACCAACTAGTTAGTTATCCGGCCACTTTTCACTAACCATAGGCGTGTAAGCAAAACACGCATTTCAAGACTAAGTGTGTTTTCAATTACTCGCAAAAGGTTGAATAGCGTGTTTTGAAACACACCTCCTAGTTTTCGAATATTTGCCAGGTTACTAAGATAAGCCGTGTAAGCGTGTTTATTGACTATCATCGGTGTGTTTTGTTAATAACTACAGACGTGTTAGGTAACACATGTGTTTGTCACACGGCCACTTTTCACTAGCTATATGCGTGTACGCAAAACACACATATTGCGTGTTAGCTAACTAAGCTGTGCGTGTTAATAAACTAAATGCATTTTTGAGAACAGGCGTGTAACCTAATGTGCGTGTTAGTCACCTCTTTTCACAGCCGCCCCCCCCCCCCAAAAAAAACGAATCGAATTAAACTCATCAAACATGTTTATTCAAAACTGCATTCAAGCTCCTTTCAGCAAGCTTACAACTGCATACAGTAATATTTCTCTTATTGTACTAAAAATGAACCTAAAAAAGTAATCTTCTGTAGGAAACTGCCGAGCGGCAAAGGCGCTCCGTTCTAAAGTTACGTTCTAAGCTATATATAGCCTGCAGGAATCCGCACCAGCCATGACACCATACAGGCTCCAAATACCTATTACGAAAACATTGAGAATGCTTCATTTCTGTCGATATGGGTACACTAAATTGCAACAAAAGGGCAAAAATTCCCTGGCCGAACAATGGTGGCTTATGTGACTACAAACATTTTATTTGACAACATGGGTACAGTGACAGGAATTGCATAAAACAGCACGTCACCGCGTTCACTGGTTGAGTGCCCAACCAAAAATTAGGTACATTTAATTTCTTGTTCAAAGCTTAATGCGGTTTTAGTGTGCAACATGCTCAATGCTCATTGTTCAGTCCGTCATATGTACTTACAGACGTCAATTGACAGTCAACAAATGAACAGTGTCTCCAACCTGAGACCCTCTAAAGCCTGGTTGGAGGTTCAATTGAAAAGAGAATGAGTGACATAGGTACATAAACCACACTAAAACGCCAGCAATATCTGCACTGATCTTTCCCATAATCACTCACCATACCAGTAAGGATGAAAGTCATGTCCAACAATCCATATCATTTCACTGTTTGACTTCTTATTATTCTTATTCTTAACACCACAGCAGCTCCTTATATACTGCACACACGCAACACTTACACTTTGTATACGCCACCCTTCACAACGCACACGTCCTCTCCCTTCTCTGACTTGGCACAGACTGAACATGGCGGGCGCAGAGGGGCGCACAAAATGGCGAACTTTTTCAATTAACTAAGGTCTTTGTAATTCTACAACAAAAAGGGTAGTAAGAAAACTAAGATTGTAAGTTACAACATGCGATTGATTTGTTAATTAACACGTTACTCAGAAAAAAGGCAAAGAAAGCATAAACAAACATGTTTGTCAAATAACACGGCATGGTTTGCACGGATAATATTTGTCGGCTTACAATGATGTTAGCTTTTCTGCTTGGATGAAATGGATGTGGTGTAAGGTTGCAAACATATGTGTTATCTGACCCGTTTTTTGCAACAACGTGTGTTTTTATACTAGATTTTGCTTGAAGAATTAACTAACTGGTTTGTTAGCATTTTTTACAGTGTAGTGTTACGACCATACGACGTACGGGAATGAGTTATCAGCTGTCTAATCGTAGACAACACAATGTCGAGCCTTAAACTGTAAGCCCGTATTGGTATTGTTTCTTTTATTTGGCTGTCGAACATTATTTATGGTTTGAAATATGATTTTATGTAAAATAATTGATATGAAAAAGCCGTCTTATAAGTTATGACTCCATTTCACCACACGCAAGTGGCAGAAATGACAATGATCAGCTGACGCATTTTTCTTGGCCGAAGTCAGAGCGCGCGGCCCGACGCACCACGCGTATTTGGAAATTCCGACCTCGACGAGCATCAGAAGCCAACTAACAGGCGTGTTCGAAACCGCAGGAGCTGATGATGAACGGGTTTATCGAAACTTGATTGGATGAGCATATCGGTAATAGCGATTTCAGTGTGTGCATTTATTGTTCATAGTGGTGTGAAATGTGGTTGGGGTACGACCGACAACCCGTCGGGGCGAATTTCGCACTGGGGTACTCAAAATTTGAAGAATTTAAGACGTTTCCATGAGTTTTGAAGGTATGGATAAGTTCTAAAAATCCGGTTCTCCATATCTGGGCCATTAACTCCATACGGTCCAAGAAAGCTGGCACACTACCTTTAATCAAAATTGTCTGTATGGTATATAGTCGAACGCAGTTATTATTTTCACCGGCATGTCAAGTTGTTGACCCATGTATTGCAATCGTGCCTTTCCCATTTTCTCTTTAGGCAAGTTTGTCAAGAAGAAGCAGCAACTGTAAATTTGATCTTTGATGTTCGTCTGTGACCCTTGGCGTGGCCTAAACATGACAACTGTTTTGTTCCGGTACTTCACAATTTTGGCACCTGCAACGTAAATGTAAAATCTCACTCAACCCCTTGGTAATCAGCGGGTGGTCTTCTGTTGTGATCTTTCGTTTCCTGTTATTCCCGACTCTACAGCAATCAATTCGAACGTTATCGGTTGGGGGCGTTAAACGACCCCTGATAGCTTCTGGGTGTCGGGTGGCGAAATACCACAACAGGTACAGGGTTTTTCATTTGAGGCTGACAAATAAAAGCTGATTTTGCATTCGTGGATTCTAAATAATTATGATAGCATTTATACATCTTGACTTCATGCCCACTTTGGCCATTCACTCACATCGCTCTCCTATTCAACACAACGTGTCCTTTGCTCGGAATATGCGTAACTCGGCAGTCTGGTATCAATCTCTTTAGTGCCCTGGTATCAATGTGAATGGGGCGTCACCTATCGGACGCTTCGAGAACTAGCGGCATAAAACGTGGCGCTGCGTTATCCGGTCATTGTGATTGTGTCAGTGGCGGGTTACGGACAAAAGTACGTATCGCTAAAGTACGTAGGACAAAAGTACGTAAGCAAAAGTACGTAGGATTAAAGTACGTATCGCAGAAGTACGTACAGTATAAAGTACGTACGGACAAAAGTACGTCAGGGACAAAAGTACGTATCGCAGAAGTACGTACAATATAAAGTACGTATGGACAAAAGTACGTCAAGGACAAAAGTACGTATCGCAGAAGTACGTACAGTATAAAGTACGTATGGACAAAAGTACGTCAGGGACAAAAGTTCGTATCGCAGAAATACGTACTGTATAAAGTACGTATGGACAAAAGTACGTCTGGGACAAAAGTACGTATCGCAGAAGTACGTAGGGTATAAAGTACGTATGGACAAAAGTACGTCACGGACAAAAGTACGTATAGCTAATGTACGTAGGGTAAAAAGTACGTATGGACAAAAGTACGTCACGGACAAAAGTACGTATCGCAGAAGTACGAAGGGTATAAAGTACGTATGGACAAAAGTACGTCACGTACAAAAGCCTACGCATAGCAAATGTACGTAGGGTATAAAGTAGGGTAGCCTTGGGCAAGACGCCACAGATAATTTATTTTGCTACATAGGTACCTTCTTTTGTCTCACATCACCTGGAAGGCCAAATTTGTGCTCAATGTGTTCTTTGAACATTTTATTTTAAATTCCACCCCTCAAATTCATTCACTTGTGATCGGACTCCCACCTAGGAAGTGATTTGTGAAGCAACTGCAAATGGGACATTTTGCCCCAACCCCAGGGCAAAACGCCCCACGGCCTGAGGCAAGAAGCCCCATACACTAGATTAAAGATTGAACATGGTAGTTGGCTAAATCTTATATGAGAGGTCCGTTAGACCGCTGGAGGCACGGCACTGAAGGTAACACCTTCCATCCTATCAAGTGTTCAGCCCTGACACTATTGTATGACCAGGTTTTTCACCTGCCTCATAAGGCTAAATAATAAATTATTGCAATGCAAATCAGTTAACAATATACTTCCTTTGCCATACAGTTGCTGAGAAAAATACATATAAATGCATAGAAACTTGTTGTTCGCCAGCTACCGAACATTAGGAAGTGGGTAGTCCGAACAACACATGAGGTAAAACGCCCCATGGGGCTTTTTGCCCCGCGACCTACTCGGGCGTTTTACCCCATCACGTAGTTCGGTCAGCGAACAACGCCTTGCGCTCCAGCAAGACATAATTTAACACGAACCAACCCGGCATCATGAGCGTTAGACAACAGTTGTTCAAAATACATATAAGTTGTTAACCTGATGTGGACCACAAAAGAACGCGATGATGTATAATCAGACAACCAAACATAAAAATCACTCAACAAACACATTTTTGGCTATATCTCCTTAGAGAATTATCACAATTTCTTTCCAGTCTGCCCATATAATGATCATATAGTCAGGGCTGCAGAGTCGATGGATTTTCGGCGACTCCGACTCCGACTCCGACTCCGGCTTTCAAAAACCAGCTCCGACTCCGACTCCGACTCCGGGCAGAATTGTCGACTCCGACCGACTCCAACTCCCGACTCCGACTCCGCAGACCTAGCAGGGCTGCGGAGTCGACAGATTTTCGGTGACTCCGACTCCGACTCCGGCTCGGGTTTCTAAAATCGACTCCGACTCCGACTCCGACTCCGGTCACAACTGTCGACTCCGACCGACCCCGACTCCGACTCCGACTCCGACTCCGCAGCCCTGCATATAGTGCACATTTAACAGAAGAGAGGATCTTTCCCCAGAACCCTGCCAGTTCCGAGAAACATCGGTGAGGCGTTTTACCTCGGCGGGGCGACTTGCCCCGGTCTACCCTACGTGTGGACAAAAGTACGTCACGGACAAAAGTACGCATAGCAAATGCACGTAGCCCGTAGGGTATTAAGTACGTATCCCACTTGGATTAAGTTGATCAATGTGTAATACCTTTCTTATTCTTTATTTAATGAGCATTTGTTACAAGGCATTTGTAAATTTTGCAATTTTGCAAGGCAAAATTTCTGGGTGAGTAAATGGGCGAAATGGACATAGCTATATTACCTATTTGGTATATGAATTTATCATGAGTTCCCTGTTAGTATGGCAACAGAGTAGCAATAAAGAAAAAGTGGCTCAACTTACACTACCATACCCTACTTCTAGCATACGTACTTTATACACTACGTACTTTGGCATACGAACCGTACGTACTTTTTGCATACGTACTTTTTACACTACGTACTTTTGTATACGAACTTTTGCATACGAACACTTGCGTACGTACTTTTAGCATACGTACTTTATACACTACGTACTTTTGCATACGTACTTTTGCGTATGAACATTTGCGTACGTACTTTTGGCATACGTACTTTATACACTACGTACTTTTGCATACGGACTTTTGCGTACGAACATTTGCGTACGTACTTTTGGCATGCGTACATTTTACACTACGTACTTTTGCATACGTACTTTTGCGTACGAACATTTGCGTACGTACTTTTGGCATACGTACTTTATGCACTACGTACTTTTTCATACGTACTTTTGCGTACGAACATTTGCGTACGTACTTTTGACATACGTACTTTATGCACTACGTACTTTTGCATAGGTACGTACTTTTGCGTACGAACATTTGCGTACGTACTTTTGGCATACGAACTTTATCGCCTACGTATATTTGCGTACGAACATTTGCATACGTACTTTTGTCCTACGTACTTTAGCGTTACGTACTTTAGTCCTAAAATCGTCAGTGGCAGGTGTCGGAGAGCTTGCGCTGAGGAAGCAACATGAGGGCAGTTATTCTAGCGGCGGGATACGGGACCAGGTAAGCTGATTTATTGTTAATTTTTACATTGAAATATATAGGCTTGAAATGTTTTGTGTTTTTTTAATGTCATGAGTTCCTGACATTTTTTGCCTTCTTTCCAGGATGCAGAGGGATGTCGACGCGGACACGACCGGTCGGTACCGCCACCTATCGGGCGTGCCGAAACCTCTGCTTCCGGTGGCGGGGGCGCCACTAGCGAGCCACTGGATAGCTGCCCTGGAGGAGCTGGGCCGGCTGAAGGAGCCCGTGCCCGTGGACGAGGTGGTGGTCGTTGTGAACGCCGCCAACCGGGCCCGGTTCGAGCGCTGGCGAGACGGCCTGGCCACCAGTTTCAAGGTCAACCTGGTCTGTGACGGCGCCTCGAGTAACGAGTCGCGGCCGGGCGCCATCGCGTGCATGGCGCTCGGAGTGGGCGACAACACGGCCAGCGACGTGCTGTTCATCGGAGGGTGAGTTCGTCAAGCGTGAGTTTATCAAGCGAACTATTTCAGACACATGTGGGGGCAAAGGCTGGCCCTGTCCGGTCAGTTCAGTGGACTGACTCACCAATGAGCCCATGAAGTCCAGCCGTAGTGCAATAGGCATACGAAATACGAATCTGACGATAACGCAGTAGTTACGTATAAAGGGTTCAAATGCATGTTCCAGGTTAAGATTAACGTTTAAAATACCCGGTGATAAATTTGAGCTGCAGAGGTGCTAGCGGTTACCAGACGTAAAAATATCTAGGTACATTTCATTTCCATTGTCAAAATGAAGACCGTAATCGTTGTATTCTAAGTCGCTCACAAATACTGTGCAGTGGTAGAGATAAAAGGGCGTCACACTGACGCCCGAGCACCACACCCGTATCGACTGTCGGGTATCCGCAGAATCGGACCCCTGTCTCCGTTACAATCAGTGTGCCGCAGCGCTGTCCGCGGCGGGCACCTCCTGTTCCTCGTGCTCTGCAGCCAGCCGGCGCACGGCGGCCCGGTCGCAGTAGTAGCAGGTCAGCTGATCGTTATCGGTCGCAGAGCGGCCGCCCAGGCTGCGGTAAAACCGCAGCGCCGGCTCGTTCCACCCGTACACTGTGAAGTCAATGTGCGGCGCTCCGCGGCGGACGGCGGCGGCGGCCAGCGCGCGCATCAGGCGCCGCCCGACACCCATCGACGCGCCGACTCGCGCACAAATAAATCAGCCAGGAACAGGCAGCGGCCGATGCCGTCGTAGCCGGCCCAGTTGAGTGTGTAGATGGCGTGTCCGATCAGCTCGCCGCCCCGGTCCGCTACCAGCGCCCAGAACACGCGCTCCGGACCGAACCCGTCCCGCTCCAGGTCCGCCACGCTCAGCTGTGGCAGCGTCATGTCGCGCTTCTCGAAGAGGTTGATGGCTTCCAGGTTGGCGTGCAGCTGGACGCAGTCGGTCACCACTGCGGGGCGGATGACCACGGCCGGCTCCGACTGACCGGCGGCGCCGTCAGACATGGCGGCTCAGCGATTGCAAGGGTATCGAGCTGTGCGGTCGCCGAGGTGGCTGCTCACTCGTTCACACTTTTCAGTGTTGACTGCCGATTGGAAATGTGAAGACCGTGGATCAAAGATCACTGACTCAACACTCACAGACGCTGGCCACTTCGAGTTCGCTCACTGCTGGGGATCCACAGTTGCACTCTCTTCCTTGTTCACCTTCCCTAGTCGTGTTGTCACGTTGCCCCACGTGCTCAGGCCCGGTGCCGCCTCCCCTGTGACCGACGTGCCTCCGCGCTCAACACTGACAATCGTACTCTATGATCCTCACTGCTAGTAATCCGAGACATTGACGAGGAGGGGGAGCTGGGGAGGGGGTCTCCCAGGCGACGACTGGACCACATGTTTAGTTTTGTTAGGCAGGGGCGCAGTCAGGGGCTAGTGTAGGCGGGAGCGCCCGAAACGGTTAACCTACCTAACGTTATGCTCCCGTGCAATGGGTAGAGAAATCGATGCAGCCTAAGGAAAACGGCAGAAAAAAAGATATATAACTTACGGGGAAGTAGTTAGGCATCGAATTGTGCTTGACTTGAGTTCTATCCCCATGCATGTGGCGTACTGAAGACGCGCATTCAGCGTAACGTAAGCATGGCGACCGGCGACGTGATGATTGCAGGACAGCTGTCACGAGAAGCTATTCAGGGCAAGGACATGTAACCTATTTCACGCGCTGCGACAGACGTTCCCATTGACCCCATCTATCACGAAGGAATGAGATAAACAGTTAACACATTTTAACAAACCACCACACATCGACACCGTGTCTTACACGTAATAGACGGTTGGTGCTGGTACACACTTCTTCCGGTAAGCAGTCCTGGTTCATGTGAACTTTTAAAAGATCCTTAATTATTGAGTTGCTGAATTGGATTGTCGTATTAGGACAATCCAGTTCAGCATTCACATACTTATGGAACTGCTCGCAGCCGGGCAACCCGAAACCATGCGAACCAACGCTGTGGGTGAGCACTGTTAGTGTTCACTGTAGTCGTCTTACAGTCCGTGTCCCCCCAAGCTCTTATCACACCGTTACCGTGTCCCCTTGTGTGAACGTGTCGGTAACCCATGCTGTTCCGTTTCTCAGGGACACACTGTTTCCGGCCGAGTTCCGTCTCTCCGAGTTCCTATCGGCGGTGCACCGGGAGCTGACGGCCGACCCTCGCTCCTGTCACGTGGTCTCCGTGCCCTGTCCGACGGAGGAGGTCAGCCGACGCGGCATCATCGAGATCGACGAGACACGCCGCATCGTCGGCTTCAAGGAGAAGCCGCAGCCCAGCGAGACCAGTTCCCGACTGCAGGTGATGGTTGAAGATCGACCCGTCATAGTTCAACTGTAGGGTTTCAGTGCTGAACGGCAGGTAGCGGATTGTGTAGTTGGCAGTGGTGTTGTGACCCATGACCGAGACCGTACTGATTACTCGCATTCGGAAATTTTGCAAAAAAAGCTCCTAGTATGTAAGCGCACTGCAAAACAGTCCGTCCTAATTATTTTACGTTTATTTTTGTCAGGTAGATAACCTATCACGATGGTTGCAACCAGCGCCAGCCGTGAGGGCTCCCACCTACCGATAGCCGTTACATACGGTATGTAACCCTCCGTATTCTAACCTTTATTCTCCGGTGTTTCGGCAGTGTCCGTGTTTCTACTTCATTCCGGCTGCAAGTCTGTCGCACCTGACGTCCTACCTGGCGCACCACCCTTCTCTAGCCGAGCGGGACGCCACCGGTCTGCTGGTGGCAGACCTAGCGCAGCGGGAACGAGTCGTGGCGCACCCGGCTCCGTCGCGCTACGACGTCGGCAGTCTAGCGAGCTACCTGCAGTGCTGCCGGGAGTTGGAGGCGGCAGAGGTCGGAGACGGGCGGCCGGCGAGCAGCTGAGGAGCGCAGGATCTGGGAATGTTCGCTGCCAAGGAACTGAGGAGCTACTCTGTGGGCGGTGGACGTCTCTGACAATATATAGGCGACAGAATGGACAATGCGTTGAGCAGGGTGGAATACGGACTCAATGGAAGCCGTCGCTGGTGCGGTTTCAATGTGATTTTCGTCTCAGTGGGCAGACATTTGATTGACGCTCGAATTTGATGTCTATTCGATTGTTGTATGTGTAAATTAATATACTTTCTCAGGGGCGGAGCTTCCTATACAGTTGGTGGGGCGGCTGCCCCACCAACTTGGTATTTTGCCCCACCAATAAGCGGTTTGCCCCACCAACTTGAGCTGATTTCTAAGACTTGATTGCTTTGCAAATTAATCTTTTTTCGCATTGAATAGCTTTGGAATGTCTGTTTGATGCAAAATAATATGTCTGTAATGATAGGAATTGATTCAGTGTGGCATTTTATTCAACTTTATAATCGGACATTGTGGGTTTGACGACTTTTTGCCCCACCAACTTCCCTGGAAAAGCTCCACCCATGTACTTTCTTACTTCTTGGAACCGTCCTGGTTTGATTCAGAGTGTTAAGAATGACAGCCCAGCCAGCAAGAAAAGTGTCCGTTTCGGCCCATCCCATCCTGAGCCAAACGGCGCGGTCGATATATGGTGCCAAAAACTCAGTTCGAGCCGTGACTTCGCCCGGCGCTCTGGCCTTGCATCCGACATAGCTGCACCCTGCAGTCAGTGGCAGTGGCTACAATGCATTGGGTGAAGTCGATGAGCGGGTCCGGTCGTGCCCGACTATGTTTGCACGTTAAACGCTCGCGGTTCGACACCTATCTGACGGTGGAGCCAGAATCTGTGGATTTTCCCGTGTCAGTGTAGGATAGCCCTTTGCTTGGCCCTTTGTGTGGCAGTAGCGGCGGAACACCTTCAATTAAGGGGGGGGGGGCACTGCCGACTTTTGGTCCCACTCTTTTCATGCAACGCCCATAGGGCTAATGTTAAAATGCTAAAAGCAAAGGGGGGCTTGCACTGGCTTGCACGGTGCCCCGGTGCCCTCCCCGTTCCGCCGCCTATGTAATGTGTGGGTATAGGTGTCAGCTGTCACTTGTCAGGACTCATACGATATGCCCTGCTCAGCAAGGATTCTCGTACATGAGCAGTGAGCACAGGGGCCTTGACAGGGATATGGACGGGGACCGCGGTAGAGGTCGGGGGGGGGGGGGGTGCACCTGGCGGCCAGGGAGGGGTCGGGGCGGGGAGGGGCACCGGCACTGCGGAAAGAGAGGGTTTAGGGCATCACCCCTCGACCCTCGCTAGTGAAAACAGTCATGTGAGGAGAGGGCACACCCAAGGCGTCAATGGACACTGGGAGGGATTTTCAGCCCCTCAACCCATCCCCTTCCCGCGCCACTGCCGTCTGCCGGCCTGGACTTTCGATGTAGCCGTGTGACTGTGGTGCACACAGCCCGATGCAGTTCACTCAGCCGTAATCCAAGATCCCGATTCTTGGAGGGATGTAAGGCGATTTTTTCCTAGCCTACAATAATAATACGCCCGAAAAAATGTACGATATTGATTCATAGGACTCCCGGATGAAGTAGTGACACCATTCTAGTGCTGGTAAACGCTGACAATACAATCGTTATCGATGCAACTATCGATAGGTCTTTGGTAATTTCTTCTTATTCTGAATAATGCTTTGAAACAAAATTAAATATGTGTGTTTTAGCAATGAAATAATTTATTAGAATCTTGTCTGTCAAAGCATACCGAAAGAAAGAGACGAAGTATCTACACTATCGACAGCACTGAACATAATCGATAGACCCCGCAGCTGTTTACTGCCGAGTGCTCGGTGGGCTCGCGGGTGTCGTCGCTCGCGGATTTTTCGTTTACCAATTTTTGGAACAGCTACACTTTCGTCATCCTCCATTTCTTCACACAATGTAAGTTTTTTGTGATATAAGTGTGTGTTTCACCCCTGAATGTCGTATAGCGACAATATCTTTTGTGCGCCTATTTCGTCGCAAACGATTTGTTTTCGTTCTTTGTGCCGTTTGCGTCGTATTTTATTGATAATTTCAATTATTCTAGACGTTCAGAGGCCAGGATAGTATCAAAAGCTGATAGCATTTTATATGTTCAACACTTCTCTGTCAAAACCCAACAGTTTTTGGTAATGTAAGTGCTCAAAATTCAAACTTGTTCATTCGGAATCTTTTGTCAATTTTAAGTCTTATGTGTGCTGGTTGGTTCTCATGCTGGTTCTTATAGTTTTGATAAATTGTAATTATCAGAATCAAATTTATTTAGGGGTTGTCTGTAATGTAACGCAAAGCACCTAGTAGGTAGGTACCCACTTAATCCGAAGGCATCGTCCCCGGCTTTCACCATCACATTCCTGATTTTCCAATTGTCACATGGTATTTATTCAGTGGCGCAGCCAGAACTCTGGCGACGGGGGTGAGAGACGTTCGCGATGGGCCCCCCCAGCAAAGTGGGCCCCCCTCAACCTAATGGGGGTCCCTTACCAACAACGAAAGTTCAGATCATTGTCCTGATCATTACCAGCCAAATCGGGGAAAAGGACAAATATCTCTTGATCTGAAGAGGCACGTAAAAAACAACAGCATATTTACAGAAACACGACCATTCTGCCCATATTTGACGGACAGCGTGCAATTGATGGCCAGCGGCCACTCAAATGGTCGGGTTAGGTCAAAAAGCTTTTAAAAAAGCTCAACATCAGTTTTTCGACTATTACTTTTGATATAGGAGACGAGGTAGAGTAATGAAATTGTCTTGAAGGTATTAGATCATACATACGGATGAGTTGATGACCATCATGAACTTCTCAAGTAGGTAAGGGCATGACCTTGATCTGCGGTCACATTTTGAAGTTGAACTTTTTATGTGAAATTATAGGTGTTAACATTCGATGCATGTTAACGAGAGAATGATGACAAAGTAAATGTCTCATTATTTTTCTCACCAAAGTTCTTGCAAAAGTTTTTAGCAAAACTATTTTGGTAAAATGCGACTATTTAGATGGTTTTGCCCTCTGCTCTGTAGCCAAACCATTGACATGAGGCATTTAATTTTTTAATTTTTTATTTTTTTAAATTTAATTTTTTATAAATTTAGTCCGAACCTTTTGATAGGAATGATTCCCAAGGACAGGGCCACGGCTAAGCGTAGCTTGTTGCGGTGACCCTGCCCTCTACCCTCCGATCGCGCAATTCTAGTTCTATGGCAGAATTTAGAGTCCAAAGTTTAACGTGCGCACATAGCCGCGCACGGCCGGTCCCCTCACTGACTTCGCCTGGCTACGGCCTGCCACCAACCGCAACCATACCTGTCAGGAGGCCCATAAATGTCAAGCGCCCGTCGCGCTTCGAACCCGGGCTGTTATAACCGGGAACGCGTGCTCTCACCACGCGGAGTCCAACGCTCTACCAACTGAGCTACGGGACCGGCATTGAGGTCAAATGTTAAAGGGACAGTATCACCATTTTGATGAAATTTGACATTGCATAGGCCCCACCTTTCTGGTCCGGGAACTGAAGACCGATCCTCGAAGCTCCACACCGTTATCCCGCTATCGCCGCTCAAAGTACGAAAGGTGTACCACACTTTGAATCGTGCTGAATCGTGCTTCACTATCTTCACTTTTTAAATGTTTGCGCCGTTTTGAATTGACCGCCAGTAATAAAACTTTTACCCTGGTCATTTCATCAAATTTTATAAAGCCAAAACGTTTTTCGCACTTATTCATCACCGTTAAATTCATTAAATAGTCGTAGGCAATTTCCGCTGTTTCCTTCGGATTCTAGCGGCTCAACAAAGGAATTCCTCCAGCTTGAATCACAATCTCCCTCCAATGTATGACGTTTATCACGTGATTGTCACGTGATATTTTCTCCCATTGTCAATTGTCACGTCCAATTGTCACTCCCTCCAATTGTCACGTGATATTTTTATAGGCAATATGTAGGCGTTCAACTAGTGTTAAGAGTAAGAACTGCAACTTTCGGTGTTCGATCGTAGAGGGCGGGCCTATCTGCCTGCCGGCGGAGGTCGCTGACCGGTCGCAGGGCAGTGTGTGATCGGAGCCGAGCGCAGAGAGTGCGGCACCTGTACTGAAGTGTTATCTTGATCGGGAAGCAAATACAAGTGAGTGCGACACGCTACAAATACCTAAGGCTACCTCTCCGTAAGGACAACTCAATCAGAAGAACGACCGCGTAAGCGTAGCGTCAATAATGTATTATCTGCGCCAGTTCTGTAGTAATTTTGCATGCTTCCAAACTGGCGGCCATGCTTGTATAGTGGTGGTTCGCTCATGAAAATGAATCATGAAAATGAAATGTGGTTGCAATATTTTTCACCGAGTTCGGTCCTCAAACTATGTTTTTCTGATTCAGAAAAACAAGAAATGCTAGTAAAAAAAAAATCAGCTCCATACATTGATTTTTTTTTCGATGATACTGTCCCTTTAAAAGCGACAGCGTTTTGAAAGGCCTATCGAATGAGTTGTTCCGCGAAGCTCTAGCTCTTTGGTTCACGAGTTATACGGTTATTTGTGAAAATATAAAAACTAGAATTTTTTCGTCGTAATCTTGTCTTTGTGTTTATCATAATTTTATCATAATTTCATCTTCGATGACCTCAGCGATGACCTAATCGAAAAATGACCTCTACGATTCTGAAGCATCCTACAGCTATATGTTGCTTTTCTCGTCTTTCTAGCCTTCTTAAATTATGATCGGGTCGACGGGTTTGGCCGATACGCCCCCCCCCGCCCATGGCTGATTGCACGCGTATAGAGAGCTATCGAACCCACTTGCAGCGCGCTATAGCTTTATATGTCCTCGAGTGTCGAAATAGGCGAAACTTTTCCTTCGATGAACATGATGACGTGGGCTTTGGTCTGAACTGCAACATGACTGAAGTAATTTCTCCATGATTTTCGACGCTCTTTAGAAAGCCGCCTACCGCCGCACTTGTCGCTACGTGACCCTGGAGTCAGGTTAGAAGGGAATATTCAAACACCCCTCAGGGGCGTAAAACTGGAAAGCCTGGGGCCCTGCTCTGCGGGGCGCGGTCGAGCTAGGCTAGAGCCAGCTCGGGATGTTTACAAGCCCACGTAAAGCCCTCAAGAATCTGCATAGAGCACAGGCCTTCCAAGACTTGGGGGGTTAGCTATCAACAATCGACATGGTCTTTTGAGACCTGCGTGGTGGCTATCAGAGGTCGATGGGCCCCTCAAAAGGCGGTGCAGGAGCCTCAGATGTCAGTTTGGAGCCATCATGGACCGGTGTGGAGTCCTGATGAATACCTAGGCGTCAAACCCCTAGACGTCAGGGTGGGGCCGGGCGGTGAGGCAGGCACAGGCCTGAAGAGAAGAGGAATTTTCAGATGTCGGCTTGGCATCTTAAGGGCCCTGCATGGCCTTCTCAGAGGCTGACATATCGTACCGCGGGACCTCCATGAGCCTCAAAAACCTCTATGGGCCCCCTCACGCTTGGGGTATGCTTGCTTCCTAGTTCCTGAAGCATAAAATCTCTGAGTCTTGAGATGGGCCCATTAGACATGAACTGGGCCATCAATATACATGTGGAGTGGTGAGTTGACCTATATCAAACATGATATCGGCTCAATCAGGATTGGGATAGGCCCTCTCAGACCCAGACCAGGCACGGAGTACGGACCCTCCCACACATAGGATGATCATTTCATTCCTGGGATGAGTCTCAGGGCTGAAGTGGACCCTCTCAGGCCTCAAATAGGTCCTCTAGGGCCTGAAATGGGCCCTCTCAGGCCTGACATTAGCCCTCTCAGACCTGAAATGGGCCCCTCTCAGGCCTCAAATAGGACCTCAAGGGCCTGAAATGGGCCCTCTCAGGCCTGACATTAGCCCTCTCAGATCTGAAATGGGCCCTCTCAGACCTGAAATGGGCCCCCTCAGCCCGGAAATGGTCCCTAGCATGTCCAAAAAAGGGCCCCTCATACCGTAACTGGGCCATCTCAGGTCTGAAATGGTGCCTCTTATGCCTGAAATGGGCCCCTCTCAGGCCTCAAACGGGCCCTCTCTGGCCTCAAACGGGCCCTCTCTGGCCTTAAACAGGCCCTCTAGGGCATGAAATGGGCCCTTTCAAGCTTGAAATGGGCCCCCTCAGGCCTGAAATGGCCCCTCTCAGGCCTGAAATGGGCCCCTCTCAGGCATGAAATGGGCCCTATCAGGCCTCAAACATGCCCTCTAGGGCCTGAAATGGACCCCTTCAGGCCTGAAATGGGCCCTCACAGGCATCAAATGGGCCCTCTCAGGCCTGAAATGGGCCCCTCTCAAGCCTCAAACAGGCCCCTCTAGGGCCTGAAATGGGCCCTCTCAAGCTTCAACTGGGCCCCTTCAGGCCTGAAATGGGCCCTCACAGGCCTGAAATGGGCCCTCTCAGGCCTGAAGTGGCCCTCTCATGTCATGGAACGGGCCCTCCTAGGCCTTGGATGCACCCCCTTAAATCATAAAATGGGACTATAAATCCTAAAGGGGGGCTATCAGGCCTGAAAACTGTTTTTCAGTCCTATGACGAACCTTGACATTAGTGATAAAAAATTGCCAGGCTGCATAACGTTACAGTTCGAATCGACGGTGGGGCCCCTAGGATAAGAGACGGGGGTGAGATCTCACCCCTTTCACCCCCCCTGGCTGCGCCACTGTATTTATTTTCCTAAGGACTGACAACCGTAAGTTTCATTGCGAAGCCCAAGTAATAGTAAAAAGCATATCACATCACATAATTTGACTGCCTGAAGCCCAACCACTTAACCTACTTTTTGACTTACAACCACTTTGACTTACCATTGCTTGCAATCTATTCATGTGAGTAAATTATTACTTGTCCATGGGAAGGCAAAAGTCAGTAGGTCAGGTTAGGTGACATTATGTTTCTTTTTTAACATTTTGGTGCCATGTAACCATCATATCTGGATTTAGGATGTGTAAAATTTACCTTTGAAAAGTGTGTCAGTCCTAAAGTAAATATTTGCGCTGTCACATAAGGTAGGTACAGTCTGTGGCATCTTTTGCTACTCTGGGATTATATATTCCCGACCGGGGCTGGGAAAATGCGTTTTATTCACCGAGGTTTTTGTGCGGAGGACCGAGTGCCGGTAGGCACGAGGTCCGTAGCCAAAAACCGAGGTGAATAAAACTGCATTTTCACAGCCCAAGGTTGGGAAGATATTTACCACATGCCGTACCAGCGCAACAGTTAATATCATATTCATTTGGTATTATATATTATATTCTTAATATGGTGTTAATAATCTATTAATACTATGTTCATATTTATAGTCACCGCGATTATTTTTTGTGTTTTTCATTATTGGGCGGCGCTGGCCGTTGAGTATGAAAGATGAATTTATCTTATTTAGGGCTTGAAAAAGCTGAGGATGAAGAAATTATGGTGAAGCGTCAGAAGTTAGAATAAACTATAAAGATATGGAGTCCAGCAGGAGTGAGGAAACCGCGAGGAAAACTGAAAATTGGGTGAAACGCTGAATCAAACGCGTCTTAGATCCCAGCTGGAACAATATCCAAATGTTTCAATGTGGCTCGTCAAGATGCTTCGCGCATTTAAAGTGCTCGTTTTTTGCGTGCATTATGTTGTAATAATGAGTAGGTACTCTGACTATGTTCTGCAGCAAAAAATACATTGGCATTGGAACGATACCTACCCTTGTTAAGTTGAATTACGTTGACAGCAAAACTAAGTGAAAACGCCGTCACTTAATTTTGCTCACTTCTGCTGTTGCTGTTAGTGAACACACAATCCGTAAATATCTTCTTTGGATTTGGTTCTTCCGTTCAGAATATTCAGTTAAACTTTGTCTGGGAAAATCAAAATGACCACGGTCCGAAATCGTTTCCCAAATACCTTCAACATTAGCGACAGCCGGTCCGAAAGCTTTTCCCAAAATCACGTGCTAATACTAAAGGGATATCTCGGCATGTGGTAAAAGCTGCAGATCAACAGTACCATGCCGATATTTTCCTGATCCTAATTCTTCTGGGGATAGTGCTGTGCATTTTTTGAAGGTGATATTGTTTTGTGGCTTTTGTTGTCTTGACTTTCTGCCCTGGAGGTTAAGTGCCTTGACTTTCAGGACCAACAGGATTGGGGATTCTCAAAGTCTGTGGGGAATCAGCTTGCATGATCACACATTTCAGTGGCCCACACCCTGGAAAAGCACTTGAACTGATCTCAGGCTTAGAGAGGGCTGATTCCCTTTGGAGAATGTCACACACCGATCTAGGGCACACACTGTCCTTGGGGGCCTGTTGGATAGGATCTTATGATAGAGAGGATTCAGGAAGTCTGTGGCCCCAAGGTTCTGAGTCCCAATGATCCCAAGAGATCTCCAGCCCTGATCCAATTGATGCTAGACTACCTATATGCTGTTATCATTATTCAATTTGGAATGATTATGTAGGGGAAGACGGGGCAAGACGGGGATGCGGGGTATGACGGGAGGTACTGAAATACATAATTTCAGAGGCGACTGAACGGGATCACTGGGGTTATTTACTTCCTTTAGACCAGAAACGACAATAACAAAATTATTGCGGCCCTGTGACCACTGCAATATTTTTGATGGGTTTGGATGTGAAAACGTATGTTTATGATCGGAATTTACGGGGTCTGGAAAAGCGAGTTCCTGGTTTTCAGTGTGAGTGAAGGTAATCTCTTGATGATTGTATACTAAGGTGCATTTATATGGTGGTCAACAGTGCGTTTTTATTTATTCTAAATAGTGCAATTTTGTGTGTGTGGCGTCCTTAACATTTTGTGAACGTGCCGGGGTAAGATGGGGAGTTCCATTTTGGGGCAAGATGGGGACATCCCCATCTTACCCCTCACAATCAGCAAGCAAAAGCTCTGACTAGATAATCACTCATACCGGCGTGTGTGGGATTATGGCGAAGCAAATATGGCTCTTCATTTACCTGAACCGTCCTTTTCATTACCAAATCACCACTCTCTTGTCCCTGGAGTGGTTTCCCTATTGGTTGTGTGGCGCGCTAGCGCCGATAATTTACCTACGGTGTTTAATTTACCTACCACCTACCGCTTTAGCGGCAAGGTGGATGTTAACCTTCGCCCGTATTGGTGTTTTTCCAGCCGCGAACGTAAAGGGGGGGGGGGGGGTCCGTTGGACCCCCTTTGCCGTTTCGCCCCTGATCAAGCTAGAGCTTTGCGTAAAAAAATGAGCGTGTTGCCCGTGACGAGAGGAAGTCGATGATACCCAATTTTAAGGTCCTTGGTCATTGGTTGACCTTCCAGGCCAGGTCAATGGCCCAAAAGTCGGGAAATCGGGACCTGTTAGAACGTCGTAAAGTGTGGCTGCTATGGGGTTTTTCGGGGTGTTGATCACAAATATCATGTTAGTTTTGATCACAGATGATGTCTTCATGCATTTAGGCCAGGTCGGGTCAGGCCAGGTCAGGTCAACCAGTAGGGGTCCTGCCGGGTATTCGTAGTACACCGCTTCTGACAGCTTTGTAACATGTTACGAAGGCACCAAAACTACTTCGTAAATGTTAATATGGTTGCTTAATTCGAATTCAGCTCCAAAAACTGGCCTACAAACATGTACAACTCGAATAAGTGAACCGAGGTCATCAAAGTTCAATGACCTGACCTGACCTTCAGGTCATCGCGTGACGGGGTTAGGTTCTCTAGGTCCACTTTTTGTACGCAATGCACTTGAATAAATGAAACTGTACCTTAAAAAAAATACCAATGTATCCCCATCTTACCCCATGTCCATCCCCATCTTACCCCTGGTAGTGGGGTAAGATGGGGATCTAGCTATGTTTTTAAAAATCAGTTTTTGGGTTTCAAACAATAGTATGCATCTAAACTACATATGGGAAAAGATGCCCAAGTACCTTTACTACATCATGAAAGCAACAAACTTCGGCTGCTGTCCATTTTTTGGCAAGCACGTGAGCATGAAGCTTAACATCCCCATCTTGCCCCGCTTTCCCCTATGGAAATCAGAATTTCATTGATGATCCCAACTGGTAGATGATCGTGAAGTTTTTGACAAGCAAACTAGAAGCATAGTGTTAAGCTAAACAATATCAACTTCAGATCCAGAGTCCAGAGTCCATAATATTTGGTGGACAGAACTGTGGACTCTGACTGACTACAACACTGACTCTGCTCAGCTCTCCATTAAAATCATAATTTGTTGCATTGCTCATTGATGTTGGATCTAGCTTTCAATTTTATGTGGAAGTTCTTTCTGCACCGTGTATTATTTTGAATTGCTCTTCTATTACCTATGTAGGTTTATTTGCTGAAAAGGAATTAAAGCTCATTCATTTTGAGTGTTTGGTATCATGGGGATTGGCTTCTTCTTCAAATATGTATTCGTGGAACATGCTCTTATTATCTTGAGAGATTGGAGATCAGTTGAACAGAAAGGTCATTCAGAGCAGGCAGTGTCTCCTGCCCAGGAGCTGCTGCTAGTGCTGTTTTGTCTGGACTTTCCCCTCAATAATTACTCGTATGTGACACTCAGGAGATATGCTCAACCCTTTTCAGAATATCATGTCAACTGATAAAGACAACACTGAGGGCTCGGTTGATAATGTTCAGTAAGATATAAATTGCTTCACTTTTATTTTCTTGTGAATATTTTAGCATGCATTAAACATTTTTATCAAGTAATTTTTTCACAAGTACAACGACCATAGAACAATTTGGCATCATGCCTACTGAGCATTACTTTTTAAAAGAACATATTTGGCATATTACTATTCGATCAATTTGGCTGCCTTTTGGGCTCTTTCTTGCTCAGCTGGCAATATAATATGCTGTAAACAGCTTGCATTCTAATTTTTATATAGGTAATGTGCTTTTCAATCTTTGACCTGTAAAATGGCTTGAGCTACATTGTTAGTGAAATCCAATCTTATTTCAATGGACTGCTACTTTTCTGTCTCATTTGACTTGTTCCCATGAGTATTTTTACTCGTGTTTCTTTTGCCATTGACCTTGCTTCTAATGCCCATTTTTAGATGATTCCTAGAGGATGCAGTTGCTTGCTGCCCATCTTACCAGTGTTCATGTCCATCTGCTTATGCTATCAAAAGTGTGCTGCAGACCGGTGTATGATAGTTGGCCGCAGCCTAACTGAGCAGTGCAGACCAGTGACATCGTGTGACTGTGCACAGGTCGACGGAGGGCGGAGTACCGGGGGAGGGCGGCTCGGACGCGCCCGTCGGAGGGCCGCGCAACCCTCAGCAGATCGCCGCACAGAAACGAGTCCAACAGTCACAGGCACAGGTCGATGAGGTGAGGTCGCAGGCCGGTACACAAAGTGGCCAGCACTGGGTGGTGTGGGACATGATGCCTCTACCTGCTACCTGTACATCTGTGCAGATCAATATTTAATGCACAATGCACATTGAACGCCTTATCAACAATGCGTGAATTATCGTGAACAATTACACTGATTCAGTCTGATTCCTGCTCAGAATTATTGTAGGTTAAGAGGCAGGTGCGATTCAGGAGCTCATTGTTTTGCTTCTGTGGCAACCCTGATTCTGTTCAATTGTTTTCATAACATTCATTCTTGCATCGTTAAATGTCATTTCATTTCGACGTTTTTAAGAAGTTAATTAAGTATGGACGTTGGTTTTTAACAGCTCTTTTTCGTTTTTATTTGTGATTTTAATATCATCTTTTGTCGTTTTATTTTTCCTAAACCGATCATATTGTTTGTTTTGTGATATGTTCACTGAGTTTGACGTATCTTTTGCACCGTAGGTTGTTGGAATCATGCGGGTGAATGTTGAGAAGGTGCTTGAGCGCGATCAGAAACTGTCCGAACTGGACGACCGAGCAGGTAACTGTGTGCCTCCCCTCCCCTGCCAACGGCGCGGCGCCATGTGGAACCTCGGCGGGGCGGCTGCACGGCCCGGCCTCCGGGCGGCCACCGCGGACTAACCCGCCGCCCCGCTGTGCGGTCCGCATGTCGCCGCCGCCGTGTGTCGCAGCACCCCCTGTGACCCGTGCCGACCGGCCCTTACACATCAGGTGGTGGACATAATGCGTACCAACGTTGAGAAGGTGCTGGAGAGGGACCAAAAGCTGTCTGAGCTGGACGACCGGGCAGGTCAGCTGTCTGCCGGCGGGCCGATCTATCTGTGTGTCTGTCTGTCTGGTGCTTATCTATGGGACTGTCGGTATTTCTTTTTGTTGGTACCTATGATGCGACTTTAGGAGAACTGCATGACTGCACTTAAACGGCTTTGGATGTGTGCCAACAATTTCCAATTTCCTCCATCGCTTTCTTCTAGCTCGATGCTACTTGAATGCACCAAGACATGCACTTTAGAACTTGAAGGCTGTGATCTTTTCTCCTTGAAACATTGACTGAGCAAAACCAGTGGTACACAGAGGTCTACGCTCTGAGTTATTCTTCAGCAATGTTGCCAAGCAACGATGACGTCACCTCGAGTATTGAGTAAGTAGGCCAATAAAGTGCTCTTGCCTCTTGCTACATGCCATGCCTTATGTGCATTTCAATTAGCTGGCGGCTTTCTTTTTTGGTGCACTATTTGTTTGAATCGTACCGTGTCCGATGGAATCCTCTACATTCTGAAGCCTAGTTAGTCGTCAAAGACTTTCTTCACTTTTGTTTCACTTTCGTTTAATGGAATTTCATTGAGTCGCCCTGCTTCACGTTTCATCCCTCTCTTGTTGAATTTCTTGCTGGGTGAATGAACCTGCCTCACCATACACCGTAATTTTCACAAGTGCAGCTGTGTTGGGGATCGGTCTTGTGTGAGATTTCAGATTTTTGCGGGTCCTGCACTTGTCCCACTAAATGTGGCAGAGCGCAGCTGTGGGCCGGCATTCGTGATTCAGGACTGTTTTAACGCAGTGTGCTGCAGAGCATTTGTTGCACAGCTTTAGGAGGGGCGGGGAAAGGGCTTTGGGCCAGCAACACGTGGGCTAAGTCCCTGAGCTGGGCTGTAGTTATACTTTCCGCAACTCTAAACCGGACGCCAGTGACGGACTAACCGAGTCTATGTGCTGTGAACCAGCGACATTGGTCGGACCTCCGTACCTATAACTAGCGGCTTAAGATTAACGCGTTCTGTCTGATCTATGACCCAGTGACACTGCCCTGCCGTTTCAATCTGTCTCGGGCTGCGTCACTCCGCAACTGCACTGGCCGCTCCACCGGCCGCGGCACAACGCATTAGCTGGACGGCTCGGTCCGTTCCCTTCCGGCCGGGCTGGCTCCCGGCGTCAGTTGGATCTCTCGCCGTGCTCTGGCGGCAGCGGGTGTCGCGCCGCCGACCGCCGCGCCGGGAGGTTATCGCTCTCCGGAAATTGAGTTGCCGGGGTCACCGGGCGAATCTGGCCGCTCAGCTGGTCTTATGGGGCCGTCCAGCGTGGTGCCGCTGCTCCCTGTCGCTGTCAGTGAGGAAACTGGACTCGATAGCGACAGAACTGGAAAAGGGCAAATGGTGCTATACGCCCTTTGTCATTAGGTCTGGGTGGCTATTAGCGTGGTGCTGGGACCGGGAACTCATTGGTTTTAACCCGTGCCCTGGTGGGGTCTGTTTATAACGCGACCTGGTGGGGGGGGGGGCTATTTTTTGCCCCCCCTCGTATCTCCGAAACTACTGGACGGATCCGAAAAATTCAAACGGCGTTCGAAAGGCCTGTCAAATTTGTCGAGGGAAACCAAATTTTATTGACCTCGGGGTCACCGATGACGTCACAGGTCAGGTCAAAGATGAAATGTTTCACCGTTCACGGGTCTTCTAGGGAATGCGCTATAACACCGAGGAAAACGCATTTTGTCGGGAATCAACGATAGGGCGTCAGTTGCCTAGTAGATATGTTGCTGTTAGAGGTCACTGGTCATACCAGGTCAGGTCACAGGTCAGGTCACCAAAGGTCACCAAGGGTCACCACATGAACCCAACTTTACTAAGGTTATGCGATGCATGTTTTATGGCCAGTTTTTCATTTCCAACTCAATGGTGTTGGTTATAAGACCATCAGGTACGGCTTAGGTCACTTTCTGGTGGAGGTCAGGTCAAGGTCAGGTCAAAAAAGGTCAAATTTCAAAGTTGATATTTTTGCATAAAATGGGTATTGATTCGATGCAGCTCGTCACGGGGAGTCTAATGGTGCTCTTTGTTTTGCGCTACGAGGTCTAGAATTGCTGAAAATTGAGTTTGAAAATTTGACGTCATCAATTTTGAGCAGTTTTTTCGCTATAACTTGGCCAAAAAAAGAGGTATCGATCTCAAATTTGGTATGTAGATAGAAGGCGGTAAGGACTATCACATATATTCCGGTTTTTCCGAAATTCAAAAAAACTTTTTGGATTTTTTGGCTATTATATTCAAAAAATCTATTTTTTATTTTTGGGGGTCAAAATCCAAAAATTTCAAAAATCAGAGATAGCGGTTTTGTAGCCCTGTCCATTCTACAGCTTTTATGTTTGAATCATTTTTCTGTATTTGCAAAGCTATAGGCCTGACAGCTCTTCCCGCGAAACCCTTTTTTGGGTCGAAAACGGCAGAACATGACGTCACTCTGACGTCATTTCCGGCTAACCTATCATAGCCTTTGTAAAAATTTTTGGTCACAATGTGTAAAATTGATGTCCGGGAGGGTACTGAAAGTTTGGTGACGATCGGCGCAGTGGTTCTGGAGATATATCGAAAAGTCTGGAGGGGGGGGGGGCAAAAAATAGCCCCCCCCCCACCAGGGCGCGGGTTAATTGTCTGTTATGCTCTATCCGTTGAAGGGAAAGGGAGGGAAACGTTTCTACGGAAAGCCACCATGCCTGCATTGCTTTTTGTCAGTATCTTCTGTGTAATGATAATTAAGACCTCCCCCCCCCCCCAAAGTGGCACTGTGCTTTACGTATTCACACGCTCTAGTCACTTTAAATGTCACCTGTCTTTCTAGAAACGCATGTTTTTCTTAATCACCATAGCATATTTGATACTATTTGCTATATGCGCTTATAAAATATTGGCCTGTTTGTAGTGTTTTGATAGAATATTGTTAGCATGCTTTTTTCCTGTATAGTATATTGTGTCACAGTACGCCCAATGTGTGTGCCATGTGCATGTCACACCCCGTCCCTGACGTTCTGTCTATGTCAGCGCCCATCTAACTATCGCCCTCTCCCCTACCAGACGCCCTGCAGCACGGCGCCTCACAGTTCGAGCAGCAAGCCGGCAAGCTGAAGCGCAAGTTCTGGTGGAAGAATCTGAAGGTAAGCCCCGTGACGCGCGACACCTGTGTGCTAGAATCCGTGACGTCACTAGGCTGCCCTATCAGACCCAGTAATACCGACTGTTGGTTCCGATATGACTGAGGTTATCGCCGCCGCTGTCTCGATGGCGTGCAGCCAAGGCCGTATCTGTTCACTGTATGACGTCATATGATCTGGTGCACCTGTGCTGCTGTGAGCCGCCGCGGCGCGGGTGTGACACCATATTGACCCACCTGTTTCTCTATCCCTTTGCCTCGCTAGATGATGATAATCATGGGGGTAATCGGTTTGGTAATAGTTGCCATTATCATAGGTAAGCCGGTCAGGGTTTTACCGGGTTTGGCACGTTTCTGCACGTCTGCGTGGGGTTTAAGCGTGGCCGGCGGGCCGCCTCAGCCAGCACGTGGGGCCACTCGGCCCGGGGTTGGGATGGGGCGGGGTGGAGCGGGTGGCGGGCTGGGTCAGCCGGCGGCTCCCGGCGGCTGTCAGTTGATCCAGTCGGCCCCTGAACCAGTGACCTGTTTCTGGGACCGATTGGACGACTGTGCCACACCTGTGAAGCCGCCCGCTGAGCCCGCGCGCCCGCTCCCTGTGTGGATGGGTTTTTACTTGGGTGTTTTATTTCTGTTCATAGTAGATAGACCCAATACGAGCAGCAGTAGAACTGCCTGGCTTGGGCTGTTCTTTTCGCCGGGGTATCATTTATCCGCCATCGGACTGTGATGCCGTGTGGCGGAGGCACCGATCTGTTTGATGTTTTGTTCTATCCCTCCACGTTTTTTGACGATTGCAGCACAGGGCTACTCCAACGGCCCTCGCCCGTTTGTTCACTGGTTCTGTTGGCGTTTCTTTCAGATGTGGCTGATTATTGGTGTTATAGTCATAGTGCTTATCATTATCATTGCGGGTAAGTACATTCCATGTTTTGTTTTGCACAGCAGCAGCTTGCATGCCTTGGTGGATGTGTGCATGCAGAACATGTCTGTTGTCTAACATGTCCAACTCACGTTTATAGTGAGACAACCGCTTTTTATAGCATAACTGACTGCCATTGCAGCCTAATGTGTGTATTGTCCAACTACTAACAAGTAACGTACACCAGGACGGGCAGAACGTAGTCTTATATTGTACTTTAGTACTTTGTCTAACTTTACATTCATGTAGTGAGTTACAGTTCCTCAATCATGTAGTCGTTCTCACAATCACTCATGGCATTCAGCAACATTCTTTGTGATACAGCGTCCTTTAAAGCGCTGGCTGTCCGTCTTGTCGGGAGTATAGTATAGGAGGGTGGGGGACAGTGTATGTGCCTGTGTGTGTGCGTGTGAGTGAGGGCGCGTGGCCGAGAGCTGACGTGTGGCGCCCTGCCCTCCCTCTCTGCGCGTGCCCGCTGTCCGTCCGTCCGTCCGTCCGTCCGCCCGTCCGCCCGTCCGCCGCCGGCGTACGCTCAGCGAACGTTGTCTAACGCCAGGTCAGCGGCCGTTCCGATGCCGATGGTGTCAGTGTCGCCGTGCTCCTTCGCCAGCCGTTCTGTCTCTCTGGCTCGCTATCTGTCCGCCCCGCCCCCGCTGTCTGTTTCGCGTCAGTGTGTGTGTCTGTGTGCCGCCGAAACCGTGCCACCGCGGTGTCACTAACCAGACACCCGCTCTGCCTCGCCAGCCAAGTTCTGGTAACGGGGCTCAGTCAGACAGGTCAGGACAGACGATTTTACTTACAACTTTTGACCTTGCTCCGACCCGGCTCGCTCGCGTGTGCTGCACCCACCCCCCGTCTCTTCTCTCCCGGCCACCCTGCACCCACACGCTGTCTCCGCGCTCCATGCGCCTCATCTAACCCGCTCTCCGGAATGTTCTCGGAACCCTATGTCCCCAAGCATCCAACGATTGTCTTGTCCCAGCTCATGGTGGGCGGTTACGCCTCGAGACGGTCATAGCCGCTGCCTACCGCCTTTCCTCTGTACTGTCTGCGGCGGAGCGAGACTCCCTACCGCCCGGTAGTAGCCCCACGGCCATGTGGTCACTCTGTGGTGCGGCGGCACGCGGCCTGGCACACCTGAGCCGCCGCTGCCGCCGCCGGCGGCCGTCCGTCGGGCGGGGGCGGCGCGGCCGATCGAAGCCAGCCGCCGACGGCTGGCGGTCATCCGACCGGGCTATCGATTGCGGCTGCCGACGCTCGGCCGTCGTCCGGTAGCGCGGCCCGCGCCGCCCCCCGGACACTGACCCGGGCGGGAGGGTGGAACGGGGGGGGGGGAGGAAACGGAACAGGGTGGGTTAAGCACGGATCAGGAGGCGATGAAGTTGGGAGGGCGATCAAGTTCTGGAGGGAGGGTGGAAGCCAAAAACGGTTTTAGGTGGTGGGTTTCCGAGCCGATGATATCGTTTGTCAAGTTATGCAACTGTTGCGACTGAATTGTCGGTCTGGGCAAATGGGTAATGCATTTGAAAACTGATAGCGAATTGATTTGACCTGGCTGTTATCTGCAACATGCATTGTTATTACTTATTGAATCCATTTTCTTTGCCCTTGTCGCTCGAAGCAGATCTATAATCCGAAGCCTGTCGCAGCCCGGTAACAAAGTCTGGTCGGGTCGTGTTATCAGTTCATGTCTGGCCTTGGGCGCGCTCCAGTGCCGAGTCATGCGCCGCCGTCACATCGCAGTTCGACTGTCCGCATTGCGACATCGCCCAGAGTCCCGTGTATTCGAGAGGCGCAGTTTAGACGGCGCCTGTCAGTCCTCTGTGCGGCGACGAGACTTGTCTCAAGTCGCACTAGAATGTTACATATACATTGAGAAAACCGTATGATTACGGGACATCCGCGCTTTTCTGTTCAGTTTCAGTTCAGTTCAGTTATGTGCTATCAAATTGACTCGAATCAGCCAATGATGTGAACTCGTAAGTGAAATGAAGCCTGCTGGGTAGCTGGGTGACGTGCTGGACGGCGGGTCCGATGATTCATCGATGCCAGCCGGACCTGTAGGTGTCTGCCTGCCACGAAGGCATGTGACAGGGCGGGGAGGGGTCACCGCCCAGCTGTAGGGACAGCTGTGCTCCTCCGGCGGCAGACGGGCCCCTGCCAGCTCTGTGAGTCGGAGTTGGGCCGCCACGTCCAGTCCTGAGGTCCTGCGCGGTCCCTGGGAGTTGGTCGCCTGCCGTGACCTCCGTCCGCGTCCTCTCCTCTGCCCTGCTCTGACGGGATGCCTGGCTCTGCTCCTGATCCACCGGCCGGTCGGCCGCCTCCCTGCGGACCCGCCCGCCCGGCTATCAGTTCCGCCCAGCGGTGCTTCCGCCCCGCCCCGACACTGGCTGGCCTGCCTGCTGCGCCGCTTCCCCTGCCTCCGGCCAGACTCCCCCGCATGACACGGGCAGCTGAACGCACCGCTGACCGCCAGCCCGCCTCTCTCCGGCTTGGTGCTTCTCTCCCCTATTTCGGCCGTTTCTATTTCTCTCTCTACATATTTCTATTCTCTCCAGCTCGGTGTGCTGTTCTTTTCGACTGTTTCCAACTCATCTTTTCGACTGTTTGCAGTATTGTTCTATTTTTCGACTTTCTTTGTGTCTGGGTGTGTGACATACATGTGAATGTGTTTTCGGGTGGTGGGAGTGGCCCATTTCTATGAAATTCTTCAGTGAGCATTCATAAACTTTCAACAAGAACACGCATTTCTCGATGGCTGTAAAAGCTGTCGGGTAGTTGGAAGGCACGACATGTTTTGGAATATTGGTAGCATTTTTTGTAGGCTTCCATTATTACTAAATTGTTCTGCAATGCTTCGAGTGTCCGTCTTTTGAGGTTTTATCCTGATTAAAATTTCTAGATTTTCACTTTTATTAATATTATCACCGACTGAATCTGGTGCAGGGTATTGGAGACATTAGTGACATCGCGTCAAGTCGACCGCATCTCTGTTGATTTCTGACATCGGTTCTGTCAGTAAACCATTTCCACTGACGTGAAGGCTCTTCGAAATGCTTGCTATATAACTTTTACCGATTTCGTGCCATTACTAACCGCTCATCTCTCACGGGCTCCTATGGTGACCTGGTGTGTGTTTCGGGGGCGGACTGGGTAGCAGCCTAGTCAGTCAGCGCAGTCCGCGGGCACCGGTCGCCCTCTTCCCACCACGGCATCCACAGACAGCCGCGCTTTCAATAGCGAGCCGAGTTCAAACTCGACCGGCCATCGGATAATCGATCTGTGGCTGGATACCGGCTCGGTCGTCTGATAGGCCGTGCTGGAAAGGGGGTCCCGTGCTCGTAACACGCTCTTGTAGTGCTAACTGCTGCCAGACGGGCTTTGGTGTACTGACTGCATGCGGGGTCGGGTGTGGGTGCGGTGCCGGGCCGTCTGTCTGTCGTCCCGCTCGCCTACTAACCACTGACTCGCTCCTGCTCCGCTTACATGCAGCCGGGAGCTCTTAGGCGGGCGGTGTGCAGAGGGGTGCGCCGGCGGGGGCGCGGCTCCCCGACCCGCCGCCGCCGCTGCCGCCAGTCGGCCTGGGTCCAGAGGCCGGCCGGCGGCGGCATCGGCCGCCCCCGCCCCCGCCCGCCCGCCGCCGCCGCCACCGCCGCCGCCCGGAGGCGCGGCTTGCTTCATCCACCGACGCCGGCAGCAGCCGTGCTGGAGGAGGGGGAGAGAGGGGTGGGAGGAGGGCGTGGCGGCGTCCGTGGCTGGCCGTCCGGCCGTCTCTCGGCTGCCGGCTGGCGGACGGACGGTGTCTGGCTGTCGTGCCGCTATGCCGGCGAGGTGTCTCCACCGCTCCCCGTGTTTGTCTCATTAAATCGCATCGTCAGTGACAGAGAGGTCGCTTTGTGTAGCTTGCTCGGACAACTAGAGAGGACATCAGTTTTATTATTTTCTTTTTCGTTATCCCTCCAGCGCAAAATCCCCGAGCATGCACACGAGTAGTGTTTTGCGTAGCTTGTAGCGTAGTTGGATATTGAGCTGCTGTATCCGTTCGGTCTAAAGTCGTTGTTCCCTGATCTCAGTGTTGCCCTGTGAGGATGTGGGCCCACTCTGGAATACGGTCTGAAAGTGTGTGGTTGTGTGTGTGGTTGTTTGGAGTAGGAATGTGTGGATGTCTGTTACGTGCATTCCCGCTGAGTTTGGTGAGTTTGAGTCCAGTGGGTGTTGTTGAGCGTGCGGCGACTCCGCCGTGAGTGCCGGTCAGTTTTCACATCATGATCTCACGGGCATCGCCCGACCATGGTAAATGTGAAGTGAGAGTGGAAGGAGTACCCTGTGTCTGTGTTTGGGTAGGCGTGTGTCTGTGGATGTAGCGCTGTGAAAGAAGAGCACATGTTTGCTTTTATGTCGGTGGTCCCTTCGTGGCAATCGGTCAGTCGTTATGTGATCTCATTTCACCCAGTCATCGTACTGTCGGTCAGTGTCCCGTCTCTGTAGGTCTGCCGTCTATTCGTCTATCTGTCTGTCTCTCTGTATGTTCGTCTGTCTATGACTGTATGTCCGTCTATCTGTCAGTATGTGAACGAGTGGCATGAGATATCCGCGTTCTCGTGAGCATGTCAAATTAGCACTGATGGATGGCACTGTCGAGCCAACGCACCGGCACCGTTTTTCATTATTTTTCTGTTGTTTTGTTTTAGTTTGGGCCAGCAGCTAGAGCGGCAACCGACGCTCGGACAGGCAGCGGCAGCCGACATTCCCTGCGCGCGCGTGTGATACTACCTGGCGCGCCACCACCACCCACGGCGCCCCGCGCGCGCACGCCGCGTGCGCTCGCAAAACACTTTTCGGGGGTGATTGTTTCTTGATTTCGGTCGCCGATCGGCTAGTCATCGATGGTAAATGGAGGCACGCTGGCATCTTTCTCGCTTGTTTGCTGGCGCGGCGGCCGGCGAATAGGGCGGCCCGGCGCCGGCCTGTTCTGTATACGGTGCATGTGCGGCGTGCGGCGCCGCTACCTCCCCAGTTGAAGATCGTCCGGTCTCTGTGTCGCCGCGTGGTGTGCTAGATGTCGCCCAGACGCTCGCTCGGACGTGTGTGCCGTGCGCTGTACCGTTCGGTAGATACCGGCGCGCGCTACGGGCGCCTTACAACTAGCCGTGTCATTATTTATGTGCGTATATCTACATACTATATTATATAGGGAGGAGTTGCGTTCGGAGGGCGGCTGCGGTGGCCCCCCGGCGCCCGCCGGGCTAGTGGAAGGGCCGGGGCCAGGCATATCTCGGCCGCGGCCGGCTGGCATCACTAATATACGCTGACGCTAGTAGCCCACCACATTGTGTCGTCTGTATGATCGGGAGAGCAGTGAGGTGGCCGGGAAATCCAGTGAGACTAGTGGGAGGACCGGTGGGATGTGGTGGGGCGGCCGGGGAAGCGTTGGGAGTGATGGGGCGCGTCTGATGGGGTAGCACCCGATGGGTCGATAGGGAGCCATCGGTCGCTCAGTGATGGATGCAGTATGTTAGACCGTTTGTATAGAGATTGGGTAACGATTTGGCCTGAATTGGTACTGTGCGCGGCGTCTATCGATATCGTAGGGCGTTAGTGATCCGTAGAGCGGGACACTCCTGTCCCAATCCCACCCCAAACGTGCCGGATCGACCCAGCAATGTGAGATACGAGTTCACCGTCTGGACTGTCAATGTAGTGATGTCAGTGAACGCTGACTCTGGTCGAAAACAACCCCAGATGGTCCGACTACCTGTATCTGTGCGTTCTAGGTAATATTTGTGGCGGTCTCGGCTGATAGTGGGGCAATGCTCGGATCAAGTGCTCAGCGGGGGTCGGGTCGGACTGACAAAGACGAGCGGCGTTGCGGCACCAAGCAATGAACCTAACACCTGATCGTTGGACAATGGTGCAATGCCTTTGTGTTGAGTATCAGGATGGTAGATATGTGGAGTCATGTCGTAATTTGTTTTTAATCATGGCATGACGCCCAGGTCGGCCATTCCATGAGGCGCTGCCCTTTGAATGCCACCGAGTACCGAGTCCGGTCACGTGCCGACCCGCACCGAGCCACGTGAGCGCTCCTTCCGGGCGTGACCGGTCGCTGCAGTGACCGAGGTCGTCTGTTGAGTGGTGCTGGGCTCTGCACCGTCCAGTGCAGTGTCTAGGGACGCTGCGGAAGGCGGCCAGCAAAGGTCAGCCCCCGGCTCTGTGCCCCGCCTCGCGCGCCGTGGCGAAATGCGCCGACCGCCCGGCCCCGCAGCTGGCTGGCAAAGGTCGGGCGACGGCGGACCGGGAAAATCAATACGGGCCGGCCGCCCCACGCATCGGCTGGTCCGCCTGGGCGACCGGTGCGTGAGGGAGGGGTGCGGATGGGGGGGGGGGGTAGAACCCCAACCGACCCGCCTGAATAGCGGATAGTCCCATGACTAACCCGAACCGGCAGGTCAACTCATTGCGTCAAGGCTAGACCGCAGTCATCATTCACTAATTAGTTTTGGGGTTACGCGAGGCGAATATGCACCTTCGTGATTGCAGTTAGCAGTTTGAATGGCGCCGTGCTCGCGGCCTGAAAAGTTTTGGAGCCAATTTTGAGGCATCGGACAATGGTTGGGATGTTTAGGGATGTGACCAGCTATTAGGGAAAGGTGATTATTTTGTAACTTTTCGTTCTCTTGAGGTGTCTGCTTATGCCAATATCGTAAGCAGACTCTGAAAACCCTATCACACCAATTTAGCGCATACCTACCGAAATGAATATTACGCGATCGATCGGAAATGTACTTTCTTAGTTTTTACATCAGGCGAAGTCATCTCTGCAGATCTCGTACCCATCGAACATTTGAGCACCCCATCATCTAAAATCAAGCCCATGTTTGACCCCAGACCCAGGGTAGACGTCCAACACGGTATCGAACTCCTCTGTCCAGGACTCCACGACTCTGTCTGTCGACGACATCCCATTCGCCGGCCGCTGCTCGCTAAAAATAGACCACAGCCCGGACTGTTCGCGGTCCAAAAATAGCTCAACCCGTTCAAGTCGCCCGAGGTTTTCCTCGGTGAATTCTGCCGCTCGTAGCCAGGTCTGAGTCTAGCTCAAGGACAGAGTCATTAGCTCCGACTTGGTTATGTATTGCTGTATCACGATGACCGCTTTCAACGCGGCTAGTTCGCTTCAACATACAATGACAGTAGCACAGTACACAAGTTGCACCACAATAACTCCTGTACAACATACAGCTCGTCACGATCCCAATCACTATCGCAGACGGACGGCGGGCGGCGGCCGGTACGCTGCCCCACGGAGGCGTACCAGGAGAGGCAGGGCAGTCAGCAGCCCGCGAGACGGCGCACCGGCCACCCGGCCGCCACACCATACCAAATACACCGCCCGGCCCGGCGCCGGGCTCACATATCAAAACAGGTCACTCTCATACGTGCAGTGGCGATCACAATAACACTATAAACTCTCTGGCTGACCACCTGGACTGTCTCGACTTCCGATGATGATGCTGACGCGGCGCTGGGGCGGCGCTGAACGTCGGCCGCGTCACTGGCTGCTAGGTGCCGGGGAGCGGCGGTCGGTGTGGAGGCCGATACCGCCCCGGCTCGACTCCACATCAGACCGATGCCGGCGCGGGCGACGATTGAGGTGTCGCTGTCGAGTCGGAGTGGACGCCCGACTTGCCCTCTCGCCGCTCCTCTTCACTGAGCCACTCCATCTGCAGGGAAAGAGGCGCAGGGTTGTAATGGCAGGTTTTACTTTCATAGCTCACCATAGAGGGGTAGTGTCATCGGTTGTCACATGACAGAGTTGGTGGAATAGAGATGTAGTGTCATTACGTATACCTCACGTAACAAACACTAATAGGCCATCCTGCAAGAGGCCACAACAAACAGCGACAGAGGAGCATTCAATCATTCCTCAACACCAGATCATCCGAACTGGATTCCCACACCGACCATCACACTCATGATATCCCGAGCAGCGGCTGGGACCGCTAGGACAAGCCTGATCAGTCTCTAGGACCACTGGTCTGGCCTGATCAGCCTCTCAGACCACGTCTGGCCCGATCACCTAGATCAATGGGCCGGCAGATTTCATTACGGCCACTGCCGGTCGGTGTTTCCGGCCATCGCGTGACGGGACAGCGGCGCCGGCACGGGACCGGAGCGGCAGGCCCCGGAGGCCGGCCCCGAGAGGGCTTGCCGATACGGATAGCGCATTTTCCCCATTGATCAGTCAATGGTATAAGGCTGATTCGCGGATTAGTCAAAGGGCTGAGTGTTCACAGCATCGAAACGTACATAAAACGACGCAAGTAATTCAACGACTAGCATTTCGACAAATAAACAAATGAATAAAAAAGAAAGAAAAATAGTGAACTGAATGGAAGGCGCCCTAAGATCCCTTCAAACGATGGCGAGTGAAATTGATCATGTGACGCACGCCGAAAGAAGCCTTATCAGAACCATATTCAGACACCATCCCCGCATCCAACCTCATGATTCTGCCATGTTTTACCTTTTTCCTGTTCTGGCGGATGGCGTCCTCGACTCTGTCCATGACCATTTTCTCGGTGAGCACGCCGTCTTCGCTGGCGTAGGCGGCCGCCTGCCAGGCCACGCCCAGTTTGGCGATCTCTCGACCCGACAGGCCGGCGGTCATCAGCGCTATCCGCGACGCCACGTTGCCGTAGTCGAACTTGTCCACCTTCAGCCGCCTGTCGACAACGCGTCATGGGTTAGAAAGGAGTGAGGGGACCGCGGGGCAAGTAACAGGGATCATAAGTCAGAATTCCATCTTTGGACGCGTCTTGTGTGGGGATGTAGTGCACCGCCGCACGTTCTCCGACGCGGCGCGGCACTACCGCCGCTGGCTTTCTTCTCGAAGTCACTCCAACCAGCAGAGACACGCTACAGCACCTTCGGCCGCGAACTGCTCGGGGCGTATCTGGCGGTCAAGCACTTCCGGCACACTCTGGAAGGCCGCCAGTTCGCCATCTTCACCGACCACAAGGCCCTCGTGTCGGCAGTCTCGTCCGGGTCAGCCAGCTACTCGCCGAGGGAGATCCGGCACCTGGACTTCATCTCCCAGTTCACCACCGACATCAGGCACGTGCCTGGGAAAGAAAACGCAGCTGCGGACGCTCTGAGTCGAACAGTGGCGATGCTCTCAGCACCGTGCCCGCCAGTCGACGACTTCGACAAGCTCGCAGCCTGCCAGCTAGAGGACGAAGAGCTGGCGCGCTTCCGCTCGACAGAGCACGGGCTCAAACTCAGAGACGCCCGGCTCCCCAGCGGCCGCACGCTGGTCATCGACGAGTCCCAGGGTGTACCGCGGCCGTGGATCCCGGCACCGCTCCGGCGCGCCTACTTCCGGCACGTGCACGATCTGGCCCACCCGGGAGTGCGCGCCACCGTCGACCTGGTCACGCGGCGGTTCGTGTGGCCGTCGGTGAAGAAGGACGCCGCACTCTGGGCGCGCACCTGCGTCCCGTGCCAGCGCACCAAAGTCCACCGGCACACGACAGCGCCGCCCGCATCGTTCCCGCCACCTGCCGACAGGTTTCGACAAGTGCACGCCGACCTGGTCGGCCCGCTGCCGCCGTCTGAGGGCTACTCGTATCTTCTGACGGTGGTGGACCGGTACAGCCGCTGGCCGGAGGCGATCCCGCTGCGTGGCATCACGGCGCGAGAGGTCGCCCGGGCGCTGATCTCCGGCTGGATCTCTCGGTTCGGCGTCCCGGACGAGATCATCACCGACCGGGGCAGCCAATTCGAGTCGGCGCTCTGGGCTGAGCTGTCCACTCTCCTGGGCTGCGCGCGGCGCCGGACCACCGCGTACCACCCCCAGGCCAACGGGATGGTGGAGCGCCTGCACCGGCAGCTTAAGGCCGCGCTGCGCGCCGCCGCGCCCGCCCGCTGGACGGAGGCTCTTCCTTTGGCGCTGCTCGGAATCCGCTCGGCGCTCAAACAAGACCTGGGCTGCAGCACTGCCGAGCTGGTGTACGGAGCACCTCTACGCCTACCTGGTGAACTCATCACCCCGTCCGCCACCGCGCCTCCTACGCCGGAATCATTCGCCGCCGAGCTTCAGCGCACCATGGCGGCACTGCGCCCGACGGCACCACGACCAGCACCAAGCGCGCCGTCGTACGTGCCGCGCGCGCTGGACCACGCCTCGCACGTGTTCGTGCGCCACGACGCAGTGAAGCCGCCGCTTGCCCCGCGTTATGACGGACCATACAAGGTGCTACACAGATCGGCGAAGACGGTCACTGTGGACCGAGGCGGTCGTTCAGACGTTATCTCCATCGACCGAGTCAAACCGGCGCACTTGGAACGGCCCCCGCCTGCTCCAACTCCGACAGCATCGCCGTCTGCGGTCCAAGACACGGCGCGTTCCGCCGACTCGGCAACACCGGCCTCCGGCCCAGAGCTCCTCCTGCCAGTGCCTCGCGCACCGAGGCCGCCGCTTCCGCCACCGCGTGGCGACCTGCCGCTACAGCCGCCGCCTCCGCCCGCGCCCCCACCGCCGTGCCTACGGACGACCCGCTCCGGCCGTGCTGTACGGCCACCAACGCGTTTTCTTAACGTCACGTTCGCAGTGCCGTCTCTAGGGGGAGGGTGATGTAGTGCACCGCCGCACGTTCTCCGACGCGGCGCGGCACTACCGCCGCTGGCGACTGGCAAGCGCTCCGACGCGGGGCGGCGCCACCGTCGACCTCAACGTGGCGCTGCTGTCGCAGCTGACGCGAGGCGCAGGTTCAGCGATATCCGCCAGATGGCTCTGCTCCACTTGTTCATTTTCTATGTCCGATTTATTCATGTTTTAGAAATGTATGTTCGTGTGTATGTATCATAATGTTCATCGTCGTGTGGGCATTCACGCACTCTTCTAGAAAGTATCTCTCGCTCTGATATACGTTTTCTCACTGCTTTGTACTGTCCTTAACTTTGCCAAAACGAACTATGGTTTCATCGCTGTGTTCACTACATAGCTTGCTCATGCTGTTTCAAATACATCGCTATCCTTGGCCGATCTAAGTGTTTGGGGGAGACGGCTCCACATCAGGGAACTTCCCAGCCCGTCGTTGTGTGGAATCCCAAGTTGCGAATCCCAAACACTGGAACGGCTTCATCCGGCTTAGAGCACGACTCACCACGGCACCAGCCACAGGGACACGGGCCAGCCAGGGTGCACGCTGCAGGGGACCTACTAAAGGGCAGCTAGACATAGATGGCGCTCTCATACACCATGGAAGTGGAACCGTATGATCAACTGAGCAATCCTCGTGCAATGCAGAGCCTTATGCCTGAAACAGACTCTTTCCGCAGTCAGGAAATCGCGTGCGAGAGCCTATTCAAAGACATGGAAACACGCTCGCATCAATCGCACGCACCTCCCGGATGCGATTGATGCGAGAAGAATTATAATGTATTTGAATAGGCTCTCGCATGCGATTTCCTGACTGCGGAAAGAGTCTGTTTCAGCCTTTAGTGCGAGACTGCCGCCTCTCTCCTTTTCACTACATCCCCCAGCACTCTCCCGAAACTCACTTGGCGCCCTGTGTGGCCGGCTCGAGGACGAACTTCTGGAAGTAGAGGCGGGCCAGCCGCTCCCGCTCCTGAAGGCCCGGCAGAGCAAACTCCACCATTTCGTCCAGACTGGGGAAAACAAAGGCAATAGTCAGCTGTGATAAACGGTACGTAGACAGCAGCCTGTCGCAACTCAGTCAGGGAAAGGCTTGCTGGGTGTCTGGTTACTTGGGGCGCCATCTACTCACAACGCAACATTGCAGTCAGAGGGGCGCGACAGCCGCTCAATACACATAATTATGCGTGTCACACTCACAGACACTGCCCAGTACCCAGCCATCCTGTCGACCTCTTCGAGACGAGATAGCCCCGAATATGGAACCGCCATTCTAGCCTGCCGTGAATCTCTCTGACCCAGCTGTCGTCCACCCCACCTTGTCCTTAATGACGTCCCAGTGTCTCTAATCTCACCCACGCGTCAGTCGCTGGTCACCCTGCGTTCTCCGTCCGCCCCTCACCGATCGTTGATGGCCCAGTCGAACTGTTCGGGTGTGTTGGAGGCGAGCACGAGCATCAGCCGGTCCGACTGTTCGCCCGTCCGGTACAGGAAGGCGTTCAGGGAGGCGCGCAGGTCCTCCGAGATGTGCTCTGAGCTGCGCTTCCGCAGGAACGCGTCCGCCTCGTCCACGAACATGATGAGACCTGAGACGGGCACGAGAGAGGGGCATCGATCAGACATTGTTGGGCACAGAATAGAGCAGTCCCAGGTGTCTAAAGAAGCCAGCTACACTCTACAGTCACTCTAGTCATTATCAGCTTAAATCCGTACAAATGACGCGTATAATATGTATAACCGCATTTACCAGCTGTCGCCTGTCATCTTGTCAATTCACACAAGCCATACCTGCTCCCCACCCAAACACATTCCTTTCTGCTCACAGAGTTTCGACTGTCCTTCGTCTGGTTTCACTAACGCACCTTTTCGCGACGTGTTGGCCCAGTCGAACACCTTGTGGATAGCGGTGACGCCGTCCCGACCCATGGGTGCCACGTCGCCGCCGGTCAGGATGGCATAATCCATACCGGACGCCTTGGCCAGTTTCTGCCGACATCAGAAGTCAGATGGTTAGACGGCTAGAGGTCAGGGTTATTGAAACAATGGGTTGGTGTAACGTCTCGTCAGATCAAGGTGATCGTAGCCGTTTCTATATGTGAGCTTGTAAATATGCACATTTGCAATACTGTGTATGAGTAATGGCAACTATCTAGTGACGAGTCGCTGTCAAAAGATAGCGAAGCTCCAGACATTCAGACTGAAGCGTGCTGAAGTGGATGGGTTTAATGAGTAATTTGAACGTTAATGGGACAGATCATGTGCACTTGCCTTGGCGAACAGTGTCTTGCCCGTGCCGGGAGGGCCGTGGAAGAGAAGATTCCGGTACATGCCCTTATTCCGCTTGGTGTTCTTTGTGGTAATGGCGATATCCCTGCAGTCAGAAACGTCTATTATCTGGGTTGACAAAGCATTGACACCGGCGCAAGATATCTGAGCAAAGGCCGGTGACCCACTGGTAGCAATTCCTGCTCCCAAAACTACCCGCAATGAAACCATAAAATTATTCCTTGTTACACCAGGCAATGATCTCAATAAACCAAGACAACCAACAACCAATGGTAAGCAGGTAATCATAACAAGTAAATCTGACTCGAAACCTCAAAGGTGACTTCCCTCGTCTAAGCCTTCCCTTACCTGAGCCTGGCCTCCAGTCCCGGCTCGAGGACCACCCCGGACAGCGCGTCCGCCTCGGACTTCTGCAGCCGGCTGCGCACAGTCGCCCACGGGTGGCGCAGCGCGTCAAACAGCGAGAACCGGGACGTCTCCCGCACCAGGGACGGCTTGCCGAGCCGGTTCTCGATATAGCGCGCTGTGACGGAGACGCCGCCGCGCGCTGTGTACACTCCGAGTGCGAGCAAGGAGACGCCGCCGGCGGCCGCCGCTACCTTGTCCCAGTCGCTGAGAAAGGCGGACATGCCCTCACCGAGCACCGCGCCGGCCGTCCTGTCGACGGGGGGGGGGGGTCACTTGGGGTCAGGGAGGTGACACGTGGCAATCAGCGGCCCTAAACAGAATGGTCTAGCTATGTTTCCAAGATTTGCAATGCCATTGACATTACATAATACATCGCAGGCCGACTTCAGCTGCTAAACTGCAGAGTTCGAAATTCCAATGAACCACACTGAAAACTGCAGCTGCAAAGGCCCTAACATGTTGCCAATTGAATAAAGCAACAATTGCAGAGAACAAATCATCGAATGATCTACGCTACATAATGTTGATGAAAGTCATCAAAGGCACCCCAATCAAACAATGACACAACCACCATACGCACTTGATGGAGTTGAGGACGGTGTCACGTTTCTCGGCGGCTTTGACGCGAATCTGCTCCAGCGTGAGATCCTGGTTTTCGCGATCCATCTTGGCACGTGCCGTCATCTCAGCCTCGATTTTCTTCATGTCCGATTTGTGCCGCAGCTCCATCTCGTACTCCAGAGTAGCTGAGGGCCGGGTATGACGTCAATGGCCGGAAATGGTGCACTTTGGTCGCCAAATGGCTCCATTTGACATATTTCTTATCTTACACTGCGCTTCATGAAATTGGAGCTTTCGGATGTTACTAATTAATACCTGCACTTTACCTCCATTATTTTATTTGGTGCCCAAAGATGTGATAATTCAGTCAACGGCAGAAAACTCACAAATTATTCACTAGCTTCGGAGGAGTCATGTCAAAACGCACACCATACGCGATTTGTTATAACCACTCACATTTTCGTAGTGCCTCCTGTTTGGCGACGGATTCCTCCTGTTTGCGGAGATTCTCCTCGTTCATACGGTGCTGCTGCAGGAGCTGGTCCTCCGAGCTGTCGGGCAAGGTGGAGGAACGGTATGGTCAGGCCCAGGGGAGGTGAAAGGGTCGGGATATTGAACCGACATCGGGACGAAACAGCAGCGGGTAAAATTATATGATTGTATATATTGCTTACACACTGAAGTTTTGGTCGTGCTCTAGTCCGTTATGACGTAAGGTAGCTCTACGCACACAAAATAATTCCACCTGATAACGAGCATTGTAGGTGGAGTCACATGACGGCTCATATGGCTATGGCTCATGGCTCACCGAAGCTGGCACATGGCTTACAGGTAGCTCACATCAGGCTGCATCCTTAGGCAGTGGCCATGTGAGTCGGGCACTACACATAGCGCAGTTTCCCGCCGCACCGCCTCGGCTCGCGGCCTGAGTACGCGTCTGCGAGGTCATGACCTGGGGTCGCGGGTCAGGGGTCCCGGGCGGCCGGCGGCGGAGACGGGCGAGCATTGGAGTGCTGGTTTCGGGGCCGCGAGGTGTCAGTACAAGACCACTGTGTTCTACCGTTTTTGGACCCAACATTCACAAAAGGTAAGGCACAAAGCCAGCAGCTGAGGGACAGGGACCAGACGGAGCCTTCCTCCCTGTCTGTCTATGTCCCTATCTGATCCCTCTCTGTCTATGTCCATGCCTATGTTCCTGTCTGCCTCCATCCTGTCTATGTCCATGTCCCTGTCTGCCTCCCTCCCTGTCTGAACCTGTTACGTCTATCTGAGAGCTAGTCATCACCAACACTACACAGCGGCGCTGCTGATTCGCTGTTCACTAACCGTTTCTTGACCAGCTGGTACTGTGCGCGCTAACGGTAGGGGGTGTTACAGACTGTAGAGGGCAGGGAGGGGTGCCACTGACCGTCTCTTGGCCAGCTGGTCCTGATACTGGCCGCGCTGCTAGTGGGGGAGGGGTCACTAACCGTTAGGGGAAGGGTGCAATGAGTAATGACTGACCGTTTTCTGGCCAGCTGGTCCTGGTACTGGGCGCGCTGCTGATGCTGCTTGGTCTCCTCCGCCAGCAGTTTGCGGCGCTCTTCACCCTGCGCGCGCATCTGCTCCACCTTGGCCTGCTCGATGTGCGCCTCGTACTCCTTGATGCGCGACTGCTGCTCCAGCTGGCGCGTCTGTTCCTGCTGCTTCGTCACCGCCAGGATCTCGTGCGCGTTAGCTGTGGAGGGACGGCAAGGACGGGTGTCAGAAGGGCAGACAAGACCCAGACCGAATGTTGGATGGACAGAAAACGCCACCGGCCGTGAGATAGCCAGAATAGGCAGAATACGTCAGTAAGCATGTGTCACCGGCCGTGAGTCGGATGGACAGAATACGTCGGTGGCCGTGAGTCGGCTGGGCAGAATACGTCAGTAATCAAGTGTCAGCGGCCATGTGCCTGACCAGCTGAAGACATCCATGACTGATAAATGTTAGACGGGGCCGCGTCCGTTGTCCTGTGGATCTCAAAGTTCCTATCTTGGTCGTGTGCCGGCCAAGAGAACTAAGAGCATGACGCTACCCGCTGCATTTCAAGTGCCTGACCTATACGGAAATTGTTTTGCATCAATCCACCTATTGTGGAACCTTACCTAGACTTTTAGTCACTACTGTGACCGCCGGGGATCGAATTTGACGCGATACCAAGCCCGCATCAGACGATGGAGATTGGAGGGGTAGCCAGTAGGGGTACTGGCGGATCCAAAGGGGAGGGCGTTTGGGACATTTGCCCCTCCCTGCATGGAAAATGTTACATTTATTAAAGGAAATGCATACTCTATATAAAACTGCACAGCAGCAATGCATAAACAAGTGAGGTTCGAACTTCGAAGCAGGGCTGCGGAGTCGGAGTCGGAGTCGGTCGGACTCGACAGTTGTGACTTGAGTCGGAGTCGGAGTCGGAGTCGATTTTAGAAACTCGAGCCGGAGTCGGAGTCGGAGTCACCGAAAATCTGTCGACTCCGCAGCCCTGCTAGGTCTGCGGAGTCGGAGTCGGGAGTTGGAGTCGGTCGGAGTCGACAATTCTGCCCGGAGTCGGAGTCGGAGTCGGAGCTGGTTTTTGAAAGCCGGAGTCGGAGTCGGAGTCGGAGTCGCCGAAAATCCATCGACTCCGCAGCCCTGCTTCGAAGTGATTCTTATCCTGAATTACGGATAAAATAATCGCTAGGTTGTTTTGTGACGTAGCAACGCAAAGTATTTAATATCAGGAATTATCCCGCCTAAAGCGGATACCAAGCGAGTACCGATTATTATTAGGTATTGACGGCTCGATGGATTCTTCTCTACAGGTTGTCTGAAGGAAAAATAAATGCCGGATAAAAACCTTCATATGGCTGCAGGATGCGATCCTGTGTTTCCAACATGGCGCACTTCGTCGCAAACACAAGTCGAGTGAATCATTTGTATGCATACTGCTTTGTATAGATTTGTGACAAGTGATACGTGTATAGGAGGAATTCCTCAAATCTCCGTTGTTTGTTGAATCTTTTAATTATAAATTCGCCGTCATAGGAACGTCAAAATGTCAATAGCCTCAATGGAGAAACACCTTTTCAACCTCAAGTTCGCTGCCAAAGAAATGGTGCGCAATTCCAAGAAGTGTGAGAAGGAAGAAAAGGCTGAGAAAGCAAAATTAAAGAAGGCCATACAGAAAGGAAACATGGAAGGTGCCAGGATACATGCTGAAAATGCTATCAGGCAAAAGAACCAAGCACTAAACTATCTGAAAATGTCTGCGCGGGTCGATGCAGTTGCCAGCAGGGTTCAGACTGCTGTTCAAACTCGCAAGGTCACCCAGTCAATGGGTGGTGTGGTAAAATCAATGGATGCTGCCATGAGGTCCATGAACCTTGAGAAAATATCAGCACTCATGGACAAGTTTGAGCATCAGTTTGAGGATCTTGATGTCCAGAGCAGTTACATGGACTCTGCCATGGGACAGACTGTGGCAACAAATGTGCCAACAAATGATGTTGACAACCTCATGAGTCAAGTGGCCGATGAGGCAGGTCTGGAACTCAATATGGAGCTCCCGCAAGGTCAACAAGGCTCTGTCGGACTCTCCACAGCTGCTTCAGCTGAACAAGATGAACTCACTCAGAGACTGGCCCGTCTTCGGCAGGCATAAGCTAGTGATGATGGCGCTTGTGTCAGCATCAGAGCCTAAAACACTGGTTGCATTATTTTACATGCCGCAGGCTGTCAAATGATACTGCTTCCTGGAGAGGGGTGAGAATGTGGCAAGTTGCTTTCCAGGGTGTTACTCTTGCAAATACTTTTGATGGTATGTAGTGCAAGCAAGCACACAAGGTATTGATAAATGGTGTTCCAGTTCGTGATCATCAGCTGTGGATGTGTTGTGTAGACAAGTGTTGCAAAGTGTGCCTGACAAGCAAAGTATATCATGCACAGGTTCTTATTTATGTTCAGCGAGTTCCCTGACATCGCCTGAATCAAGAAAACTGCTTAGGTACTAAATGTAAATCCACCACAAAATACCCAAGAAGATGTGACAGAACTAGCTCCTTGTGAACAAAATTTGCCTTTGGACTTGACACTGTGCTTGTAAAAAGCCTAGGGGATTTCAGTTTTTCTTTGCGTGACTGCACTACATGACTCAAATCATAGCATAGCAACTAGGAGTTTGCAAAATGTATTACATCGATAATTGTATCGCCTAGCTATTATGAAATACATGTTATGAGTATGACATTGTCTTTAAAACTATTCAAACTTGTGGAAAATCCATATGAAATTTAGAGATAAACAGGTAGATAACAGAAATTCTAGACGTTGTAACACTTTAACAAGCAAAGATAAGCCATAATGGACTGATGGCTGATTGATAATCAATGCACAAATATATCTTGACAATCAACATCTACAATGCAGAAAACATGCTTTTATCAATGTAGAGCCTTCTTCTCATATCTGAACTTCATGCCTATTTCAAGCAAATAAAAGCTTTTGCTTGTTGCTGTCACCAAACTGGAAAGCGGGGGACGTCAACGTGGGGGAGGGGGGGGGGGGGTGAAAACACATAATCGAAATTGATTACTGGGCCACGTGCCTGCGCGGGCTGGTGAGCGGAAAGCGACGTTTCAAAGGTCGTCAAAAGTCGTCCAGTGAGTACCACTGTCATCTTTTGGTCCGGTCAGAGTCACCAAAGGCCATAAAAAACTCACTAGAATAGCAATCAATGGTTCTTATCGAAAGTTCCCTTTCACAAGGTAGGTATGGTCCATGGATTTGATCTTACGTGAAGGGTTTGGCTTCCAGGGCAAAGACAGTCGCAATGTCCCGTAGCCGGTCCCGTAGCTCAGTTGGTAGAGCGTTGGACTCCGCGTGGTGAGAGCACGCGTTCCCGGTTATAACAGTCCGGGTTCGAAGCGCGACGGGCGCTCGACATTTATGGGCCTCCTGACAGGCGTGGTTGCGGTTGGTGGCAGGCCGTAGCCAGGCGAAGTCAGTGAGGGGACCGGCCGTCCGCGGCTATGTGCGCAAACTTTGGGACTCTAAATTTTGCCATAGAACTGGAATTGCGCGATCGGAGGGTAGAGGGCGGGGTCACCGCAACAAGCTTTGCTTAGCAGTGGCTCTGTCCTTGTGAATCCTTCCTATCAAAAGGTTCGGACTAAATTTATAAAAAAAAATTAAATTTAATGTTTTTTTTTCTTCTTCGGAACTACAATAGTTTTTGATCATTCAAACATTGCATGACATCGCTTTTACCAGTATTGCTTTTCTCTCGTCAAGGCACGATCTGATTGGAAAATGTCATGCTGCATATCAGTCGATTGAAATGAATGCTGAGATGAACACATCCAAAGATGATTTCATCCCTCGAACATGCCTATCAAAACTACACGATGGGTCAGGAATGCGGTTTTCCAATGCGGTTTTAAAACCAAATTAACAATGTTTTCGAGCCTTTGGTAGTGCGTCTGAATCCTGTTTGTGAGGGCAAAGGGTCGACTGTAGTTACTTCGGCGCTCGATATATGGAGACTTCTGACTGGGATTATTTGCATAGTTACTTCGGCGCTCGATATATGGAGACTTCTGACTGGGATTATTTGCAGTTGGTGGGAGCAGCCGAAGGCAAGATACTGTCAACGTCAAGTCAGCGAATAGGAAGGACTGCGTCCGACTATGCGGTACTCTGGCTTCCAAATGATCCCGTAAGAAAACACGATTTTTTTCTGTCAGAAACTGCGTAAAAGCTTTGCTCGGTTTGGGCTGTGGGTTCGTCAACACGTCCATTTAAAACATTCTCACTAAATTTCTGAGGAAAAAGTCACAAAATTGTCCTCGATTTTGGGTCACCACTCACCAACATTGGGAATCTCAGATATATGCATCCTATTATTCATATCAATCGCTAGACTTATTTTCTTCAGTTTGTGTAGCTAAAGCGAACGTTTACATTTATTCATGAGATAAGGTCATGACGTAGTCATCTGATGAAGTGTGAACTCTCTAATTTTAAAAAGACGTGTTGATTGTTTCGGACGAATGTTTTAGCAAAAGGATACGACAAAAACAGCGGTCACTTTGCGAAAAAGCCAGGGGGATGAGTTTAAACTCCTTCCCTCATGGCCGGGGTAAAGCTGGAACGCCGTTGCAGCATCATGCAGCCAAATGTTTACCATTCAATAAATTTTCATCTTTAATCAAGTTCAGTTCTATTCAAAACTTCCTACAAACTTAAGTCATCCGTCACAATCGACGCTCAAACTCTCCGTGACCATTTGGGACTACTTGGCTAGTCAAACTTTCAGCAACTCTGTCAGGCCAGCTGGCAAAAGTCACTCTCTCAGGTACCTGCAGCGTCTCGACACAGTCCCGCACTCACCCGACTTCTCGAGGTCTTTGGCGGCCTGCGCGGCGCGCTCCAGGGCAGACGAGTCGAACCGGTAGGCCTCCATAGAGGTGGAGGCCGGCGGTCGGCCGGCGGGCTCGGCCGGCTGGCCGCCCTGACCACCGCCGTCCTGTCCGCCATCGGACGGCGGCGACGGGAACATCGGCACCTCCTGCTTCTTGTTCATCCCAAACAGCCACGACATGACTGCTGCGGGGCCTGGCACTGGCGAGATGGGGTCCGCTCAGCGCGCTACACTGCAAGCAAAGGTCCGAGGTCAGGACAGTTAGCTGAAAAACGGGATGATGAACTTTTACTTATCTGATTATTTCTGCCTAGGTGAAAGAGGTGTCCGAGGTGAAAGAGGTGCCTATGAGAGTGAGGTGTCCGAGGTCAAGATTCTGAAATCACTATCATGAGATCATCGGAGCTGCATTTGCCTTGGAATGGAATTTACACGAACCCTGACGATGGCTCTAACAACACAAACAAAGCAAGGCATCAAATTTGCAGGCCGATGAGTGGTGGATGGGACCCCTCGACTTCTCACAGATGTGGAAGTTTTGCAGTAAAAACAACAATAGGAGGGCTTTGGGAATGGGTACTGCATTTCAATACTTAGTTGATTCTTCACACCAATTTTGAGCCTATGAGAAGTGCTACCATATGTCTGCCATATTAGCCAGCCACAAAACTATTCCTTAGCCAACCTCGCAACGATCCTACCTCGGAAACTCGAAAACTACAGCGCCGATCGACACGAAATCAGCCATCATTCGCATACCAAAAAGTGATTTTACACGCTTTTTTCGAATATGGTGACCTCAGATGACCTTGAGATGTTTACACCTTTTCGCCTATCCTATTGCCAGGCGCGCACGCCGCACACACGATTTTTGAATGGGTGGCACGACCCGCAAAGTGGACCCCTCAGGTCCCAGCCGAAAGAAGTTGCCCTACTTGGACTCAAATGGGCCTGCTGGGGTCCGAGATGGCCCCGCTGGTCTTTTCAATCACCACTTCAACTCATCTGCAGGCGGTCTAAAGATTAGTTAGGGGCCTATTTGATGACCCGCGGCCTTCGGCTTCAGCCGCCTCTAATAGCCCCTAATTCGAATGGAGGGGGGGGGGGGGCTGCCCACGGGCACGTGTGCCCTCTTCCCTTGTGTGCGCCCTAGCCTACTGCAGTCATATTACAGCTCAACAACTCAACCGATACCATCGCGATAAAAACACCATAACCTTCCAGGCCGTAGGGGGGGGGGGCATTTTTTGTCCCCCTTTAGTTTTTTCGATATATCTCCAGAACCGCTGCGCTGATCGTCACCAAACTTTCAGTACCCTCCCGTGAATAGCTATTGCACATTGTGACCAAAAATTTCCAAAGGCTATGATAGGTTGGCCGCTAATGACGTCAGAGTGACATCATTTCTGCCATTTTCGACCCAAAAAATGGTTTCGCGGGAAGAGCTGTCAGGCCTACAACTTTAGAGATACAGAAAAATGTTTCCGACATAAAAGGTGTAGAATTGACAGGGCTACAAAACTGCTATCTCGGATATTTGAAATTTTTTGATCTTGACCCCCAAAAATAAAAAATAGATCTTTTGAATATAATAGCCGAAAAATCCAAAAAGTTTTTTGAATTTCGAAAAACCGGAAGATATGTGATAGTCCCTACCGCCTTCTATCTACATACCAAATTTGAGATCGATAGCTCTTTTTTTGGCCAAGTTATAGCAAAAAAACTGTTCAAAATTGATGACATCAAATTTTCAAACTCAATTTTTAGCAATTCTAGACGTCGTAGCGCAAAACAAAGACCACCATTAGACTCCCCGTGACGAGCTGCATGCTGATGTTTGACGAGTTTACCCTCGCCAGCGTCCAAACATCAGCAGTTTGCTCGTCAAACTCTCAGGAATAGATTGCAAGCAATGGTGGGTAAGTCAAATATTTTTAAAGGGACACTCCCACCTTAACATTAGTTTTGAGTTGAGATAGCCAAATTGGTGGCCATGGCCTGCAAATACCGGTTTGGGCACTCACAACATCGAAAAATGCTTTAATTCGAAGATATGGAATTTCAAACTTGCAGTTTTCGGATTCTAAGGGGCTAATGCATTGGAATGCCCCCTTAGAATTTGTGACGTCAGCGGAGATCTAACGATTTTTAAATCTTAGACTAAAACCATCGTTAACACGTGGTGGTATACCCTGCTTTGCGCGCAACGTCTGCCGCACTTTAAGGCTGCCAAATTATTGCTTCCAAATAAAGCCGCTAGTAACAGGGGAGATCCCAAAAAGTAAACAAAAGTAAAAGCCTAATATCTTGAAAACCAGTGAATATTTTTCGGTGAAATTTGGTAGATATTCGTTTTCGCTCTTTCTGAACCAAGGGACATCTATTTCATGCCAATTCATTAACATTTTTGAAGGTGGGAGGGTCCCTTTAAGTGAAGTGGTTATGCATCAGGCTTCAGGGGCCTGAAGCTAGATACATACTTACCAAACCACTGAACCTATAAATATTTGAACCTATAATATTTAACATTGCTTGTAATTTCTGTGCGTTGCCTTCGGGACTACACTGCTTCACTATCATGCTATGAGTATTTTGACATCACTTTCCTTACAGCTTTAAGTCATCTGTAATAAACTTACACATTCTGATTCACTGAACCTTGTTTTATCCATTCAACGCTGGGCAAGACTAGGGGTACCTAGCTTGCACACTGTCTTTTGTCATGCAGTTCTGGTTGGAGGTGTGGGAGTTGGCCATAATGGCAAATGGCGTACTGGTGCTTTTTAACTGGTTTGCAGAAGGAATAGGTATAAGAAATGAAATCAGGAAGTCTTAAAAGTTAAAGTAGGTATCTTGCGAAAAGTACATAAATACCAATGTGAAGTCTCACTTTTTGACTAAAAAATGTTCCTCATTTTCATTTTTTGTGAATTCCTTCAGTTTTAAATGATGTAAAAGGAGGGAACTTAGCATTTCAGATTGGAAAATGGAATATCTTCGCGGTTCGCCTAGGGTGGTCATCATAAAAAGCTCCTAATTTATGCTTGTCTCAGCACAAGCTACTAAACTGTTTTTCCAGTTCAAAACACCATGGTTGGGTGTACAGGCAATAAATACAACGAATCAACACCTACCCTTGGCATTTACCACCACACACGCGCCGGGTGCTCCTCGAAGCCAACTCGAAGAAAGCATGAAGTATCGTCTAAAGCGAGCCATAGTTGTCTCTAGTAGAGATTGTTAAAATAGAGTATCAAAGATTTGCTGTGAAAATGAATGAGATTTCTTCACTTTTACTAAATTTGCTTTAAAAATTGTGTGATTTTTCCCATAATAATTCATAAGGACAGAAATACAGAATCGCTGTATATCATTGAAACAAAAAGTGAACAAAAAATGCTCTATTTTGAAATTCCATAATACCCGCGGCTGTCACAAACCTAGCGCACAGCTTCGTGTTCACCTGTTATTCTCAAGGCCAATTCTGCAAACAACCGTGACTTTAATTGGTGGATGGCGTGGTGTACGCGCGCTCCACCAATTGGAGGTGACCTATTACGTCAAGTCAGTACCATGCTGAACATAGCACTGAGGCTACGGGTCTGTTCCCGTCGCTCCTCCCAAAAAATCTCGGATGAGGTTGGATGAGCTTGGAGGAGAGCCGTTTCAGAGGAGCCACGGGAACATTTTCGCACATTTTCGCGAGGAAATCAGCTGCGATGCGATGCGATGCGATGGTTTTCGGAGGTTTAGCCTTTGTATCGGCACCTCCTTGATTTCTTAATCTTTAACTTTTACTTTGATCGATGGGTTGCATTGTTATGGTTGGTTTGTGTGGCTAGGATTCTCACTAGGGGACAGGATTGGGTGTTGGGAGGATGAAGGTCAACTAGGATGGAGAACTTTGTTTTATTTCCAGCAGTCTTCTTTTCTTCCACAGCTTAAGCAATACTTCTTTCTTTTCTTCGATATCTTCCTCCTCAAACAGAAATATCCCTAAAATATCCTTTGCATAGGGTTTCTGAAGATGCATTGATTCTTTTCTTTCTTCTTCGTAGGCTGGGCAATTCAATATAAAGTGGGCGAGGTCTTCATTTTCTGCATTGCACATCATACATCTTGTGTCCTCTTTCTTGTATCTCTTGCGCTCATTTAGAGGAAGACAGTTAGCTCTTGCCTGGAAAAATATTGTTGATGCTTGCTGGTTGTCAATAAACGTTACTTCCTTCATCTCCTTTTTCCAGACAATATACAGGGACAGAGTAGTTTTAGTTAACAATTCCTCCTTCCATTTCTTTCCATCCCATTTTTGCATGTGTGTTTTAAGGTCTTGTTTGCTTATCTGATACAAATCCTTTACTTTGAGTCCGACTTCCTTAATAATGGAATAGGTTACCTTTATCCATTTGTTCTTGCCCTCGTCCATCATTTCTGTTAACACCTCTTTGAGTAGTTGATTTTTTCCTTGCAATATGCTTCTCATGTACTGAAGTCTTCCAGTTTTAATCCTTGTTGTCATCAGAGATGCTCCAATTTCTCCTCTCAATGCAGCATTTGGTGCATATTTTGGAGCCCCCAAGATCTGTCTGTAGACACCATTTTCGATTACTTGCAGCTTCTTGGTCTCTTCCTCTGTGACTGTCATGACACTGGAGCCGTACAGTATTGATGGCAGTGCTAGGGATTTCCAGTAGGTCTTACCAATCAGCAGTCTGTTGCATGATTTTGAAATTACTGAATAGGTCATGTTTGCCATTCTTTGTGCCTTTTCAATCATGATTCTTTTCTGCCCTCTGAACACATCCCTTGTATTTGTTACTTTCAGACCTAAGTATTTTATGTTTTCTTTTACTTCAATATCTTCTATGCTTCTGTGCTGTTCTTTCAGATTAAATGTGATAATGTTGCTCTTATTCTTGTTTATGTCTAGTCCACACTCCTTGCTAATTGCTGTCAGTCTTCTGATGCTAGTCTCTGTTTCTTCAATAGAATGGTTCAGTAGGAGCCCGTCGTCAGCAAAGAATAGGATTGGCAGCGTAAATTTGCAGCTTCTGAACCCTGCTTCTGTTGCCTCCATTACTTTTGTGATGATATAAGTCATGAGCTTGAAGAAGGCAGTTGATCCTGTACACCCTTGCCGTATACCACTTGTTACTAAAATCTCTAACTTAATGTTCTCATTTAGTTCAATCCAGGTTCTGTCTCCTTGGTATGTGGCTGCCACAGCATCAATCATTTTGGGGTGAATCTTGTATTTCATGAGCACCTCTACCATCCTAGCTCTATCGATGGAATCAAACGCCTTGCTGTAATCAATTGAAGTAACAATCAGAGGTGCCTTCATTTTAAAGCTTTCTTCCACACAGTACTGTAATAGGAAAAGGTTGTCCTCTATCCTTCCTCCTCTCGTAAACCCTGCTTGTGTCTCTAACTTTTGCTCTGCGCTTTCTAGATGATCTTCTAGTCGCTGTTTTAGAATTGACATGTAGATCTTATATGACACATTCGTTAAAGCAATTGGTCTCAAGTCTTTGGCAGTTGGCTTAGACGTCTTTGGTATCATTTTCGTCCTTGATATCTTCCATTCTGATGGCGTGTCACTTCTCTCGAGGACTTCTTGGTAGCAGCCTGTCAGTATCTTCAAGCATTTGTCATTTTTTATCAAAGCTTTGTATAGTTCTGGCTTGAGTTCATCTGGTCCTGCCGCTGACTTGTTCTTAAGCCTGCCTATACATTTGGTGACTTCTTCCTCAGTTATTTGTATATCTTCCATCTTCTTCATCCTCTTCCTACTGTTCATGGCCATATCCATATGTTCTCTCAGTGTGATTGGGAAACTATATCCTTTTATTTGTATCTGGTCCTGGTTCTCTTTCTCCAGATCTGCAGTATAGGTTAGCTTCGCCCTATCGTTCCACACTTCTTCTAACTTGTTTTCATGTCTTTGATAGATTTTCTTCCAGACACTTGCTAAGTTTTCCTTTTCTTCTTCTCCTTGCAGCATTTGTCCAGCTTCTGTGAATAGGCGAACTGGACTGTTATCCTTTTGCTTTCCTTTAAGTTTGTTGATATTCTCCCAAAGTGCCTTGCTTTTGTAGCTACTATAACGTATTTCGTCAGTCACTTTCTTTTCATGCTTTGCTATTTCTTCCTTGATGAGTAGCTTTGTCAGTCGTTTCTGCTCATAATATTTTTCATATAATCTGCTCTTTTCTTCTTCTGACTTTGCATTTCTCCTGAGTCTGTTGAAGGCTTTCCTTTGCTTGATTTGTTTCCGTATTTCTTCGGTCATCCATGGTTTTTCTTTGATTTTTTCATTCTTTCTGTCAGTTTTTCTTCTGTACCTTCTTGTAAGCAATTTCTCTGCCACGTCCTTCATTATCACATTGAGATCTTCCATTAGGCATATGTTATCAGCTTCTATTCTCTGTAGTACCTCTTGCACGAAGCCCGACAATGATTCTTGGTCTGTCTTAAAGAAGTATTCATCTTTCCATTTAGCTTTATTGAGACTCAGTGACTTTTCATCTTTGAAAAACACTGTGATCATGTTGTGATCTGATAGATCTAGTAGTTCTTGACTTTCATCAATTTTCATCTTAAGGATAGACTGATGCATCTTACTGTTGACCAGCACATAGTCAATAACACTTCTGTATTCTTTACTTCCCCATGTATACAAGCCTTCACATATGTCATCACCATTCAGTAAAATCATATTGTTTTTGTTTATCACATCAATGACAAATTTTCCGTTCCTATTCTCTTTTTGGCTTCCTAGGAACCCTACATGTCCATTAAAATCCCCCAACAACATTGTTGCCATGTCTGGACTTTCTTCTAGCTTCTCTTCAAGCTCTTGTTTGATTTTCTCATTTCGTGTTTTGTCTTCTGGTTTTGTTTCAACTGACATGTAAACAAGTATTATCCTAACCTGTTTGTTCAATATACTTCCCCTCACTTCCAAAACATCTTCGTTCTCTGAAGGGGCTTTACTTAAAGTGACACCACTGTTTTGTTTATACAAAAACATGAGCCCTCCTCCTTTCTTGTCCTTTTGTTTTCTCATGCTCTCTATCTTGATCAAGTTCTTGTCAATCTCAAGTTTATCATATCTCTGGTGGGTCTCAGTAATACATAAGATGTCACAACTGTAGGCTAACAATTCTTCTAGTTCTGCCAGCTTTTGCTTTGTTAATCCTTGTATGTTAATGAGATTCAATTTGTAAACCTTTCTACTTTCTTGGTTGTCGGTCTTCGACCCCTTGTTTGTTGTTTGTTTCCTGTACCTTCCATCCTTGCTTTCTTTCTTTCTTACTGTGTTACTTTGTTTCCCTTCCTTTCGACAACCCTCCCCCGAGAAATGACATGGGTTTCTCGCCCTTTCTTGAGCCACTCCTCTCTCAGTCTTCTCTGCTTCTCCCTTTCTTCGGGAGGTAGGTCCCTTGTAATGTAGGTATTTTCTATGCCTTTGCTCTTGAGATCAAACCTCCTTTTGTACAGAAGCTCCACGTGCTCCTTTGATCTCAGCTTCAGCAGGAGTATTCTTGGTTTCGTTTTCTGGTTCTGATTTGCGTTTCTTTCATCTTCTTTCTCCGTTGTAGGTTTTTGCCTCAATCTGACAATCTTCTGAATTTCAAAGTCTCGCACTCCCAGAGCATCTGCTATTTCTTTGAACTTCACTATGTCTTCCTGTTTTTTGTCTTCTCCTTTCTCTGCTTTACTCTCTGGGAGATTGTGTATCAGCACATTTGTTGCCCTTTCTTCCAACTCCTTGTTCTGTATCACTCTTTTGATACCTTCAGAGTTACCCTTAATGACTTCTTGTTGTTCTTTTATTTCTTCTACCACTTTTGTGACATCTGCATACGTCTTCCTGATCTCCGTCTTCTTCTCCGTTTCCCTGCTCTTCATTTCCTCTACACACTGTATCATTGCTTCGTTCTGCTCTTGCAATGTGGAAATATTGCGCCCTTGAAACTCTCCTACTTCTCTAATGGCTTGTTCATTTTCGATTGCTGACTTCCTTATTATTCTTGTTTGGTCTTTTAGCGCCTCTGCCAACTGATCGATTTTGGCTTCCAACTTGCTGTACTCAGTTTCTGAGTGTGGATACTTCCTGTTCTTTAACTCGTTTCTGCAGGCTTTGCACATCCATGCCAGTGTGTCAGGGTGTTCCTGGAGTGCTTTGTATGCTTCCGTATGTATCTCCTGACATGCTGCGTGGAACCAACGATGACAAAGGTCACATTCCACTCCCTCATCTTCGTAGCCAACTGGAAGACCACATTTGTGCCCAGGCCCTCCCTTGCATATTGCCTCCTTACTCAGGTCAACTGATGATCTGTGTGCTGGTTCAAAAGCCTCAAAGACACTGTTGTCTAGTTTTCCAATGGCTTTCTCTGTTTCCATTTTCTTGCTCATTACTACTCGTCTTTCTTTGTCTTCTGCCCTGGCCATTTTTCCCTTCTCCGCCCTCTCTGCATCTCTCTTACCTTTCCCTTTGTCCGCGATCTGTCTTGTTGTAGGTGTTTTCCTGCTATTTGTCGGTGAGATTCCTGGCCCCATTTCGTGTTTATAGTTGTGTGTATAATCAAGATCAAGATTCAAAGCTATGTTCACAGCCCCGATTTTTCCTCAAGCCAAGCCCGCAAGCAACTTGCCTAGCAATTCGCATGCAGCATGCTCCGAGGCCCGATGCACATCCACCTCACACCCACATCAGCTTGCAAGGCGCCTGCATGCACACAGACACGTGCTGTTATATACAGGGTTTTTTTTTTACACCTTTACCTTGAATGATAGGTAGGCGTCTTCCTTCTCCCACTTAACACATGCAATACAATCCTCATGTGCCGCGCCACAATTGCCTCAGTTTGCTGTGCCGAGTCCGACAGCTTCTCTCGCTTTCAGGAAGGAGATCCCGAGAGAAATGGACTGGTAAATGACGTTCCTCACAGATTATCGGTGAGATTATTTGCGGGATGGGAAGGAAAGGATTATGCTTACCAACCATTTACCGAAATGCAACCCACTCGCCCGAAATGCAACCCACCCAGCTGTTTGCGGGCTGTAACGGTCGGCGATTTATGGCGCGCAAACATAAATCAAGAGATAATAATCGCTTCCTAATAAAATAACCTTAGATTAATATCAAACATTACTGTTTAAAGATATCCTATCGTCATCAATCACTAAAATCATTTCCACTTCCCTCAAATCTCATTTATAAACAATTCACATTTGTATTACGTGCGCCAAATATGTCTACGCAAGAGCCTCCTCCAAAAAACCAACTTTCGTTTGGGATGAGGGAGGAGGCAAATAGTGGTGGTGAGATGTGAAATCAAGATGAGCTTGGAGGAGCTTGGAGGAGCGACGGGAACGATTTTTTGAAACGAGAGGAGGTTAGAGGAGCTTGGAGGAGGTTAGAGGAGCGACGGGAACAAACCCTACAATATGGCTACAGGGGCTACAGTTTACCAGTTTTGGCTACAGTTCTCTATATACCGTGCAGTTTACGTTGCATAGGTAGCTCAAGCTAGGTACTTTTTGACAGACATTCTTTCCTACTGATTGGTTAAGTGTGGATCTTGCTACCCACTTAATATATGATAAGGATAAATATATACCTACCGGAACTATAGCCTTAAAGGGACACTCCCACCTTAACATTAGTTTTGAGTTGAGATAGCCAAATTGGTGGCCATGGCCTGCAAATACCGGTTTGGGCACTCACAACATCGACAAATGCTTTATTTCGGAGATATGGAATTTCAAACTTGCAGTTTTAGGATTCTAAGGGGCTAGTGCATTGGTATGCCCCCTTAGAATTTGTGACGTCAGCGGAGATCTAACGATTTTTAAATCTTTTACTAAAACATTTGGTAGCACGCGGTGGTATATGCTGCTTTGCGCGCAACAAATGCCGCACTTTCAAATAAAGTCGCTAGGAACAGCGGAGATCCCAAAAAGTAAACAAAAGTAAAAGTCTAATATCTTGAAAACCGGTGAATATTTTTCGATGAAATTTGGCAGATATTCGTTTTCGCTTTTTCTGAACCGAGCGACATCACTTTCGTGCCAATTCATTAACTTTTTTGAAGGTGGTAGGGTTCCTTTAATTTTGATTGGGGCAGATCGGGGCTGCAGAACAAAGGTAGATGGGTACCTATACCTCAACCTAGGCACTTAGTAATAACGGTATTCGTAAAGCAGGCGTCCCACTTCCCTTGCCGGTTGTCTCAAGGCTGGTTATTCACACATACCTAAACACTAATATAGGTTCTGTGGTGAGTGCTTATACATTCCTCTTTTTATTTTAATGATAACACATTAAAGCTGGGTGTCTAGCAGCTAGCTATTATGGCATTACTAGCGCATACCTACGTCTCTCAAAGGGCTGCTTCTCAGCCACTGCCGAAAAAACTTATATGGCCTTGGCTGAAAAGTCTATTATCATAAACAACAGTCTATACCAACATTTTGCATGGTCATTTTCTCATTATGATCCTCCACAGTCCACATAGAGGATACCCGCGGAGTGTAGAAAATAAGGATCAGTCATTTCGCTGCAGTACCTATGCAAAATGGACTGTGGCTGTGACAATCCAATGCTGAGTTATAGGTACAGAAGCTTATGAACAATTGTATTGTATTGTATTGTTTTGTATATTTTCACAAACTTCTTCCGTGCGAACACAGCTTTTTCAGAAGTTTGAGTCATACAAAGGTTAAGAGAACTTAAAACTATAAATACATTAAAACAATGATGACACATATAGACTCCTACCTAATCAGAACTTTCATTTGATTAATTTTGACCACTTCTATGCATCATCCTCAGACGGCTTTTGAACTGCCCGATCGACGAGCTCTGCAACACAATATTTGGCAGTGAATTCCAAGAGGTAGCGGCGCGGTACGAGAAAATACGTTGGGTGGCGGCGAGTCTCACTCTAGGCAGGTCAAACTGCTCAGACCGGGCGAGGCGGGTGTCACGGGAGGCTGTATCACGTCTCGGAGTAAATAACCGGCGCATCGCAATCGGGGTGTCCGAATCATGAAGCGCACGATATACACGAATACAGTCACGCTCCGAAATCATATCCTCAAAGTTCACCCAGCCAATAGACCTAAGCACGGGAGACACGTGCTCGGCTCGTCGTGCGCCAGTGACCACACGGGCTGCGAAATGCAGCAGTTTTTGTATGCGCTTCAACTGGCTGCTGCATGCACTAGCCCAAACTGGCAAACAGTACAAGATATGGCTGAATACGTGGGCTTGGATGATGGCCAGGAGCGCTTCAGTAGTGAAGTGACGTCTAAACCGATACAGCGAGACGAGACTACCCGTACACCGGCGAACTACCAGCGACACGTGGCTCTCCCATGTGAGGGATTGGTCAATGATGACACCTAATACTTTGATGTTTTTTGATGGGGTAAATTTGTGACCAGACATTTCGAAGAAAAAGGAGGAACTTTCCTTGACGGCTTGCCGTGTGCCTAAAAGTGAAAATACCGTTTTTGAGGGGTTCATTTTTAGGGAATTTACTCTCAGCCACATTTCTATGGACTTGAGGGATTCCTCGAGGCGAATCTTGAGCAAACTCATGCTGACTTTGTCCCTTGAAGAACTGTCGAGCAGTTGGGTGTCATCAGCGTAACTGATGAGCCGTCCATGGGGAAGAAAATTTCGCATTTCGTTAACCGTGAGACAAAAAAGAATCGGCCCGATAATCGATCCCTGGGGGACGCCACACGTCACTGGCAGCACAGTGGTGCCGCCGCGAACCATCTGTCTTCGATCGCTCAGGTAGCTGGCAAACCAATCAGACGAGATGCCGTACCATCCCATCTTACTGAGAAGGACGCCGTGGTCGACGCTGTCAAATGCCTTACTGAGATCGAGGGATGTTATCGATGCTAGGTGACCTGAGTCGATCTTCTTCGAGATCCACTCGACAGCGTCGACCAGGGCGTCCTCTACGCTGTGTCTGCGTCGGTAAGCATATTGTGTTTGTAACAATCGTCGGTAACAATTGAACAAGTGTAATTGATGCCACAAATTATTACACTACAGACGTCAGACGTACACACTGTTGAATGCAGTGTTTTCTAAAGATGAAAGAGCATTGACTGCCGACTGGCAGAGCTGGATGATCTACTTTGTACAAGGTACCTTATTTCAGACTTGGCATGGGGATTGTGAGTTCGTTTCCCATTGGCAGGGATCATCCGACGTATCAGCTAACATAAAATCAGTCCTAAAAAAAAATAAAAGAAAACAAATTTGAATATAGACAGTTGTGAAATTTAACAGGACGAAGTTCAAATGTAAGGAAATTAATTTCAATAATAGCAAGAATTTATAAAATTTATGAAAAATAAAAAGGAACTTATTCTTTTTTTTCAACTTGCATTGCTCTTTTTACATAATACTGGATAATGTTTTTTTCAGACTCTAAGACAGCAAATCATGAGCAGTTCAGCTCAGCTGCAGAGGCTTGCTGATAGCGCAGGGTCTTTGCTCAACTGTGCAGGCCTTGTGCTAGAACATGCCACTGGAGAGCAACAGCAAAAGCTGCTGCTTACCATCCGCGAACATATGCTCGAGTACGCTCGCATGCACGTGGAGGTGCAACAATCGACCGAGGTGCTGCAGCAGGTTAAGGACGAGGCCGTTGTGTCGATCACCAACGGTACAGACACGGACCTCACCCAGATGCTGGACGAGACCCAGCGCCGAACGGCTCAGCGCATGGCCAACGTGTCCGAGCGGGAACTGACCACCTATCCGCGCTACCAGCAGCTGCTGCAGCGCGAGGAGGCGGCCGGCAGCGCGGCGGCCGCCGCCGCCGGCGACCAGGAGCTGGTCATGACCGAGACGCACATGGTGACGCGCGACCCGTGGTCCCAGCAGGAGATCCGCCAGCCGTATCGGAACGCGCGCTGCGGCCACCTGTACGACCGCAGCTCGCTGGAGGCCGTCCTCCAGAAGCGCTCCCGACGGCCCACCTGTCCGCACGTGGGCTGCACCAACAAGATGCCGCTCCGCTGGGAGGATCTCACCGAGGACACCTTCGCCAAACAGGCCATCGAGAAAAAGAAGACACAGGCTTAAATGGTTTCGTGGTTAGAGCCTGTTCGTTACCATCCCATCATTCCAGTATTGCAGTGTCATTGCCATTTGTAATAAACGTTCGTCCATCGCCATGCGTTATTTTTACGTTCCTAATAATGTGGGCATTTTGCGCCTCATGAGTCAACACTCAACTGAGTTCAAATTTGCACTGTTCACGTCTTTTCAAGTCGCTGACCAATGGCATGAGTGAACCCTAGCTAGAATGGCTCAAGCATGTTGCGCCATCAGTGCCAGGGTCCAGTCCGGAATCTCGTACGGAGATGGAACTTGCAGGAATGAGTCATAAGTTAATTTTCGAATCCTCTCAACCCAAACTTGTTCGATGTGTCGGTTTTTTCATTGGCGTCAACAAAAGTCAGGTCAAGCACGTGATCATTGAGGGAAATAAGGGAACTGGTATATTTGCACCGGAAATCATCCAGATACTAACTCATTAGCACATTGAGGTGTTTTTATCGTGATGGTATCGGTTGAGTTGAGATGCCTGCAGTAGGCTAGGGCGCACACAAGGGAAGAGGGCACACGGGCCCGTGCCCCCCCCCATTCGAATTAGGGGCGGCGGGCCCATTTGAGGCTGCCGAAACCGAATGCCGCCGGTCCTCAAATGGGCCCCTAATCTTTAGACCGCCTGAAGATGAGTTGAAGTGGTGATTGAAAAGACCAGCTGGGCCACCTCGGTTACTAGCAGGCCCATATGAGTCCATGTAGGGCAACTTTTTTTCGGCAGGGGGCCTGAGGGGCCAGTTTGCGCCTTGCGGGTCGTGCCACTCCCATTCAAAAATCCTGTGTGTGACGTGCGCGCCTGGCAATAGGATAGGTGGAAAGGTGTAAAACATCTCAAGGTCATCTGAGGTCACCATTTTCGAAAAAAGCGTGTAAAATCACTCATTGGGATGCGAATGATGGCTTATTTCGTCTCGATCGGCACTGTAGTTTTCGAGTTTCCGAGGTAGGATCGATGCGGGCTGCGAGCAAGATTCCTTTACTTCTCTGCCAGGTTGGCGAAGGAATAGCTTTGGGCAGCTTTGGGGCTGGCTTATATGGCACACATATGGTAGCACTGCTTTTCGACAGATGATGCTTTCTTCAGACGTTTCTGATCTTTCGTTGTTGACAGAAAAAGTAGGGGCATAAGGCAGTTCAAGCTACATATAGTAAGGTAAGCTTTTTTGGTGATTGCTGATAATCGAATTATTGCTGGCCTGTGCTTATCATTCGATTTCGGTTATATTTATCACTGCTTTTCCACGGCACAAATAATTCCGATTTTGCAAAATGGATTTTCTGGATAATATGAATATCATGTAGAGACGTGTTTTTAAACTGTTAATATATGATTAAATGATATCCAAAGCCATAAGTATTTTTTTGCATATGGTGAAAAGTGACAGAGAAAAGTGCCCACGAAGCTGTGTTAAATTAATCGAAGCATGTCATGGAAACATAGCAATAGGTAGTGTATAATGTATATCTTCGGATCTAGACTCTTAAAGGAAATAGTTCACTTTCACGAAATTATTTTTTTTGCAACGATTTATGATTTTTTATGTTCAAAATAATCAGCAAAGAAAATAAAACCTTTTTATAACAAAAGATTTTTTTTTTCTATATTTTGATATAGGAAGAACTTTTCAGTTTCTGTAAGGCACATGCGATCCAGTATGAAAAGAGCATGGGTCCCGAAAATTCTTCAGAAACAGAGAAATTATCGCAGCCACCGGCATTTGGGCGATCTGCTCGATCTGATAATGTTCCCCTGAATGTCCTAATTGATCAGTACGAGAATTTCTCTAGAGTTCTCGTAGATAATTTCTCTAGTTTCTGAAGAATTTTCGGGACCCATGCTCTTTTCATACTGGATGGAAATATATGCAAGGCACACATCCTCAAGGCAAGACACCTTTGAAATAGAATATCTTTGCCTAGGGTGATCGTTGGGCTGTAAAAGCTCCTGATTTATGCTCGTCTCAGCCCAAGCTACGGAACTGCTATTCCAGTTCAAAACCCATGTTAAAAAGTGAACTATTTCCTTTAAGTCTTAGGATTGAACTTTAGTGCCTGACTGTGGTCTGTGATGGCTCATTTAAGAGTTCATTGTATTATTTGGCTCTAGGCATCAAGACTCAACAGGCTTCCTAAAATTTTGGTAATAATTGGGTCACACAGACTGAAACTGTCATGTGATTCATCATTTAGTTTTTTGTTTATAAAGTCTCTGTGTCAAAAACAACTTCAACATTTTTCTTTTGCTATCACTAAAGTCAAAGCTTGTATTGTTATCCCTGATGTTATTTTTGTAGACTGTTGGCTGTGGTCTAGTGGTCAGTGGACAATGAATTAGGCATTTACATGAATCTGTGACATTGGCTTCCATCTATCCTAGAAGCAGTAAAGGTGTTTTGAAATGATTTTATGGGTGTTTGATTTTTATTGCAGTTTCTTTTTTGCAAATTTTCAGATAATAGGTAAATGAACAGCATAGCATCCCTCCAAATTTTGACAATACTTGAGCAATGCAGCAATGCAATGAACTATAACTGACTTAAATTGTGTACTGAAAACCAAGTAGATCACATATTTGATTATTGATTTACCTTTTGACTATTGAAATGAGATTCATATACCTGCATATAATATAAGTAAACAGCATTTGATATAATAAAACCCTAGCATTAGTATCATATGATCTATAATTAAATTCTCCCCACCATCTGGGATCCATGCAGAAGTGTGTCTGTATTTCAGAGTGATGTTGTCAGGTCGACTGGCACTGGTGACTGGTGGCGGCTCCGGCATCGGCCGGGCCGTCTGCCAGGTGATGGCTCGAGAGGGCGCCCGCGTCGTGGCCGCCGACCTCAACGAGGCCTCCGCCAAGGAGACGGCCGCGCTGCTGGCGAGCGCCGAGCACGTGGGCGTGCCGCTGGACGTGACGAGCGAGGAGTCGGTGGCGGCCGTGGTGCGCGGCGTGCGGGACCGCTACGGCGCGCCGGCAGACTGCGTCGTCAACAGCGCTGGAATCACCGGCTTCAGCTTCCTGAAAGACATGTCTCTGGAAACGTTTTCACACGTGATCGACGTGAACCTGAAGGGGACGTTCCTTGTTACCAAGCTCGCCTCCAACGCTATGATCGAGGCCAAAACGGGAGGCTCCATCACCAACATGGCAAGCATCCTGGGTAAGATAGGAGCTATCAGCCAGTGCAACTACTCTGCTAGCAAGGCCGGAGTGGAAGCCTTCACGCGGACGGCCGCCAAAGAGCTCGGCCGAAAAGGGATCCGGTGCAACGCCATTCTTCCGGGCTACATCGACACGCCGATGACATCGATCGCCTCGGACAAAATAATCAAAATGGTGATGCCGCTGATCATCCTGGCCCGGAAAGGGCGGCCTGAGGAGGTGGCCGAGCTAGCCGCCTTCCTGGCCTCTGACCGCGCCTCCTACATGACCGGAGCCAGTGTCGAGGTTACCGGCGGATACGGCCTGTAGGGATAACGGGGATGTCTGACAATTTGTGCCATAGTGAGGGATAGATAAAGTATTTTTACGAATTATTGAATCGGTAATCGGTATTTTGACAGATGTCAGTTGTCTTCCTGGTGAAAGTGATAAAGAACAATGCAATTTGTCAAAACTCAGGAACGGCTGGATCGCAGAATAATCGCTATGTGTATTTTTAGGCTAGTTGTGTATCATGAATGATGATGAACTAATTGTGGCTTTTTATACAGCTACTTGTCCATGTCTTGAAACAACCAAAAGCCGCCATGCATAATGCATTTGTACGTTCCATATTAACCCTCGCCCATGTAGGGGGGGGGGGTGCAACCCCCCCCCCCCCCTGAGGTTTTTCTTAGCTACACGCCGAACCGTTTCAGATAGCCTGCTCAAATTTTCAGTACCCTTTGGGGCATCCTTTGCGCAACTTTTGGTATTTTTTTTTTGTCAAGGTCATGTCAGGTCACGGAGTTATGACGTCATAAAGGGAACAACCTCCGGCCAGATTTACGCTAAATTGGAGATTGCTTCACATTGGTATAAATGCCGACTGACCTGACACACTGATGGATTGTTTTAGAATCACAACTGGCTGATTTGACATTGGCACAATGTCTGTTGACATTTTGAAGGTTACTAAAGGTCAAGGTCAGGTCAGTGACCTCGGTTGACCTGTAATGACTTCTTGCACTTGTGTGCCTTTTCGGGGTATTTTGATGCCCTGAATTCGAATTTGCTATCCATTTCAGGCATCGTTGGTTGTTTCTTGTAGTTCATTTTGGGTCAGGGTCAGGTCAGTGACGTCACACGCCTGACGTGACCCAATGCACAAATGACCTTGCAGACTTCCGATGCTCCCAACGCATCATTTTTAGAGCTATGACATCGAAATATACACCAAACGATAGAGAATTTATCACGGATCACGATAGTGAAGGTTTCGAGTCGATATCTTTTACCATTTTGCCGCAATCGGCGCGGAAATCTGAAAAAGTTAGATTTTTCCGAAAATTTGACCTTTGACAGGTCATAAGTAGGTCAAATGTTGACCTAGGACCAAAAAATATCCCACCAATCGCGAGATCTCGTTGAGAGCAATCCGTTGGTCTTTTCCGCTAAGCTCTACGACGCTCCGTTTTCAAACGCCAGGGGGGGTCGCACCCCCCCCCCCCCCCCTGCATGGGCGAAGGTGGCAAAACACCGTTTACGGGCGAGGGTTAAACAATGTTTGCGTGTTTTGATGTACGTAATCAGCCGAATATATTAAATATTTGCCCTAAGCATGACCTTCCTGCATATTCTGATTTGGCGTTTCGGGTAGTTTGTGTAACCTTATGTCAAAACCGTAGAGGGACTCATATAGCAGATAGGAGAACCACTATTTTGCAGCCCACAGAGAACGGGCGATTGCTGATCATGCTGAATGTTGTCTGAACGGAGACTGAACAGTCTTGGGACGCTGCATTGCTACGTGATCTTGCGTGAACCCGTCGGTGATTCCTTTCAGCAGTCAGCGGGGCAGTAGCTGGATGACATTGGCCAAGACCTCCTTTTACTTGCTAGTTTTCGAGCAGCGTTTCTTTGTAGCCGATTTCCGGCATAGAATCCTAAACGTTCTGCGTTGGAGTGTCAACTGTCAGCGAACTACACGAGATATGGTTTTGCGAGGCCTGGTAGAAAATAACTGTGAAGGCAGGGAGCCGGGAGTGCAAGTTAAGATAGTTTTGTTTTTCGTTTTATTGAGTATCTGACATCTGTCTGTAGTGTTGGTTTGATACTCGGCCGTACAGCTTACGAAGGACGCCCTTCGAATTTTAAGTAGGGAAACTAAGAGGGAAACTTCTATTTCTGTGGTTCCATCTGCTGAGCCCTGGTAAGGGAAAAATTACGAGCCGAAAGACTAGGGTCCTTTGCCCCTTTGTCCCCCCCCCCCCCCCCTACAAATGATCACAACCGTCCACGTGGAACGCCAGCGACTGCCATAACTACCTGACCTTCTGAACGACTCGCCAGTTCCCGGCAGCTGGCACTGGTTTCCCACAGGTCCCTATGGCTGTTTCAGAGCGATGTTGTCAGGTCGACTGGCACTGGTGACTGGTGGCGGCTCCGGCATCGGCCGGGCCGTCTGCCAGGTGATGGCTCGAGAGGGCGCCCGCGTCGTGGCCGCTGACCTCAACGAGGCCTCCGCCAAGGAGACGGCCGCGCTGCTGGCGAGCGCCGAGCACGTGGGTGTGCCGCTGGACGTGACGAGCGAGGAGTCGGTGGCGGCCGTGGTGCGCGGCGTGCGGGACCGCTACGGCGCGCCGGCAGACTGCGTCGTCAACAGTGCAGGAATCAATGACGAACGACAGTTTTCTCGTCAATATGATTGCGGCGCAGTTCATGAAAGTGCTGGATGTAAATCTCAAAGGAACCTTTCTGGTTACAAAGCTCTCCACAAATGCAATGATTGATGCTAAAATCGACGGCTCGGTCGTAAACATCGCTAGCATCGTTGGAAAGGTGAGCAGCATCGGAACGTGCAACTACTCTGCCAGCAAGGCCGGAGTGGAAGCCTTCACGCGGACGGCTGCGAAGGAGCTTGGTCGAAAGGGGATCCGGTGCAACGCCATCCTGCCGGGCTTCATCGACACGCCGATGGTGGCGGCGATGCCGGAGAAGGTGATGAAGCTGCTGGTGCCGCTGATCGTGCTCGGTCGGCCCGGCCGGCCCGAGGAGGTGGCCGAGCTGGCCGCCTTCCTGGCCTCTGACCGCGCCTCCTACATGACCGGAGCCAGTGTCGAGGTCACCGGCGGATACGGAATATGACGTCATGAATGATTGTAATATTTTAGAATGATAATGTGGTAATAGTTTTGTCAGAGTGAATTATTGAGCAATCTAGTGATCCGCGACTGCTCGACTCGCAAGTGATTGAAATTGATATTTGAAACTTGAAAGGAACTCTTGGAACGGGAAACTTGAATTGGAAAACCAAGTGGGTAAGTAAACGTTTTGGCACCAGAGCTCAAGCTGCGAGCGCCAGCCGCCGAATAATCTTCGATGAAGCGGGATCGCCGGACGCAGGGCTTAGGCACAAATATAATGCCTACAATGACAGCCCCTGCACCCTTCATCTCAGACCCATTCGCCACCTATGGGTCTCGCAGAGATACCATCTGCGACAGGAAAATTGCGACGCTGGCGTCACCACATCCGTTCCGAGTTTTCCTCGGTCCTGCTCTGCAGGGCATGGTCTGCCTCTCAGTGCCAACGGTATGCCACATTTTCCCGTCTCAAGGAACGCGCAGTGGTTGGCGCGGAAGGTTACACCGACTCCCGTGGTGCTTTGGCCGTTGGAGGCAGTTCGGTTTTATCGGTGGCTTTCCTGTCTTATGAGGATATTTGAACCCGTTGCTTGTGTCAGGTTTATACTTGGTCGGTATTGGTGACAGTTAAGTGTTTCAAATGAAGCTTGCTTATCGTTCTAACGTATTGTTCGCTCTTACGTATCATTAAATGCAAGTTGATGTAAAAAATGTATTTCCTTTGATATAGCATCGTATCTTATAATAACCAGGCTGTGCTTCAATGAATATCTTGATGGTTCTTTTTTGTAATACGAAATTTATTTCTTCCATCACATCTCCTTTTACTACGGGACATGCACTATGCATATGTATTTGCATGAAATGCACCTATTAAAGCTGCTTGTCACCTGCGTTAGAGTACCATGCAATATGCTCACACATCTGTACACATGTAGGCACAATATATCACGAATGCATATAGAATGCACAAAAATAGTATAAGCATGTTTCATTTACAAATTCACCCTCATCCCGCACTGCACCATTTGCAATGTGCACATCGTCAAGAGGGCCGTCGCTGTCACTGTTCGTCGTTGTCCGTAAGGTCGTTTGGTCGTTGCGCTGTACGTTCTGTCTTATGAGCTAACGATTGTCCACAAGTTGTCAGCCCTGAAACGGTGCTGGACCGGGCTCGCAAGGAAAGCGAGCGAAAGTGGAGGGCGTCGTTATACTCATAGTGTCATCACTCATCGGTCTTGTGATCCGCTTCAGACACTGTGTTCCCGTCAATATGAATTTGACCCCTGACTCCACGGATGCAAACACTGGTTGATACCATTGATGACGTAGGTAAGGCATTCAAAGCTCTTGTTTAGGTTACCTACTCATGCTGTCTACTTAGTACTTACCTCATCAAATGCCTGGATCCTGAATCCACGCTTGCTGCCTTTGATATTGAGGCTAGCGAAAGCAACTTCCTAATTATGATTGTTCGCTTGAACCCCTGCAGAGTGGGCTTAAATCAGTGACGTACCCAAGGGGGGCCACGGGGGCCAAGGCCCCCCCCCCTGAGCGCCGAAGGCGCTCAGGGGGCCCCTCAGGCCCCAGGACATTTTTATAAACACTGGATAAAACGTCTTTTACTCGGAAGAAAAATTGATATTAAAGTTTCATTTATGTGCCCTGGGTACCCGAGGGGCCCCTGCAGTCATCCAAGGGCCCCAGTTTCCTGGGCCCCTGGTCGCCTAGGGGGCCTCTGGTAGCCGGGGGCCTGGTCTCATGGGGGCCCCTGATAGCCTGTGGCCCCTAGTCGCCTAGGGGGCCCTGGTCGCATGGGGGGCCTCTGGTCGCATGAGGCCCCTGATCGACTGGGGGCCCCTAGTTGCCTAGGGGGCCCTGATAGCCCGGGGCCTGGTCGTATGGGCCCTTGATAGTCTGTGGCCCCTAGTCGCCTAGGGGGCCCTAGTCGCATGGGGGGGCCTCTGGTTGCATGATATTGAGGCCCCTGATCGCCTGGGGGTACCTAGTCGCCCAGGGGGCCCCTGGTAGCCGGGGTGCCTGGTCGCATGAGGGCCCCTGGTTGCCTGGGGCCCCCGGTCGCCCCTAGTCGCCTGGGGGACCCTGGTCGCCTTGGGCCCCTGGTAGCCTGGGGGCCCCTGATCGCCTGAGGGCCGCTGGTCACCTAGAGGGCCCCTGGTCGCCTGGGGGCCCCTGGTAGCCGGGGGCCCTCTGGTCGCCTGGGGGCCCCTGATCGCTTTGGGGACCTGATCGCATTGGCCCTTGGTCGCCTGGAGGGCCCTGGTCGCCTGGGGCAGTGGGGCCCCTAGTCATCTGGACTCTGGAGGACCTGTGATATTTATTCACTTTCGATGATAACACAAAAGCAAATATTCTAAATAGCCAGACGTTTCGGCCTCAGGGTGCCTTCGTCAGTGACAATACCGAGATACTAATACATTAATAAATTAATCAATATAATTTTTTACACTTTCAAAATACACATGACCTGGACATTTTTCAACCATTCTGCACATGAGACTCGAGATTATAAAAACTAAATATACATTTTGACACGTTCAACTTTTAAAGCATGACCTTTCAGTAAGATGATAATTGATATGCTACACTTCTTTTTCTCTTATACAAACATACACAGCACAATTGTCGGGCATAACTGTTATCAGATGTCGTTCAGTCGTATTCTTCCTTTCGAGATTCATTCTTAAATGTTTCTTCTTTTTTTCCTCCTTTTCTTCTCCTTTTCGTTTTCCTTTCTACGTTTTCTCAGTTTTCTTTAACGCCATTTTGGCTCCGGATTTTGCCCGAGGGTCAAAATGTATATTTAGTTTTTATAATCTCGAGTCTCATGTGCAGTGTGGAGAAGGAAATCATGGCCTCCCACTCCCCGATGGAGGCCCCAATTCCCTATCTTGTCTAGACTCTCTTTTTCTCCGTCTGGCTCACTTCTGTCTTCCGTCTGGGTGTCTGGGGCGCCCAGCAACACGGGACCGTCGGCTCTTGGCCGTCGGCCACCCGGTCACGTGACGGCGTCCCGACACCCCATAAAAACCTATGTTTCTGTAAATACACCACTCACTTCTCGGCCGCCGTCTTTGCTGAGAGCTGCGCGGGACACGTCTCCGAGGGCGGTCTAATCAGCCGTCCGACATTGGTGGCAGCGGTGGTGGAGACTTTCGGCAAAAGGTGAGTCCTTAGTTTAAAATTATAATTGGCTTGTATTTGGTTGCTATTTGCTTGATATTTGAACCTTCGTTTTATTATTTACTTAGTTCGTGATATTTTTTTTTTCTCAACAATGCCTGTCATGGAAAGTGCTTCTGGATCTGGATCGGCAATTACTTTCAATATTCACTCTTTGGCATCATTAGTCAACAACTATGACGGAAGCTATCCCATTCAGGACTTTTTACAAGAAATTCGTGAAACTGCTCATCTAGGATCTTGGCCTGATAAAATCACTTTGAAAGTCACAAAATCCAAGCTACAAGGGTCGGTAGCCGAAATGGTTAGAAACCGACATGATTTAAACCATGCCGAAACTTTTGATGACTTTTCTACCCGTTTGATATCTGCCCTACACACTGATAGGCCTGTGTCAGTTCGACTGCAGGACCTAATGACCTGCGTACAACAACCTTCCGAAACAGTCGATGCATACGCAACTCGAATCCGACAAAAGTCTAAAGGCTTAACGGAATGGGACATTTCGACGGAAACAAAAGAATTGAAAAACAAAACAGTTACGGCGACATTCATCAAAGGTCTACAACCCAAAATCCGCCAACATGTCCTCCCTTTCAACCCTCCGGATTTCGAGACAGCTATAACGCTAGCGCGATCGCAGGAGATCAGCGCCTCTTTGTCATCTGACCCCGTCGACAGCGCTGCATCAGCCGCAACTCAACCCAACAAAACCAACTCTTTTGACCAAAATATGGCGGACATCCATAAAAGAATTGCAAACTTGGAACTGTCGGTAGCCCAAAATTTTTCACAAAACCGTGGCGGTAGAACTCAGCGTAGAGGTCGCGGTAGAGGCCGTCACCCTTCTCAGCAAAATTTTAGAAATCAACGGCCCTTCCAAAGGAGGCATGAAAGCGACCCTCCATCATCAGACCGTCACCACCGCGACTCCTCTTGCCATGGACATCATTCGTGCTGTGATCGGCCAAGCCGGTCCTACTCTCGCTACCGCAACAGATCCCCGAGATATTCGCGGTCCCCAAGAAACTACGACCGTAGAAACTCTCGATCTCCGAATCATTCGCGCTCACCATCTCCCTCACCATCTAGGAGGTACCAGAGCCCAAAAGGGTACCGCTCACGACGCTAGGGGATACGTATGTGAGCGTTGCTTCAGATCGTAAGGCCCATGCAGCAAATCCCCCCGTTTTGCGAGACGTGTTGATTTCAGATCACTCTTGTTCAGCCTTGTACGATACCGGCAGCAGCATCTGTTTGGTATCAGAAGAATTTTTGCGACAAAACAATTTGAAAGTAGATTACGAACCTCCAACTATTTCCATTCTTGGCGTTACTGGTGATCCAATTGACATAGCAGGTGAAGTTTACCTGAAAGTTAGCATTCTTGGTCAAACGGTGGAACATAAATTTTACATTTCAACAAAAGCTCTGTCATTCAACTGCGACATTATCCTTGGCATTGATTTCATCATTGCGCACAAATTAATTTACAACCCTTCAACTCGTTCTGTGAGCTTGCTAAAACCAATTCTTTCTTCAAATGCAGTCAAAAAGCATTCAAAGCGTTTGAGCCCAAAAAGACGCAAACGAGTACGTTTTCTCCTGTCCACAAAGGACGACGTAAATTCCGGTGAAGAAGATGCTTATTCTGACGAGACGACAAAATTGTTCACAACTGCGGAAAAACATGCATTAGTTATTCAGGACGAAAAGTCATATCCATTGTTCGTGAAACAAACCGTTGAAATTCCTGGTTATAGTGAACAATTTGTACGCGTAAAATTACCACGTTTTCTAGAGCCAAATGATTTTCCATATCTCATCCAAGCGCATTGTGATCAAAGTATCCGAGACATTCAGGTTGCCCGTTCTATCATTTTCTTGGAAAAATCAGGCACGCTGGTACGTGTCATCAATTCGTCAAACAACCCAGTTATTTTGAGAAAAAATCTGCGGATCGCGCAAGCCCACCCAACCAATCTTTCCCCCACGGGTCAGGTCACAGACCGACCCCTCCCCTCCAGACAGGACGCTGACCTTGCTCTGTCTGGTTCAGCAAGTGCCAACTGCCAAACAGTGCCGTCTGTTCCAACATCCGTCAGCGCCTCGTCGGAACAAAAAACGGTCGCTGGGCCGGACTTGGCTGCGTCAGACAAAAACAAACCGATGACCTCTGCTCAGAGGACGTCAGAATACAAGTCTGTCTCTGACATTGATTTGGAACATGTCCCGGAACCCTTTCGTTCTCAGCTCCGCGAGCTCATCAAAAAACATCGGCATGCTTTTGGAAACGACATCTCGGATATAAAACAGACAGATGTTTATAAACACCACATCGAATTAACAGATCACACTCCGGCTTATCAAAGACCATATCGTCTCCCATTCGCCCATCGGGAGATAGTCAAGAAAGAAATAGATCGTATGTTGGCAGCCAAAATTATAGAACCATCAATTTCACCGTACAATTCTCCAATCATTCTTGTGAAGAAATCAAATGGTGGCTATCGCCTTGTATCAGATTTACGTCTTCTCAACTCAAAGATCAAAGATGACAAATTTCCTCATTCATTTGCATCTGATATCATTGATCAACTTTCTGGATGTCAAGTTTTCTCAACTTTAGATTTACTCAGTTCCTTCCACCAAATTCCTTTGGATGAATCTTCTCGACATTATACTGCTTTTTCAGCTGGAGACGGCAAATATCATATGAATGTCGTACCAATGGGTCTTCGTTCAAGTTCTTCTGCTCTCAATAGAGCATTGCAAATTGCACTCAGTGGTCTTCAGGGTATAGATGCATTCTTATATGTAGACGATATTCTTATCGCTAGCAAAACATACGACGAACATTTAGAAAAACTCGCCCGTGTATTCTCACGATTAGAAGAAACTCGTTTTGTACTAAATCCCGCGAAATGTGAATTCATGAAAACTCAGATAAAATATTTGGGTTTCATATTAGACAAACATGGAGTTCGTCCAGATATATCCAAATTACAAGCAGTTCAAGACTTTCCAACACCAAAAACTGTGAAAGATGTTCGTGCCTTTCTAGGCTTTGCAAATTATTATCGTAGACATATTCCAAAAATGTCTGAACTTGCAGCTCCCTTAGTCCACTTGACAAAGAAAAATGTTGAATTTATTTGGTCTCAGGAATGCGAAGATGCATTCTCATCAATCAAAGAATCGTTAGTAAAGTATCCTGTGCTGAGATTCCCGAACTTTGAAAAAGATTTTTACTTATCTACAGATGCAAGTGACTTTGCCATTAGTGGCGTATTGGAACAAAAATATGGTGATCATTTTCACCCCATTGCTTTTATTAGTCGACAGCTCAACAAAGCCGAAAGAAATTATTCAACCACAGAAAAGGAGTGTCTTGCAATTACTTGGTCATTTGACAATTTGCGATGCTATCTCTTAGGACACTTCACTCATATCATGACCGATCATTTACCATTGAAAGGTATTTTCAAGTCGACTAACCCTGGTGGTCGTCTAACCAGGTGGTCTTTAAAATTGACAGAGTACGATTTTGATGTCACTTATGTCCCAGGAAAGTTAAATGTCAAAGCAGATGTCTTGTCTCGTATCAAAATAGATTCACAAACCAAGACGGACTTTCTTGGTCATGTTGCAGCAAATGCAATCGAAAGTGAAGGCTGGACAAGAGAAAAGATCAAAGCAGAACAACGCAAAGACCCAGATCTGATACCGATCATCGACCGTCTCGTCAAACCGAAAGCTAAAGGCCCCGATCTGAAGCTACATGAACCTCTTTCAAATTTTTTCCTGAGTGCAGATGGTTTACTTTACCACGTAGCCACCCAAAACAACAAAACTCGTCCATTTATGGATCAGCTTGTAGTCCCATCCGCTATGAAAAAGCTGATTGTTCAAAGATTCCATGATACCATTTGGTCGGGACACCTCAAATTTGAAAAGACTCTTTCCAAAATTCGACTTCAATTTTATTGGAGACACATGTACACTGATATCAAAAAGTACGTAGAATCATGTCGCTTGTGCATGGAAAGAAGCGCTCATAAATCCATTAAACGTGCGCCATTGCAACGCACAATGACACCTGAGCACCCCATGCACATCTGTAGTTTTGATATCGTTGGCCCACTAAAAACTAGCTATCGTGGTAATTCATACTATCTCTCTTGGATAGAACATTTTTCAAGATGGCCTGAGGCAATTCCATTGACCGCTACTGATACTACTACAGTGGCCAAAGCATTCGTTGAAGGAATCATTTCTCGACATGGCATCAGCAAATATTTACTTAGTGATCGTGGTTCCAATTTCACATCAAAGCTCATGAAAGAAATTTGCAAACTTTTAGGAACAAAACAACTTTTCACTACTCCCATTCACCCGATGGCCAATGGTCGTGTGGAAAGACTACATTCAACAATCGGCAACATCCTATCTCATTTTGTAGATGAAACTCAGAAAAATTGGGATGAAGTTTTGCCCTTAGCGCTTTTGGCGATTCGTAGTTCCGTGCATCGATCAACAGGTGATACACCTGCCCAAATTTTTACGGGTCGTGATATATCTTTGCCTTTTGACGTAGACTCCAAACTTCCTCATGACCCGTACCATTCGATAGACTCATATCGTGATCTTCTAATTCGGCATTTAACAACATTGCATGAAACTGTTCGTGAAAACAACGAATCTGCGATTCAAGCCCAAGAACGGTCACATCCCACACAGTCGAGTCCAATTACGTTCAAACCAGGGATGCTGGCCTATTTACATCACCCAAGTTTCAAACCAAATTTAACGCGAAAACTTCAAAAAGTTAACCGCGGCCCATATCGTATCCTCGACATGACGAGCCCAGTTAACGCCAAAATTCAACATTTGTCCAATATCGGAGACATCCAAACGGTCCATATCAATCGTCTTCGAAAATTTGAAGAAGACGACCCGTTTCACACCTGTGTCGACACACCATCTCTCAGTAATGACTCTACCATTCGTTCCGTGCGTAATGCCTCAGAGAGCAGTAACACCGGTGCGCGCCCGCCCGTTACACTGCCGGCAAAGCCAGGGACGTTGGAGGCTCCTTCTGACGAGAATGTGCTCGACCAGGGTGATATTGCCCGGCTGGAGGAGGACTGGCGTATTTATCAAGCAGACCGCCGTGAGGTTCCCCAGGCTGATCACCTGCGGTATAACCTCCGGCCTCGCACAAATATACGCCCTCCAGACCGCTATGGCAATCGATAAGCCAACTGATGGCTACATGGTGACTGTGATCCCATGAAAGTTGTTGCGCTAGAAGGTTGATTATATATCCCTCGCGCCTATACACCAGCGAAACGCTGATGGCTACATGGTGACGAGATCCCATGAAAGTTGTTGCGCTAGAAGGTTGATTATATATCCCTCGCGCCTATACACCAGCGAAACGCTGATGGTGTACTGGAGTACACAAGCAATTGCCCTTTCATATCTAGTAGCGCTACATCTGCATTGTAAATACAAGCATCCACTGTACATAGTATGTCAGATGAATGAATCTCACTTTGCATAATATTACCAAAGAATATGTTGTTGCTTGTGTCATCATTTATTCATTTGCAAATGTTATGATGTTCATAATGGTTTGATGATAACATTTGAGCCCCCTTTCTTTTTCAGATTTTCGGAACAACACTGGCGGAACGAGTGCATCATGCAATTCCCAGGGAGCATTATAAACTATCTCATATTAATATCGGTTCTCATTGTCAATTCGACCCATGGACAATATGAAATTTGCTACTTCCAAAATAATGACGAACGATGCTTCGTAGGTACCTTTGACCCTCCACTCAGTAAGGTTCCGGACAACATTTGTGCAGTTAGTGACTGCGATGGATTAGAGACCTGTCAGCTGTGCTCACAATGTTCCGTCGTCAACTGGGTCACCTACGCACAACACAACAACAAGCTATATGACGCTTCACACGTTCTAGCTAAGCCAATGGATCTCCCTGGGAATGATATAGTCTATGATTGCACTCGTTCTCAAGACGCCACTTCGACTCCAGAGACATGCGACTGCCCTTCGCATGAAACATGCACAGGAGATGGTCAATTTTGCCAACGCTTCAACTGCAACGACACAGCTACATGTGTCTGCTCCACAAAAACCCTACACGTTGGCTCATATGTCTCAATTTCAAAAGATTTTGGATTTGACGCCCCTTTATTCGTAACATTTAAGGCGTGCATCTTCAATGCACCACCTTCCACCCTCAGAAATACCCGTCATTTACTTAGCATTGAATCTGCAGATTTCACTCAGGATGACCTCCATATTCAATTTCAGAACCCCATTTTTACTTTCTCTCAAACTGGTACATTTATTGCTCGAAAAGATGGTCTAGAATTAGTTCGTACTATCAAGGGAAAATATCTTCAGTATATTCTTCCAAATGACTTCCGATACTACGAAGGCACTCTATCTTTCACGTTTGTCACTCTATCCGGATCAGTTCTCACTGGTACTGTACATATCCCGCCTTCAACTTATTGCAGCCGTATAGATTGTGTCTTTTGTGTAGCAATGCTAACAAACCTTTCGTGTTTCTCACGAACTCTTCAGTACATTACGTACTCCCTAATTGCTTTCTTTGTTGGTCTCTTCTTAATCTACTTGCGAGTCGTCATTCGATCCGTACTCTCCATCGGATACTTTATTATCTGGCTTTTTTCAAGCATGTATTACTTCTTCCGAACATGTTTCCGTCTTTCCATGCGTCTCGGTGCTTATACAGGCACATCGACGCGAGGGCACTTCACGGAGACCATAAAAAACATCTCCAGTTTTGCCAACGAACCGCCAACTCCGCCAACACTTGCCAAGACGCCATCTCGTTCTGTCTCAACAAAGACTTCTATGAAATACAGTATCGTTCTCCTTTGCATCTTACTTCCAGTCGTTTTTAGCTCTACTGATCAAGAGTGCAATAGCATTAGCGTTATTTCCTCTCGTATCTCAGCCTGCCAGACTTCCCCTTCAGGGATTGAAACTTGCGAAATCACAGGACAGGCTCAAGTGACTCTCACTACGATTGGATCATCTACTTGTATCTTCTTTTCGGATGACAGTAATCACAACGTTTACTTCATCCGCCTTGCTTTTACCCATCTACGCTGTCAGTGGAACACCATTTATCAATATTATACCTACCCTGTGTCAGTGCACGTCTCTTCCAGCTTGATATGCCCGAACTACGACTTTTGTAGTTGGGGTAGTCTGTGCACCCCTGCACGATCCCATTTTCCCGGCATCACGAAAGAAGCAAAATCTTGGCCTGGGCAAAGCTCATGCATTTCTACGTCGGCAAAAACTCGATTTTGCGGCGTCATTCATTACGATCCGTGTCTTCACTATCGATGGTATCTAATTCCGCAATACAACACGACATACCGCGTAGATAAAATCACAGGACACACGTGTCTTCCTACGATTACTGTTTCAGAAGCTATTCAGAACAAACTTGTAAACACTTCTGTTCAAAAACAAATTACCACTAAAACTGGCATCCAGGTACACGTTATCGGGACGTTTGACCAGCCTATAACGTTACCTTCTCCTTATCTAGTTCAGAACATTCACAATCGTAAAGATTCTCACATTGAATCTGCCTCCCCCCGATCACAACCAACGCCAGGTCAGCTTGGTGACATCCAAGCTACCCAACCACTCTCTACATCGTTTGTCTACAATCCGAATATGGTACACTGTACTAATTACGAAACTACTGTCCACTGTCATATTCCGCAGAGCTACATCAACATTCTGCAGCAGCAGAAGCCTAACGTTCTTCCACGTGCCATCCATAATCATCACTTCTACTTGAACACGGACGGCACGTTAGAATCCACCCTTCTCAGAAGCGCACCTGTTGTTGTTCATCTCCGTTTCAAAAACATGCGCATTTCCCTGCATCATACCAAAATTTGCCCACAAATTGTGTCTGTAGAGTCGGTAACAGGATGTCATTCTTGTCATCTAGCTGCCAAAATTACCATCAGAGCAAAATCATTGTGTTTTTCTGGATCTGCGTCAGTCTCTTTCAATAACATTCCATTATCGACCCGTTCCGTTCATTTGAATACTGACGTCTCTGATGTGACTATTCACTTTGTTACTTCTACCCCATGTCACGAAGAACGTCTTTGCCTCTTTCACAATGAGCTGAGAAGTTGCGAACCAATTTCTTTCTGTCTGGATGCACCCTCTATTTCTTTGTCGCAACTCAACACCAGTTCAGCTCAGTCCATTGCTCTATTACAATCTTCTGGACTCTACGATTCTTTCATTGCTTCAACTGAATCAATTGGCAGTACTATCAAAACCGGTCTTTTGCTAGTCATTGGCTCATTAGCCGCGATTTTTATTTTCTCCTTACTACTCACTTTGCTTAGACGTTAACGATCTCTTGATCGACTGACCGGAAGTACTGCCCGTTTTTAACAACAATCAAATGTTTTGCCATCTGCTGTGTCAAAAACGTCTTTTCTGTCATTTCTGTCACACCGTCTTCCATGGTCTTCCGCCTCTACAAATGTATATTTCTATGTTACCATGACTGTTATACAACGCAACGGCAAATGTATATTGGTGACACAGCGATAGCACAACATTAAAAAAAAAACTACATGTGTATGGATGTGGATGTTTGTTTACAGACTTACGGAAAGTAGTTCTGACTGTTGACGGATCCGAATGTTTGTGACTATCGTAGTCAATGGGTCCGTGGCACACCTGGGTAACCAACACAACAGAGGTGTCGTACAGAGAGCTGTCTTTCTCTCTCTCCCTCTGTTACCCAGTGTTATGTATGTGCTTTTTGGTAAATGTGTTGTATGATGCCAATGAATGACTGATTTGCTGTATGATGTATGTCTGTATGGGGCATCGTTTTGGCATACTTTGATCCGTTTTTCTTTCGTTCACAGACCTTGCGTTTCTGTTACCCATCTGGGAGTGGCCACTATCCGACTCCCCGAGCAGCGACTTCGGAGAAAAGCCGATACGCATCACGGTCTGCAAAAGCTGGCTGATCATAGTCATGATGGGACTGGACGCTCTTCTCCGACCCGTCTGACTGTCTCAGTCGCTCTGCATCTGGTCCACGCATCATACACTGCAACAGCGGACGCCATCGCCAACTGCAACGGCTCAAACAGTGCCATGGGTCCACTGCCATCGCTTGGCTGACCCACATCGCCTGCGCGGTAACTCTATCTGCTCATCGTTCACCTGCTTCACCTGCTTCGTCTGCTCCATCTGCTCCATCTGCTCCATCTGCTCTGTCCATTCGTCTCGCCACTCTCGTCGGTGCCAGCCGCTCATAACCATGGCTGGGCACCCACCGTCGCCAACCCGTTGTCAGTCCACAACGAAGGCACCAACTCCCTCGCTGGCGGTTTACCAATCTCGACAAGCTGACGACTTCCGGCATCCGTGCTGTGCGGCGGCAGCCAACGCCACGTTGACGGTTACGGCGCCCAACCGTCACGGCACTCCATGGCCGCTGCCCCTCACTATCAATGCGGATGTCATCAGCTTCCCGCAGCAGTGTCTGGCGCCTCACACCGACAACGGCTGACCACCACGGCGACGATGACAACAACGACGATAATGGCGAGACAACCAAGCAGCAGCAGCAGCAGTAGCAGCAGCCGCAGTAGCAGCAGCAGCAGCAGCAGCAGCAGCAGCAGCAGCCGCAGCAGCAGCAGCAGCAGCAGCAGCAGCAGCAGCAGCAGCAGCAGCAGCAGCAGCAGCAGCAGCCGCAGCAGTTGTACTTGGCGTCCCGTGCGCGGTGTCATACGTGGATCAATGCAGTTTAGGACCGTGATTGCTTATTGGTCGCCTCCTCTTGTCGGCTTGTTGGGGGAGGAAAGATATGTGGAGAAGGAAATCATGGCCTCCCACTCCCCGATGGAGGCCCCAATTCCCTATCTTGTCTAGACTCTCTTTTTCTCCGTCTGGCTCACTTCTGTCTTCCGTCTGGGTGTCTGGGGCGCCCAGCAACACGGGACCGTCGGCTCTTGGCCGTCGGCCACCCGGTCACGTGACGGCGTCCCGACACCCCATAAAAACCTATGTTTCTGTAAATACACCACTCACTTCTCGGCCGCCGTCTTTGCTGAGAGCTGCGCGGGACACGTCTCCGAGGGCGGTCTAATCAGCCGTCCGACAGCAGAATGGTTGAAAAATGTCCCGGTCATGTGTATTTTGAAAGTGTAAAAGATTATATTGATTAATTTATTAATGTATTAGTATCTCGGTATTGTCACTGACGAAGGCACCCTGAGGCCGAAACGTCTGGCTATTTAGAATATTTGTTTTTGTGTTATCATCGAAAGTGAATAAATATCACAATGTCTGACACGATACTTCTGGAGGACCTGGTCGCCTGGGAACCCCTGGTCGACTGGGGGCCCCTGGTCGTCTGAAAGTACGCATATCACCTGATTGATCCCAAATCATCTGAGTGGCTACTGGCTACTGGATATAAGTAGTGACTGGAGTAGGCACTCATCTGAAGGAGCCAATATCTTTCACGGTGCCGGAGATATCACAGAAAAACAAAAAGGCTAAACTGAATACCCCCCAACCTTGGCCTCAAAGGCGTCATTGGCTAATACAGGGATGTGGGTCGATTTGCAATCGCATTTCCTCCTAAGTCCTATTCCTCCAATTAATACAGTGTCCCAGAATTACACAAACATTTATTTTCTGGCTAAAAGTACAATTGCGCTCGATTCCTAGTGAAACATATAATAGCCGCGTTTACATAGGGCTAGTTGCCAGATAGTGGAATTCCGATGAGACATTTATTCCCCACTATTATATTATATACCTACATATCCGGAATTGGAGGATGTTCAGTAATTGAGGCGCTCGCTCATAAAATGCTGTGCGTTTCATGCACACTCCTCAAGCAAAAATATTTTTACTTTCCAATTTTCCACATTTTCTCAAGGCTTAGACCGTTACAGAGACCGTTTTAATTGACTTTGATGAAGTTGAACGCGAGAAATCACAACCAAATGCTACATTAGGTTGTAAAGAACTGAATTGCGTTTTCCCACACACGTGGCGTTTTCTCACCTACGTCTGCAGGAGAGACCGGACCCACTATGCCCCCCCCCCCCACCATCGAAAGGTTCTGCATGACTCCCGGGGGCCCCCGGGGAACCTGGGGGGCCCTATACACTGTGGGGGGCCCCTTCGAAAGCAGGTGGCCCCCTCCTGGGCGAAATCCTGGGTACGTGCTTGGCTTAAATATCTGCAACACAATAAACCAAGTGATAATAAACCACGAGCACGGTGACCTAGAACAACAACGTTGGACAGCCACTCCAAAATCGCACCATGGTCGGACTTCCATTGAATGATATGACCTTACCGTCGTGCACAGCTTCACAGAGCCTATTTTAAGGGAATTTGACTGGGGGGGCAACCTGGAAAATTGTCTTTAATAATCCATTAACCCTCGCCCGTATTGGTGTTTTCCAGCTGCGAACGTATAGGTATGGGGGGTCCGTTGGACCCTCCCCCTTGCCGTTTCGCCCCTGATCGAGCCAGAGCTTCACGGAAAAAAAAACGACCGTGCTGCCCGTGATGACAGTAAGCCGATGATACCCAATTTTAAGGTCCTAGGTCATCGGTTGACCTTCCAGGTCAGGTCAATGACCCAAACGTCGGGAAAATCGTAACCTGTTAGAGCGTCGTAAAGGGTGGGTGCTATGTTTTTTTTTTTCGGGGAGCTGATCACGAATATCATGTTAGTACTTAGTTATTATCATAGATGATGTCTTCATGCATTCAGGCCAGGTCGGGTCAGGTCAGGCTCAGGTCAGGTCAACCAGTAAGCGTTTTGCCGGGTATTCGTAGTAGGTGGCAACCGCCTCTGACAGTTTCGTAACATGTTACGAAGGCACCAAAACTACTTCGTAAACGGTCAAATGGTTGCTAAATTCGAATTCAGCTAAAAAACTAGCCTAGAAACGTATAATACTCGAAAATGTGAACCGAGGTCATCAAAGGTAAATGACCTGACCTGACCTTCCGGTGACCTTGACACCCACCCTAATGCATGGGAGCAACATCATATCCCATGTTTGAACGTTTGAAACCACGAAAAGACTGCAAACGCGCGGCTAATGCGAGGCGACATACGCCGAATCGCGATCCCGGCCAAACATGGTGCCATGGTGCTAGGCCGCCAGTGCATCTGAAAGAACTGTGGTGCCCCTGACAAGCCTGAGGTTCTAACGACAGGCCCATGGTGCCCCTGACAGGCCCATGGTGCCCCTGACAGGCCCATGATGCCCTTGCGAGGCCGGTGGTGTCCCTGCTAGGCCGATGGTGCCTCTGCTAGGCCGCTGGTGCCCCTGGGCCCTGACAGGACTATAGTTCTCCTGACAAGCCTGGAGTGTCCCCGGCATGCATGTGGTGCCACTAACAGGTCCAAGGTGTCCCTGCGAGGCCGCAGGTGCCCCTGTCAGGCATGTGGTGTCCCTGCTAGGCCTCTGGTGCCCCTGACAGGCCTGAGGTGCCCCTGAAAGGACTGATGGTGTCCCTTGGCCCTAACAAGCCTGAGGTGCCCCCGACAGGCCCGTGGTGTCGCTGACAGGTCCGTGGTGCCCTTGCTAGGCCTGTGGTGCTTCTGGCAGGCCTGTGGTGCCCCTGGCGGGTCTGTGGTGGTACCCCTGACAGGCCCAATGTGGTGCTCCTGCGAGGCCGGTAGGGCCCCTGGCAGGTCTGTGGTGCCCCTGGCAGACCTATGGTGCTCTTGCTAGGCCGATGGTGCTCCTGCAGGCCTGTGGTACCCCTAAAAAACTTGTGGTGCCCCGACAGGCCCGTGGTGCCCCTGACAGGCCCAAAGTGCCCCTGTGAGGTCGATGGGGCCCCTGGCAGGTCTGTGGTGCCCCTGGCGCAGACCTATGGTGCTCTTGCTAGGCCGATGGTGCTCCCAACCAGTGCTGGAAATGAGGCCGCTTTCTGGTACCGGCGTTTTATTCTCCGGGTGGATTACCCCCGTCCAGCGTTTAGCCTTTGGGGACCCACTCAGGGTCGCGGTTGTTTTCGCCGCTCGCCCTAGTCGAGATGCAAAGTTAATAGTCACACGAAGCTTATTTAGGGCCAGCCAAACCAGCTTAGTCTGGAGATACTGTTAAATGTATGCATGTAGATGAAAGAAGAAATGTTTTATAAAGTCGATTAATTTCGAATTCGCATTTTCAGAGGCCCCAAATAAACTTCGTGTGACTATCAACTTTGCATCTCGAAAGGGCCGAGCGGCGAAAACAACCGCGGCTCTGAGCGGGTCCCGAAAGGCTAAGCGCTAGACGGGGCACCCACCCGGAGAATAAAAGGCCAGGACCAGAAAGTGGCCTCATTTCCAGCACTGCTCCCAACAGGCTTGTGGTGCCCCTGACAAGCCGGTGGTGCCCCTGGTAGGCCTGTGGTGTCCCCGGGACCCAAGGGGGCGGGGGGGGGGGGGGGGTCATGACCCATATGACCCACCCTTGGATTCACCACTGGTCATTACTTGCAGACTGACTCATTTGACATCCATTGCAAAACAAGTCACAGTAGTATGTTTGTTACCCTGTTCCTTTATGCTCATTTTTAAAGTGGGCAAATCTCGACAACTGGGGGGGCAATTCTGTTGAGTGCGGGGGCATTTGCCCCCCCCAGTTAACATGTTAAAATAGGCCCTGCAGCTTCACCGGCTTAGATAGCATAGCACTCCTGCACTCCCTGGTCTATGTGGACAAGTCATTGTTTCCTCGAACTGTCACACGGTTCGCACGGTCTGCAAGGTTTGCCCCAGGGGCGGATCCAGAAAATCTCCAAGGGAGGGGCCATTAGAAACCAGGAGGCCCCCCCCCCCATAATCCCACCTGTTGGAGGCCCCATCTTCCCACTTGTTGGCCCCCCCCCCCCAAAAAAAAAACTGCGTCTATTGAGCTTATCTAGCTGTTCAGGCAACATCTCAACATCTGTGCAGGCTTGGAGGCCCTCTGTGCAGGTTAGGAGGCCCTGTAAAAGTGGTCATCTCTGTGAGTATAAGAGACCTCCAAGTTATGAAAAGCTTTACCAATCTTCTAACAAAGAAGTCTTCTCAGCTAGTCTTCTAAGAAATAACTAAGTGGGTAGGTTAAAAAAAAAAACTCATCGGATTTCGGCCACTTTATTTTCAGGAGGCCCCCTTTTCAGCTTTTTAACTGTTTAACTTTTTATTTTATTTTTGAAAAAAAAAATCGGCCAAGGGGGGGGGCCATGGCCCCCATGGCCCCCCCCCCCTTGTATCCGCGCCTGGTTTGCCCGCATATTCTGCGCAGTCTCCACATGGTTTGTCCACTCAGAATGGCTTGTGGCTAGCTGGGTCTTATAGGCGATTATCTTGAAGAATATTGTAGGCGATCACGTCTTCTCATGGGATGTTGAAACTACCAAAAATGAAAAAGTGATCACATCAAAGCCGTGTGGTTTATCGACATGCATGGCTCCAGTTTATCACCCTGGCTAGATTTCTATAAGATGGTTTGGTGCATCCGCACTTATTGATCCTCCGTCGACACGGATCTGTTCAGATCGAGAACGGCACCGTCTCTCGCTTCCTGCGCGCGGAGACCACCACGGGTGGCTCCATGGCGTAGTGGTCGCTGTTGGCGATGGCACTGTAGTAGGACACGACGCAGGCGTACCAGAACCACATGACGACGAACACCACCAGGCCGACGGCCACGCTGACGCTCAGGAAGAAGATGAGCAGCTTGAGGAACTCGCCGTCCTCGTTCAGCACCAGCATCACCAGCCAGACGACCAGGCCGAGCCAGGCGAGCGTGGCCAGCACCGTGAAGATGCAGTACCACACCACCCAGGGCAGCATGAACTTGCGCTTGCCCTTGCGGATGCCGTGCACGAGGAGGCTGTCCATTGTGATGTTGAGCGAGCAGATGACGAGCAGACCGAGCAGCACGAACAGCCAGATCATGTTCTTCCTCTTGTAGTACTGCGGGTGGTCGAGGTAGTCGGCCGGCGTGGTGAAGAGCAGCGACAGGATGGTGAAGACGGACCACCCGACCACGGTGCAGATGTTCACCACCAGGTACAGCACGGCCACGCACAGGGCGCCCGTCCGCAGCGGGATGCAGCAGCAGCACGTCTTCAGACCCATCCTGGACGCCGGCCGAGCGCCCAGAGGGAGCTCGTCTCAGAGGAACCAGCCTGTAACACACAGGAGAACTTCCTCAGGGACATGAGTCTCCACTTAAAGGTAGTGTGCCACCTTTGAAAGATTTCCCATTTTATTTTTCCTAGGATAAGAAGCTTCTGTTTTTACCTAATATCGCAAAGAAAATCAAAAATGGGCCTGGAATAGTGCCTTTTTCGCCTAAAAGTTTATCGGTTTTTCGATATGTATAACAACTGTAGTGGGCTGAGCTGCAAACAGGCGTCGGCAACAATCGCGAATGCGGCGCACATGTGACAATAAGCAAAGGTCATTATAGAGTTACGACGTACGGGAATGAGTTATCAGCTGTCTAATCGTAGACAACACAATGTCGAGTCTTAAACTGTAAGCCTGTATTGGTATTGTTTCTTTTATTTGGCTGTCGAACATTATTCATGGTTTGAAATATGATTTTATGTAAAATAATTGATATGACAAAGCCGTCTCTTAAGTTATGACCCCATTTCACCACACGCAAGTGGCAGAAATGACAATGATCAGCTGACGCATTTTTCTTGGCCGAAGTCAGAGCGCGCGGCCCGACGCACCACCACCGCACCACAAAGTATGAGCAGAAGCCGCGCCCAAAGCCAGGGCCCCGGTAACGTGAGGTAGCCGAGTCGGGGCAGCGTGCGCTGACCCAAGCCGGGGCCGCAGCTTTGGGCGCGGTCTACCGCATCCCCGCGGGCAGCCCCGGGCTATCACATGACACCGGGAGGACGCGCGGCCCCGGCTTGGGTCAGCGCACGCTGCCCCGACTCGGCTACCTCACGTTACCGGGGCCCTGGCTTTGGGCGCGGTCTGCCGCACCACCTAACAGGCGTGTTCGAAACCGCAGGAGATGATGATGAACGGGTTTATCGAAACTTGATTGGATGAGTATATCGGTAATAGCGATTTCAGTGTGTGCATTTATTGTTCATAGTGTTGTGAAATGTGGTTGGGGTACGACCGACAACCCGTCGGGGCGAATTTCGCACTGGGGTACTCAAAATTTGAAGAATTTAAGACGTTTCCATGAGTTTTGAATGTATGGATAAGTTCTAAAAATCCGGTTCTCCTTATCTGGGCCATTAACTCCATACGGTCCAGGAAAGCTGGCACACTACCTTTAACTGGAACAATCGGGAATAGGGCGTCATTTGTGCATTACGTAGGTATATGCCTACCGGAGACTGCAGCCATACCTACCTACCGCTTTGCGGTGGTCGGCAAACATCTTAGTTTAGTTAGGACGTTTTTCTCTTTCGCTTTCGTTTCGTTCCGTTTTTCGTTCGTTTTTCCACTAGCATAGGTAGCTAGGTATAGCTGTTTTAGAAGCTGAAAGCATAATTCTAACCCTTTGCTTAGTTCTCGTAGATCGAAAAGTGATCGATGCCTATCATTTAAAGTGCAAAACATAACTGGCGACTGGCGTAGCCAGGCTTGGGATGTGTTCAGCACCGCCACCCACAGTTTCAAATTTCAATACATTTTGTGATCAATGTCCACTTTACTTTACCAACCTAACCCAAATACTAGGTATAGAAGCAGACATCCAATTGTGCTGGATGCTGACAAGTGACAGCTGACTGCAGTGCAAGCCTACAAGATTACATCTCGAGGAAAGGTCTCGGCCGAGCGATGGGAAACTTCCTCTAAGTGGATAGGCGCATACGGTCAGACACGTTGCTGTTGTAGAAAAGGTAAGTAATTTGCGTTTAGACTGTGTAGGCTAGGAAAACAGTTTGTTCCTCAAAACATTCAATAATTCATTTGTTTCGGGGAAATTTCTTGCAACATATTTTCAGTATCTAAAGGAAAGTAAAAGCGCATTGTTTGGTAAGGTAATTTAACCGTTTAAAACATGTGTTGTAGAAATATCAATGAACGTTCAATGGGCTTTGATAATAATTGAACATTTATGAACATTTGTATTGGTTATGAATGGACAAGTATTGTATCGAGAGTACATGAACCTCCAGGCTCCACGAATCAAACTATTAAAACAGTTACATTTAAGGCGTACCGGTTTCGTCTATTGACTTCTTCAGCGCCGTATGGTTTCATACGGCGCTGAAGAAGTCAATAGACGAAACCGGTACGCCTTAAAGGGACACTCCCACCTCAACATTAGTTTTGAGTTGAGATTGCCAAATTGGTGGCCATGGCCTGAAAATACCGGTTTGGGCACTCACAACATCGACAAATGCTTTAATTCGGAGATATGGAATTTCAAACTTGCAGTTTTCGGATTCTAAGGGGCTAGTGCATTGGTATGCCCCCTTAGAATTTGTGACGTCAGCGGAGATCTAACGATTTTTAAATCTTTTACTAAAACGTTTGGTAGCACGCGGTGGTATATGCTGCTTTGCGCGCAACAAATGCCGCACTTTCAAATAAAGTCGCTAGGAACAGCGGAGATCCCAAAAAGTAAACAAAAGTAAAAGTCTAATATCTTGAAAACCGGTGAATATTTTTCGATGAAATTTGGTAGATATTCGTTTTCGCTCTTTCTGAACCGAGCGACATCATTTTCGTGCCAATTCATTAACTTTTTTGAAGGTGGGAGGGTCCCTTTAAATGTAACTGTTTTAATAGTTTGATTCGTGGAGCCTGGAGGTTCATGTACTCTCGATACAATATTTGTATTGGTGTTGAGGTGGATGGTCTCGTCCGAACTCGACGATTTTTTATTTTTCTGGTATGGAAAGAAAATTGAATAGCTGTAGTTAAAACTGTTTGTTTGATCCAAAACAACAGCGAACAAAGCAAAGGAAATACAAAGTCAAGTTACCCTTTGTAAATTAGTGAACTTTTTTTAGACGCGCTATTACCCGCAGTGTACAGTGTACAATGTTCTCGGATCCGCCAATAATTATGTATAATTATTGGAAGTGCATATTGGAAAGCCGAAAGCACCAAATTGAAAGGCCAGAAAGGTCACAAATCGGCATTTGTTTACATGCACAAGCTCAGTTGCGCAGGGGCGGATCCAAGGGGGGGGGGGGGGGGGTCACATGGGTCATGGCCCCCCCTTGAGGCCCGGGGGCCCAAAGACCTTCCAGGGGCACCACCGGCCTATCAGGGGTATCACAGTCCTGACAGGGGCACCACAGGACCGCCAGGGGCACCACAGGCCTAGCAGGGACACCACGGGCCTGGTGCCCCTGGGCCCTGACAGGACTGTAACGCCCCTGACAAGCCTGAAGTGTCCCCGGCAGGCACGTGGTGCCCCTGACAGGCCTGAGGCGCCCCTGCAAGGCCGGTGGTGCCCCTGGCAGGCCTGTGGTGCCCCTGGCAGGCCTGTGGTGTCCATGGCAGGCCTGTGGTGCCCTTGCTAGGCCTCTGGTGCCCCTGACAGGCTTGTAATGCCCCTGGAAGGACTGTGGTGCCCCTGGGCCCTGACAAGCCTGAGGTGCCCCTGACAGGCCAGAGGTGCCCTTGCTAGGCCTCTGGTGCCCCTGGCAGGCCTCTGGTGCCCCTGACAGGCTTGCGGTGCCCTTGGAAGGACTGTGGTGTCCCTGGGCCCTGACAAGCCTGAGGTGCCCCTGACAGGCCCGTGGTGCCCTTGTTAGGCCTGTGGTGCCCCTGGCAGGCCTCTGGTGCCCTTGCTAGGCCGCTGGTGCCCCTGGCAGGCCTCTGGTGCCCTTGCTAGGCCGCTGGTGCCCCTGGCAGGCCTCTGGTGCCCCTGCGCCCGGAGAGGACTGGTGCCCCTGAAAAGTCTGAAGTGCCCCTCGGCAGGCCCGTGGTGCCCCTGACAGGCCCAAGGTGCCCCTGCGAGGCCGGTGGTGCCCCTGGCAGGCCTCTGGTGCCCCTGGCAGGTCTGTGGTGCCCCTGGCAGGTCTGTGGCGCCCCTGGCAGACCTGTGTTGACTGGTGCCCCTGCTAGGTCGCTGGTGCCCCTCACAGACCTGTGGTGCCGCTGGGCCTTGACAAGCCTGAGATGCCTGGCTATGACAGGCTCGTGGTGCCCCTGATAGACCAGTGGTGCCCTTGCTAGGCCTGTAGTGCCCCTGGCCGGCCTCTGGTGCCCCTGCTACCCCTGCGCCCTGAGAGGACTATGGTGCCCCTGAAAAGCCTGAAGTGCCTCTCGACAGGCCCGTGGTGCCCCTGGGCCCTGACAGGCCCAAGTTACCCCTGCGAGGTCGGTGGTGCTCCTGGCAGGCCTCTGGTGCCCCTGGCAGGTCTGTGGTGCCCCTGGCAGGCCTGTGTTGACTGGTGCCCCTGCTAGGCCGCTGGTGCCCCTCACAGGCCTGCGGTGCCCCTGGAAGGACTGTGGTGCCCCTGCCCCTAGGGGTGCTCATGGGCCCAACAGGCCCGTTGTGCCCCTGGCAGGCCTGTCGTGTATACTTGCTAGACCTGTGGTGCCCCTGCTTCCTGGCAGGCCTGTGGTGCCCCTGGCGGGCCTGTGGCGCCCCTACAAGGCCGTAGGTGCCCCTGACAGGTTTGTGGTGTCCCTGGAAGGACTTTGGTGCCCACAAGCCTGAAGTGTCAAGGACAGACCCTTTAGACGCCAGGGTCAAGTTCGTCGGACTGACAACGATTTGCTTACCTGATGACGTTCCTGGTAAGTACTCATTACTCAGCGTCCACAACATATATACACATAGCACATTCATATATACTTGCTTACAATTGGTAAATGTGGTTGTGGCTAAGAGGTAAGATACTGACTAAAAATAAAAAATAAAAATAAAAAAACTGAAAATGGGGGCACCACCAAAATGAAGTGGACGAAATCCGTTGAGTTTTTAATTTTGGGTATAGGTAGGGGCACCACTTCGATTCATGACCCTCCCCTTGGAGTTTTCCTGGATCCGCCCCTGCAGTTGCGCCGTTTACCTGTGCTTGCTGTCCTGGAGATTTTACTCGGTGTATTCAAGCCGCATCAGAGGCCGTTTTAGTACACTGGCCGCTGGCTGAAGCTGTCCGATCGAAGCACTCCCCGCAGTCAGTCTCCAGTCAGCCGCGCGAGCACCGGTGGGCCGTCTCCGTGTCTGCACAGCGTCGCACGCACCCGGGACCAACGCTGGCTGTCCACTGTCGCCAGATTTCCTCTCCGACCCCGTCTGTGCTGCAGCGCTGCCACAACGCTGATAGACCTGACTGGGCAGTCTGCAGGAGGTCGGCATCTGGCGAGAGAAGCTCGAACGCAGGATACTGGACGCAAGCGTTATGATACGTCCTGAACGGGCATTCCTCCCTTCCCGATCGCCGATTGGTGGTGGGCACAGCGTATGTAAACGGGCGGTAGCTACCATAGACTGTTGAGATGCTAGGTAGGTAGGCGTGTTTAGTGACAAATACGGCGATAGGCGGAAAGAGAGAAACCTGGCCCAGATGGCTAGCCAGGAAACTAGCCCGTAGAATATTCCCTAAGCTGGCTACCTGCTTGCTCAAGCAGCACTGGGGAAAGTGTTTAATGTTTTATTGTAACTATGCAATGTAGGTGTTAATTCCTTTAACGAAATATAGCGTCGACTCGTAGCTAAGCGTCAATTAGTGCTACAGGCTGCTACAGCTATCATAGTGCTGATAGTGTAAGCATGGATGAGCTAGATGTATGAGCATATGCAACATTTCGCATCCATGACCTAAGTTTAGGTACCTACCTATACTTTCAGATCAATTGTCACGACTCACGAGGTCAGATCAAAGCCTAGACAACAATGGCATGATTTTTTTTTTTTTGTATCGCCTGCATGTTGTACGGTGGTAGGTGTTGCCCGGCCTTACAGGTTGACGCTCATATGTAGGTAGGTATGTAGAACAAACTTGCCAATCGCTCGTCATTTTCGTTGTAAGGGAAGATAAAGACTAAAGAGAACTGAGATGTGAGACGGGAATCCATCCACGGCCCAGCTGCGTCTTCACGGATTTTATTGCAAATTTTACTTCACTTTTGAATTTATTGCAAATTTTATCAAGATGAAGCACATACAGCCTACAGGTATTTGAATGTAGTCCTACTCGTCATACTCCCATTTCGTTTTATGCCCGCTGGAGTGTTCAATGGTGAAGATAGGAGTCAAAAATGTCATTGAAGGAAAATTCGGATATGGTAGCCTAGCCTGGAACAGCAAAAACGGCGCAGCTAATACAACTCTGGTCATGCGAGCTCATTATAGAGTTCAGTCTCTCTTGCTTCAGATTTCTTGCGGGGAGGACGTGGCAAGAACAGCTGATTGACTTTCTAGTGGTGACGTGGCGGTGGAAGACATCTTGGATCTTTAAGTTTTTGGTTTCAGTTTTGTTTAATTTCAATTCGTTCATCATTTATAAAATCCCAGTGCACAACGGTATGTAAAATGAAGCCGGGAAGGCCCGGTAAACGGGTGAGGGCTGATGAATCTTTTTTCGATCAAGGAAACAATGAAAACTCCGGGTCGTACCTCAAAATCAAACTCCTCTCGGGGAAAACACTTAAATCCAGAGGCTGGCCATGGGTGCAGTTAGGTGTTAGAGGTGTCCTGGGGGATGTTGACAAGTTGGAAAAGGCTAGTTTTTTGACTGATGGATCTTTGCTCGTCAAAACGAAACATGCTCTCCAAACTGAAAAGTTTCTGAAAGTTAGGAAATTTGCAAATGAGGACTGTGAAGTATTGAAAGATGAAAGGCTGAACACATCACGGGGCACTATTCGTGCATATGACTTAGAAGAACTTAGCGAGGACGAGGTGGTCCAGTGGCTAAAGGACTTTGGGGTTGTTGGAGCAAAGCGCTTCACCAGGAAAGTGAATGGACAAACACAAGGGACCCCAACCCTGCTACTTACCTTTGACAGACCATCCTGCCCAACAAAACTGCAAATGGACTATGTGACATACCACGTGCACACGTATATACCAAACCCCCTGCTGTGCTACCGGTGCGGCAAATTTGGGCATGCTCAGGAGCGATGCACTAAAGACAAGGTATGTCTAAACTGTGGACAAATGCCTCATGAGGGAGAATGCACGCCCCAGTGCATCAACTGCCGACGCACTGATCATGGGTGTCAATCTCATGACTGTGAAACATGGCAGAAAGAGAAAGAAATATGTAAGATCAAAGTGGAAGAGGAGGTATCTTTCAGCCAAGCCAGGAAACTGTATGATGACCGCCATGAGCCCCCTGTTCTCAGAAATTATGCTGCCACTGTGCGCACTCCACATATTACTGGAAGGCAGGAGGATGAGGAGTTGAAAGGAAAGGTAGAAAAGCTAGAGAAGAAGGTAGATGAGATGACGACATTGCTCAAAAAACTGACTGAGTCGCAGATCACAGAAAGTACCTCTAAAGGTGCTGCTAGTACAACAGACACAGTACGTGTAAAGGAAACCCAGAGGGATGTATTACAGAGATCGAGAGGTGATGAGACAATGGGAGATGCTACAACAGACAGTGATGAAGGGGAGGTGAATGATACGAGGAAAACTCATGAAATTACGCAACCCATGGAAAGAGATGAGGGAGACGAAATGATTCAGACATGTGACTTGACACAGACAATAGACACAGTGAAAAAGACCAAAGATGCTGCCAAATGGCAGACTGTACAAAGGCAAAAGGGTTTAGGACGAGGAAAAGGCAAAACCAAACCACAGGTATCTGCTTGTCCAGATACCATCCCCCCCGCTCCCCCGCTTGTGAGAGCAGGCATATCCAATGAAAGAGCAGGGGACAAACCCATGACAAGAAAGCAGTCATGGGTAGATATTTCACAAGCGGCATCAGACAACTGATTGGAGTGAATAGTATATTCACTAGTAGCTAGTTAGTTTTTCTTTTCTTTAAAAAAACAAAACAAAAAAAAACAAAACAAAAAACAAAAAACAAAAAACAAAACAAAAAAACAAAACAAAAAACAAAAAAACAAAACAAAAAACAAAAAAACTTCTCTAAACTCTAGAGGCAAACACATACTACACCATGGTGAAAATAATGCAATGGAATTGTAGAGCATTGATTGGAAAATGGGCTTCTGTCAAACCCTTCCTTATGACCCAAACATGTGATGTTTACTGTTTACAGGAAACTCACTTCCTTCCATCAGATGAATATGATTTTAACTTGCCGAATTACACAAGGTATGATGTTTTTGGCAATGATGAAAGGAGACAGGGAGGTGTGTGTATATATGTTACTAACAGGATTCCTCACAGACTGATAACTGTGAACACCAACTTACAAGCTGTGGCCTGCTCCATACGAATGGGCAGCTCAACCATGCACATCTGTTCTCTTTACCTACCCCCCACTGAACCTTTACAATATGAAGAGTTGGAAAGTCTGATTAAGCAGCTCCCGGAGCCCATGGTTATCTGTACGGATGCCAACAGTCGTCATATGCTTTGGGGTTCGGATCGATGTGACCGAAGGGGAATGATATGGGAACGTTTGATCAGAACTTTTGGACTCAATGTTCTCAATGATGGTAGTGCTACTAGAATTGATGATTACACTGGGCTGTACTCCCATATCGATCTGACAGTATCTTCAGGATCAGTCGCCCCCCACGCAATGTGGATGACTGAAGATGATCCTCATGACAGTGACCATTTCCCAATTTATATAACACTGAATAATGTTGTTGACCCTTCACAGGACTCAGACATTTTTTATGGATGGAACTTAAATAAAGCAAACTGGAATGAATTTAGAGAAAAGTGTACACTCAACTATGATGATCAACTGGGAGTAGAAAACTGCAAAGTTATGACAGACCTTATTGTCTCAGCAGCAACAGAGACAATACCTAAGAAAACTGGACATGCAAAGTACTGCTGTCCTTGGTGGACAGATGAGTGCAAGAAAGCGATTACAGAACGGAAAAGGCTATTAAACCGATTTAGGAGAAATAGAGAGGTCCCAGGACTATTACTTGAATATAAAAGAGCAAAGGCCAAAGCCAGACAGGTTATTAGGCAGGCCAAGAAAGACTCCTGGCTTAAACTCCTTAGCCTCTTCAATTACCAGACCCCCTTACCCAGGTTGTGGGAGATACTGAGGAAATTCACAAGGAAAACGAGATACAACAGACCTTTACCCGTACTCAGTATAGATGGACGTATTATCGATGATACTTTTGAAGTTGGGAATACACTTGGACGATACTTTGAAAGCATCTCCTCGCAGGAGAACTACTCAGAACATTTTCGTACACGAGTTGATGACATTATTAGAACTATGCCTGATTTCCGTTCTAACAATGCTGAATGCTACAATGACTTATTCACCTTACCTGAACTGACAAACGCCATAAAACGATGTGGAAATACGTCTATAGGACCGGATAGACTGCATTACGCTTTTTTTAAACATATGGGGAATACTCAATACGGAGAACTTCTTAAGATGTTTAACGCAGTCTGGACGGAAGGTATTTTTCCGACAGACTGGTCACATTCATACGTGGTCCCTATCCTGAAACCTGGGAAGCCGGCTTCCAACCCTCAGTCATACAGACCAATTCAACTTACCTCATGCATGGGTAAAATCATGGAAAGAATGATAGCTGAAAGGCTCAAATGGTATACCGAAAACAAAGGAGTGCTATCGAAATACCAGTGTGCCTTCAGGAAAGCACGATGTACGGTCGACCACATTATCAGACTGGAATCAGAGATACGACATGGATTCCTCTACCACAAATATACGTTGGCAGTATTTCTGGATTTTAAAAGTGCTTACAATTTAGTGTCTACCCCTGCCCTCCTTCTAAAGATGTATACATTGGGCTTCCGTGGAAGACTGATGAAATTTGTGGAAAACTACCTGAATGGAAGAACCTTCCAGGTGAAGTGTGGTCGATTATCACAGATTTTTGAACAGGAGAATGGAGTCGTCCAAGGGGGAGTTGTTTCGCCGATACTTTTTAACCTGATGATAAATGATATTTTTGAAGGTATTTCAGATGAGTTCTCCTATGCTATGTATGCAGATGACTGTGCAATTTGGTTACAAGGAAGGCATCTTCCACAACTAATAACAACCATGCAAAACGCACTTGATTCCTTGGTGGAGTGGGCAGATACGTGGGGATTTACTTTCACGCCTACCAAATGTAATGCAGTGATATTTGGACGATATATGAAAAGAACTGAATTAGATCACATTTCCCTACTACGGATTAAAGACGAACCAATTGCATACTGTGACAATGTAAAGTTTCTTGGAGTGTTTCTGGACTCCAAGTTAAACTTGAACAAACATATCCAGTACGTTCGAGCCAGAGCATTGAAACGCATTCCCATATTGAAATGCATATCCGGACGTGAATATGGTGCCGACAGAACCATTCTGTTGAGGATGTACAAATCCCTTATACGTCCCATCCTAGAATATGCCTGTCAGGTCCTTGATGGACCAGCAAACAATGCAGTGCACTCCCTTGAAAGCATACAGAACGCGTGTTCGAGGGTAGCTACAGGAGCATTGCGGACTTCTCCGGTAATGGCACTGCAGGTTGAGTCACATGTACCGCCACTCTTCCTACGACGTTGGGAGATGACTGTCAGATATGCCCTAAAAGTGACAGGATACGATGAACATCCATGTCGAGACTACATTGACGGGACCTTTACTCTACCTGACCTAGAGTGGGGATATATTAAGCGAATATCTGGATTCCCCTTCTATGAACGTCTGCAACATGTCGCCCGAAACCTTCGGATAGTTCTTCCCAATGATGTGACGCTTAAAGCCAGTGCTTACCCTGTATGGCAGCGACACCAGTGTGACGCACATAAACTAATTGAACAGCAGAAGGCTAATTTGGAGAGATGTGATGTTTTGCAGGCCTTTGAAGAGTTTAAGGGTACACACCCTGGATATCATTTCCTTTACACTGACGGTTCGAAAAGTGAAAGGGGCGTGGGATGTGCTTTCGTGCACGGAAACATGCAGTATAAAACGAAACTGAAACGTGACTACTCGATTTTTACAGCTGAGTGTGTTGCTTTGCTCCAAGCTGTACATTATGTCCAACATAACCAACTGGCAAACAGCGTCATTTGTACCGACTCCCTCTCGCTGCTATTAGCCCTGCAAACAAATGAAAGTAACCACCCTATGGTTACCGACATTAAGGATACTTTGCATTGTCTGAAGGAACACAATCTGCGGTGTGTAATCCTTTGGGTCCCTGGACACTGTGGAATCTACGGGAATGAACAGGCAGACCTTCAAGCAAAACGGGCTGTTTTACTAGATAGGACCGAGGAGGAGTATGAAGTGTCTGTGCAGGAATATGTGTCTTTTATCCGTGCAGCATGTTTTGATCAATTTAATAGCATGTGGGTAAACGATACTCGCCAGACAAACCTTAAGAGCATAAAGCATGTTACGGGGAACTGGGTGTCTTGTCGCCGGAATGTCCGACGTGAGGAAATAGTGTTATGTCGACTGCGGCTTGGACACACCAGAATCTCGCACTCGTTTATTATAGACCGTGATGTGCGACCAGAATGTAGTACCTGCGGCCAGTACGTGACAGTGCAACACATGTTAATTGAATGTCCGAACTACGCTGACCAAAGAAGACATCTCAGTGTACTGTGCCGGCACCATGGTGCGCCGATGGAGCTGGGTACTCTACTTGGTGACTCATACCCTGATATTACTGACGCTTTGTTTAAGTTTCTACACGATAGTGAACTGTTTAAGAAAATTTAAGATTATATTGTTTATTGTATGTTTATGTTATGTGGCTGTGATATGTACAGTCTTTACCGTTTTGTTTATTTTAGTGCAAGTCTCTGTTGTTGTCTACTATGCTGTGTATGAGTGATAATGAGCTGTGATGTATGCTGTGAAAGTATGATATGGATGAGAATGAGATGAATGAATGAATGAATGAATGATGAATGACAGTGAATGGAAAACATGAGAGTGGAGTAGAAGGAGTAGAGATTTATAACAATGGTAAATAGCTGCTACTAACTCGGTGATTTGCTTCCCCCTCCCTCCCCACCCGCCACGGCACTCGCGTACACTAAACCGCTACAATATATCGGTACTGACAGTCGCACACACACATATTCAGACTATATCAGTACCGTGCACAATCAGTGTAGACCACATTGCTGTGTGCGATAGGCCGAGCTGAAACACAGCGCGCTCCTCTTACAGGATAACAGAGGAACATATGTTTACTCTATATACTCTGATACGTTTTTGGTATATACGCGGATATGTTGATCATATGTGAACGATTGGCGTGATGGCTGAGTGCAGGCCTTATGAGTATGAGCTGATGTTAAACTTGTGAAATGTATGATGTTTGTTTTTCTTTCTCTTTAATTTACTTTATTTTTATTTTTAGTTAGTGTAGTTTGACCAATCACTAACATCTAACTACGGCAATACCAACCTAAACTGATAAATCCTAACTGGACAAATCCTGGCAACGCATTTCCTTGTCCCATGGATCGCTTAGTTCCATTCCCTGGCCATGACAAGAAGGAAGAGAAGATGTGAAGACAACTTCTGGACGCTCTGAGCCCAAGAGGCTATGCGCCCTACACCAAAACAACAACAACTAGAGTTCAGTGTGCGAGCTGCTCAAGCGCGTGTTTTCTTATTATTTATTGTAGGTAGTGGGATTTATTTTAGAAGTTATCTCTGATAAATTGGTTTTACAACCCTTTACATATATTCCAGGCAAGTACCTTCCTTATGTTTCTTCCATGTAAGGCGCTTAAGTTAAATGTTGATCAACTGTAGGCTTAATAGACTGCAGATTGATGAGAACCTTGCTCAAACTTGAACTCAAACGTTTCAGGCTGAGGGCTGAGGCTAGGTAGTGGCTTGCGACCTGGACCACCTTTTGATTTTTATATATATTATACATATATAATGTTATTTTTCCGAACACCATATATATACTAATTAGACATATTGATATTGTGCACGGATCCCAGATGGGGAAACACAAATTATTGCCTCCAGTAGGCAGTAGGGATATCCCAGAACATTTCTTGTTATTCAAATTGAAATGTCACAATTGAGATGAGCAAAACACATATAAAGCAATTCAGGTTCTAAAACTACTCTTGTAGTTTTGGGGGTATTCATACACGATAGCATGCTGCCGCACATTTGTGAAGTCATTTAGACTCTTCAGTTCTTAAGATCAGTTGGGGAAACTACGAGGAGCCAAACAAAAATTGGATCAGCCAATCAACGGCTGTAGTGGGCGGGGCGATGACCATATATATGGTCATAAAATCAGACAACTTCATCTTTTCCATGCATCCTAGCATTCATGATTCAAATGAAAAAATAAGTCATAAGAATGTTTTTTAACCACACAAGGCCTACACTCACTCGGTGCACAATGCACTGGCGGCTCTAAATCGCAGAGTTACAATACAAGGTCAAACAGTGAATGGCAAATATGGTGGATTAAAAAGACGCGCCAAGAAATGTAAGCAGCACCGTTGTTTGAAAATGTCATTATTTCTATTATTTTGTTTATGTTTTTTTTTTAATTTCGGTTAAATTTCTATTTTAAAATTAAATATCTTTATTCATTCATATAAAATTAAATCAAAACAATTTTCTTTCAAAACACCAATCCATTTATGGAATGGCCAGCTGATTGTGACACCCAGAACCTGCAGAAAAGCCATTTTCCTATCGCCTTTTTCGAGTGAATTCGCCGAATTTAAGTGAATCGCGTTAATTGGTAGTGGAAAATGGAAGCCTTTTCTTTCCGATAAGTGGACGCGATACTGCAAGTACCGGCACGTTATACCGTTTTTCTTCCGTAGTAGTGAGGGCTGCATTTATGCCCATATATGATCATCAAAAGTCTATTTATAGTCAAAATGTCTTACAAAACAAAATGTTATCTAATCTGATGTAACCTTTCCTACTGATCTACAATCTACCAACCAACAACCTACAACCTATCAATATGGAACCCTCAGTGAATTCTGTGTAAATATCTCAAGAACTGTAAAGGCTGGCGACTTCACAAATGGTTGGCAGCATGTAAGGCACCTGCTGTATGATTGCCAGTTTGCAAAACTATACCTACCTACTAAGCATTAGGTAATAGGTAAAGCCAACGGTAACGGGTAAAGTATTTTGTGATGCTGATTTTACTCTACTTCAACAAGTTATAATACCCACTGTAAAACTGATAAATGCCTATGCCGTTGTTACAGATGGTGGTGGTGACTAGTTCCCTGCCGCCGCCCACGGAGGGTGTGCGTATCGAACAGCCCAGCACCGCCGCTCACATGGGCCCGCGCGCCCTGGGCAGCGGCACTCTGTACATCGCCGAGAGCCGCGTGGCCTGGGCCGGCACAGACGGCCAGGGCTTCTCGCTGGAGTACCCGCACATCATGCTGCACGCTGTGTCGCGGGACACGTCTGCGTTCCCGCACCCCTGCCTTTACCTGATGGTGGACGCCAAGATCGGACCCCAGGCCGACGGTCAGTCAGAGAGAGGCGGCGGGTGGTATGGTGGGGCTGTGGCACCGATCACTTGAATATGTTTTGGCATAATTTATAAGAGAGGTCTACTTGATTTCTAGCTAAAAAATGCAAAGTTCAGTGATATGTGATTTACGATATAAAGTGCGTCATTCATCGCCATCAGTTGCGTGCCCTGGTGGTCACTCTGTGTACCTGTGTTTGGCAGACGCGGCGTCAGATGGCAGTGGCGGCAGCAGCGACGAGGACGCCGCCTCCGGAAGCAGTGTGACAGAGGTGCGCTTCGTCCCGTCGGACGGCGGCTCTCTGGACGCCCTGTTTCACGCCATGTCAGAGTGTCAGTCCCTGCACCCGGACCCCAACGATAGCGTCTCAGCAGACGGTGAGTGCCGCCTGCCGGCCACTGAATGAATGAATGAATGAATGAATGAATGAATGAATGAATGAATGAATGAATGAATGAATGAATGAATGAATGAATGAATGAATGAATGAATGAATGAACGAATGAGCATAATTCACATGTAGGCATGCATATTGCATACTTAAATATGTTCATTTGCTAAGCTAGAGTTAAGTGACCACAATTGTCAATGAAATATCTCCTTAGTGGGCTTTCGTTAAATTTTTCTTTCAATTTTCATGATATTGCTCTGTTACTTTTATTTGCTTTTATAATAAGCTATTGATAAGTCAATTAGACAAATATATTCCACATTTTAAAAGCTTCAATTGTGACAACTATCGCGCCATGGTCTAGTCACGCTCATCGTCAAACAGTTTTTTATAGTTAAAATAGCTTCCTTCGATTGTTGACGAGCTGCAAATGTTTATTTCAAGGCTGATTTTGGTGTTTCATATGGTTCTTTGCGTTTGTTTAGTTCAAGTTTGGTAAAGATGACTAAATGGGGCTTGCACTAGAACTATTGGGAATTTTCGCGAAACTTGATGAGATTTGATGCTGCCAGAATTGCTATTAGGAGCTGCGGTGGTCGCAGAAGTTTTGACGCCAAGCTGCACAATTTGTAAGCCTTATTCAGGGCTGTTTTTTAACGTGAAATTGCTTGTCAAACTCAAGCGCAAACTACCTGTCCCATTCGCCCGTGTCGGCTGGTGCGAACTTATCACTCGATGTCAAAAACAGACAAAGATGTGGAACTGAACAAATGTTTCGGCAGTGCCTTACTTAGGTACTTTTTATTTAAAAAAATGATAAATTCTGAGATAGGACTTGAGTTAAAAGTCTTCCTGAACATTTTCCTCGTGTATATGTAATAACACGATTTAGCCTTGGGAAACATCCAGACGCATTCCCGGTATTCGACATCCCCGCTTTTACTTAGCACTTTTGTCCACGGCTTATGGACAAGGAATTGCCACAATTTAACGCGTCTTAGCTGTTGTTTTGTCTGCAGATAGGCGCCGTTATCTCTCTCCAATGTCCATTCACGCTCGCGCTTCTTGTGACTTACCTTACACAAAGGGGGATTATACCGTTAATGGGAGTCCCCGATCGACAGAGGACGACTATTTCGTCGGTGGCGACTGTGATGCCGAGGGTGACGGCGATGACGACGAGAGCGGGCCCATGAGCAACGGCGGAGGAGCGGGCGACTCGGGCGAGCCCATGGAGACGGGTCAGTTTGACGATCCAGAGGAGTAGGTGCAGCGGACTGCTCGGGATTGGAGTGTGGTCTGGTGCTGGGGCCTGCTGGACCGGTTAAGCCGTGGTCGGACGGTGTGAGTCGGTACCCGGCCGTCTCACACAGTGATAGTGATAAATCATGTGAGCTCTGGCCGGTCGGTGGTCATTGGCGGCCTCTGTGACCGCCGTCGAATCGGGCGTAGGCGGGGGAGGTTCCCAGCCGCCATCCTACGCCGGTCGTCTGCTCCTACTGTCAGCCGCGGCAGCGCACGAGCCTGTGGAGATATGGGGTCATCCACTGTCGTCTGAGACTGACTGCCAGAATACTGGGAGCTGTGAGCCGTGACAGGCGACCAACGTGCCCATTCCTCATTGTTGCCATCATCACCAATCGCATGCATCACTCGCCAGTGACCGAAGCTTGCTCTGTACGGAGTGTTTGTTGATGGGAGATGCCAGCGCCCTCATTTTTGTACAATATACATCGTTGAAGCACAGTCTGTTTCGATATTTTTGACATTTGTTTTGGTGTTTTAGTATTGATGCTTTCTTTGGCACATATTATGGAGCCGAATAGTGATGTGTTCATTGCCCAGTCCAATTGATACGTTGGTAGTTTTGATATGATCTATTGGCAAATCTCGAACTGATGAATTTCCATTTATATTGCGCCACCAAGCCGAACTGCAAATTATCGATTGGGTAGCTGACCGAGGTATGATTGTATACGCTGAAGAAACCGTGTTGCTTCGAACGAGCAATTGGATTACAATCATGAATATAAGGTACTTCACACTCAAAGCGATTTATATGTGGCGTTGTAGATCAATTTTTTTGCGTAAAATTGCCAAGGAAGAATACGAATGGATTCACGTTAAAGGGACCATCCCACCTTAACATTAGTTTTGAGTTGAGATAGCCAAGTTTGCGGCCAGGCTCAGAAATCACCATTTATCCTGGTCGCAACCCCCGCAGCTTTATGGTGTTCAAGAAATTTCTTCCCTTTACTTGCAGGGTGGGACCAGCTTAGTCCCTATCTCTTAACCATTAGCGGTTTCTTTGATGACGTCAGCAGTCATTTCAACGCCCGCCATTCCTTAAACCCGAATTTTACTGACCTTGAGCTCCCTTTTTTATCAACGTGTCCGTCGTCGGCGCTGAGAAGGCCTATTGATTTTCATTTTAATTTGAATATTAGAAGATACCCACCACTGGAACTTGGACTGATATTATACCAAGGCCGAAGATGATCAAGCTGCCTGCTATATCTGGAGCTTGGTGTTCAACTTCAACATGGAATAAAAAAAACAAAATATCAAAGCAAACTGGATATGGTAGTGCAAGTTAAAGTCCAAAGAAATTTGAAGAGCTGACAATTGACATTGATTCTTTTCCTGCAAGGTTTCCATATGGAGATCACACCATGAAGAAATATTTTTGATGTTAACAGTTGAAAGGGGATTGATCTTCTGGTTTTGACGAAAGACGCCGCTGTCTTTGGAAAAGAATGTCGGCATGAGGTGCAATTGTGCTTGTGAAGTGGTTATAACTGGTCTTTTCACAGTATTAAATTAAATGTGCCATTGCAGCCAAGTGTGTTATCATGTAAGGTAAAATCAAAACTACAATGTTGGTTTTATGAGCATTGAGAAGGCTGGTAGGTAACACCTGCCCGTGCTCGTAAATCATGCTGCCAAAGTATTCTAAATTAATTTAATCATACGCTTTTGTTGTCCAGAATGGTTGCACTATTGTTTGGTATCATATTATTCCATGTAAATATGGTAGTGTAAAGTCCGACCAACATGTTACCAGATTTGAAGCTGTTAGTTACCTAAGTACAGTGTGTCTAAAAAGAATGTACCGTCGCCACTACGTGGCGCTGGTGTCGCGAGCCGGTAGTTGGCTGAATCCGCACCAGACCACACATTCCCAAGCGCTAGGTGACAGCTGCGCAGCGGCCGGTAGTAGCGTAAGCCCGAACCTTCGTGACACGACCCCGGGGGGGGGGGGAGGGAGGGGAGCGGACGGGGCAGCGCGTGTAGGGAGGGGTGCTCCGGCAAGCTGGCAGTTGTCGCGGCCAAAGGTCAAGGGGTCACACACCAAGCGAACGGACGCTGATGTGGGTTCGTGGGGATCATGAACTTGTGTGTGGTAGGTGCGTCTTGCGATGCACGGGTGATACGCCAGGTCTAAGCCAAAGGATTCAGGGCAGAGCTGAAGAAAAACATCTGGTCAACTACGGCGAATAATGGTGCTGAAAAATGGAAAGTATGGGTCAATGCAAGCCTTCGTGACTATAAACAACTTTTCTGAGGACGCAAAGGCCAGCATTGAATAACGATATCCGGATCGAAATTAGCAATGATTTATAATTAAATGCCGAACTAATAGCGCTGCAAAACCCTCCTAGTAAATTGTCAAGTCGGATTATACCCACTTGAATTAAACTATCCTAAATAAAATTGTTAATTAACTTTCTAACACTGACGTTCTTTATCATACGATAAGTATGGGGTTAACCAAGATTCAGCATCTTCCGCGTTCAAACAATAACCTGTAAGGTTAGAACATTAATGGCCAGGTAAAAACATGGTCGGGATTTGATTAACCGGATTATAAGTCGATTTTTTTTAGTCGGGATTTGATAAGTCGGATTTTTTACGCCAACCGCATTTTTAAGTCAAGTCAGGTCACTGATCTATGACGTCATAAATGAGCAGTCCTAAAATGAACTGTGTGAAACTTCCTAAACTGTCCTAAAATGAACATTTTAGGACTGTGCTAAAATGTTCCAACTTCGCAACACCCTCAGTGCAGAGCTTTCATAGGGAGATGAAACTTACAGGATCTTATAGTATGATCGAGAGGTCTCACAACTTGTATAAATGTATATCTAGGATTTTCTGAAGGGTCGCCTGAGATCAGGTCAGTCTCTCACCATTAAAAGTCAGGGGAATATGGAAATTGCTAGTTTGGACCGGAAATGATATACAACTATCTCAAATTCTCAAGCACACGGAATCGTGATTTCATGCGCTGCTTGCAAGGTCTGATGCTTCAATTTTGCTTTGTTGATCTTGCGTGACGTCATTTATCACGTAACTAAGGCTATCAGTTTTTCGTCAATAACTCCCGATCAACTAAAGCTACCGAGTCGATAAAGCCACTAATGGACATGAAAAGACCTGCCGAATCGATTGATATGCAATATGACCTCCTTTGACCAGCTTCGTGACCTGACGGGCTGTGACCTGACCTTGACCCGAGGTTAACACCTTAACTCTCGCCCGTATTGGTGTTTTTTCCAGCCTCAAACGTATAAGGGTCCGTTGGACCCCCCCCCTTGCCGTTTCGCCCCTGATCGAGCTAGAGCTTCGCGGAAAAAACGAGCGTGTTGGCCGTGACGAGAGGAAGTCGATGATACCCAATTTTAAGGTTCTAGGTCATCGGTTGACTTTCCATGTCAGGTCAATGACCCAAAAGTCGGGGAAATCGGGACCTGTTAGAAAGTCGTAAAGCGTGGCTGCTATGGGGTTTTCGGGGTGCTGATCACGAATATCATGTTAGTTTTGATCGCAGATGATGTCTTCATGCATTTAGGCCAGGTCGGGTCAGGTCAGGTCAGGTCAACCAGTAAGGGTATTCGTAGTAGGTGGCAACCGCCTCTGACAGCTTCGCAACATGTTACGAGGGCACCAAAACTACTTCGTAAATGTTCATATGGCTGCTAAATTCGAATTCAGCTCCTAAAACTGGCCTAGAAACATGTAAAACTCGAAAAAGTGAACCGAGGTCATCAAAGGTCAATGACCTGACCTGACTTTCCGGTGACCTTGACACCCACCCTAATGCATGGAAGCAAGATCATATCCCATGTTTGAACGCTTAAAACCACGAAAAGACTGCAAACGCGCCGCTAATGCTAGCCGACATACGCCGAATCGCGATTCCGGCCAAACATGGTCTCGAAAAGTAGGTCGCAGGTCAAAGGTCATTAAGGTCAGGGTCATGACAATTTCAGGGTGGGTGTAAAATTGATTAACGCGAGGGTACTGAAAGTTTCGTCGCGATCGGCCGCTTTTTACGCGAGTTATTCGCGAAAAACCGAGGGAGGGGGTCCGTTCGACCCCCCCCCCCTCTATACGGGCGAGGGTTAAGTTGATCTCACCCGAAGAAAAAGTATACCATTCGACACGCCTGAGCTAGACAAACACGATGCTGCTAAAATCGCGGATCTGCGATCATTTTTAGCGAAGTTATTTACCAAAAACCGAACCTGTGCCTTGGGCCACTTGACCTGACCTCCGAAGTCATCGGCTGACCCTGGTCCTTAAATCGGAGACCAATCGCTGCATTTCGTAACGACGCACACGATCGTTTCTTTCGCGAGGCTCTAGCTCAATTAGGGGCGAATCGGCGAAGGGGGTTGTTTCCTCACTTCCAACCCCCAACGTCCCCTCGGTATTCAGAAAACCTGAAGGTCCGGTGAGGGTTAAAACGTTTCTCCTGAACGAGGAAGAAATGTGAAAGTCAAAGCTCTATAGACGTCCTGTAAAAGTGGCCATAATAATAAATTCGTTAGAAATAAGATGCTTTTTAAACGACTTCCTCATATAAAATCGGGTGCTGGGACCAATCTTATAAACGCTTTAGAATGGACAGGGTGTCACTGGCTAAAGTTTGGGTGCAGAAAACGGCTATTACCTAAATGCAAAATGGTTTTCATGCATTTCAGTCAATTGTATATTGTCGGTCCCAGTGGCCGAGCTAAAAAAAAAAAAAATCGGTAGTGTTTTGCATCTTTTACGCCCTAAGAAACTACACCATCTATCGAAGTGGGCGGGCTTATTTGAATGGGAGGGCGCATTATGCACGAATCGTGTGCTTTCGTTTATTTTGGACTGTATTTTACCACATCCACTGCTGGTATCACTATTAATATAATCTAATGCCGTGAATACGACAGCATTCCATTTATAAGATTGGGCCAATGGAGTCGCGCCCCGCGAGCTCGGTTTTCCGCTGGGACGCTACAGGCCAGGAAGTCGGTCTTCGCCTGAGGGCAGGACAAAGGTCAGCGAGGGAGCGCGGGGTCAGCCAGGTATCGCCAAGTGCCGAGCGAAAGCCGCTCCCTCCCCTCTCTTCCGCTCTTCTTCCCTCCCCACCTCGGTATAGATGGGGAGGGACCGAACTGCCAATGACATGCGAGCGGTCAAGGCCGCTCGCGCGGCAGCGACCCTGGCGGCCGGGTGCCGCAACTGGGATTCAGCCAAGTTACCGATTCGCCTCCTGTGGGAGAGCCAAACCAGGGGACATACTTTTTAGATATACTGTACCTGTTTTTTTACTGGCGTGGTGAATGTCACCTGGATTTTGTTTTGAGGTGCAGACCTAGTAACTCTGACTACATGGGTTTGAAGCTATTACCTATTCTGTTTTTACTGGCCTGGTGAATGGCGACTGATGTTGTCTGTGGATGGCACTGAAACAAATTTTGAGTGTCATGTACAGTGTTTTAATACAATGCTGAGGGCTGAAAGTTGTCTTGTTTAGAGTGGTGAAAGTTCAGGATATGCCAGCCACCATGGTGGGTCAGAGTTAATGTGATGCAGTCAGTTCGGCTTCAGCAAGCACACGGATGGGCATACGCATCAAGACCTGCTCTGCCATACTTTCAGCCAATTTTACCTAGGTAAGTCTTTTCTTTTTTTCTGCCAAAAGCTATGACATTGTGAATTTCAGTGCTGTGGCCTGTGTGTAGCTTTCAGGAAAGCAATTCTAAATAAAGCTCTGATAAAGTGCAAAATCAGCAATGCAGCCCTCTATTACATTTTCTACAACATCTTACTTGTTCCTTGCATGGAGAGAAAAATGCAATGCTATGAATTCGTTTATTCACATAATTTGACAAGTGACATGCAGTTACCTGCTACTATCACTGCACAAAACAGAGCAGAAAACATCAGTTGATCAAACACAAGACACAACAGAAGTTTACAACATAGGACTGCCGAACCTGCTTCCTCCCACCACAGTTGATGCCATTTCCTAGCCTGGCTTGATGTGAGCACTGAATAGCTGCTTCGTCTAATTACAGCTCACTACCATTCAACTTAAACTACTCTCTTTAAAGTAAGAGTGAGAGCGTTCAGTGTTCATAGCAGCTCGACAGACGACAGACAACAAACATCTTGACAAACCAACCAGTATTTGATTTGGCTAATGATTTACGTGCTTGTTGTATCATGGCCAAACTACTTTAACAGCAATAATCCTTGTTTCATCTTGATATTGCTTTTATTTCCATTTGAACTCAGATCTTGAAACAATCATCTGAAGTGATATCAGATACTGGCTTCTGTTTCTCTTGAAAGCAAGTTAAAACAACAATGATAAACTAAGGCAGGAGATGTGAGTTGTGGCAGTAGATCTTTGATTCAACAATGTCAACCTTATATTGCTTGAGACCTCTGTGACAAACAAATATTTATAGTTTTTTGATAGTTTGGATTCTTGGCTTGATTTAGCAGATCAGCTGTGAACCTTGACTTTGAAATCACATAAATGTCATGGTACCCGAACGAATCCTCGCATGACATTTCTTCGTAGCACAATTTTTCGTCCGCATTTCTTCGTCTACAAATCTTCGTCGGTGCATTTATTTGTCCCTCTTACTCTTGCATATATTTGCGTTGAAGAAGAAATGCGAGCCGATTTTCATATACCCTGATGCGAGACAGAGTAAGCGATACGAATAAATGCCCTGACGAAGATTTGCAGACGAAGAATTGCGATACGAAGAAATGCCATCAGAAGAATTATCCTGGAATCCTTTATTGGCCATCATATATTGACCTTGATAAGATAAACGTATCATTCGCGCAATATTTGTCGCACTTTGATACCAAACTATTGCTTCCAAATGCCGACGTAAAGAAAACCTTTATGTGACGTCATAGAAGCAGCGGAGTTCCCAAAAAGTAAACAAAAATAAAAGTCTTATATCTCGAAAACGGGTGAATATTTTCCGGTAAAATTTGGTAGATGTTCATTTCCGCTCTTTGTGATTCACGCTACATCACTTTTATGCCAATTCATTAACTTTTTTGAAGGTGGGAGGGTCCCTTTAAATGTCACGTTTAGCTTGTTCACACAATGTATGCCATAACCTGCCACCGATCCCTACTTTTAAGAATGTAGGAGTAAAGGTATGAGAAGCGAGCCATTTCCGACCTTCATCAGCATGAATAATGATGCAGGCTGCATCTTCTTTCCTGGGCTGTCAAATTGCTGCGGAAATCTCCCGCCTTAGCGTAACAAAGCCTCTCTTCACGGCCAGTATACCATGAGAAAGAACGCTTCAGCGTGGCCTGATATTCCTGACAATATTTCATGCAAATTTGGGCTGTTCAGGATGAAAATGCAGCAGAAGATGCAAGAATCCAGTGAAAAATTAAGATACGCTGCCATGAACAGGTTCAGGGGATTGGCGTTGCCTGAGAAAACCTTTTTAAACATGCATTCCGTAACATTCTCATATGTCTGGGACGTGATATTACGCGAGCCTACTGGTGCTGATAATCTACTACACTGAATTTTTTGCGTACACTGAATACCATATATTATTACTGATAAATTAAAGAACATCATGTCAAGCGCTAACACAAGCCTAGAAAAATAGGAAGCGGTTAGGGTTCTCATCGGTTCACAGACACATAGTTGACAGCGTTTTACAATAAATGGACGACGAAATTGTCGAAGGTAATGCATTAAATACCGATGCACAGCCAATATTTCAAAAAAAACGTAAAAACGCAAATAGCCCACAAGCTGATCTCTACATAGATGTAGTCGAAATATCAAGATCCTTAACATCCTTTCTTCGGTAAAATTGTGCCTTTTTAGGCGCAATTTCAAAAAGGTAAAGGCCAAATTCAAAAAGTTTACGTTCAAAATGCACGTGAACGTTTTGAATTTGGTCTTTGACTTTTTGAAATTGCGCCTAAAATGCTGTAGTAGGTATAGCAAAGCACTGCACTTGAAATATAAAACGTGCTGAGGCCTCTTGCACCAAACTACCTACCTAGGTAAATTCAGATTTTACCTAGATTCTCTTGCACCAAACTACCTACCAAAAAACGCTACCGTGAAAATTTACCTAGAAATTCTACCGAGCGGCATAAGAACTTACCAATTGTTAAAGTCCGACCGGCTGTTTTCCTCTTGCACCGAAAGCCGGAAGGAAGTACTCGCGGAGGAATTTTTGACGGTTTGACGGTAAACTCGGGCTTCCAAAATAACTAGCAAAAATGTTTAGACAATGATAAATCAATGTTTTATGAGTGAATAATAATATAATTGACCAAATGCTCCATGGGTTCACAGAGGTGCTTCTCCGTACCAAAGCGATAAAACTCCGTAGCAGAACAGCCTGGTTGAAGACTCACTCGTTGCCATGGAAACGAAGCTTATTTGTTCAAGTAATTTAATATCAAAATAACTTCTATCCGTATTTACGTAAATGGAAAATGATTTTATAATACCAAAATGTATATTAACAAAAACAATATCCATATAATTGTTTTCTTTAGTTACTATTTGTTCAGCGCCCACAAATAATTCGTCGCCAAACAGCCAATCAAAACAAATCCTAAAAACGCAAGCTGTCAAATTTACCTAGGTAGGTAGGTAGGATGGTGCAAGAGAAGTTACCGCCGTAGGTAGTTTTACTAGGTAGGTATTTTGCCGATTCTACCTAGCGAGGTATTTTGGTGCAAGAGGCCTCAGGACGTTTTGACCCTTACTGAGGGTATCCTTATTTCATCAAACAGTCAAAATGTCAAAATGGAAGAGGGATTATCGGCTTTTGATGCGGCCATAAAGGACATCTGCTCTGTTCTGATGTGCTAATGGTAATGATGACCCGTGACCCCGCTAATATGATCCCTTCGTTGTTCCTGGATAGTTAGGTAGTGAGGGTCTGCTTATTTAATGCCAATCAATGAAGTTAGCTGCTTCAGTCAGCCTTCTTACTCTATCATCTGGCATATGCATTCAGATGCATCCTGAAAGATGATCATCAATTCATCACTGGCTTTCTCTCCAGGGAAGGAAGCCAATGGTGCTCGATTTAAAGATCTCAGGTCAACTGTTGACATCACAGTTCATGTCATGTAGGTACCCCAAAATCGGGCTTTGGTTTTAGGCGATTAACGTTCGAAGACATGGCCTCACGACAGTTGGTGGTATGAAGACTTTCAGTCCACCTTGTCAAGACGCGTTGAATAGTATCCTTATTTATTTGGGAAAAATCAACTCGGTGTCCTCAAATCAAGTCGGTCGTAGCCGGCCATGAAGCTGATCAAGGGAGGTCATTCTCATTGGGCGATGCATTTCCAGGTGCTACGGCCGGATTGTTACCGCACGTGACGTGCCCACGTACAGAGACCGCCTTTATGTATATCTTACAGTGTCTGGGCCAGTTGTGCTCAAAGCTAGTACAACGCTAGGGATCGGTTCTATGTAAACGGCTCCCGCACAAGTTGGCTAGAGACTCACGCCACACTAGCGCTCAATATTGCCCTCGCTCGTTTATCGCCCCAACCTTGCTGGTAACGTAAGCAGGCCAGATACCTAGATGTTTCAGTTTCCTCTTACATCATGTTATTGCGATTTTCAGTCCTCGACCCATACTGTTCTACTCTATGAGGATTGGAAGGCATTTAACGCATGATTAAATCAGCAAAAGAGATGGTTGAATTCCTCAATGTGGATCTGAAACGAGGGCAAGGGCGAAACATGCCGAATTTCCTGTGCCGAAATCGCCTGCTCTACATAAATGGATGCATCTCAGATCTCAAACAAGACATCGCTGTACCTGCTCTAAATCAATTTTATAGAAACGGAGCAAAAAGGAAGGCAATCGAGTGATTGATAGTGGTACAAAATCCTACAAATGTTTCAGTCGTTTGCCATTGCCAGAAACATGTTCTTTCCAGTATCGACGTATTCGGGGTCAGATTATACAGCATTGAAGAGCAGTTGCCTTCCTTCGACGATAGTTCCTGCGTTCTATGTAAACCCGTGTAAACCTTCCATCACGGTGACTATAAATAGCCGATTATAAATAGCCTTCCATTACTTGATTCCTAGATGACAAGATTTCGTGGTGAAATCAACTGGATGACCTACTTATGAGATAATCAGGAGATAAATCCCATCCAATTCCAAATGTTCGGCACTCGAATCAATCTGAGTAATCATGTGCTGTTGAATCAGCATAGCAACCGGAAAACTAGGATAATTTTAGCATTCATATACTATGTGGATCCCTTTCTATGATAATCCCTTTCATGATCTTTCTTATAATAAAGGATATCTAGAATGGAAGAAAAATTAAAGATAGCTTAACTTGAGTTGCTTACATTTTACTTGTTGCCATTTCTTTGAGCATTGCATGTTAAAGGAATTACTATGAACGGACTTTTGTGATGTCTTTTAACTTTTTTATTAGAATCCACATTCACGCAGCTGTTTATCGCACACCGATATATGAGGGCACGTGGTCCGGATGCTGTCGCTGTGACCAGCTGGAACGTGGAAACATGTAACCTGGAACATGTAACCTGCAACCTGGAAACATGAAATGCGCCCGTACGTGTTTTTTACGTTCTTGAGTACAGACAGACTGTAAAAACATTACAGTTATCTCATAAATAGTTATATCATGTTTTAATGCATAAGATGCATAGACACGGCTTGAAGTTACGCATATTACTGCATATGAGGCTGTGAGAAACGTTGGAAGATGAAATATCAGATAGGTATTTGGTCCAAGTGAATATGATGTATAGATTCCACTTTGATGAAGGCCTAGAGACTGTTGACGTACTGGCTCGTGCATCTGAAGTGGCCAGTTATCTTAGGATAGGCAATGGTTGTCAATGACCTTACTTTGTATTCACATATGAGCGTGTGTGTGATTTATGTACATATCTAGACACGAGATATGTAATGTTTTTATGATTTAATCTTTTTATTTTAATAACTTGATGAATGGCTGGTTTCAAACAGGATATCTGTACCAATAGGTATCTCGTTTTTGCATAGTTTTTGTTTTGCTTTGTGGTGATAAATTTGGACCGCAGAGCTTGATCAAATTCAAATGTGTTGTGATATTTTGCAAAAAAAAAATGGTTTTGGCTCAATACAAGTAACATTTACGTTAAACACATTTATTTACAAGTGCGATCCGGAGTGCAGTGAAAGTACCCATGCTTCTCGCTGCCTTAGGTTCCACTTCCGTTTAATGTTAGTTGTCCGTATACTTAGGTCCCTACAAATATTGCATACCTACTTACCCACTCATAAGTGCTACTGTGATAATCAAATAAACGCACATTTTACCAAATTTTGCACATGTTATTCCCCAACGCATCACCGGATATTTTGCTCCTGACTTATGTGCACTGACTTATGTGTCACTTGTGTCGAAACACTGAACGAGAATAATATCTTTGCGAACTGCAGATAACATCAGAGCCTGTTATTCCAGTGGATATATAGGGTGGGGGCGGGCTTCAACACTACGGCTCTCCGCGATCAATTCTGCCATTCATCGTAAGCCAAAGCCACCAAGCGGGTGAGAAGGGGGAGGGCGGAGCCAGGGGTTAAAGTTTACAGCTGGAATGTGCATCACACTCTGCAGCTATCATAAACACCTGCGGCCTTGCAGCACATTTTCGGGTTACAAGCGCATTGCGCATTCGCAGTTTATTTTTGCTCACAAAGTGAGACGGGTTTAGGTTTGTTCTGTCAGGCCAGATTCCGGTGACGTGGGATGGAAGGGCGCTACTGTACGTGTTAGGAGGTGCAGACTGCAAGTGCACAGAACACTCTATATGATTTGTTCATACACTGATAAGTGTTATGTGATTACATTGGCGCATGTGCCAAGTGACTAGGACTAAAATTGTAACGCTGTGGGTTGTGAGCCTTACAGATTCGATCGAACGTATTTTGTTTCTAGTTATTTTTTCTTGATGGTAAAATATGTCTTGGTTTGCCTTATTTCTCTTATCCCTTTGAAGTCAGTAATAGAAAGGCTAAGTCCAGTCCAGCCATGTCAGGTAAGGTCAGGTCAGGTCACCAGAAAAAATGGGCTCAAAATAGTAAATACCTCGTCTTCCCTCATCTGCCATTCCATTTGTAGTTATTTTAAAATTCAGCGGTGGTAATACAGAAACAAATCCACATCCGCTGCAATCACTGACCGCACTCAATCACTGACAATCACTGACCGCTCGAGCATTTCGCTCGTGCCGTGCCACGTATGTTCAGCACTCTGATTGGTGGGTCCGTTTCGCGATGTCGACGCGCGCGTCCGGCGGCAGCGATGGAGGGGCTGACGGGTACCGACGCGGGGGTGACGGGCGGGCGGCCGACGCACACGGAGCGCCGCGCGTTCAGTTCTGGCGCGGCCACCGGCGGGTCAGCGGCACAGGGGACGGAGCGACAGCGGCAGCAACCGCACGGGGAACGGAGAGGCTGCCATAGTAGGCGCAGGGGTCGAGAAGGCACCGACGGCATCGTCACGAGAGGGACGGAGAGGCACCAGCAACAGCGGTGGATAGCAGAGTTGGACAGAAGCCGGACGGCAGGGGCTGGCATCAACCGCGCCTAGCTGGCGACGCTGCTGACCGACAAAGGTGGGTTAATGACTGTTCAGACCGATTAGTCCTATGGTCCTTCAAATGCTGCTTCATATCTATCAAGTGATGTTTAGGTAGGTATGTGATCATATGATTTATTTGTATGTTTTACTACCTCTATACCTATGCATATTGCATATGCTGCGCATCAAAACTATTGACCACATTGCTATTGTTCCATGCTCCTTAACTCAAGTGGCTGATTAAGCCGCTCAAGCAGCGGTCAATAAAAGTTCATCCCTGACGTTGCGAGTAAATTTAGACCCTTTTCTGGAGAACAGATTGACGTGATCCTGCTCTCCGTCGTATTTGTTCGGTGTCTCTTAGCTAAACGGGATTCTCAGTAAAACCGCTCACACGGAAAGGTCAATTGTACACGAGTTAGGGCTAACCAGAGTTTGGTTAAACACGTAATGCTGCTGAAGTGATTTAAATTGCGATCTTCTTTTGCTCCTGTAAAATGGTGCTCGGTGATGACATATCATGATTTTTCAACAGACGGAGCTCAGTAGGTACGGCCCACCAGGTATTAAGTGGTTGGTTGTCAACATCACAATAATCGATCTGCATTGATGAATACGTCTAATGGCTGTTGAAAACCACTGCCGAAATGTGTGCACGAACCCTCTTCTTATTTTATTCAGTCATTTTACAGGAGTGTCTCTGTCATTTAAAGTTATTGCACCAAAAGCACATAGGCTAACCAGCCACTCTTTTGCTGGAGGGCCGTACATTAGAATGTAAAAGTAAACTATGAGCATATGCTGTATATCTAAGCATGTTGAAATTAGTTTATTAGTGCTGTTTATGATAACATGTAAAATAATGCCTGTGAATCGCTGCTGCAACTAAGCTGAGGGGTTATGCATCTAGGTACATTTTGAAATAACAAGAGATACACCACACGTCCACACATAGATTAACGCGACAGTAATCCGCTTTGGATCGTCTCAAATGACCGTAATTGATCAGTCTTCGACAGGTTATACGATACAAATCTCTCTAGTCATCCGGAAACATTTGAGCTCAGGTAAACCACTATGATCCTCCTGCTTTGGAATGCTGTTTGGAAGTAGGTAATTGGGCGCTAATCGGGATGTTATTGAGTCAGCCTTGTTGCCATCGAGACAGGATGCATCAGTGCCCGCCCTGTGCCCGGGTATATGAAATATCGACTTTGCCATGGATCACAAAGGCACAAAACCACCAGCTCATTTAATAGCATTGCAATTTGAAGGTCCGGATGACAGCATATTTGCCTAAACTACGCCTATCGCAACCTTTACACTTACCTGCAGTCCTAACACCTACCTTTACACCTATCTTTACCAGTAGCGGCGGAACACCGTCAATTATGGGGAGGGCACTACCAAATTTTGGTCTCATTCTTTCCATGCAACGCCCATAGGGCTGATGTTAAAATGCCAAAATCAAAGGTTGCACGGTGCCCCGGTGCGCTCTCCGTTCCGCCACCTACAATGACCTTTACACCTACCTACTACATGTATAATTGATGCACCGATTTAAACTTTAGCATCCGGTTTTGCTCGGTGGTTTTCTTTTATCAAGGAAATGCCAAATATACGAATAAATAAATCCTTTATGTAAAAAGATCAAAAGACGACTAAAGATAGGGCGCGCGAATCTGGCTCTTATCTTGTATGACCTTGTATATGGTCTTGACCTCGACCGACCTAACCTCTTCGATTTGTTGAGCTAGACAGCCTCTAAAGGACATGACACCAGTTGCACAACCATGCATATGGTTCTGAAAGGCATGACAATCTGTCATCAAACCTAATGTTACCGGAGATATGCTATTGGTGGTCATCATCACACCGATGGCTCAATCGATACATCATAATAAACGTTCTTAAAGGTGATCATTACTCGTCTTCGAGGCCAAAAACGAACCAAACTCTTCCAGGTAACTGGCTGGCGATGGGCCGTGTCCGAGCCGCTCTGCCTCGATTGCCTCAGCGCAAGTAATGGGAGCTGGCTCTCTGCGCCGTATTTGCCTCTCTGGGTGCGTTACGCCACGCGCGTGGGACCGGTCGGAGGCATTACTTAGCTCTCTCACACGTAATTGTGCCGGCCGTATCGATAATTATTGGATCGTAATGGGCAACCAGCACGCTTATTAGGCGTGAATGAAGTCATCCCCATTTGGTGTGACGTCAATGCGAAAACCTATGCCTTTAACACTATCAAGGTAAGGCTGGCACTTCATTTGTGCGATATGGGCCATCTGCGCACCTTTAGTGTTTTTTGATAAAGACCTGTAGCGACATGCTGTAACAGCATTGATCAGTAATAACGTGGCACAAATGAAGCAAAAACGTGGCTGACTACACAGCGTAAACTACGCACATTGCATGGGTAAGACATTTGACAACCGATCACAACCAATGCAAACAGTGTGAATATTGCAATATGGCAAGGAGGGCGCAACTTCAGTTCGTTGGAGCTCAGGTTCAATATAACATAGGTGATTCACGGTGTTTTGTTTTCCCTAATCATCTGTCCTACCATATAATTACATCTTTGTGATATTCAAAGAAAGACGACTGATTGCTCAGCTGGTATAAAATGCTGCATTAACAAGATTATTTCACTCAAAGACAGATTTGGCCGACATGCTAAAGCCTTTACCTTCCATCTCAGGTGTTCTTCATTCAAGTTTCAAAATAGCGTTCTCATTTGTCTTGGTTGATGCTCCGCTGAACATCAAATGATCACTTTATTTCACCCTTCTCTAGTTAGCGTAACTGATTCTGTCAGCCGGTGGGCGTAATGCTCGGCTAAGGCACAACATTTTTTGCTATCTTGTCCGGATAAGATGGCCATTGCCCATGGTGTGCCGAGACGTAAGGTGACATTCAAAAACGCTTTGACCTCGAATTTCATGGACCGTGCTGCAATAAAAAAAAACTGTGGATGAGTGGAATAGCGAAGGCAGAGCCCTCGCCAAGCATAACGTGCTGCGCACTTATACACGTCCCGGCCCAACTTATCTAGATCGAATATATAAAAGAAAGAAAAAAGTCTGAAAGAATTCAGTGGCGGCGGAAGCAGGGGGGCAAGGGGGGCAGCTGCACCCTAAAGCTATGGAAAGGGGCGCCTCGAAAATCTGTAGAGGAGGCAGGAAGTTAAGAGGTGCGGCGGCCATAAAGCTAAGCAGTGCGACACCGCAACTGATAAAGGCACTTGTGACACGAAGAGGGTGGCAATGACGTGGGAAAAGTATCTTTTGATATGCTGAAGAGTGGAGGGCATCCTTATCTGAAACAAAGGCAGATGCTGCCGACCCTGTCGAATATAATCTTGCCAGGCGATAAAGGCTAGGAGGGCGCAGCCACTCGAGAAGCGCGCCATGCGGAAGAGGGGCGCCTGCATGCGAAAGAGGGGCGCCTGTGTGTGGGACGAAAAAGAAACATGTATGGAGACGTCTTTGAAGGCAATAGCCTCCGAATGCCAACACGAACATATGAGGGCTTATAGCGTTGCAGGCTCCATGCGACATTAAAAAGGGGCGCCTGATGGCCGATATGCGAGAGGAAATTAGTTTGTGTAACATTTATCGGGGGCGGTTTGCCGTTTACAACATATGAATGTTAAGGGAGGTCCGAGATTGGGGCCTGTAAAATTGCACTGTCCGTATGGGCGGTTACACCCCTAGTGCTAGGGCGTATTTTGCGTTTTTTTTTTTTTTACTGGGGAGATGATTATGACCAGGAATAGCATTCTGCAAACTTCTATGGGCGCCTGTATAGGGGCGAAACTGATTTTCCAGTGCAGAGACGGCCATCGGCATTGTGGGGCGGCATTCATTCCACTGGGGCGTCTGCCAGTGTTGAAGGGCGGTATTCATTTCAATGGGGCGCCCATTGGTGTTGATTGGCGACATGTATCACCTGGGGCGCCTATCGGAGATTGGGGCGGCATTAATTTCACTGAACCGTGGAACTCTTTTCGATATGCCTTATTCGGAGAATCTTATGATATGGTGATGAGGTTGTTTCTAAACGAACATTATGAAGGTTACATTTACGCTATGGAATGTACCAACTATTTCTCGTTACATAAAAACTGTAATTCTGAACGTTTTAACAGGTACAACACATTGTCAAACGTCTCTTCACTGTTTGTGTTACTACAACCGTGTATATGGTAAGGGGCGCCCAGCGGGAAGGGGCGCTTCAATATCGTTTGCACCCCTATCCTAGAATACCTTCCGCCGCCACTGAAAGAATTTCGGAGTTAATGTCAATCTCGCTCACCTGGTCCGGGTATACAGTCCATCCCTCTGCGCTGGTTACGGCTGTATAGTTTTTAATCACAGGCCAGTCCCTTCACACGAGTCTCTTATATTGAGCGCAGGAGCGACTCGAACCCGTTCGTTTCCCTAAAACTACAGACGTAAGAACAATGCGCTAACATTACGTAATCTGCCACGGGATGAGTTATGCATTTGTATAGTGCGCATTGCCATCGGTTGTGCTATATATAGGTCAGAAAGGCCCGTTTTTGTCGTGTATCGGTTTTCAGGAAAACGCCAATAAACGCCGCCGATGGGCGTTTTTACGGCCGGGATGATGAAGTGATCTTGTGTACGCGGCCGGGTAAAAACTGTCGCCGGGGGTCAGTCAGTGCTGACCTGAGCACGATCTGAGGGCAGCGGCCACCGGCCAGTCACTGGTCGCACCTACATTATCGGCTGAACAAAAGACCCGGTCGCTGGGAACGACTGTCAGTCAGAGACCGTTACACTGTCAGTCAGAGACTGTTACACTGTCAGTCGGAGGCCCCAGCGGTATTGAAACATTACGTTCGGAGATACGTCCCTCTCTTGTCGCTTGTCGCTTGTCCCTCTCTTGTAGTAGTATTTTTAGTCACTTGAATCAAATACTATAAATTTGGAAAAATAAAGATTTTTTTTTGTCCCAGAGACCAATAAAAAAGATGTGAACCTTTTACACATAACATCGATTGCTTTAAGGGACCTTCCCACCTTAACATTAGTTTTGAGTTGAGATAGCCAAGTTTGCGGCCAGGCTCCGAAACCACCATTTATCCTGGTCGCAACCCCCACAGCTTTATGGTGTTCAAGAAATTTCTTCCCTTTACTTGCACGGTGGGACCAGCGTGGTCCCTATCTCTTAACCATTACGGGAATCTAATGACGTCATCTGGCTTTCGAACGTCCGTTAAATGTTTGACTAAAACGTTTTGTAGCACGCGGTGGTATATATGCTGCTTTGCGCGCAACAAATGCCGCACTTTCAAATAAAGTCGCTAGGAACAGCGGAGATCCCAAAAAGTAAACAAAAGTAAAAGTCTAATATCTTGAAAACCGGTGAATATTTTTCGATGAAATTTGGTAGATATTCGTTTTTGCTCTTTCTGAACCGAGCGACATCACTTTCATGCCAATTCATTAACTTTTTTGAAGGTGGGAGGGTCCCTTTAAATTTGTCATCTTCAAATGTATCTTAACGATACTGTATATTTTGCTTATACGCAGGCATCGGTAGGATTGTGATTGCAGGATTGCAAATTCCTGATTGCATTCCTTTTTGGTGGATTGCACCTGGATTTGAAATTCATTCCAAAAAACAGGATTTGATTGCGGATTGGATTGCGTCATACTTCCAATTTTTGCAATGCAATCCGGATTGTGTTTGATTAGTGCTTTGAAATGGTTTGTTGCGATTGAAAATTATGAGATCGGCGTCATCGGCTTAATGTAGGTACTTTGCTATCAAGGGCTTTACATCGAAACTTGAAATAATTTAAACGCTTTTAATTTAAACGCTCAAAATAATATACGCTGATGAACTGCATAGGAAGGGCAAAATTACGTATTTGAGGGCGAGTTTTAAAAATATAAAACACTGGTTGGGTACCCAGCAAACATGCCCACATGGTTCCCATATGGGGCCCACATGGGCCCCCCACCTCTTCCATATGGGTCCCACATGGGAATGGCAGTGGGTGACACGTGGGACCCATATGGGTCAGCCCACGTAGGCCCCATATGGGACCCACGCGGCGCCCACATGGGACCCATATGGGTAGCCCATCTGTAGCCCATGTCCCACGTGGGCCCATCTGGCCCATGTTCACCCCATATGGGACCCACATGGGATGCCCATCTCCAGCCCATGCATGCGTTTGGCCCATCTGGCCCATTTTTATCCCATATGGGGCCCATATGGGTAGCCCATCTGTAGCCCATGTCCCACGTGGGCCCATCTGGCCCATGTTCACCCCATATGGGACCCATGTGGGCATGTTTGCTGGGTAGAGGTTTAAATGTGGGGGTGTTTGAGGCAAAAAATATTTCCCATAAAATACCTGTGCCTTAGATAGGAATTACTCGCAAGATTAGGTACTAAAAATGGGTGATTTGGGGATGGAGGCACGGCCCTATGCCCCCCTCCCTCCCCCAGATCCACTAGTGCACATAATAATACAACAGGATTGCAAAAAAGGATGGCGGATTTGATCACAATCCAAGTGAAAAAAGGGGATTGCGGGTAGGAATGCAATCCACTTCGGCACTAGGAATGTGGATTGGGAATGCAATCCTTTCAAAAAGGATTTTACCGATGCCTGCTTATACGTCAAAAACGTTAATGTTAATGAAATAATAGTAGGTACTTTGTTCTGTGACACATGGTCGTCGTGGATTGAAGAATATCAATTCACAAGCATCGGTACCTACAAGCTGGTGGCAAAACAAACAGCAGTCAAAATTGTGTTTGCAAAATAATGATCATGGTAATAATGATAAACACAGTGGTTCGTTTGGTAAAGCATGCACTTTGGCTTTCATTCCGCCTCACCCAAGTGGTCCAGGTGAAAGCAGCCGGCCGAAGCACGGCCGTCAAGTGGCGACAAACGAAGAGCAGCGCACAAAGACGCCTCGCCTTCACAAGTTTGCCTAGCAGCCTGCTCCTCGGCAATGAAGCACTTCATCCTGAAGCAGTTCACCTGAACTGTTGGGGCGAGCGCAGCAGTGGGGCTTAGCAATCGGGCAAGGAAACGCGCCGGGTTAATGCCGCCCTGAGAAAGGTTCTGAGATATGCCGCTTGGCTGGTCAATTGGCGGCTCGTTAAGAGCCAAAGGCTCGGCGTGGGACAGATTTGGAGAGCAATGACCAGGATCCTGTCTGTCGCGACCCGGTGTGTATCGGCACCACTTAGCCGGATCTATCGACGAAGAGCTTTGAGCGGCAGTTGCTACCGAGGAAATAAAACAGGAAATTAAATCATTTGGAGCCGTGTTACCGTATAGTAATCATGTCGGATATCAGACATCGTATGAAAGAAAAAGTAATAATTGAAATGGCCTCGTCCTGAGCTGCCAAAAAAGGATGGCTTCAGAAGTCACTGATTCTTTGTCGTCATGCATGCATTAATATTTACAACGGCTTCGGTTACAAAATTCACACTTTTTTCTGCCTAAAACTTAAACATTACGAGGGTGCTGTTCACAATTTAGACAGCAGTTGTGTCGTATTTTCTTGCATCTTTCCCTAACGATCAAGTTTTAACGTATTAAAAATATTGTCATTGAATGACCATTAGGGTTTGAGTAATCTACTAATTAAACATTAACAAATATTACAGCCGTTAGGCCATTCGTTAATACCATTGCCCGTAGACGATGGGAAGGTATCTTTGATTTTCCCCTTCTGCTCGATATCCAAAACTTCTTTCTCTCCCTGATGAGCCTTTTTCTTGAACAATACCCATCCTACCTGCTACCTAAGTACGGGTCTTGTTTGTCTTTCAAACCTGACTTAATATTTTCTCACATCGTGCGAGTCATTGTCTAGAGGGTCTTCCGAAATTAGTCTATGCTTTTTTGTGTGTTAGTAGTTAGGCATTTTGACTGAAGTCATAATGTGCCAGACTGGGAAATTCATTCTTCATAAGTCAATAGCTCACACTGCATACATTTCCCTGGAGTGCCCACGACACTGTCTGAAGGACGTTCTGTCTGCGCACCAGCTATCACCAGCTCAATGTAGACAATGAACGCCGTGATGGAGATGTTGGCTCTGCTCTCGGAACTATTAGCGAGACGCACAATAGAAATCCGAATGCCAACGCCGAAGAGGAAGCATGCCCTCATTGTAATGAAGGCCATCTATCATCACCATTCTCCCCAGACGAGGTGCTGAGAGACGAAGTGCGCATATCTGCGAATAGCATGATCCATAGCACAATAGGCATCACACAGTATTATTTCCCAACTCTGCGGCGCAACGCGGCCCAATGTTGAGGTAGGTAACGTTTGCAGAAGTGATGTTTGACGAACTTCCTGTTTTGAAGCTACTGTGCAGTTGTTTGCGCTTTGAATGATGCACGTCAAAGCGGCAGGTATGTGGGTGTCTAAAACTCGGGAAGTTCGTTGACTGCTCGCTCTCTCGATGGTAAGCGGTGGCGCAGAAATATTCCGCTGTCGTTGGGCTTTGTCGACTGATGAGGTATGCGTTGCTGAAAAACAAACATCTCATATACCGCAGATGTTTGCGTTTGACAACTATGTAGTTTAATAAATGAATATCATGTAGGTGGTGTTCAGAAGTTCTACATAAATATTTATGTGCAAAACATGGTACCTATGCATGATTTGGATAAAATGTTTTGTCAATTGAGTAAATGCAAGCTCTGACAATCCATGCAAAAACTAAGCAAATCAGAAGTGTTGATCTGTCTAGTGTCCACATTTATGCTTCACCTTTAACCCTCGCCCCGTTGGGGGGGGGGCATTTTGGCCCCCCTGTGGTTTTTCCTGAATAGCAAGAAAACGGCGGCGTGCAGCGCCGCCAAATTTTCAGTACCTTCCCGGGCATCAATTTGACACCTTCACACCAAATTTCAAGTCTTACGTCACCTTAGGTCAGGAGTTATTGAGGTCAAACTGAGGTCATGTTCGAGCAAAAATGAGCAAAAAACATGCAATCTTGAAACGCTCACCAAATCTACAGTTAGGTATCAAGCAATTTCAAAGTTCTTTATATGGTCTAGTAGACAAAAGCGGCGCTACAAAACTGCTATCTCGGATTTTCAAAATTTTTGGTTTTTGACCAAAAAAAATTCAAAAAATTGATTTTTTTAAGAAAAACTTTGAAAAAATCGAAAATTTTCCGAATTTCGAAAAAACCGGAATATATGTAATAGTCCCAGCGCTCTTCTATATACATACCAAATTTCAGATCGATATCTCGTTTTTTGACCAAGTTATAGCGAAAAAACTGTTCAAAAATGATGACGTCAAATTTTTGAACTCAATTTTGAGCAATTCTAGACCACGTACGGCAAAACAAAGACCACCATTGAACTCCCCGTGACGAGCTGCATCGATTCGATACCCATTTTATGCAAAAATATTAACTTTGAAATTTGACCTAATTTGACCTGACCTTGACCTGACCTTGACCAAAACGTGATCTAAGCTGGCCCCAAAGGCTGCCTGACCCATATAATCGCATTTGTCATGTAAAATGGATAATAAAACATGTACCTATCACACGACACTTTCATATTGTGACCCCCCCCCCCCCGTGACCTGACCTCTGTGACCTGACCTGGTATCAGTGACCTCAAATAGCAAAATATGTGTTTGAAGAACATTTTCCCATCGATGATTTTCAATGAAATGCATTTTACTCGATTTTACAACGCATTTCTTGAAGTGCCTGTAAACGGTGAAAATTGGACCTTTGACCTGACCTGTGACGTCATCGGTTTGACCTAGGTCAATAAAATTGGGTCACAAGGTAGTTCCCCGTTGGGGCTATCCAACGCCGTTTACCGCTTGTCGCTATGTTGCGTGGTTCTCGAGATCTTAGGGGGGGGGGGCAAAATGGCCCCCCCAACCGGGCGCGTTGCTCGGCAGAGCCCAACGGGGCGCGGGTTAATGAGGAGGCTTTCTTGAAAACTAGCAAACTGCGATAACAGCAAGCCATTCTCGTAGGCACAAGGATCATGAATACGGCTCACCATAATGAATATAATTCTTCAACAAAGCTCAACTAAACCGCATACGTGAAACATACTGATTAGGCAAGGATAGGTATACATACATTTTATACAGAATCTAAGTAGTTTTTAAGAATGACATATGATATTCGTTTTACGTTGTTCATCATTCTCTTTTGTGCGCTTCTCGTTGTTAATTTTTTTTAACGGCACTCTGCGGTCAGTTTACATTGTAGTTACATATAACATAGCAACCCCGTGGAAGCTTGTGCAGTTTCACCGGAAGAAGACATTACATTTCATCAAGTCAATGGCTTACTCCACTTCATTTTTACTCGACCCATCCCACTTTATCTCACCAGCTGTACCTATTTGGGGCCCATTGCCGGACTGTCACTCCAATTTAAATGCTAATGTGCGACTCTCGTGCTACAAAAGGTGCCCACTTTGCTTTAAATGATTTCGCAGACCGTTGTTGTGTTATGTGAAATAATATGTTTCAAAAAGGTTAAAACATTTAAGCATTTTACCTTAAATTACGTTAATGTTTATATTATTTTTACGTTAGTAGAATTTTCTCTTCCTCATTTTTTTTTTCATTTTATATCTACCACTCAGACATTGTAATTGCAAGCATTGCCTCATGTGCGACTGCGTTCACGTGACACGATTTTCTGGTGGTAAGTACCTTCCCTTCGAGCCAATGGCAGCGAGAGAGAGAAAGAGAGAGAGAGTGAGAGGGAGGGAGAGAGAGAAAAAAGAAAGAAAGAGAGAGAGAGAGAGAGAGACAGAGAGAGAGTCACTCCCAGTAATCTCTCACATGTGATTGCCTTTTCGAGACTCTAATATCAGATATTCCACCATCTCTCACGCTATCAGCTGACGATGAATCATCAACAAAAAAAGTACGCAACGGCGAACTGTCAAGAGTCAATAAACGCAAGGGATGCCATTGTCCGCAAAACACCGACCGGAATCGGATAGATCTGAAGAGGCAACTAACCTTAAAACTAGGCTAACTGCGGCTGACTGTTGTTTTTCTCCAATCGGCTCGAATCACGTGATGTCGTTTTTGCAGACATTTTTGCCCATTTCAAGCGTCGCGAGTGATACTATCTCCCGTGTCTTAGACTCGCGCACTAATGTTATCAGAACTGCGCTGTTTTGACCAGAGATAAGGCTATGTCCGCGACTGACCTTGACCTTAGGTCGCTGACTGTGACCTTGAGTCACTGCATGTGACCTTGGGACGCTGATTGTGACATTAAATCAATTTTATACCCGTACATCAGTCTTGATAGTCTGCTCATTTGCCGTTCAGTCGCGTTTATCTGTTTTGCCACATTCACGCTCTACTGGCAACCAACGTTTGCTCGCTGAGTCCCGTTTATATTCGCCTGTTTCATTGCTTATCCCTACTCGTGTTGGTTTGGCGATTTGTGTTAGTTTGTCCAATCCCACTCCCATTCCACACGACCTTGACAGAACGTTACTCAGTGGGTGACTGTGTTCGCCTTTCGCTCGCCACGGCCGCTCCAATTACTGCTATTCGTCACCGGAAATTGATTACAGTTGGCCAGTATCGCCGCCGGTCAGTGCTCCATCAAACCACACACAATACCGGTCGGACGGCACGGGTGGTCCCCGGGCTCGGGCGAGCTCAGAGACCAACCGTGAGCTCGGCCGAGCTCGGGCGAGCTCGGAGACTAACTGTGAGCTCGGGTGAGCCCGGGCGAGCTTAGAGACTAACCGTGAGCTCGGTCGAGCTCGGGCGAGCTCAGACTCTGCCGGAGGCGCCGCCTGAGTCGAGTGACGCCTTATTAGATTGACTGATACTGAGGCTGATCAAATGACGCCACAATTGAGTTGATTGACACCGAAACTAAAACCGTCGTGCATCGACTGGCGATGGGCCACCTTATGTTGCCTCCGGAGACACCTCGTGTTGTCTCCGGTGGAATGGAAGCCACCAGGGTGAAGGTATTCAAAAGTTATGCTACGTTTCCTGTCTTGTTGAGTTCTGTTTCGGCCAGCTAAATTTAACGAAGTCAAATTTGGACGAGGCGATCCTCAGATGTTTTAACGTATATACAGCTTTTTCAGCTGGATATTCAGCGTCTTTATGGACGTTTCAGTGCAATACTCTGTCGACTCCTGGAGATTCCAGTGTGTGAAGCCGCGATCACGACTTTCGGAAGCACAGTGGCTGCAATATCGTTGCCTGTGAGCTGTATTGAAGGGACTGGGTGCAAGAGCGCGGCCACAGGTCCCGCGATGGGCGGTCTCCCTTCCTTCGACTCTGTTCTCTCTCTCTCCTCTCTCCTCCTCACCTCTGCTCTCTCTTCTCTTTTTCTCTTTCTCTCTCTCTTTCTCTCTCTCTCTCTCTCTCTCTCTCTCTCTCTCTCTCTCTCTCTCTCTCTCTCTCTCTCTCTCTCTCTCTCTCTTCTCTCTCTCTCTCTCTCTCTCTCTCTCTCTCTCTCTCTCTCTGTCTCTCTCTCTCTCTCTCTCTCTCTCTCTCTCTCTCTCTCTCTCTCTCTCTCTCTCTCTCTCTCTCTCTCTTCTTCTCTTCTCTTTTCCCCTCGCTACACTTCTCAAATGCCGACGACAGGTCAAAGACGTACGCCAGGACCAGATGGGTGGAAAACAATGGATAGCGTACAGCTGAATACCGCATTGCTGATGGGAGGGCGTCACACATACGGCTAAGCACTGTTATATCCGTCAAGCTCAACCACATTTAGAGACACATAATGCCCTCAGAGTTTCTCGAAGAAACACGAATTATCAGCCGAGCCGAGCCTTGAGAGCTCCATTTTGTGTTGGCGAGGGGAACAGCACATTTTTCAAACAAATACTCCGGCTTTAATCTTGTACATACCTAAGTAAGTTTCCTGTGGCACCTGTGCTGTTGTGTCTCCTCGATCTAGTATCGTTTAGTTCATAATTGATGTCGGCCAAATGAAAACGAGTAGCAAACACATCAATTTTTGATCGGCAATCCTTCTTAGCGATAGACTGCCAGCTGAGATCCATCAACCAGCAGCTGTCATCAATATACCTAGTATTTTGAGGACAGATAGTGCAGTGTCACCGCCAGTTCTACTCGACTAGGTATGTTATATGTAGTTATCATGCATTGGCTTTTTGTCCACTGTCAATGCAGAAGCCACTGAGCCCCCTTATCGAAAGTCTTTGTTGTCGCAATACTGAGGAGCGTATTAACCCGCGCCCCACTGGGGTCTGTGTATAACACGCCCTACTGGGGGGGGGGGGGGGCTATTCATAGCCCCCCCTCCTAACTCCGAAACTACTGGGCCGATCGTCAAAATTCAAACGGCGTCTGATAGCCCCGGAAAAACTGTCGAGCGAAACCTAATTTCATTGACCTCGAGGTCACCGATGACGTCACAGGTCAGGTCAAAGTAAAAATTATTAGCACTTTGGCTTGTTCACATTTTGGGCTCTGGCCGCCGTCTTACAAGTCAGATCAGGCTCATTTTTTGTTTCCACACTCGTGAACAGATGCTCTAGATACCTTGAGGGTACCAAACTTGTACTTTGATTTTCAGGTCAGGGTCAGGTCATCACAGGTCACGAAAATATTATATCATGCGTCGGTCACGTGACACATGTTTTATGGTCCATTTAGGCCATATATTTCGAATTTGATGTCGTCTGTGTCATTCGAGGTCATTTTGAGTCGAATTTAGCTTAGGTCAGGTCACTTTCAGGTCAAAAAAGGTCAAATTTTGAAGTTAAAAATTTTCAACAAAGAAGGTGTCTATTGGATGCAGTTTGAGCTCAGGAACACGATGGTGCCATTTATATTGGTGTACGATGTCAAATACGTACTGAAAAAGTGATTTGAAAAATTAATAATTGTGATTTTTTTGCAATAATGCGTATAACTTGGCCATTTTTGAAGATATTTAGCTAAAACTTGCTAGAGTTAGTCATAATCATGCGTTCTGTCACATATATTCCGGTTTTTTCGAAAAGTCAAAAACTTTTTGAAAAAAATATAAAAATATAAATTTTGAATATTATTATATAAAATTTTCGAAATTTTCAAAATTTTGAAAATCCGAGATAGCAGTTTGATAGCGCGGTCAATTCTGAGTCCTTTCATGCAAAGAAATTGGATCTAGCTTAAAAACTGAGCTCTTGGAAGCGATTGCCGTGGTTCAATGTTTTGCGTCGAAATCGGACGAACATGACGTCACTCTGACGTCATTTCCGGCCGACCTATGGTAGCTACGAAGTTCAAATTTTGACACAAGGTGTCAAATTGATGCAGCCGAAGGTACTGAAAGTTTGGCGTCGATACGTCAAGCGGTTTGGAAGTTATTGCAGAAAAACGGGAGGGGGGGCTATAAATAGCCCCCCCCCAGTGGGGCGCGGGTTAAGTGCGTCTGTAATACAATTTAGGAGATGTGTCTCCCTTTTGTGTCGCGTTTCGCAGCGTTCCCTGATATATGATGCCCGTGACCTTACATCTATGATGATACATGACGGTCTTCATTTCAATATTATTCCACTTTTATGCAAAGCAGAGTCGTGTCGTAATTGTGATTTTTCAAGAGCGGCGACTGGATGCGAGCGGTGAAACTGTAGTAGAACTTATGCGGCCGTGGTTTGCTACAATCACCGTCCTCGGCTGTCTTGTCGTGCCAGTAAACAGCTTTCCATAACGGCGGGGTCGGACGACGGGATAGGCGGCTGCGTCGACCGTGCCGCCGCCGGGCCGATTATTTTCTGACCGCACTGCAGGAAAGTCACCGCCCTCCTCCGCCGATGGAGCGCAGATTCTCGGCAGTTCCGACCGCTCGGGCTTGGCAAACACCATTACGGAGATGATGCAACATTGTCAAGGATTCTGTGTGCAGGTTGCAAGGCGATATTGCTGCCCCTTGTCATAAAATATGCATCATAGTGCTCAGATCCTGTCAGGGAAATAAAAATGGCTGCAACTAAGCAATTATTTTAGACAATAGGCGCAAAAAAACTTTCCCATCTTCTTTATTTGTTTTAACAATGCTTGATAGAAAGGACAAGACAGTCACCTCTCGCTGTCGACTGCCTTATGTCTCGCTCACCAACTGAACACTGCATCTCTTCTCGTTGTCGGCCACTTCACGTCATACCGTCCACGGTTTCACAGTGCGCCGTCCACCGACTCTTCTCTCGCTGTCCACCTACTCTTCTCCCGCTGTCTACCGCCTCTTCTCTCGCTGTCCACTGACTTCTCTTGCCGTTCACCAACTCTCCTCTCATTGTCCACCGGTCCCGATTTGAGCTGTGTTTATGATCGAACCAGCCTGTGGTATCTCAAGGGACTGAGGGCGGGGAGATGTCCGATTTCTCGTCGGGAATGCACATGGGAAGTCGTAGCGTTCGGGCCTGGCGGCTGCCACAAAACTCGCGATACGCATCGCTCGATAAATAATGTAGTCAGCGTCAGTTTACAGGTAAACTAAACCGTTTAGATCTCCAGTTAGCCGGGCGGGCCGGCGTTTTTGTGACCTGGGATTTACAGCGGGTCGGTACGCGCTGTAATTGGTCGGACGGTCGCGCGCGGCGGTGATTAGTGTCCACTGTAATTGGTGGAGCGCTCGGTTCGCCCCGACCCGGCTCGGCTCGGCTCGGCTGGGCCCCTCGAGTGTGAGAGCTCGCCGTGTCTCGGCTGGGTGCCGGTGTGTCACGGCTCTGTTCGCGGTGTGGTCAGCGCCGGTACCATCGGTGTGCGGTGACGCGAGTGGGTGCGATTTTCCGCGCTGCCGCCCGCCCGCAGTGACCGTGTTCCCTGCGTGCCCAGGCTGAGCGGCGGAGCGCTGCGGCACAGTCTGCCGCCAGGGGGCAGCCAGTCCGCCGGCCGCCGTCCGCGGCGACGAGCTGCCAGAGTGGCCGACCGGCGTCCGACGTCGTCGGAGGTGGCCGCCGCAGCCGCCGTCATGAACTGCTCGGAGTTGTGCGAGGAGCTGCAGGCGACCGCCGAGAGCCTCGCGGCCGCCAGCTGCGCCGACTGCGCTGGCTGGAGCGACGCGCAGCTCGTCAACGAGACTGGCAACAATACCGACGTCAACCAGTTCTACTTCTACGAGGTAAGTCCCGGAGTCAACCGTACATGCATGTATACAGTCCCAAGAATCCTTCATGCTGCAGTCATCGATCATATGCTGCCTTCACCTGCCATGTAATTTAATTTGTCGTACGTGGGCCTCAGAACGTCTCACTCTGTTATGCATCCCAAGCAAACCCTTCGCTCCCGTGACCGTCGACTCATCTCGTCTCACGCACGCATTCCGGAGCTCACGCGGCACGCCGGCCACAGCGCCTTGTTTACCAAAGATTACCGGGCACCTGCCCTCGGGCACGTGGCCGAAAAAGCGCCGCATCCTCGGACGGTGGCTCCGGCGGCCGGAGCTGTCGGCTCCGGTGCCCTGTTATCACGCCGCAGTGTTTTTCTCCTCGTTTTTGGCCGATTACATGCCGCTAAAAACACACCTTTTTGGCCCGTAATAGTGTCATTTCTTTTTGCGCGCCCGTTTGAGGGTGCCGCGCCGGCGCCTGGGGCGATTTGTCGGCGCTCAGCTTGAGACGAGCCAGGAGCGAGAGTTTCGATATTTACAGCGGCGCTCGGCCGGCGCGTCGTTTTTTGTTCTCACCGACGCCTCAACTGACACACTGGGCGGCTGTCGCGGCTTTCCCGCTCCGTAAAACGTCGTGACAGAGATGGGGGCGAATTTAACAGTGAAGGACGGTCACATGCACATCCTCTTCTTAGAACCTGGACACTAGACAGTGGTAAAGGTGCGTTGAAAATATTCCCAAATACTTTTGGTAGTTTGTTTCACTTATCTCTTTTTGGCATGTATTCTTGGGAAGTCTGAGCGATGAGGGTGCTCTTTGTACTGTAATCCAATACTCTACGACATTCGTTAGTGTCTGCACGTTCGCTTTAATTGACAAGCGGTGACCTAAACTTGGGTGTGAGTAAAAGTATCCACCCGGCTCGGACGGATATTTTATCCCGTCTCCGCCGGCTTCGTTTTTAGTTTAGACAATCGAAACCCACGGACATCGCGGTTTGCGATAGCACCTAATTGGTTTCGTTTTAGGGCTCCTCAAAGAAATGTTGCACAATATGTATGAATATGGATCGGGCTTTCTACTTTTGATAGTCGTTCACTTGGAGGCCAATTTCTTGAATGGTGCAATGTTTTAGCCACGCCTACAATTATGCGGTATCTGTTGTCAGATCAGCTTCAGATGATTAAGACACAAACGCTTGCTTATGCTTATGTAACGTACTGATCCTGTTATAACTATAAAATTACTATGGTAAATCATTTTTACCGTGAAATGACGATTTCTTTTCTGCCCATTCTCGATTTTTTCCTCGAACTAGCAATCATTAATTGCAGAGGCCAGCTCTATTCAATTTCTTTTCCCAAGCAGACACCGAAAATATTGTTGTGGTATATTTGGTAGCTGAAGGACCCCGTGCCCTCTATGCGGCTGCCGACGTTTAGATATTGGCTCGGGTATTACATCGCGGCAATATTCGGAAATGTGATGCGGCGGCACTCTGGAGTGGCGTTGTTGCCGGGCCCTGGCCGGGCCGGCTATCCAGGCCCAGATAGCCCCGTGATGTCCTCTGTGACCGCCGACATTGCCGCTGGCGTTTTGTAGGCTCTCCAACGTGGTCCAACACCCTGTCGGACAGCGACCTTTTGCTTCGAACTAACTCAATAAGCTTTATAAGCTCCCTGCGTCGCGCCGACCGAATTCGGAAAACGTCAGCTCACTCAGACTAGAGTGCTTTTTCTTTAAAGTGTGATCAGTGGCGGATAGGATGTTCTGCGATGGTTTGTCGCGCACCCAACAGGGCCCCGTGTATCTCTTCAGCAGCACTCACGGCTCGTTAGGTACCCCAGGTGGTTGAGTGCGCCCGGCGCCAGCCCAGACGCGCGCTAGCCTCCCTCCCACTGAGCGGGCGGCTCCTTTCCGGATCGGCCCGCTCGTGCGCTCCGGCCGTACTCTTTCCTTCCGCTCGGAGCCCTCGCGTGCCGGCGACTGACAATGGAGACAATGCACAGACTGTTTCTCGGCCACCCCGCAGCCCATGTATCGGCTGGGTCCATGGTCCGGCTAGACAAGCTATCAGCCCAGCCAGATCAAGCTCTCAGCTCGCCAAAGCCCATCCTTTGGTCCGGCAAGGTCCATCCCTCGACGAGGTAAAGTCCAGCTCTGGTTAGATCTAAATTCAAAACATCCCACTCTGCACAGCTAGGCCAAAATTTTAGCCAGGCCAGTCTATGATCATGGTCGTAACTCGTAGGTCCGATTAGATCCCGCCCCCAACCCGTCTAAGTCTTTGGTCCGGCCAGGTCCATCACTCGATGCGACTAGGTCCGAACCAAACACGTCATCCTCTCGTCCTGCCAGACCCAGCTCTCAGGCCAGCCAAACCCAGCCGTTCCGAGCGTCTCAGCGCTGCGGCCTGTGCCGGAACTTCTCCGGGCTGTGGCCTGTCGCCATTAGCATGCGCGTCGGTCCCCGTGCCGCCGGTACGACGTTGTCAGCCGGCGGGTGACCGGCTGGGGTCGAGGTGGCCACGTGCGGTGTGCTAGAGTGCCGGGACTGCAGGGCAGGGTGGGTGGCGGACACGGAATGACTCGGGTTGCGATGACTTTGGCAATGACAGGGAGGAGTTGAAATTCGGAATTATTTCTATTTAGCGGTATTTGTAAAATTGAGAAACACCCCTGCAGTCTAAGATTTTTACTGATGGCTGGACAGATCCGTGATAAATGGAATTACCGTGATACGGCTTGACATGCTACAAGTCATCGTTCAAACTCTATCGAAGATTATGGTCGCTTATTGTTTTCAAGTTTGTGAATTATTGTAGTGTCATCTCAATCATTATTCTTAGTGCACGAGGGTTAAAAGCTCGCATGAAATCAACACCTCCGTGCTAACTCATACAAATATCACATATGCATGCACGCATTTCTCGGTTCCGGACCTGATGAGCTGACATTTGAACATTTGGATGACCAGCGCTCCCGAGGGCTGGTAAGGACAGACATACAGTATGCATGCTTCTTTTCAGTTATACTGATAAACGTTGAAGCGATAAACGTCATATTTACTTTCGCATCAAATTGCCGAATTAGGTTCAGATTGATAGCTTCAGTGAAGCTTGTGTTTTCGCATGTTCGCAGCATTGGCCGCCGCCTGCCTGCCCTGAAGTTTTGGCTTTCCGTGAGGAATAATCACGACAGAATTTGTGCTCCAGCAGACTTTGTGCTCCCAGCTCCAACGATGTCTGCTTGTGACGGCTTCTTCAAATGACTCGCCCATAATCCCATTAATGAAGCCTTTGCTTGTTCAGGGAGATAAAAGGAGCTTCGTTTGATGTGTTCGAAGAAAAGAAGTCACTAATCTTCTTTATGGAGATAAAAATATTCCATTAAGAAAATACCATTTCTTTTCAGATATCCGCCATCTTTTAATCGTCTTTTTATAATTGTTTGTTGTAGTTCTTAGCAAGTGTATATAAATTAAATATCATACCTCCGGAAAGCTGAGTACTTTAATTAATGTTATTATATCTGAATTTATTCTCTCACTTTTGCATTCCTCATTAATTATCAAAGGGCCAAACGTGCATAACGTGGAGACCTCAGAGGCAAATGGCTGATTCCTGATGCCATTAACCGACCCTTTGTTCTCAGTTGACATTTGCATGTAATATCGGCGGGATGTAATGATCCAGATGCGCCGGTGCTGCCCACGCGGGATTTTCAGGATCTGACGTGCCCGTGGGACCCCGGGTCCGCGGAACCTCACCATGCCGCGCCGCGGTTCCGGTGGTTATAAATGCACGTACCACCCCGCCGCTCCCGACCAGCGGAATTATTCAGCACAAAGCCCTGCATTGAGGCAAAGGTGATTAAGCGATATCCTCACAACGTAGCGAGGAAATCCATCTGGATCTGTGCGGAGAGCAGGATATCTGCCGGGAGCCTGCAGAAAGCCTGTGGAAGCCGCAGCCGCCGCCGCCGCTCGCTCAACATGTGTTGTCTGCTGCTCTGGGGCAGGGTTCTCGTGCCAATGTGACCGAAGCTCATCAGACAGTAGTCGTTAGACCGGCGAGTCAGTGGCCCACAGTAGGTGAATGCAGACATTAGGGAAATGCAACCCGTCGTCAAATTCTTCCTCCATTCATCTTTGACGCGTCGTTGAGCTGACATGACAGTCCAGTCCCCATCAGTACATCTTCTCTGTCCACTGTCTAGCTCTGTCCGTCGCCAATTGCCACCTCTGGTTCATTCTGTTTCGACCGACGGCCTGCCGTGTCCCCCCGACACCCCACATCCCTCTCCCCACCGACACTGCGGTCCGACGACCCGCGGCGAAAACAGCCGCTCCGGACGCACTTTTGTGGCTCGCTCCGATCGGAACATCAATCGCTGCGTTTTTGACCGCGTGGCGCCACAGCCGGTGGAGCGGAAAAGCGTGTGTGCTAAAGAAAGAAATAGCGCCAGTCTGATTCGATCTGACACGATTTTCGAAATGGATTTGTGGGCTGCGAGGGCTCTGCCGAGTCAGCTGCTGCCGGTGGTGGGTTCAGATGATGCACATCTGATTTCGTGTCGGTTCCAGACGGGCTCCTCGTGCCTCCAGGCGGCGGAGGGTGTTCAAAAACCACTCAGCGTTCGAAGTCACGTGTCTAACCGTTATTCTCAGATCCAAACCGCTGATTGAAGTCACATGTCGATGTGTTAGTTTAGAGGAGACCGGGTTCCATGTCACGTGTCCAAACACTGTGTTCAGAGACCGACCAGGGCAGATGTCACATGTCCAGTATTACAGCTGCACTGCTGGCCACGTGATTAGTGTCTCCAATTGGGTTCATTGAGATAGGCCAACCGGGTGATGGGTGAAGTCCATTACCCGAACAGTGCGGGATCACTGGGTGCTGTAGGGTTTGATTGCAGAACATGAAATAAATTATGTAATAAAACTGCCCCTGCAGGGAATTTTACACTCGTCAGAACTCTACGTAGATGTCATAGGGAAACCTTTTTTACAGCGCATCCGCTGGCCATTTACATTCTTAAAGCTTAATGTATATTAAGAGAAAAAGCAAGCACACAAATTAACAATATTATTCACTGTCATACACATAAGACAGCATTTAGGAAGATGTTACATTGAATGATAATGATATTTACCAAGTTAGCCCAAGCATGGCCCAAGTTCGATATTTGAAATTCATATGTGGTAGCATCTGCTTATAGCGTTACAAGTTTGCATTATATAAGTTTCAGCGTGCTCTCGGGGTACAGTTTGCTCTTCTGGCTAACACTTCGGTCATTAAGTGTTTCCTGTAAGCCATTAGATTTTTGATTAAAATTAGTGGAAGGTGATGAGCATAAGGACGGCACGATGACATAACCAGTGGGCCGGACATAAACCGTGATGGATAAAAATACGACTAAGTGTGATTCGAGAATTATAGCGCCCTTTTACATTCATGATTTACAAGTTGGCAAAAACTAAATGTCGTATGGAGTTGCCGACATAATTATCCCATTCTGTTGCATACTTTTTTTTACTTACAATTCCAGTTGGCGGCCGAGCTTCAAGCCCTGTTGAGCTCTCGCCAGAGCGGCGACGCAGCAAAGTGGGACGCTCAGTCAGTCGATATTGCACGGAAAAACTCGGGCACACACTGAGGTTCACGTAATGAGCCCCGTTATGCGCGCACCGGTGATTCCTGAATTGGCGCTGATGTGCTGCGCTCGCGATTAGAGCATTTGTATTCGGCGGGGAGGTGGAACGGGGTGGGGCAGGGTAGGGCGGACGGGGGAGGGCGGCCCTTGACCTCAGGCGCTCTGGTTCGCCGGCCTGTTGCGGGGACGGTGGCGAGTGTGCGTGCGCCGACTGCAATCATCTGCTGCCGCGGGAACTCTCGACTCTGGCAGAATCACGCACAGGCTGTCAGCTAGCCGATAGAGCTGGCCGGAAACGGTCATTGACTGCCCCCCCCCCCCCCCCACCACCACCAACCACTCCAGAACGGCGGCGGCCCGGCCCCGCCGCTGTGCGATACACCACCGACACCGGTACAAAGCCCACCGACCACCGCCCAAACTGTATCGCTTACACGACCAGCGCGACTTCAAAAGACTCCGCAATAGCAATTAATTCTACTGCGCTATGTAGGTTTGCAGCGCGGGACGAGCAGACACGTGCCAGCAGCATATACGCCGACCGATTGAAACATTGATGTGACATGTAATCACGATCCTGTTTCAGTTGATCAAAGCGCCGGAAAAGGGCGATTGCAGCGCCCATTCCCGTACTGTGAGCATGCTCCAAGAACAAGGAGTGACCGATTACGAGATTCAATTTTAATTCATCGATAAAGGATCTAAAAGCAATCATGTTGAGCTTTGATATCAGCTTCACAGTTCCTAAGTCCAAAAGGCAGTCATGTGTTGAGGCTTATTCGGCGGTTGCTGCAATATCAAATTGCTGCTGTTAACCGATATCAGCGGTTTCAGTGCTCATTCAGAGATCAGGATCGACTGATGGCTCTCCATCGCTCAGTTGAATCCGGCCATATGTTTGCATGTAGTGATACAAAATGTTACTAACCCAGCCGGCCCACCAACAGCATTGTTTATTTCGTTGCCCGTTCTTTTGAAATGAAAACAATTGATTCTCGAGTTGCTTATTCTGATATGCTCTCATAAACTGGGACTGACCGACCATCAATGTCCTTTTAATATCCATACTGCAAATAATATTGTCCCAGGGTTTATACCTCCCTGTCTATGCTATCTTCCCGCGTCTGTCCGCTGCCTCTTGACCCGCATCAGCCCATAGAACGGCATTCGGAAGTCCCTCGGCAGGCCTGGCCCGCTCCGATACAGGATAGAACAGCCTGCTATGGGGCTTGACGTGCTGTCGCCGACCAGACCCGTTTTTGACGGAGCTCTACGTCCATTCAACGACCAGCTGACCGGAGTCGGTCCACTGATTAAAACCCACACCGGCGCCGGCTTATGATGGGAGGTTGGTTCGGCGGCGACCGACCGACCGACAGACAGACAGACAGAGAGACTGACCGACGGACAGACCGACAGACCGATATACTGGCAGACCGACCGACTGACCTACCAACCGACCAACCGAGCGACACCAACCGACCGATCTGCAGACTTAAAGATCTAGTGACCAACTAGCCAACCGACAGACAGACAGACTGACCAACTGACTGACAGACTCGACAGACTTACAGATCGACAGACCGATTTATTTTTGCACACTTACAGCTGTGTTACCAAACCACTGTTTGACAAGTTGTTTCCACTCCAACTCCAGTCCTTATCAAAATTATTGTTATGTCATTATCGCTACTGTACTCATTTTGATAGGTGTAAAACGCACATGTGAACAAGATTTGAAAACTTCGTGTTGCCAAACCACTCCACCCGAGACAGCTTGCGTTTGAAAACTCCACTGATTTCATACAAACTTCACATATGAATTCCCGGTGACGTGGCTCTCTTTAATAAGCTAAATGAGGGAGTTATATTGTGGCGGCTTTTAAGTACATTGTGGACATGTTTGTGTAGCTAACAGCCACTTAAGCAAACTGTCGAGTGTCGAGTGTTGACTGCTCGGTAAAAACGGGCGTATTCCTTAGCCCTCCACTGTTATGATATAGTGGTATCCGTTATTAAAAAAGATATACGGACGCATTTATCGTGACTGTGCCTCTACCCACAGTGTGACATGCTCTTTTAGTGAACCTCCCTCCACCGAGCTGGACAATGAGCCTCCGAACCTGCCCCGTCCGTGACAACGTACAATATCGATCGCCGTCACTTGAGTTTAATTATCTCCTCCGGAAAACAGCGACCCTCTGTCAGAGGCTGACTGGCTGCACTCTTCACTTATTTAATTTTGTGAAATATTCAGAGTGCTTTAACGGGATGAATTTCAGCATCGCTGGCTGAAACGGTGATAAGTGAGTTTTCATAGATGAAACTGGATTAAACAGGAGTTAGGGGATATTTCTAGGTACCATCTTCTTGGTCATAGGTCTATCCCTACAATTGTTCTGCTTGGTGTCACCTATCAGAGCAAGGAAGTGAATATACTTTTTTAACACTGTAATTAGCTTATCACAAAATAACGGTGTCAAGGTGTACGATAATAAATCCATTCCAAGCACCAATAATATCCCAAACATAGAAGATTGGAATTCCTTCTATACGTGGCTGCAATAATTTTCCTGTTGGCTCGGACTCCAGCATTTCAGTGAAGTGACGCCTTTGTGGGGTGGTTGTTAGTGTTACCCATAGCTGCAGAGTGGCGCTCGGACGGTGCTGACCCGTCACCTCAGCTGTGACGGCCCGTGTGACAGCTGTCACAGCAGCGCCACAATGGCCGCCTGTCACACTGACAGCCGCCGCTGCCGTGGAGGCGCGCCGGTGCCCCAGAGTCTGCCGGCCATCCGGGGTGGCCCGGGTCAAAGTCCGTTGACCATCATTGGGGCTGGAGCTGCTGAGCGGGCTCGACCACGGCATATGATGATCATTAGAAAAAATATAATAGAAAATAATCAAAATCAAAGCATCATGTTGCATGATGAAGGAGATCCATAGCAATTCATTAAAAGCAATATTTACTGCCGGCCTATAGGTATACTGTCCAAATTTACGAACGGTTTTGTTGCAGGCACACGCTACTGGGTGAAAAAAAAAATCATATAGTTCGATGTTTCTGCTATTGTCACTCGTGAAATTTACTTTGTCTAGCCTAGGGCAAAGAGCAGCCGGACTGTGAGCTTCAAGGTGACATCGTCCAATACCCGTGATTGCAGGCTTTGTCCTTACCGTCTGTAACTCTTGGAACTATTTCCTGGGCTATTTCTGCGAGTTAGTGGGCGGGCTTGTCGGGAATACACCGGCGAACCACCCACACCCCGGTCTTCCTGCGTGCGTGACAGGCTGGTATTGCGCGCCCATTACACCTCCATTACCGGTCAGCGTTTTACCGGGCAGTGTTCAAGGCGGCACACAAACCGTTTGAACGACACCTTACGACACCTCGAAGTCTGCGAGTTGAGTATTGTCTGGCACCGTTTGCGACCCCGGACAATGAACAGAGTCTCAGAGCTGTGGTTTGACCTAAGTCGGTTAGCTGGGTCGTTCTGAATCGACCTGATTCACATGTCTTCAGTCGCACGTTGTCGGTCAGTCAAGAGACTCGGTTGTTAGCGGCCACTACATTTGTCCTGCCAACATGATGCGACCATTGGACGAAGTTTGGGGTGACTGCACCACAGTCGAGTTGATGGGGAGGGAGGGACTCCCGGGCAGGCTGAGGTGGAGATTGGCTGAGGTGTTACGACTCTGGGTGTCGGCGGGGGCGGGGTGCGGTGCGGTGGGCCGTCTGTCACAGGTCGCTGACATATTCCACCGCCCCCGAGCCGCGAGAGGAGACGAGAACATTCTGTGACACCGTTCCTGACCTGTCCGTGTCCACGGCCGCCCGACCGCCCCGCCAACGACCGTCCGTCAACGCAACGAATGACCGCCTGTCAACGCAGCCAACGGTCGTCTGTCAACGCAGCCAATGAGCATATGATAAGTCCGCCAGAGGTTCTATGTGGTCACTTCGTCAGATATTATAAGCACCTACTTTATAAGAGGTTAGAACTATGTCCTCATCGTTTACTGTTTTTCTTGGATGCTCAATTTCGTCGGTTTTGTCGCTTCGTCGTCACTGCTTGTTATTCTCGATGACATTTCATTTCGCTTATCTAATAAACTCACCTGTGTTGATATAAAACACCCCGACTGTCATCTGTTTGGATGCGCAGTCGAAAAAAAAAACTGAGTGTTAGCTTCCCACATCGAACAGCGTCCGTTTAGTTTGCCATGCTCTTATGCTGGGGATGGGAGAGGAGGGGTTTGGAATAACAGGTGTCACTCAATCACGCAAAGCTGGGCTCAACAGTTGTCCTCGCCCCGCTACCGACTGTATCAAATGCATACCTCGGACTCGTTGTTCGTGCACCTGAGTCATGTTTTATGGTTGGTGAGCCCATGACTGTCACTTTTTGCACCCCAACACCGTATCATCTAAAGTGCACCCTAAACACCGGCGACTAAACGCCCGAAACCACGCAATCCAAACAGACAGATCATAACGCCGTCGTCGTCACGCGCAGCGGCCAACTTCCACACGCACATAACCGCGGGCGTCGGCGGTGGTGTCGGCGGCGGCGCCACTCTGACCTCGCGTGGAGGTGTGTTGGCAGCCCTCCGGGCGTCAGCTGACACCCCCTCCCCCTCCCCCCGTCGGCCGCGCCGCCTCAGAGCACACTCGAGTGATGAGTGTCGCCGCCTGACCGGAGCGCCCGCCGGCGGCGCCCGCGCCCCCGCCGCCGGCGCTCCGCGGGGCGCCCGGAGCCGCTCGGGGACCGGCCGGCCGCCGCTCGAGGGCGCGGCTACCTGCGGCGCGGCCGGTGCGACACACGGAGTCGACGCGACAGCGGCGCCGACAGTTTGGCCGCGACCGGTGATGGATGGCCGGCAGCGGGACGTGTTCCGTGGCCGCGCCGCGCCCGCGAGACGAGGTGACGGCCCGAGCGACAGAGCACAGAACATTGCCCACCGGCGACTAGTGACAAATCGTGGGCGGGAAAACGGGTGTTTTGGGGTGATAGCGATGCTATTTGCTGTCACATGCACTTACGAAGTTGAAGTTTTGCGAAGTTTTATTTGGAATTTAAGTGTATAGAGAGCAGGATATCAAAATCACCTGGCTCATTTGCCGCCATTTTATATTCTTTTGGCCCCAAGTTTTTGGCGAATTTTAGCGCAGCCATGACCGGCCGGCTAGTGTCTTGGGAGAGACTTGAAGTTCAGCTTCCAGACCTTGAATGCCACATTGGGGCCTTGATTCTTCTCCTCCACTACAGACAACTGGCTCATTAACATCAGCACACTTGCCTATCACCCGCCCACTATCAGCATTCCGCATAACTATGATGACCATAATCGCTACAATTTCTTCGTTGGAGCGATACAATATAAGACGACGATCCGTTTCATTGACATCACCATACAGCAGGTCGTGGAACCGACCTCGCGGCTGACCTCTGCTGAGCTGGACAGAGAGAGAGGGTCTCTGGTATCCCGAACTGGCCCGGCTTACTCTATAGGACTCCTCTACAGGGAGGAGCGACGGCAGGGGGTTCGTCAGTGGGGCAGCCTGAGGAAGTGGGCCGTAGGGACGTCCACTCCCGCCAGCGCTCGTTTGTCTCTTTTATGGTTATGGAGCAGTGCGGTCTCTGTTTTTGTTGTTCAGGAAAACAAATGAACCAGCGTGGTTTAGCATTGTCTAGTTCAGCTCAAATATGCTTGGTAATTTACTGATGCATTGCAACCATGATAGGCTTATCCTCTGGAGGCAAATATGAAGATCGAAGAAATGAATGCTTTAGAATGTAAAATAGTCGATCATTTTCCATCGCTGTTCGTTTGTTTTCTTTTCGGGACGTGCCCTATCTGGGAGAAACATGACGTCATTTTTTCCTCTTCCGTCTTCTCGGGGTCTTCTGGCGGAGGCCGGCTCCTCGTGGCCTGTGTAATCAGTGTTTTATGTGGCTGTTGTGGAGCCTGCCCAGTAAAGGGAGATAAGTTGACGCCACGAGAAGACGCCCCCGGTGAACGCCGACCAAACACTGGCCGAAATCGTAAACGGCATGGCGCATAACCAGCTACAGATTATATGGTCAACCTGGCTTTTTGCATACCGTACAATTACTATTACGGAATTTATGCTGCCTTGTCCACGATTGGCTTCAGTCCACATAGTTGCATGGTGTCTTGTGTCAACGATTAAGCTATAAATGGCTTGTATGGATACCTATTATGCCGAATCTAACAGATTGACAACTGACTAAGAAATCTACAACAGCCGACTCTTTGGGCTGTGCGACAGAATCCACAGACTTCACCACGAAGTTCACGGATTCCACGGATCGCCCGATCGAGTCCACAGCCTCCACAGCCGCTCACGAAGTTCACGTATTCCACGGACTGCCTGGCCAAACCCACAGCCTCCACAGCCGCTCAAGAAGTTCACGTATTCCACGGAATATGCCGCCGAGTCCACAGCCTCCACAGCCGCTCACGAAGTTCACGGATTCCCGGGACTGGCCGGCCGGTGGCGAAACGTCACCGACACTGGTTTACGACCGTGACGTCATCCCGGTCCGAACCATAAACATGTCACTTTCAGCGTGGACCGGGCCGGCAAGCCTTCAGCCGCACCAGACGAGACGAGACGACCTGTTGGCGGAGCGATTTGACTGCCGAGTTTTCGAAGAAGGAGTTTGTTGCAAGCTGCAGCGCGCTGCCACACAGCGGGGCAGCAGTCTATACTGCTGGGTGATGTCAGTCGAGGCTTTGTACGCGACTGACGTCGTCGACACATCGTGATTCATGAATGGTTAAATTGCAATTGTCGAGCCATACTTCGTGGAGGGGACTTCATACCCCACAGTTACAAAGTAAGGGCAGGAATGTCGAATGAATAGCGATGCCATATGGAAAGACATGGAGAAGCGCAGGAAACGAACCACTTTTTGCATGTTACATACCATTGTTTTCATCTGCTCTATGTTTTATCCTGAAATAGACCAAAAGACGGACAGAGACAGACGGAGTGAGAGAGTAGGAAGAGAGAGGGAAAGAGAGAGAGAGAGGGAGAGAGAGAGAGAGAGAGAGAGAGAGAGAGAGAGAGAAGAGAGGGAGAAAGAGGGGGAGATGAAAGAAAGACGGAGGGAGGCGAGAGCCTGGAGGAGAGAGCCGAGGGCGAAGAAAAGACGGGACCTGATGAACATCCCTGGGAAAAGCGTGGTACAGTGGTGACTGCGAGCCTCAGGGATAGTTGTTAGCCCGGCGTGTTGTCCCACGGTGTCGCCCTCTCCTGGGTTAGCTAGCTCTCCCACACTAATGTATATGTTTTCTTGCGCGGCCTCCAGTTGTGTCAGTGTGTCGTCATCTCGGGAAAGGAGGGGAGCTGCTAGAGTGCAATGGGTGGTTGTCCCTGACTGTAGATGGGTCGCCTCTGCAGTCTGCCTTTAGGTGACCAGTCTCTATCTGAATGTCTCCTGTAGATAAATTGCTGTCCGGTCGTATCCTCATATAAGTGACCCAGCACCTCCGCGAGTTCGGACTGAGCCCCGGCCGAGGTCGAACTGAGCTCCACTCGCCCCGCGGCTACCGACCGCCGCCACCTAAATATAGCCGCGGCGTCCAGGTATAATATTCAGTCGGAGTCGGCCGTCACTCATGCCTGACTGAGGCGGCGCGTCCAAACGGCTGTCAGACGCCTGCCAGCGCTCTCACACGCCGGCAGTCACGCCCACAAATACCGACACACGCACACAGACACGCACTGATACTCGGGCTCACACGGACGCACTTAATGACACAGACGCACCGACACACAGACGCACCTGCACACAGACGCACCGACACACAGACGCAGCGACAGCGACACAGGCGCAACGCAGCCTTTTGCCAACACGTATATTCTGGACGAAGCATTATTGATAGAAACAGATCATAACTTATAAAATGCTTCAGAGAAAATCGCCGAGATTCGAAACCAAAATTCCTGTTTACTTGGCATATATAGTTCCCGCTCATCTTCAGCGCGCCCTGGTTGGGTCAATACCTACCTATTGGTGTCAAACACTCTCTCATTTCCGCGAGACGCGGCAGAGCCGGGCGCGAGTGACTGACGGGCGGCGGCGGAGGCCAGCCTTCCTGGACGCTCGAGCCGCGCCAACCGCCTGAGGGCCTGTGACCCGCCTTTCACGAGACGACCGAAGCGGCGCACACTGCCTCAGGCGCTGCTCGGCTGCCCAGGGCACTGCGCTAGCCGAAACGCGTGGGTTTTAGAGCGTTCTAATCCGACCGATCAGCCAACAGTACCATGATGGATACCGGCCACCGCGGTTTTTTTGTCAGTGTTTTCCTTGTAGGAAGTTGTTCTTGACATGCTTTTGTTGGGTAGAGCTGGCTCTTGTTTATGATTTTGATATAATGCATGCGAACTTTGCAGTTTCTTGGAAAATGAGCGTGAACTGCGTAAACAAATGCCATGCCTTCACGCATACGAGCATAAGCGTGTTGCGAACCTATTCGGTGCATGCTAAGTGCCAATATTTACATGCATGCAAATTTTACATGAAGTAAATCTTTGTTTTTTGCTGCCACCAATATACCAACTTTGGATACATGCATATCAAACTTTCATCGAAAATTAAATGCGCTGTAAAATCATCAACAGGTTAGCAAGTTTTATGAAGTTATACCAGGTGCACACTAACACATCACTGAGCACAGGCTGGCCACAATGAACACATGAAGTCTAAATGATATAACCAATCTAATCATCTTGCTTCCAGTACAATGTCGAGCTTGCTTAGAAACAGCAATGGTTACGGAAAGCATTAATGAATTTCTGTATAGTTATTTGCGACGTAATGTTATTGCTTTGCCTTAAAGAGTATGAAGCCATTCCGTGCGTCTTTTGGTTCCAATTCACTGATGATGGGCATTAGTATTAATGAAATATGAATACGTGTAGTTGACGGTTATACCCCACTAGGGCAGCTTCAAATGAGCCTGGGCGTCATGATATTAAGAAAGAGATGCCCTAATAGCTGACTCCCAAAAGACGTATGCCTATTAGCTGATGAATGGGACACCAATTTATGGTTAAAAACAGGAAAGCTAATCGTGCGCCGCATAGGCAGCGTTAAGCAGCTCATTTGCAACCTGGAGTGACTCGAGCCCCGCCATTGTCTTTTGACAACCGCCGTCACCAGATTCAGGCGCCTAAGTGTCTCCTTAGCGAATCTCTCAAGAGAGACGCGGACAACAATGGCCGTTTTACGTGGGAGCGGAAGTGTGGCTGGCACACGAATATGTGCACTGTCAGAGTCTGACGGCTCGGCGCCGGCTGCCGCTGCTCGCGGGGCGAGTGATGACGTATCTCAATCTGCCTCCTCGCGCCGCCGAGCCATATCACCCTAACGACGACGGCCTCCGGGTCATCATAGCTCAGTCTGATGCTCATCCTAACTTTACGGCTTCCTAAATGGTGTTTGTAATTATCGCTAGTGGGCGAATTCTGTCGTGATGTTGCGTTCTGTAGCCTTTGAGCACTCTCTCACGCATCGAGCCGAGGCCATCAATTTATAAGCGAGACCGCGGCGCTCGTCGGCTGGTGCCAGCCTAGGATAGTGGTCATTAATAGTGCTGACGGCGGCGCGGCTTTAGATAAGTGCCGCCTGATCTCCCCTTCATTAACAATGTGGCGACTGAGTCTCATCGAGAAGCATTGTGGTCGCCCACACACGATTTGGAGCCGTGGCTTCTCTCCCTGTCATGTCCTCTCCAACCGGCCGCGTCTGTGTGGCAGTGGTGCGCTAACTTCAGGTATACGCATAACTCACTGCCCCACCACCAAAGCTGATGAAAATTCATGCCACCGCCGCTGAAGCCAGCGGCCGTGCTGCGGCGGCGACCACGATTTCCCGGCGCCGCCGGCTGCGCCGTGATGTTTCCGGCGCTCTCTGCGTCGTTTTTGCCTCGTGAGCGGAGACGCTGGAGTGTGCTCGCCGCTGACGTCTTCATCAGCGGCGAGCGCGGCGCAGCTCCCGCTGAGACGGAATGTGGCGCGCGTGCGGCGTGAGCGGCGCCCAGACAAAGTATGTGCGTCATTAGCATAATCAGTGCGGGACGACAGATGCAGCCGGTGTGATTTCAGCTCCCGGAGGGAGGGGGTAAGGATCTGTCGTATAAGAGGGGGCTCAGCTCTCGGCGGCTGTGAAACAGCTGGATCTACATAGTCTGGAAAAGTGATATTTTACTGCTCCTGCCTGCTGCGCCAAATTGGGCACGGCTATGGAAATTCACCGACGATCGGGAGCGTGATAATCAATTCTTCTGCCTGCGACGCTCTTGGTCTGGATTGGGTTTCATTCTTTTGGATATTGGGAGCGTTCGGTTGTCGTTTTCTTTCCAAGTGATTCCCGGCCCAGTTTTTTTCTTTATTGGAATCTTCCTATTACTGGGCAAAGCTAGAACTTCAAAAACTTGTCATAATTGGATGAAAGTGAATTGAACTGGAATGGGATGTTTGCTTTCAGAGACTGCTATATGGCCTATGTGCTCCTAGAATTTTGCTGTGTATTTCTTTGAGAATTGTTTGAATTTTCGTCAATTGCATCGTCCCTTCTTGGAAACTTTTACCCGGTTCTGACTCCAGTGGCTTTGCGGGGGCAGTGTGTTGTCTCTAGTGCGGTCCTTTGGGAGAAATTTCCGGAGCGGCCGAAGAGCAAACAATGTCCAGTGGCTGACGTCTGGCCCTTACAGGCCAAACGGGCACAGATTCGACGGCCGCGCACCCGAACATCGCAAATAGGAGAGGCCTCCGTCAGATATATGTGCCGTAAATTCTGATACCGTCGTGAGTGCGGCTGTGGTGACAACTGGCGGCCATGGAGTGTCGTCGAGTTGGGCCTCTCGGTTGTGACGCCATTGTCGGGAGATGACAAACAGAGCCCAGCCAAACGGTCGCGGGCGATGGCCTCACACTCAGAAAACACTTTGAGAACATTTTTGAATAAGGGCTCATATGAGTGCCAAAACAGGGCTCAAATCTGTATGATTTTAAAATCGGGATCAGTTAGGCGCCCTTTTCGGGCTCAAAGTACATTAGCCCCGAAAACGGCATCAGTTCGTCTTCCTTTTCGGGCTCAATTCGAGCTGCGTTTTAGGGCTCCATACGACATTCCGCCATTCCGTCTTTTGCTGTTTTCAGTGCCATGTGTTGGTGTACCTACCGCCGTGATTTCAAAATGAATGGTAAGTTATTAGTTATCAGTTATCGCTATCTTTTAGAAAAAATCAAGATGTTGATGCTCATGCCATTTTAATCCCTTATCAATTAAAATTGTGGTGGCATTTGTTCAGAAAAGGTCTGATCTACAATTGTGGCGCCGTTGATACGAATACGCACGGGTTTGATTATTCGTTTTTCTTGTATTTGCGCCACATGAAAGCATCATATCTGGATTCAGGATGTCAAATAGTGTAAGAATGTGCAAAAATTTTGTCTGGTTCTTCGTGATGATGTGATTGAAGCAATGCTTTCAAGGGTAGGTAAAGATTTTGTTACTTGTTCGTAATGGTTATCTTGATGCTCAACTAAAATTAATCCTAACCTTGCCTACTAACCTATTAAGTTAAACTTAGTACCAATACCTACCAACCTACAACCTATTTGGATCTTTCATATACTTATAACATGCTGCTGCTTCTGCTAACATGCTGCGGAATGCTGGTTGACATGATGGAATGCTGGTATGACAGTGTTCCATGTTTCAGAATTTTAGGTGAATAACCACACATGATGACGTCTGTCAAGACAGCCTCAGATTCAGATTCACTTTCAGAATCACATTCGGACCCCCTTAGATTTTCATAAAAACTGGTCCATGGGTACAGTTTTGGACGCTGATTCCAATGGTGAAGTCTGTTTTTCGCCACATATTATACTTTGGCCCCTAGAGGCATTCAAAGTTTTTTTGGGGCGAAGGGGGACCCCCTTAGATTTTCATTAAAACTGGTCCATGGGTACAGTTTTGGACGCTGATTCCAACGGTGAAGTCTGTTTTTCGCCACATATTATACTTTGGCCCCTAGAGGCATTCAAAGTTTTTTGGGGGAAGGGGGACCCCCTTAGATTTTCATAAAAACTGGTCCATGGGTACAGTTTTGGACGCTGATTCCAATGGTGAAGTCTGTTTTTCGCCACATATTATACTTTGGCCCCTAGAGGCATTCAAAGTTTTTTTGGGCGAAGGGGGACCCCCTTAGATTTTCATAAAAACTGGTCCATGGGTACAGTTTTGGACGCTGATTCCAATGGTGAAGTCTGTTTTTCGCCACATATTATACTTTGGCCCCTAGAGGCATTCAAAGTTTTTTTTGGGCGAAGGGGGACCCCTTAGATTTTCATAAAAACTGGTCCATGGGTACAGTTTTGAACGCTGATTCCAATGGTGAAGTCTGTTTTTCGCCACATATTATACTTTGGCCCCTAGAGGCATTCAAAGTTTTTTTTGGGCGAAGGGGGACCCCCTTAGATTTTCATAAAAACTGGTCCATGTGTACAGTTTTGGACGCTGATTCCAACGATGAAGTCTGTTTTTCGCCACATATTATACTTTGGCCCCTAGAGGCATTCAAAGTTTTTTGGGGGAAGGGGGACCCCCTTAGATTTTCATAAAAACTGGTCCATGGGTACAGTTTTGGACGCTGATTCCAACGGTGAAGTCTGTTTTTCGCCACATATTATACTTTGGCCCCTAGAGGCATTCAAAGTTTTTTGGGGAAGGGGGACCCCCTTAGATTTTCATAAAAACTGGTCTATGGGTACAGTTTTGGACGCTGATTCCAATGGTGAAGTCTGTTTTTCGCCACATATTATACTTTGGCCCCTAGAGGCATTCAAAGTTTTTTTTTGGGCGAAGGGGGACCCCCTTAGATTTTCATAAAAACTGGTCCATGGGTACAGCTTTGGACGCTGATTCCAATGGTGAAGTCTGTTTTTCGCCACATATTATACTTTGGCCCCTAGAGGCATTCAAAGTTTTTTTGGGGCGAAGGGGGACCCCCTTAGATTTTCATTAAAACTGGTCCATGGGTACAGTTTTGGACGCTGATTCCAACGGTGAAGTCTGTTTTTCGCCACATATTATACTTTGGCCCCTAGAGGCATTCAAAGTTTTTTTGGGGCGAAGGGGGACCCCCTTAGATTTTCATAAAAACTGGTCCATGGGTACAGTTTTGGACGCTGATTCCAACGGTGAAGTCTGTTTTTCGCCACATATTATACTTTGGCCCCTAGAGGCATTCAAAGTTTTTTGGGGGAAGGGGGACCCCCTTAGATTTTCATAAAAACTGGTCCATGGGTACAGTTTTGGACGCTGATTCCAATGGTGAAGTCTGTTTTTCGCCACATATTATACTTTGGCCCCTAGAGGCATTCAAAGTTTTTTTGGGCGAAGGGGGACCCCCTTAGATTTTCATAAAAACTGGTCCATGGGTACAGTTTTGGACGCTGATTCCAATGGTGAAGTCTGTTTTTCGCCACATATTATACTTTGGCCCCTAGAGGCATTCAAAGTTTTTTTTGGGCGAAGGGGGACCCACTTAGATTTTTTAGATTTTCATAAAAACTGGTCCATGGGTACAGTTTTGGACGCTGATTCCAATGGTGAAGTCTGTTTTTCGCCACATATTATACTTTGGCCCCTAGAGGCATTCAAAGTTTTTTTGGGGCGAAGGGGGACCCCCTTAGATTTTCATTAAAACTGGTCCATGGGTACAGTTTTGGACGCTGATTCCAACGGTGAAGTCTGTTTTTCGCCACATATTATACTTTGGCCCCTAGAGGCATTCAAAGTTTTTTGGGGGAAGGGGGACCCCCTTAGATTTTCATAAAAACTGGTCCATGGGTACAGTTTTGGACGCTGATTCCAATGGTGAAGTCTGTTTTTCGCCACATATTATACTTTGGCCCCTAGAGGCATTCAAAGTTTTTTTTTGGGCGAAGGGGGACCCCTTAGATTTTCATAAAAACTGGTCCATGGGTACAGTTTTGGACGCTGATTCCAATGGTGAAGTCTGTTTTTCGCCACATATTATACTTTGGCCCCTAGAGGCATTCAAAGTTTTTTTTGGGCGAAGGGTGACCCCCTTAGATTTTCATAAAAACTGGTCCATGTGTACAGTTTTGGACGCTGATTCCAACGGTGAAGTCTGTTTTTCGCCACATATTATACTTTGGCCCCTAGAGGCATTCAAAGTTTTTTTGGGGAAGGGGGACCCCCTTAGATTTTCATAAAAACTGGTCAATGGGTACAGTTTTGGACGCTGATTCCAATGGTGAAGTCTGTTTTTCGCCACATATTATACTTTGGCCCCTAGAGGCATTCAAAGTTTATTTGGGGCGAAGGGGGACCCCCTTAGATTTTCATTAAAACTGGTCCATGGGTACAGTTTTGGACGCTGATTCCAACGGTGAAGTCTGTTTTTCGCCACATATTATACTTTGGCCCCTAGAGGCATTCAAAGTTTTTTTTGGGAAGGGGGACCCCCTTAGATTTTCATAAAAACTGGTCCATGGGTACAGTTTTGGACGCTGATTCCAATGGTGAAGTCTGTTTTTCGCCACATATTATACTTTGGCCCCTAGAGGCATTCAAAGTTTTTTTGGGCGAAGGGGGACCCCTTAGATTTTCATAAAAACTGGTCCATGGGTACAGTTTTGGACGCTGATTCCAACGGTGAAGTCTGTTTTTCGCCACATATTATACTTTGGCCCCTAGAGGCATTCAAAGTTTTTTGGGGGAAGGGGGACCCCCTTAGATTTTCATAAAAACTGGTCTATGGGTACAGTTTTGGACGCTGATTCCAATGGTGAAGTCTGTTTTTCGCCACATATTATACTTTGGCCCCTAGAGGCATTCAAAGTTTTTTTTTTTTGGCGAAGGGGGACCCCCTTAGATTTTCATAAAAACTGGTCCATGGGTACAGTTTTGGACGCTGATTCCAATGGTAAAGTCTGTTTTTCGCCACATATTATACTTTGGCCCCTAGAGGCATTCAAAGTTTTTTTGGGGGAAGGGGGACCCCCTTAGATTTTCATAAAAACTTGTCCATGTGTACAGTTTTGGACGCTGATTCCCATGGTGAAGTCTGTTTTTCGCCACATATTATACTTTGCCCCTAGAGGCATTCAGATTCACTTTCAGAATCACATTCGGACCCCCTTAGATTTTCATAAAAACTGGTCCATGGGTACAGTTTTGGACGCTGATTCCAATGGTGAAGTCTGTTTTTCGCCACATATTATACTTTGGCCCCTAGAGGCATTCAAAGTTTTTGGGGAAGGGGGACCCCCTTAGATTTTCATAAAAACTTGTCCATGTGTACAGTTTTGGACGCTGATTCCCATGGTGAAGTCTGTTTTTCGCCACATATTATACTTTGCCCCTAGAGGCATTCAGATTCACTTTCAGAATCACATTCGGACCCCCTTAGATTTTCATTAAAACTGGTCCATGGGTACAGTTTTGGACGCTGATTCCAACGGTGAAGTCTGTTTTTCGCCACATATTATACTTTGGCCCCTAGAGGCATTCAAAGTTTTTTGGGGGAAGGGGGACCCCCTTAGATTTTCATAAAAACTAGTCCATGGGTACAGTTTTGGACGCTGATTCCAATGGTGAAGTCTGTTTTTTCGCCACATATTATACTTTGGCCCCTAGAGGCATTCAAAGTTTTTTTGGGCGAAGGGGGACCCCCTTAGATTTTCATAAAAACTGGTCCATGGGTACAGTTTTGGACGCTGATTCCAATGGTTAAGTCTGTTTTTCGCCACATATTATACTTTGGCCCCTAGAGGCATTCAAAGTTTTTTTTGGGCGAAGGGGGACCCCCTTAGATTTTCATAAAAACTGGTCCATGTGTACAGTTTTGGACGCTGATTCCAACGGTGAAGTCTGTTTTTCGCCACATATTATACTTTGGCCCCTAGAGGCATTCAAAGTTTTTTGGGGAAGGGGGACCCCTTAGATTTTCATAAAAACTGGTCAATGGGTACAGTTTTGGACGCTGATTCCAATGGTGAAGTCTGTTTTTCGCCACATATTATACTTTGGCCCCTAGAGGCATTCAAAGTTTTTTTGGGGCGAAGGGGGACCCCCTTAGATTTTCATTAAAACTGGTCCATGGGTACAATTTTGGACGCTGATTCCAACGGTGAAGTCTGTTTTTCGCCACATATTATACTTTGGCCCCTAGAGGCATTCAAAGTTTTTTGGGGAAGGGGGACCCCCTTAGATTTTCATAAAAACTGGTCCATGGGTACAGTTTTGGACGCTGATTCCAATGGTGAAGTCTGTTTTTCGCCACATATTATACTTTGGCCCCTAGAGGCATTCAAAGTTTTTTTTGGGCGAAGGGGGACCCCTTAGATTTTCATAAAAACTGGTCCATGGGTACAGTTTTGGACGCTGATTCCAATGGTGAAGTCTGTTTTTCGCCACATATTATACTTTGGCCCCTAGAGGCATTCAAAGTTTTTTTTTGGGCGAAGGGTGACCCCCTTAGATTTTCATAAAAACTGGTCCATGTGTACAGTTTTGGACGCTGATTCCAACGGTGAAGTCTGTTTTTCGCCACATATTATACTTTGGCCCCTAGAGGCATTCAAAGTTTTTTTGGGGAAGGGGGACCCCCTTAGATTTTCATAAAAACTGGTCCATGGGTACAGTTTTGGACGCTGATTCCAACGGTGAAGTCTGTTTTTCGCCACATATTATACTTTGGCCCCTAGAGGCATTCAAAGTTTTTTGGGGGAAGGGGGACCCCCTTAGATTTTCATAAAAACTGGTCCATGGGTACAGTTTTGGACGCTGATTCCAATGGTGAAGTCTGTTTTTCGCCACATATTATACTTTGGCCCCTAGAGGCATTCAAAGTTTTTTTTTGGCGAAGGGGGACCCCCTTAGATTTTCATAAAAACTGGTCCATGGGTACAGTTTTGGACGCTGATTCCAATGGTAAAGTCTGTTTTTCGCCACATATTATACTTTGGCCCCTAGAGGCATTCAAAATTTTTTGGGGAAAGGGGACCCCCTTAGATTTTCATAAAAACTTGTCCATGTGTACAGTTTTGGACGCTGATTCCCATGGTGAAGTCTGTTTTTCGCCACATATTATACTTTGCCCCTAGAGGCATTCAGATTCACTTTCAGAATCACATTCGGACCCCCTTAGATTTTCATAAAAACTGGTCCATGGGTACAGTTTTGGACGCTGATTCCAATGAAGAAGTCTGTTTTTCGCCACATATTATACTTTGGCCCCTAGAGGCATTCAAAGTTTTTTTTTGGGGCGAAGGGGGACCCCCTTAGATTTTCATTAAAACTGGTCCATGGGTACAGTTTTGGACGCTGATTCCAACGGTGAAGTCTGTTTTTCGCCACATATTATACTTTGACCCCTAGAGGCATTCAAAGTTTTTTTTTGGGCGAAGGGGGACCCCCTTAGATTTTCATTAAAACTGGTCCATGGGTACAGTTTTGGACGCTGATTCCAACGGTGAAGTCTGTTTTTCGCCACATATCATACTTTGGCCCCTAGAGGCATTCAAAGTTTTTTGGGGAAGGGGGACCCCCCTTAGATTTTCATAAAAACTGGTCCATGGGTACAGTTTTGGACGCTGATTCCAATGGTGAAGTCTGTTTTTCGCCACATATTATACTTTGGCCCCTAGAGGCATTCAAAGTTTTTTTTGGGCGAAGGGGGACCCCCTTAGATTTTCATAAAAACTGGTCCATGGGTAGGGGAAGTTGGGGGAACGCCGAATACTTTTTTTCTGACGCCCGTAGCACGCAAGGTAGACAACATAAGCTATTCTTGTTGGCGTCATTCGAGAGGCCAGTCTTTTGTCTTTCAAACATACCAGGCGCATTTGGTGAATTCGCATACCGTTAAGCGCAAAAACTAAAAATATCAAAGAACTGACTTTTTCGGCGTTGCCCCGGACTGCGGGGAAAGCCGAAAATGGGATAAATGATCTACGAGGAATGCCGACATTGATGTTTTGCCAATTTATCTCAAACTTTATCCAAAATTCATCAAAGCTGACACGCGTTTTAAGAGCTTGAGGACGCTTGGTGGACACTGGAAGTTATAATTGTGTGATATAATAAGAAAATGCCAGGTAAATCATTCCTTATAGGTAACAGGCCGTTGTGCCGGCTGAAAGTGTAATTTGTTTGACTAAAAATACGCGTTGCTATTCTACAACAGTAAAGTCCACGTAGCGTGCTTTAACGTGCGTAATTGCACGTTTTCGGCATTACCCCAGCCAGCCATACTTTCATTTGCAGGCCCATAACTTTTAAACGTGCTGTATAAATTTCAAATAGGCAGCACACTTATGCAAAGACATGCTGAAGATTACTTGACCGAATTGGCCAGACAAACGGTAGCATAATGAGTAAGAAATGCAGCTTCAAAGGCGCATGTAGTACAAGGGAAAAGTACCTTGAAAACGCTTTTGGCGCCCTCACAGCCGAAATATTCCAAATGACGACTCGTAACAAACATGCGATAATTGTAGTCACTTAAGCTTCAGAGCATCACTGAGACGTGGCATCCATGTCGTACGGTTTTAGAAATATCTCGAATTTCGGCTTTGCCCCAACTCCGGCATTGCCCCAACTTCCCCTACAGTTTTGGACGCTGATTCCAATGGTGAAGTCTGTTTTTCGCCACATATTATACTTTGGCCCCTAGAGGCATTCAAAGTTTTTTTGGGGCGAAGGGGGACCCCCTTAGATTTTCATAAAAACTGGTCCATGGGTACAGTTTTGGACGCTGATTCCAATGGTAAAGTCTGTTTTTCGCCACATATTATACTTTGGCCCCTAGAGGCATTCAAAGTTTTTTTTGGGCGAAGGGGGACCCCCTTAGATTTTCATAAAAACTGGTCCATGGGTACAGTTTTGGACGCTGATTCCAATGGTGAAGTCTGTTTTTCGCCACATATTATACTTTGCCCCTAGAGGCATTCAGATTCACTTTCAGAATCACATTCGGACCCCTTAGATTTTCATAAAAACTGGTCCATGGGTAGTTTTGGACGCTGATTCCAATGGTGAAGTCTGTTTTTCGCCTTATATTATACTTTGGCCCCTAGAGGCATTCAAAGTTTTTTTTGGGCGAAGGGGGACCCCCTTAGATTTTCATTAAAACTAATCCATGGGTACAGTTTTGGACGCTGATTCCAACGGTGAAGTCTGTTTTTCGCCACATATTATATTTTGGCCCCTAGAGGCATTCAAAGTTTTTTTTTTGTGGCGAAGGGGGACCCCCTTAGATTTTCATAAAAACTGGTCCATGTGTACAGTTTTGGACGCTGATTCCAACGGTGAAGTCTGTTTTTCGCCACATATTATACTTTGGCCCTTAGAGGCATTCAAAGTTTTTTTTGGGGCGAAGGGGGACCCCCTTAGATTTGCATAAAAACTGGTCCATGTGTACAGTTTTAGACGCTGATTCCAACGGTGAAGTCTGTTTTTCGCCACATATTATACTTTGGCCCCTAGAGGCATTCAAAGTTTTTTTGGGGGATGGACCAGTTTTTATGAAAATCTAAGGGGGTCCCCCTTCCCCCAAAAAACTTTGAATGGCTCTAGGGGCCAAAGTATAATATGTGGCGAAAAACAGACTTCACCGTTGGAATCAGCGTCCAAAACTGTACACATGGACCAGTTTTTATTAAAATCTAAGGAGGTCCCCCTTCGCCCCCCCAAAAAACTTTGAATGCCTCTAGGGGCCAAAGTATAATATGTGGCGAAAAACAGACTTTAGCATTGGAATCAGCGTCCAAAACTGTACCCATGGACCAGTTTTTATGAAAATCTAAGGGGGTCCCCCTTCGCCAAAAAAAAACTTTGAATGCCTCTAGGGGCCAAAGTATAATATGTGGCGAAAAACAGACTTCACCATTGGAATCAGCGTCCAAAACTGTACCCATAGACCAGTTTTTATGAAAATCTAAGGGGGTCCCCCTTCCCCCAAAAAACTTTGAATGCCTCTAGGGGCCAAAGTATAATATGTGGCGAAAAACAGACTTCACCGTTGGAATCAGCGTTCAAAACTGTACCCATGGACCAGTTTTTATGAAAATCTAAGGGGGTCCCCCTTCCCCCAAAAAACTTTGAATGCCTCTAGGGGCCAAAGTATAATATGTGGCGAAAAACAGACTTCACCGTTGGAATCAGCGTCCAAAACTGTACACATGGACCAGTTTTTATGAAAATCTAAGGGGGTCCCCCTTCGCCCAAAAAAAAATTTGAATGCCTCTAGGGGCCAAAGTATAATATGTGGCGAAAAACAGACTTCACCATTGGAATCAGCGTCCAAAACTGTACCCATGGACCAGTTTTTATGAAAATCTAAGGGGTCCCCCTTCGCCCAAAAAAAACTTTGAATGCCTCTAGGGGCCAAAGTATAATATGTGGCGAAAAACAGACTTCACCATTGGAATCAGCGTCCAAAACTGTACCTATGGACCAGTTTTTATGAAAATCTAAGGGGGTCCCCCTTCCCCCAAAAAACTTTGAATGCCTCTAGGGGCCAAAGTATAATATGTGGCGAAAAACAGACTTCACCGTTGGAATCAGCGTCCAAAACTGTACCCATGGACCAGTTTTAATGAAAATCTAAGGGGGTCCCCCTTCGCCCCAAAAAAACTTTGAATGCCTCTAGGGGCCAAAGTATAATATGTGGCGAAAAACAGACTTCACCATTGGAATCAGCGTCCAAAACTGTACCCATGGACCAGTTTTTATGAAAATCTAAAAAATCTAAGTGGGTCCCCCTTCGCCCAAAAAAAAAACTTTGAATGCCTCTAGGGGCCAAAGTATAATATGTGGCGAAAAACAGACTTCACCATTGGAATCAGCGTCCAAAACTGTACCCATGGACCAGTTTTTATGAAAATCTAAGGGGGTCCCCCTTCGCCCAAAAAAACTTTGAATGCCTCTAGGGGCCAAAGTATAATATGTGGCGAAAAACAGACTTCACCATTGGAATCAGCGTCCAAAACTGTACCCATGGACCAGTTTTTATGAAAATCTAAGGGGGTCCCCCTTCCCCAAAAAACTTTGAATGCCTCTAGGGGCCAAAGTATAATATGTGGCGAAAAACAGACTTCACCGTTGGAATCAGCGTCCAAAACTGTACCCATGGACCAGTTTTAATGAAAATCTAAGGGGGTCCCCCTTCGCCCCAAAAAAACTTTGAATGCCTCCAGGGGCCAAAGTATAATATGTGGCGAAAAACAGACTTCACCATTGGAATCAGCGTCCAAAACTGTACCCATGGACCAGTTTTTATGAAAATCTAAGGGGGTCCGAATGTGATTCTGAAAGTGAATCTGAATGCCTCTAGGGGCAAAGTATATGTGGCGAAAAACAGACTTCACCATGGGAATCAGCGTCCAAAACTGTACACATGGACAAGTTTTTATGAAAATCTAAGGGGGTCCCCCTTCCCCAAAAAACTTTGAATGCCTCTAGGGGCCAAAGTATAATATGTGGCGAAAAACAGACTTTACCATTGGAATCAGCGTCCAAAACTGTACCCATGGACCAGTTTTTATGAAAATCTAAGGGGTTCCCCCTTCGCCCAAAAAAAACTTTGAATGCCCCTAGGGGCCAAAGTATAATATGTGGCGAAAAACAGACTTCACCATTGGAATCAGCGTCCAAAACTGTACCCATGGACCAGTTTTTATGAAAATCTAAGGGGGTCCCCCTTCCCCCAAAAAACTTTGAATGCCTCTAGGGGCCAAAGTATAATATGTGGCGAAAAACAGACTTCACCGTTGGAATCAGCGTCCAAAACTGTACACATGGACCAGTTTTGATGAAAATCTAAGGGGGTCCCCCTTCGCCCCAAAAAAACTTTGAATGCCTCTAGGGGCCAAAGTATAATATGTGGCGAAAAACAGACTTCACCATTGGAATCAGCGTCCAAAACTGTACCCATGGACCAGTTTTTATGAAAATCTAAGGGGGTCCCCCTTCGCCCAAAAAAAAACTTTGAATGCCTCTAGGGGCCAAAGTATAATATGTGGCGAAAAACAGACTTCACCATTGGCATCAGCGTCCAAAACTGTACCCATGGACCAGTTTTATGAAAATCTAAGGGGGTCCCCCTTCGCCCAAAAAAACTTTGAATGCCTCTAGGGGCCAAAGTATAATATGTGGCGAAAAACAGACTTCACCATTGGAATCAGCGTCCAAAACTGTACCCATGGACCAGTTTTTATGAAAATCTAAGGGGGTCCGAATGTGATTCTGAAAGTGAATCTGAATGCCTCTAGGGGCAAAGTATAATATGTGGCGAAAAACAGACTTCACCATGGGAATCAGCGTCCAAAACTGTACACATGGACAAGTTTTTATGAAAATCTAAGGGGGTCCCCCTTCCCCAAAAAACTTTGAATGCCTCTAGGGGCCAAAGTATAATATGTGGCGAAAAACAGACTTTACCATTGGAATCAGCGTCCAAAACTGTACCCATGGACCAGTTTTTATGAAAATCTAAGGGGTTCCCCCTTCGCCCAAAAAAAAACTTTGAATGCCCCTAGGGGCCAAAGTATAATATGTGGCGAAAAACAGACTTCACCATTGGAATCAGCGTCCAAAACTGTACCCATGGACCAGTTTTTATGAAAATCTAAGGGGGTCCCCCTTCCCCCAAAAAACTTTGAATGCCTCTAGGGGCCAAAGTATAATATGTGGCGAAAAACAGACTTCACCGTTGGAATCAGCGTCCAAAACTGTACACATGGACCAGTTTTTATGAAAATCTAAGGGGGTCCCCCTTCGCCCCAAAAAAACTTTGAATGCCTCTAGGGGCCAAAGTATAATATGTGGCGAAAAACAGACTTCACCATTGGAATCAGCGTCCAAAACTGTACCCATGGACCAGTTTTTATGAAAATCTAAGGGGGTCCCCCTTCGCCCAAAAAAAACTTTGAATGCCTCTAGGGGCCAAAGTATAATATGTGGCGAAAAACAGACTTCACCATTGGAATCAGCGTCCAAAACTGTACCCATGGACCAGTTTTATGAAAATCTAAGGGGGTCCCCCTTCGCCCAAAAAAACTTTGAATGCCTCTAGGGGCCAAAGTATAATATGTGGCGAAAAACAGACTTCACCATTGGAATCAGCGTCCAAAACTGTACCCATGGACCAGTTTTTATGAAAATCTAAGGGGGTCCCCCTTCCCCCAAAAAACTTTGAATGCCTCTAGGGGCCAAAGTATAATATGTGGCGAAAAACAGACTTCACCGTTGGAATCAGCGTCCAAAACTGTACCCATGGACCAGTTTTAATGAAAATCTAAGGGGGTCCCCCTTCGCCCCAAAAAAACTTTGAATGCCTCTAGGGGCCAAAGTATAATATGTGGCGAAAAACAGACTTCACCATTGGAATCAGCGTCCAAAAGTGTACCCATGGACCAGTTTTTATGAAAATCTAAGGGGGTCCGAATGTGATTCTGAAAGTGAATCTGAATCTGAGGCTGTCTTGACAGACGTCACATGATGGGGAAAATGTTTTCATCCTAAAAATATGACAAGTGGCTTTATTTCATCTTTGCTAAAAAAAATATGTCAAAAGTTTGATTCAACAGCCAGCTGCCAGGTTACGCATGACTTGACAGTTGATGCATCTACTCTACATCATTTCATTTCAGATCCTGTGAAGGTTCTGACAAAATCTGAGGTAAAAATGGCATTATGCAGTTTTGCGGAAAGACTAAATCTATCTCATTTTGTCTTCAGATTTTTTTTTATTGGGACACCCAATTGAAATCCAATTTTAGAACACTGTGACACCATGCCTGTGTGCCAAGTAAGAGGAAGGGTCTACAAGTATACATCAAGATAACCAATTATGGACAAGTTGAGACTTGAGTCATGAGCTCTTATTTGTGGTTGCAATACCTTCAACTGCATGATTTTGCACAACTTCCATACAGGCATCCAGACTGGAAAAGGTTCAAGTCCATACTTATTCTGGTGCTTGAATATGGCAGTTCAAAGATGGAAGGCATATGATGCTACAAAATGAAAAAAATAATTCAACTTACAAAAAATAGGTATTCATATCTATCCTAAACTAAACTAACCTAAACTTACCTAACCTAATCCAACCCAACCCAACCACCCCAACCAGCCCAGCCCAGCCCAGCCCAACCCAGCCCAGCCCAGCCCAGCCCAGCCCAGCCCAGCCCAGCCCAGCCCAACCCAACCCAAAACCTACAGTCTAAAACCTAGAGCTAAAACCTGCAGCCCAAACTGGAAAACATCCATATGGTACGCCGGACGCCCGTGAAGCCGTCATGCGCCGAAGTTCGGCGCAAGCTATTTTGCAATTTGCGCTGAAATTTCTGCATTATTTGCGCCGAAGGTTAGTGCCCTTTTGCGTCAAAATTAAGCCACTTATACAAAAAGCACGTTTACATCTGCTGGCCAAGGTTTTATAAACCAGACAGAACGCTCTGGGCCTTAACCACTCCTGACTCCCATGTTTGAGCGTCCAAATTAGTTGATGTTTCCATGGAAGCTGAATACCACAATACGTGTAGCGCACTGTAGCATCGTGCCGTGAAATAAGGCTCGGGACGGAAGTTCCGGGGTCACAAAAATTGGTGTGGCGGTGTTGTCGCGGCTGGCGGGCTCCAGCAAGGGGTTTAAGTTTACGACACCACTCTTGTTTCAGGAGAGGTGTCAGCGATTCGAGACTACTTGGGCATGCGGGCAGCGGGGTCGGCGTGGCTGCCTGCGGCTGCGGCCACACATCTTGGCGTCCTGGAGGCGGAGATGCTGATGGTGGCATGAGTCATCACTGGCTGCCCGATTTCCATGCTCCAAGACTCGCCGTGAGGGCCGAGGCGGGCGTCGTGCCGATGGAGAGATGAGGAGGGATGCGCTGGCATCGCGCCTACTGGCGAAGGCGCTCTCCCTCCCGTCGGAGGACCCGCCGCGTCGTGGCGGAAGCCCCCCCCCCCCCAACCGTGACTGAAGTCAGTGACCGGCTGGAGAGAGCGCGGGGGAGCGGTGTGGGACCACTGGAGTGGCGCTGCCCGCCGAGGCGCGCTTATCCACGAGACTGCCCCCGTAGACGCCAACAGACGGCGTCACGGTCCACCTGGACCTGCTGCCGATCGGGGCGTCCGCGACAGCGAGGAGGAGTGCTGCGGAGGCGTGACTGGGAGCGCTCCCCCAGCGTGCGACGTGGGCCTGGGTCGACGGGTCTGCGACCGGGGGAGTAATAGGAAGGCGGCGCTGGGGTCCTCACCGAGCACCCAGACAGTACAACATTGGTACTGCGGGAGGCGGCGGGGAGGATTTGCTCCATTTACCGATCTGAGATGGTGGCGCCCAAAACGGCAAAGCAACATCTCCTGAAGCACCCGTCCTTCGAGGAAGACCCCATAATCATTTGCTCCGACTCGCAGGCGTCGCTGGCGACGCCACGAGGTGGACAAGTGGCCCAAACACCCCCCCTCATCCCCTAGGTGCCGCCATCTGGGAGTATATGATGGCCCTAGTGGCTGTAGGGGGCCGAAGAATCCACCATAGAAGGAGGGCGGCGATAGCCCGATTAAGCTGGGCGTCCAGTGGAGCCTCGGCTCTATCATGGGCATTGGGCAAGGACTCTGCGAGCACCCCCGTCTCCTCCATCTTCGACGGCACTCCAGTCAGAAAGCTGTCCCCACCCGAGTTTCCCAGCAGCATGGGCCACATGAAACCGAACAGCGCCGAGCCGCTCGACGCTGAGGACCAGGCGAGAGTAACAGTGAAAAGGTGAAACGCTCGAAACGGCGCGCGCCGCCGGCCGAGGGCGCCGAGCCGGCCCAGGCCGGCTGCGGGTCAAACAGAAGCCGTCTCCGCGGCGGCCGCCCAGTGACAGCGACTCGGACTGACGTCGAGGCACCGCTGCCGCCTCCGCCGACCAACCCGCCGCCCAGCAAGGGCAGTTTGAAGGCGGCTGCGCCGGTGAAGGTGGCGCGGCCTGGCAGGGGCCGCGGCCGGCCCACTCCCAGCTACCCGTCCCGCGAGGTGCTCAGTACCACCGACTCGTCCGATTCTGAGGCAGCGCCGTCGGCGGGCCGCCGCCAGCAGTGACGACGACCGGCTGGCGGCGTTCGCGCGGGACTTGTCCGACTCCTGGTACTCGGACTTGCCGCCCAAACTGGACGCCGGCGGCGTGAGCACCAGCAACGCCAATAAAAAGTCCACCTTCATCCGGCTCTTCTCGCACCGTGTCAAAAGGACTACGCCGCGCGGCCGGCCGGCCAACTCGAATGAGCGCAGCGAAGGGCACACGTCCCCGACGGCGGCACTGGCGCCTCCCGCCGCGCCGCTGCCGGCGTTGCTGGCAACGCCGATCCAGGCCCATCGATTTCTACTGTTTTGTTGCCTACGTGCCGCTGCCGCCGCTCAGCCAGCACAATGGCGTGCCGGTGTTGCGCTGTCGGATCGAAAAGCGGCTCGTGCAGCGGACGGACGGGTGCGGCCCGCGCGATGAGCCGCCGCCGCACACCGAGCTGCGCCGCGCGGACGTGAAGGTGGAGCTGGCAGCGGCCTGCTCAGTCCCCTCAACGGCGTCGACCGGCTCTCCGGCGATTTGCGGTCAGAAACGCCGCCGCTTCTGGGACCAAGGTGTCAGAGCGCGGCGCTGCCCGTGAGACGTTAAGTTAGCACAGGCAATGTCGTCTGCACTCCTTGCAGTTCATGTTGAATACACAACCATGTTGCGAAGTAATAGGCGCCGGGTTTTTCAGTTCATAGAACTTTTTCCCTGGCTATTACACCCCACAACCGAACACTGACACCTTGCACAAGTATGACTGTGTGTATGAATGTTAATAAATACATGAACCAATGTTGTGTTTTCGGTTCCAGTACCTTCTTTGGGCACCTCGGCAACAAGTAAGTAATCCGTTAGCTTTGCCACACCTAAGATAGGCTCCCACGTTGTTATTTGCTCCCGGGTTAACATAAACCGGTTTAACGTAACTTTTGCATCCCGGCCAAAATTGCCGGTTAACTGTCCCACCGCTCGAGACTGGCGCTAGGCTGGCCGAGCAAAAAAAAAAGTTTGTCCGCGGCTTCGTCTTATTCGCAGCTGCTGGACACGGGGGAGGGGGAGGAGGGGCTGCATCGGACGAAAAGCGGGCTCTGGTATTAACTGGATTTTTTGCCAGCTGGCGCCGTATGGTGGTGCTAGCAGAGCTTCTTACATATCAATGCTAGATATAAAAGAATGAATATTTACCAATCAATTTTTCATTTAAAGCCATTTGAAATATTTATGTCCATCCTACTACCGCGCTTAGGTATATCTAAAATTAAATACCTTTCGTGCGTCGCCAGCTGGCCAGCCAGCTGACGCAATCCAGCTTTTACCAAAGCCCCGAAAAGCGATGACGTGAGCCCAATATTGGCTTCACCACACAATTTGAGCCCTCAAACTGGAATCAGGTGAGCTCGAAAATGGGGATCAGGCTGAAAACTGGTATCATAGTGAGACTAGTTTTAGAGCTTGACACCGATAATGGGTACTGACTGAGCTCTGTTTCTGCGATCAATGATACCGATTTAAGGGATCGTATGAGCCCATGTGGCGCTAGCTCAGAAAGTATTCTCGAAATGTGCTGTCTGTTTTGAATATGGTACATTAGCCCGAAAACTGGTCTCTGAGCCCGAAAATCGGGACACTGTTTTCTCAGTGCAGTGTTTGAGTTACACTTGTCAAACGCCGACGGACGTAACTCATTTTAGGAAGCCCTTGCTGTGACGCTGTCAGTGAAGCTTTAGTTAAAACTTGACGCGTACTTCTCATCCTTTTTCATCACACCCCAACGAAGTAATAACGAGAAAGCTGGATGGAGCCGCCGAGACGATGAACCTCTTGTGGGCTCATCGGTGCGGAGAGATTATTTCTAGTTTCTGAGCAGTTAGATGTCGACTTGAGACGCGCGACGAGCGCGGTCCGGACCGCGAGAGGTCACCGGAGGTCACAGAGGTCACCGGAGGTCGGCCGGGTGAGACGCGCCGGGTCACTCCGCCCACCGCCGCCGGCGCCGGCGAGAAACTTCACCTGACAGAGCCGGGCCGGCGGTGGAAATATATCGGATGGCCCGCCGCCGAGATAAATCAACGATGGTCACCGCGACCGACCGACACCAGCACCGGACGGCGGCGGGGCATCGGCCGACCGACCGCACCCGCGGCCGACGACCGCTCGAGATGCACCCGCTTGATAGAGCGCCGCCAGATTGAAACAGAATCCTGCTGCGCGTGCTGTGATCAAATGCTGCCACCCGAACAAGCTTTAGGACTCCGATCAATCGGTTGCAAGTGACGCTCCAAAGCTTCTCGTTATGCGCCAGGCGCGGCCATAGCGCGGGACCGACGCCAGCGCCGCCTATCGGCAACGCCAGAGAACTAAGGTCGGTGAGAGCACGGATTTTGATGGGTGATAGCGCAGTGTGAAAAAATAGGAAAGTTACATGAAAATGTCGCTATACTACGGTATAGTTCACCATCTGAGCGACATATTTATGTATTTTTTATCCATGGCGGATAAAAATTGGACCCGGGATCTGGCCATGGAAGAAAAAAATGTTGGTCAGTGTAAGCACGGATTTTCGTGGAAATGAGCACAGTGTGAGAAAATGGGGAAGTTACATAAAAATGTCGCTATACTACGTTGTAGTTCGCTATCTGAGCAACATATCTATGTATTTGTTATCCATGACGGATAAAAATTGGACCTGGGATCTGGCCATGGAAGAGAAAAATGTTGGTCAGCGTAAGCACGGATTTTCGTGGAAATGAGCACAGTATGAAAAAATAGGGTAGTTACATAAAAATGTCGCTATACTACGCTGTAGATTACCATCTGAGCAACATATTTATGCATTTTTTATCCATAGCGGATAAAAATTGGACCTGGGATCTGGCCATGGAAGAAAAAAATATTGGTCAGTGTATGCACGGATTTTCGTGGAAACTAGCACAGTATGAAAAAATAGGCAGCTTACATAAAAATGTCGCTATAATACGCTGTAGCTCACTAACTGAGCAACACATCTCTGCACTTTTTATCCATAGGAGAGAAAAATTCGACCCGGGATCGGGACATGGAAGAAAAAATATTTGCACCACCAAATGTAATTAAGATACATCACTCCCGTTATATTTGTATTGAGTCTTTCATGAAACAATTTCGCTATACTACGGCAAACAGCATGACGTCTCGCATATATTGAGACATATTTTGACAATGCAATGTAGGTATAATACAATTTGGAATGTTCATAAACATTTTATCTTCTCCTGCCAAATCCCGGTGCCAATTCTCCCCGAATATTGGTAAAAAATACGTCAGGGTAAACGCATATTACTGAATTTAATTGCATTATATCGCATTTTTCAGTTTATCGTTAAGTCTCCACACAGGGACGTTTTCATCTGAAGTTTGGCCGCCGGAGCCACCGCGAGGCCTAGTTGCACGAGTAGCCGATAGTCGGCGCCACCGTCGCACTCGGCCGCAGCCAGTATACTGCCAAAAATGGAGCTATTATGATATCGCTCGTTGGTAACTAAGTGTGGCGTGCTTCATAAATGATCGCCGCATAGAGAAACAACCGTTTAATGAAGAAAATGACTTATATTTTACTCATAATAACAATCTGAACCCCAATGTCCGCTTCTATATGGAGTTTGGCGCATAACGTTGTCAAGTTCGTGCTGCGTTAATACGTTGAACAAAGCATTGGCGTCGATTCTTTGTGCGTGCTCTGCGCGTGCGAGCCTCACGGGCTTCGCTTTATATCATGATAGTGCACAACTACAGTAATAGTTATGTTGTCGAGAAATCAATGCACTTTCAGTGATTTGGTTGTACTTTCTTCTTTTGCCCTACTTTTTATTCCTGACAGCGTATGCGTCAATACTTGCGTGACCAATCTACTTATTGACGTTAGCAAATAAAGGGCAGCACAAGTTCCGATGGGTGATTTTCTATATTTGCCCCCAGATATAGCAATGTGACGTTTCGGCGTATTGTCACTGTCATACTATTCTGATTGCTTAAAGGAAATAGTTCACTTTTTAACATGGGTTTTGAACTGGAATAGCAGTTCCGTAGCTTGGGCTGAGACGAGCATAAATCAGGAGCTTTTACAGCCCAACGATCACCCTAGGCAAAGATATTCTATTTCTCGTCCCGAAAAAGGTGTCTTGCGCTGAGGATGTGTGCCTTGCATATATTTCCATCCAGTATGAAAAGAGCATGGGTCCCGAAAATTCTTCAGAAACTAGACAAATTATCTATGAAAACTCTAGAGAAATTCTCGTACTGATCAATTAGGACATTCAGGGGAACATTATCAGATCGAGCAGATCGCCCAAATGCCGGTGGCTGCGATAATTTCTGTTTCTGTAGAATTTTCGGGACCCATGCTCTTTTCATACTGGATCGCGTGTGCCTTACAGAAACTGAAAAGTTCTTCCTATATCAAAATATAGAAAATAATATTTTGTTATAAAAAGGTTTTATTTTCTTTGCTGATTATTTTGAACATAAAAAATCATAAATCCGTAGCAAAAAAAATAATTTCGTGAAAGTGAACTATTTCCTTTAACTGTTTTGTAGCTTTATTTTTTACCTTATCTAGCTATTTTCTGAACATTTTAGATTCGTGACTCAAACCCTCAGTCATGATTCTCCCCTCAATTTTATTCTCTGAGAGTTGGTGACATAGGTGTAGCAACGTATCTTCTTTGGTGAAGGATACCTTTCACCAAAGTTTCAGATTGGTGAAGGATCCTTCACCAATCTTGGACAATGCAAGGGAGGGTCTTCGCCTACCTATGCTTAGAACTACTGGATTCGACGGTTGATCAAATGTCTGTTTTTTAACCCGCGCCCGGCTGGGGGTCTTGGATTTCCACGCCCTGCTGGGGGGGGGGTGTTTGAACACCCCCTTCTAACTCGGCTCCTGGGCCACGTAGCGATACGCGGAAGGCGGCGTTCGAAAGAGCGCCAAAAATAATGACGAAATCACTTAGGTCACTTTTTTGTTCAGGTCAAAGGTCAGGTCACCAGAGGTCATTGAAGGCAAAATTTCGCCTATTTCCAGGTCGAATGTCGACAATTTCCAAGAAGCCAACGCATAGCTCGGGAACCAATAGAGCTACAGCGCCACGGAAAAGCGCATTCGATAGCCCTATTAACGCCCTTTCTGAGTAATTCGCTCAGATTTGACCTAACGTCAACGGTTTTGCCTGCAGGGGGCAAAAACTGCCAAAATAGACGATTTTTCGGGAACAGTTTTTCTGCAATAACTTTTGACTCAAGCCTTGCACGAGCTTTCTTTTACCGACATCGTGTTCCTCTTGTCAAGACTCATCGAATGAACTATAATTTGACATTGAAAGTTCAACTTAAAAATTTGACCTCTGGTCAAGGTCCTGATTTGACCGGACATTGTCATGTTGCATATTATTGGATCTGTATCGTCGAGCTGAACATATATAAGGCGTTTTCATCGCTCTAGCATGCCTCTTTCAAAAGTTAGTCGCAAAAAACTGTTAGATACCATTCGTGACCTGAGATGACCTCAGGGGCATAAACAGGGGTCACGGGTGCCGTTTTCATGTTCAGTGTGTCAAAGTTACTTGTAATTTAGTGTTTGAGAGTGTTTAGAATGACTTTCGTCCGAAAAAGACGGTTTTGAATTTTCTCCCATTGGCTTATACTTAAAAAAAAGCTTAAAAACAACCTAGAGGTCGCAAAATTGACCCGACCTTAGGTCACCGATATGAAAATTCCGAATTTTGTACATACTGTTGCACTTATCAATTGCTGAAAGCTTCAAAGCGATCTGTCACTTGGTGTAGCTATGGCATACATTGAAACATTTTATGATGTGTTTATGAGGTGAGGTTACTTGTAGCGACCTGGTGACCTGACCTTGAAGGACCCTGGTCTGAAATTTTCACAAAATGTATAACATTGATAGATGATAAGGTGCCGCCGTTTTTCAGATATCCGCGAAAAACCGCAGGGGGGGGGGGGTGGGTGTTCAAAAACCTCCCCCCCCCTCCCAGCAGGGCGCGGTTTAACACACTTTGACCATTTGCCCCAGTAGTCAAAATTCCTTAGCCGAGGCCCTGATTTACATCTTGCTGTCATGGCAAGATGCACAATTCAATTTTAGGCAGGCATTGAAAATTTGACGTTAATGGGATGATATCTGCGAAAAGATATCTGCGAAAAACAAGGGGCTGGCGAAATTCGCCCCCCCCCCCCCGCTTGCACTGTGCGTGTTGGTTGGCACGGTCCTGTCCCTTTTCATAAGGTTCAGGTGGCATCCTTCACCAATATTTTTGGCGCTCCTACACCCATGGTTGGTGACACGGAGTTGGTGACCCTTCTGACTATTCTCCGTGCGATCAGTGCGGTGGCGGCGGATGTCTTCCTGTGACCAAGTCAGTGGCATGCACTCAGCCCGGACATATCGCCTTACTGTGCGACAATACCGGCCTGTGTATGACCCGCGCGACACTCCCAATCGTATTATCCGCCACCCACGCCTGTCGGGTGGATCGACTGGTCAGTGGTCACCCGGGATCGATGGCGGTGTTGTGATGAAAGTAACGGGTGCATAGCCACATAGACCGGTACCGCGGTCTTCCCCTGACCGTCACTGGTCACAGGCAGAACGACGGCATAGCCCTTTTCTGGAGATCCCGTAAGCAATTTCCGGCCTGGATCGACCCAGCCCGACCCGAATCGACCAGCTCGGCTCGACCCAGCCTCGACCTCGACCCTGCTAGCCTGTGGCGGGGACTGATCTTGTTACCAGGACTGTCCTCTCATTCTTAGAGCTCTATCGCTCCACACGAGATGAGCCTCCCCCGTCCTGGCCCGCGGCCAATTAATAGATAGCGTCGCGCGGATGTCCTGCGGTCTCCGAGCTCCTGGTATGTCGCGGTGACGACATTGTGTCAACGGTGGCCGATTTATCTGAGCTGCGGCGGCCCGGCCGCGCCCCTGCGGTCCCTGCCGTGTCCTGCTGTCGGCGCTGACAGAGCAGCCCCACCGACCGGAACTGTCCGTCCGAACACCCAGACCCGCCTGTTGATGCGTCGGCTCCGATTTATCACTCAGTGCGCGCCGCGCGGGCCGTGTATTTCCCGGGGGTCTCGTCTGCGTTTTGCTGTTTGTTTGAGACCGTGACGTAGACGGAAGCTGCGTGCCGCCCCGCGTCGTGTTCGCGGAGCCTCGTCTTCTGTTTAGTTATACGACTCTTGTGGAAATAAATATGTTTGCTCGAGGACGGGTGGGGTCTGACGGATGGCACGCGGCTGACGTGCGGCGGTTCTGGCTGTTTGAGACGCTCCGCATGAACAGTGCGCAGTGCCGCGTCGAGCTCGCTCGGGCGGTCCATGCAAGGTGCAACTGAGCTGCAGCGGTGAATGGAGACTGCATCAGTGGAACAGGCACCTAACTGGTGCTATGCGGCACAGCATCGCCCAGCCGCCGCTGCACTGCCGGGCGCCTCGACTCGCCGGGCGCTTCCGGCGCTGCGACTGCGGCATCGAAGTCCAAACTATGACAAAATCGCAAAAAGGCGCCAACCCCTGCATCAAATGACTTTCTATTTCTGGCTCTTGACGTCAATGTGTGCTTTATGTAACTGACTTCTAATATGGCAAATCTCTAGCTGATCTCCTGCGGTCTGAGTGTGAAAATGATACCCCGCGACATTCTGAACCTCCGTCCGGATGCTCACTCACCCCTTCATCACGTGTCTGGTGTCAATACACCGCAGCCGCTCTGTAGATGAAGCCCAGGCGCTGATGGCGAGGAAGACACGCCTCAGCATCGGCCATTGTGTCACCCAGCACATGATGGATTGGCCATGGCCGCGTCATTGCAAGCGTCGCCGAGACAGTATATTGTTGCCGCATTGCGACATTGACTTAAAACAGGGTGGCCGGCGATATTGTGGCTTGGTAACGGAGCTTAAATGACGCCCGGCGCATTCCCTTGGGGGAATCGGAGTCTGGCCGGAAGACAACAAATCACTCCGGAGAGGGGAGGATTTGGACAGAGCGTGTGCGACTCTATCACAGTTCACTCATCCACTCACCATGAGCCTTGAAGCCACATTGCCATCAGCATGAAGGTCAGGGTTTTACTCCTGGAGGTCACGGAATGACCCTCACAACCATCAAGGTCACGGGAGCCGTTTAGGCCATACCCAAAAGTCAGGTTCATCATGCCCCGGTCAGGGCCTCTCAGCTGACCAGTAAGATATGAGAGCCGTATCTCCACTTGGTGGCGGCGGATTCAGACAAAGCCTCCGAGACGATGGCTCGTTTCATCGCCGCGAGACTTCGGAAATTGTTCAATGTTCTGGGTGAAAAGAGTTGGTCGGTGGTGACTGTGATCTGAAGATATTTTGCTAAAAATACGGACAGGTCATTAACACTGAAATAATGCAATTCCATTGCCTGGGAAATTCAAGGCCGCTATTTTTTACGGAAGTATAGCATATAGGGATACGTCTCTGCGAATGATGTGCTACAGTATGGCTGTCAAACTGCCAACTTTTGGACCAGGCTGGCGTCCCATTGTGCATGCTGCTCTGAGAGCGGGCACTGAATCAGCCACGTCTACCCACTGGTTCTCATATTATAGCAAAAGGATCCGAGCGAGCCATATGTGATGACTTTAGTGACCCCCCTCCCCTCCGACTTTTGGCCGCGGCACGCAGCTCGCGGCGCCGAGCTGCCGACAGAACTGTGCGCACCGTCGGCCGTTCGTCAGCGATCGGTGGTGACGAGTGAGCGGCTCCGTCGCCGGGTCACGGCTGGGAGAGGCGACGGTGCGGGTCGACCGCCGACGGGTCACCGCTGAGCCGTGGGGTCGGCACGCCCCGCGACCCGCCCTGGCTGTCCGCCGAGCGGCCGCGGCGCCAGCGTCTGTCAACGGGAGGACCGTGACGAGCTCTCACACCGCGGCGACCCCACAAAGCTGCACGATTTGCAGAAATACCGGCCCCGCTGACAGCAAACGTGTCACCGAGATGGCTTGAATGGCACCGAGATGCCACGGAATGTCAGCGGGATGGCACGGAATGTCAGCTACATGGGACTGAGGGTCGCCGAGGGGCTGGCTGTCATCCGCGGCACTAAGCGTCAGTCGTGAGGCTGATGGACTGGATGTCTATTTATAGTGATATAATGGCCAAAGTTCAGATTGCCGGACATAGTTGTGTCGATTTGAGCACGATAATACGGAAGCCTTTTATCGCCCAGTTATTGTCCTTCAAGATACCATATGCTACTTCTAAAAATACGTTTAGCTGCGGGATGCTGACTTTTTCTTGGCTTTTTTATCGAGAAGGCGGATGTTTTTCTCCTCGTTTCTCACCAGCTCCTACAACTCTCAATGGGATGGGACATGGTGCACCTGTTTCATCTAAAAACTCTGGCAAAAACTTGACTAAAAACTCCAAAAAAGCTCATCCAAAAACACCTAAACACCGCCACCGCCTCCCGTGGAGAACATAACAGGGCCGTGATAATCTGCCGTCCATTGTTCTGTGTGCGGCTGACCCCTGGGGGCGGCCAGCCGGCGGCGGACGGGGCCTGCAGGGACTCCGGGCCGGGGGACGGCCGGCGCCGGCTCCTGGAACTCGCCATCATCGCCTGCCGATAGCGGCACCCACTGGCCTGTGAGGAAGCGCCGAGCGCCGCTGCCGCCCGACGGCCGCTATTGTTGTGGGCGGGGGCGTCTTTCAGCGGGCGAGCACGGCCGCCGCCGCAGACAGAGACGGATTGGCCACTAAAGAGATGAGAGATTCCGGCTCCTTTCCGGCGCGCCGACTGCCTGTCTCTGATGAAAGCCAGCGCGGACGGCGGGCTGCGCCGCCGCGCTGCCCGGCAGACGGTCAGGAGACTCGCCGCTCTCCGGTAGTGTAGGCAACATTCTTCTGGACACGACTGGTGTAAGCAAACAGGTAAAAATATGGTGTGGTAGCTTTACCGACGGGTTACCAAGCCGCACACATCCAGATAAAACAGTGTTGTCTCCCCCTGATGGCGGCAGGTATGGGATGTGACTGAATTCTCTCAGATAAAGCGCTCAGCAAACGGAAGCAGGTCGCTCGCGACTGAATCCGGCTGGGTTGCGTGACAACTGAAGTACAATCACTGTGCTTTGCTGTGTCTAGATAATTTGAACTACATCCAATGCAAGGTGTATTGTCTCCGTTAATTGTCTTCCTGTTCAAGGTGTCGCACGTTTCTTCTTAGAAGCGTGGAAGTTGCCGCTACTTCTTTAGTCCAATTTTAGGGAACAATGATGCCATCAGCCTAGTTGAAACTTAACTCAGTTTAAACCGGATTCGAGCTCGTTGGTTTCCTTTCAGGGCCTACCCCACCGGAGTCTGGGAGCGCACACTGTGCGCCGGAGGCACCATTAGTCGGCCCTGATTTGCTTTATGAACGCGCCGCGTTCCGGGTGGCTGGCCCCAATATTACGGACGGCGCCGACAGGCCGTGATCCCCGTGCCAGCTCGCGCAGATTATGTTGACGCGGGTGCAGGCTGCGGAATACGCCGCGACATACAATCTAACTCGGCAGCCGACTGCCCGGAGCGTGAAATTAGAGCGGAAACCGTTCATAGCGCTGCGTAAGGCCGCCTTTCAGCGCGTGCCACTAAACCAGGCCCGGCGCCGAATGGACACCATATAATCCTGCGGCGCCGGCGACGGAAAAGTTGGACGATGGGAGGCGCGCCCTAAACCAGCGCCTATGCCGTTATGAGCTGTTACGAGGTCGGGGACTCCGGATTCGCTCTGTGCCATCGCTGTGCCGATGTGTGACTGGCGCTCTGAAGTTGGCCAGTTATCTATGGCGGGGTCACTGGACGGCAGATAGGGCGAGTTCGACCCCCGCCGTCTGCCGACCGGCTCGTTTGTGTCGCTCGGAACCAGAGTTAGCGCTGGGACGGTGCTTGGCACGACGGCTGATCGCCGGGTCTACAGAGATACAACTTTCGAGAACGGCTGTGGCCGCCTTTCCGGCTTCCGAGTTACATTTGTTCGTGCCTGTTGCATTTACTGGCTCGACCCAGTCAAATGTTCATTCAGACATCCCCATGTACAAAGATGCAGCCTGATGTATGTTCTCTATAGTCTTTGACTTTTTGGTGATGGTCGATATTGCCTTTTGAGCCGATTATCATCAATCCTATATAAAAATGATTTATGGTTATTTCCAGTGATTGAAAACATGCGTGCCAGACATAAACGGGCGTTTCTTCAGAAGAAAAACAAACTTACAATTGCGTAATGAAAGAACCTGCGAACCTCAGTTTAATCGCTACGTACGCGTGGCGTGCGCCTTAGCTTTAAAGCTGTCAGACAGCTTTAAAGCTAAGGCGCACGTCTCCGGCGTCCCATCCCCGTCTCAATCGTTCTCATATGTAAGTACATTCAAAACGCTGTTAAGATGCTTTGCACTTAGCAGCTAACATAAAAAATAAATACTATTCAGCCATCCATCAAGATCCATCTGCCGGCTTGCAAAATGGCAGAAGCTTACCTGTCAGTGTCATAAGCATGTCGGCAAGATTGAATTACACTCCCTTCAGGCGCCGTTACTTGAGAGTCGGGCATATTTAGCCATTCCTCCGTAATGTGTGCGGACGGCGGGACAGAGTATAAGCTCACCACTGGCCTCTCTTGGAGCTCGGCTGAATACTTGCAGCCTGTTGAACGCTGGGAATGTTGTGGATGGAGGGACCACCCTCAACCAGAACCACTCAGCGCGTGAATTTTTACTTGCATAATGGGCGTTTTCCGAAGTTATAGCGAGCTCTAAGCATTTTGCAACGCACAGTTCTTTCTCAAAAGGTTTCTCATAAAAATGGACTCAAGTGACTGACTCACATTCTTCCAAATGGCATTATGCAATTGCATGCGTGTAGTTATTTCTCGAGTGTTTGTGCGCGGGCGACTGCTTTCGATCCTGTTTGTGCCTGGGTCGTGGTGTCGGCGCCGACAGCCGTCCGACGCCATCCGTCTCTCTCCCTCACACACGCGCGCAGACATTGACGGGCCGACACCCCGGGCCGTTCTCTACAGACACCCACTCGGGGCGCTCTCAGATCCAATTACTCGGCAGGGCCGGACCGGGGCCGGGCCGCTGCGCCTGTCTGTCTGTCTGTCCATCTGTCGTGACTTTCTGTCTGTCTGTCTGTCTGTCTGTCTGTCTGTCTGTCTGTCTGTCTGTCTGTCTGTCTGTCTGTCTGTCTGTCTGTCTGTCTGTCTTTCTGTATATATGTATGTATGTCCAGCTGCGTATGTGGCTATTTGCATGTATTTTTGTCCGTCATTCTGTCTTTTCAATATCTGTTGCCTGCCCGACTGTCTGCCTGTCTGCTTAATGTGTATCTATCTGTGTCTGTCCATCCGTCTGTCCTTCTGTCCTTCTGTCTGTCCGTCAGTCCGTCAGTCCGTCTGTCCGTCTGACTGTGTGTCTGTCCATCTGTGTATGTGTCTGCCTGTATATCTGTATCGGTTTGTCTGTCTGTCTGCCTGCTTGTCCGTCTGTGAATCCTTCTGTCTGTATCAGTGTCTATCCATCCGTCTGTCCGTCTGTCCGTCTGTCCGTCTGTCCGTCCGTCTGTCCATCCCCCACTGTCAGCCCTGCCGGCCGGTGGGACCCCTCCCGGGGCGCGGGGTCGCTCCTGCCCACAGGAGGCGGCGCGGGAGAAGGATGAGCCGAGCAGAGTCGCCTGTTGCTGTCGCTCTGTCAACGGTTCTCCACGGCCCGAGAGAGCCGAGGGTGAGGGCGGTAGGCGCCAGTGATGTCAATAGGAGGGCATTGAGAAACCGGCCGATACCAAACCAGATAACAAGCGAAATGATAGGGGAATAATCAAAGTAATCCGATAGTTGAGAAACAAGGAGAAACCTGGGCTTAACCATATTGATAACAATGAATACATCATAAAACCAAAAATATACAGAAGTATTAGGCCTGAAATAGTATATACCAAATACTATAAGGGATATAGGGATCGGTTTATAGTAGGGATCGGTTTGGTATTGATTCAAGCATATGATTCATCTGATTGACATCTCTGGTCGGTGCTTCCACGGTCGTCAGCGCACTGGTCAGCGTCTCGAACCTGTTGAATGGGTGACGACGGGACTAGGCATGGGCTCAGTCGCATTAGCCGAAGTTCTTAGCGCATTTCGCATTTGACGATATACGAGATTTCAACATTATTCGAACCAGCTAAGCCTGAATGCATCTTGAAGTTTTTTTTTTAACAATCGGCACATGAATGCTGTTTAGAGGACATCCATGCGATCTGTCTGATTTGTCTGACCTTTCAATGGGTAGATCCTTGTTGGATGGATCTCATTCTTAGCGCTCTTCTAATATATCGTTTGATACTGCGGCATGGGGCACCATTTCGGTCATTCTTCTTCGTTATCTCAGGAACGGCTCATCAGCTGATAATTTGTATCCATTTAGTTATTTCTGGTGGCCTAGAAAGTATTTTGATCTAGTTATAGCTTGGAGGTAGTTATTTCAGTACTTTCGAGGCATAACGCTGACTAAGTGCATCGACAAATACTTTGTCATGGCTGTGATTTCTTAATGGCTGAAGTGCCACTGTAGATAGTGGCTGAAGTGTCATGTAGATTTTCACACGGCCGTTGCCCGTTACTTCTTCTGACTCTACATGGAGCCATTGATATGATCATATTTCAATACCGATTGTGACCCCTAAATATACGGGAATATAGTTAAAACAGCTTTTCTTCTTCTAAATTTGAGGTTTAGTTGGCGAACCGAAGACAAGCAAGATAACATTCTTATCTAGCTCTATAACTTGGCCCAGTGGCGATAAACAAAGAACAAATGTAACGCTCCTTCGGTGGTTCGTCGGTGCAAGATGCCGCGCAGTCCCGCAAAACATTCTGGCAATGTTCCAGTAGGTAACTGGTAGCAATTCGTAAAGAAGGCTTATGTCGAAATTTTTCATTTTGGTAGACATGTGTGCCATAATGTGTCACGAAATCCTTGGGATTATTGAGGATTGTTTGTGACTCTGGCACACTGATACCGAAGCTACATGTCTGCATTATTGCAAATCCTTGTCCGCTATTGACTTTTACCAACAATTTTTGAGTGATTCATGTGGTGCCTCTATGCCTTATTCATAATTGTTTGTTCGATCCCAGAGGCGGATAATACCTCTGAGGCCTAGTTGCGGCATCTCAGAGCCTCATATGTCCCATCTCCTGGCATCTTGTCACCTGATTGTGGCGGCGTCATTTCTGCAGTGTCCGCCAGCGGCTTGTCTGCGGTTTTGGCCGGTCAGCGATGCCAGTCTGTCATCTGCCAGCAGTGGTGGGGCGCCCTATGTCGGGTGGGTCGTTTTGACTGGTGTAATCGGGTGTCGATCTCGGGAGGTGGCGGAGCGCGGTGCCCAGACGTCGCCACCTGTCGCCCGTCTCCTCCCTCGCGCTTTCCGTCACCTCCGGAGCCGAGGCGGTGGTTTGTTTGCGAACGTCGAGGCCTGATTCCTATCTGGACTGGCGTGACACGGCTGACTCGAACTGCAGACCAGCCGTGCCGCGTCGTGTCATCCCAAGCCGTGCCGTGCTACCGCTCCATGTCGTGTTGCGCCGTCCCATGCCGTGCTCTACCGTCCCATGGCAAGATACCGTCCCATGGCGTGCTGTGCTCTTTACATTGCTGAGCTGCGCCGCGCCGTGCTCTTAGCGTTCTGAGCCATTCCATGTCGCTCCTTGTTTTGCCATGGCACCCCATGTTGTGTTCAAATATTCCTTCTGGTGTTTTTGTGATGCAAATGAAATCATATATCACAAAAAATGGATAAGCTAGTCCGAATTTGGTATCTGTTTGCTGGTGGCAATAACCAATAACTAGCCCTGGGAATCTCGCAGCACTACGGAATTCGAAAGTTGCGAACTGAGCTCTTTGAAACCAACACAATTTTGTGACAAAACCGAAGATAACAGAGGCCTATGCTCAAATATTTGCTTTTTGCAAACAGCAATGTAAGCCGTGAACTAAAGAAGGAGATGACAACGCTAGAAATCATTCTGATGGCACTTTCTATGATAAAACTGCGGAAGTTTGCCCTCAGATTTGAGCCAGGATCAAGGATTATGCTTTTAGAGGCATCGATAGGTTAGTTAAAATGACCGATCTCACCGAAATCGTTTCCTGAATTGTTTCCTCAGACCAATATTCGACGCTATTAAGCACGTAATGCGATGCTACCGCCGTCTCTTTCACATCGAAACGCATCGATGACAGATTTACTTTAAAAACGGACCGTGGCAAGGATCATCACCTGATCATGGCGACTCAGTCGTTTGTTTTGGTGGCACAGACATGTTAAACTTCTTTGTTTCTTTTTTCCCAGAACCAGTTATACGCACAACTTTTGGGTGATGCTCATGCGAGGACCATCTTTTTCTAGGACTATTTGCAAAGATTAAATTTCTATATGATTGCCAATGTCAGTGTTGACGTGCATGCCATTTTTCTGAACAATCCAGGATGATCAATTTTTATACGAGTCATGCCTATGATCCACTTCTGAGACGAATATTGATTCTCCACGAGTGAATGGGCCTGCTGCGGAGTGGAGCTGTATCGAGCCGGCCGGTGGCGGATACAGCCGGCCCAGTGAATGTTTGCGGCCGCCCGGGCTGCAACCGGTCGGGCTGCCGGCGAGGTGTAGCAGGTGACCCGGTCACCCGCATGCTGGTCGTATTGATCCCATATCGACCGGTCGCCTCACGTGCACCCCTATTAACGGTGAGCCTCCGCGCGTCACCAGGACGCATTCAGCCGCCCGGGAGGAAATTACACCGGCTAAAGAGTCCAGGAGGATCATTGGTTCGCAGAGGACACCACCGGCTGATTGAAAAAACGAGCCTCCGCCCAGCTCCCCGCCCGCCTTCCGGCCAGAGCAGACGCAGAGCTGACGACTACTCGGGTTTTCGATCTGACCGGTTCTGAGGCGAAGACAAGGGAGACCTGGGGCAGTCTGTTCAGCCCTAAGGGGGGCTCACGAGATGATTTCCGCTCCGTTCGATCTGGGACTGATATAAGACGCAGTCTTGGACGAAAACCAGCACTCTTTGTGGTATGCAAAAACGGGGGAATCTGCTGGGCGGCGCTGTTTTTGCGGCTGTGTGTGTGACGGTCATTACTGACCGACCTGACGCCATCAGACGGGGTGCCGGGTGACAGGGGTCACTGACGAGATAAGTCTCAAAGGTCACTGACGTCCAGAGGTGTCGCTGTCCGGAGGCAGTAGTGTGATTAGGGCTGACAGTCCGTGCCGCAGCGGTCTCGGAGATCGCCGTGTAAAAAGTGCACCGTCCGGTTGGGACCGGCCGCCCTGCGGCCATGGATGCGCGTCCGACCGTGACAATTATTGGCGCAGTCACAAAACCAGATCGAGCGCAGATGGAGAGCGACAAAAGGACAGAGGCCGGCGTTTTTACCGGTCTTTGTTTGACGGAGCAGATAAAGGATATATGAGACTGATGTGATAAAGATGTGGTGGATAGTGACTGCGCCAAGGTACTTTTTCTGAGCTACCGACATTGAAGAAAGTTGGCACACCGCACAGATAGTTTTCCCATTTTCGATTAGTTGGCTTATCTCACACTACTGTGTTCACTTGCTGTTTTGTGCTATTAAGCTCATCCAATCAGTTTATATTTTCTGTTTTTTTTTTTTCTGATTGTCTTGATAGCCGGAATGGCCTTTTATTTAGACCTATTTGTAAGTCACACATGTTCTTCCATTTTGACATAGTTCAAAGACGTGCAAGTGATACGAACTTTTACTGGGACGAATGAAACCGATGCTTAGAGATAGTTGTAATCAGCTGTATCAATCGGCTGTATTTTTGTTCATTTCATGACCCATAAATGAATTTTAGAACAAATGCGGCCGTGTAAAGTTTTATTTCTGCCAGAAGAATGACATTACGGCAAAGTACTACAGCTGCAGTGTATCTCGTAAAATCTATACGTCCTCCAACCGCTCGAGGAGACAGCAGCCTTTCTTCAGCGGAGGCTCTGAATCAATAGCAGTTTATCGCCATCAGTTGTGGAATATTCCAAATGACCTACAACTTAGCCTTGCGGCAAAATATTGTGATTGTGATATACAGCTGCCATTTATAAAAAGAGTGTGATGCCAGCTGCAAAATATCTGAAAATGTGAGCCCAAACCACCTGTTGTGGGCCAGTCCTGAATCGTGTGAAACTTATTTTATTTTAGGACTCTGAGACTGTCAGAATGTCGATTCAGGAAGCGTGGAGCCAAAACGGGTCCATTTCGTAGGGCTTGGTGCTTTCGAACCCTGGCACCGAGTCACTTGTCTGAAGTATTTGCAACATTTGGTGAATAATGCTTATTTTGGTTCCATATTCAAACACCTCAAAATCCGATACGAATAACATTCTTATAAAATCTATCATAGGAGCTTCTTGCGTTCAAGTGAATATACATTTAAAGAAGCAAATGTCCAGGCTAGTGTGGTTTCTACGTGAGGAATTCGTTAGGGAAAGTTTCTGAGAAGTTTGCGGCAGAAAAGGGCATCAGCAGCTCACCGTTAACCACTTACCCGCAGACTGACCCCACAGACCGACCTAAACGTTCAGAGTTTAGACCGTTCCCGAGTCGATCTCTCAGTGTGTTTCAGCACCCCGATAAGGGCTGCCCATGGATCAGTATTCGGACCGCCGCTGACAATGTGTCTGCGGTCTCGGTGTGCGGTCCAGCCTGGTGTCGACACTGACCGGCCGACGCTGTCCAATCGATGTGGCCCGTTCAGCCGGCGACACTGCGGAGGTCGCCGGTATCCGGCGGCGCCTCGGCGGCCGGAGCCGGGCCGTATACCCGGGTCACGTCCCGGCCCGGAGCGCCGGACTGTGTGCCGTCCCCCCCCCCCCCTGGAGCGCACCCGAGGGTCCTCAGTCGACAGACGGCCATCAGACGCCGCCCGGCATGTTTACTGCAATCTGACATTATTTGATTTGAATCCGTCGGCTGCAAATGTGACGAGCTGCCGCTACTGACAGTGATTGGCTGGCTAACTGGGAGTTCTGTGAACGATGGATGAGCGTGATATTTGTTTTCAGCCTTTGTTTAATAAAGTAGCTGTCTGCGACGCCATTCAGTGGAACTTGTATCCAGTAATCTCATGCGATTCGTGGTACACATGAGGACGCACGACTTCTCGGTTTGAAAGCAGACAAATCACGTCGCTGAGACGGACGTCCCGCGATGATCAGCCGGATGTCCGCTGGTATCGGCTCTGAACTGATGTCCTCTGGGAGCCAGTGTCTGTCCTGAGGGACGGGACAGACTTTCTGTGTCCGATCCCAGCGTGTCAAAATGTCCGCCCGGAGGCTAGAGCTTACGTCCATTTGGATTCAGTGTCCGCTCTTGGGTTAGGGCTGCTCTAAAGATAGCCAATGGGTCCTCTCTTTGAGGCAGACAGGGTGTCCGTTTTGAACCGGTGCTCCTCTGAGTTAGTGTCTCCTTCGGGCCAGTCCGAGTGTCTAAGCCAAGTCCTTGTGTCCATTCATGACTGGTGTCCGCTCCCAGCTGTTGTCATCTCTTGTCTGGCCCATAGCTGATGCCGGCTCTGAGTCCGTCGTGGCTCGGAGGTCCCGCAGCAGCCATTACGGCGTTCGGCAGTGCCGCTCGATTTCCGCCGATCCGTCACCGGTGCGCCGACATTGTAATCGGTGCCGGAATGCAAATGTCGGCCGGCTCAGAAACGACGCCGAGCGGCGCGCGACTGACGACCAGCCGGCGTTGCCCGGGTAGCGTCGGGCGCGAGCCGCACCTCTCAGTCAGTGTGGGGATGCAGTTTTTATTTAGTCCGAGTAGTTAATAAGGTGGCTGCTGAAATGTGCTTCCCTTCAGTGAGGGTTTATTTATTTATTTATTCACATAATCACAAACAGGGAGCATCCCACTAATAGGTGAAGTCAGTAGTAGATAAAATGAATAAATAAGTCACAAAGTCCCTATCAGAGTATATAAGCGCCAGGGGTAACAGCGGCTGTGTCAAGTTTGCGAATAATATTGGAGATGGGGAGCCAGAGCTTTAGGTTTACGGCCTAAATTCACCAAGAGCTCGGCACTCTGTTCACGACACCAAGTGACTTAGCGATTGCTTCCGGTCCGAGCAGCGCTGGTAGAATAGTAGAGACTGAAGCTGTGGTTGAAATTCCGCACATGGGGCACATCCGGAACGTCCATCTGGGCTTCAAGCACGCTCTCCAAATGGTGACATCCTCTAATTTTCTCCTCGTGCTGCCGGACCGGACCAAAAACAATGCAGCTAACGACGTCAACAGCAGCGGCAAATTGTCAGCGATAAAAACGGGCCACGGCGCGTCCCTGCGGAGACGCAGACGGGTGCAGGAGCCACCAACAGTCACCGGACGTAATGTGGGCGCTAAGTGAGTGGCCGCCCAAACTGTCGCCTGTCGCCGTGTCGCCTGAAGTGAGGCCCTCGGGGCTGTCGCCGGTGGAGCGGCGCCGGCGCCGGTGGTGTCCCAGGGAGCCCCCGCGGCGAGCGCGGCGCCGCGCCGATCGCCAGTTCGATAGCTGTCCGTCGTACTGCGCCGCTAAGTGGGTGCCGATGGCCGACTCAACGACCACCGGCCGCCGTCGACGCCGACAGTGACGGCGGGGGCGGGGGCGGGGAGCACTGGGACACTGATGTAGAGGGTGTGGGCGGCCATAGTTCAACCTGCTCCAAGAATTGATTTCTTTGTAATTCTGATGAGACATCAGATTCACTTTGCCTCTCTGTGAAATGCAGGTTGAACGAACTTACCATGACACCAAAGGCTGGCAGCCTAGTCCATAAGGCGCAGCTAGCAGGGTTTGCCACCCTGCTACTCTGCTGGCGGCGGCCTGCTGGGCTGCTGCGGCCGGGCCTGGCGTCCAGTAGCCGTCATGTTTGGGCCGGCCGCCGCGCCTGCCGCCGCGTCCACCCCTGCGCGCCCGTCGCCGCCGGTCGAATGTGCTTGATGTGGCGTGCGACGTAATTTCTGGATGTCTGATACAGGCCCCATGTCGACAGTATCAGGATCGGTTAATTAACTTCTGTAAGAACAAATGACACAAGGATAAACAAAAATAGCTCTTAATGAAAAGGAAAATGTGTGCCCGATGTAAGACACCGCTATGTTCCTGCGCTGTGCTTCGTTGTATTTTTTTTTCACCACTCTCAGTTAATGTTCTAAAAAAGCTAGCAAAAAGTTCTGCTGAAAAGAGATAATCATTTTACAGCGTTACTTCAAGAATTTTGATCGCCTTATTTCGCAAATTTAGTCTCAACCAATTTATGTCTAGACTCACGCAGACTGTGTGACTGTTCTGAACACGCCAAGGTCTGTGCACTCCGGCACACTGACAAGCTTAATGGATCTGCTTAACAAAATTTACAGGCCCGTGACAACCTCGAGTAAGGTCGGTAACATAGTTGTGAATTTACGTGTTAGCCGCCCAATATAATCCTTAAACGTCACCATATTGAACTATAATCATGTGTGTGGATCAAAGCGTGATATTTTACTTCAACGTCATAGTAATGGCCTAGATGTGCTAATGACCGAATGTTTGTGATTTATTTGCCAATGCTAGAAACTGCACCGAACTGATTTTCCGCACGCTCTGGCAGCAACGTTTTTCGTCACAGTTCATGCTCTGGCGATTTTCTTGAAGATGCGCTGTTTCCAGCTCCCACACCAGCCCTTATTGAAAATGCACATATCTATTGGTATATCTAGCTTGTGTATTGGGGAAAGGTTCTTCAAGTAATGACCCTACCGTGCTGTTTAATTATATCGTCGTCATTATGCAGTGATAAAAGCTTCTATACGTGTCTGGTGTCCTTCATTTGTAGTAGTCAGTTTGGCTGCAGTCTGCTCCTATCCATATAATTCCTCTCCAATCGAGCGTTTGTCTCTGCATGACTTTTAGCCAGTACCTGAGCACTGAACAATGTCTTTTTTCATAATAATCGCACATGCTACGCGATAACTGGTAAGAGAGAGAGAGAGAGAGAGAGAGAGAGAGAGAGAGAGAGAGAGAGAGAGAGAGAGAGAGAGAGAGAGAGAGAGAGAGAGAGAGAGAGAGAGAGAGAGAGAGAGAGAGAGAGAGAGAGAGAGAGAGAGAGAGAGAGAGAGAGAGAGAGAGAGAGAGAGAGAGAGAGAGAGAGAGAGAGAGAGAGAGAGAGAGAGAGAGAGAGAGAGAGAGAGAGAGAGAGAGAGAGAGAGAGAGAGAGAGAGAGAGAGAGAGAGAGAGAGAGATCCGTTCATGCATGAACGAGGTATCCTCTCAGCTAGGGCACCAAGGCTCAATAAGCTCTTCAACATAGCAGGATTTACTTGTACCTATTCCTGATCATAGATGGCGCTAGCAGCGTGCGCCTAGAATGATACTGTGCCGCATGACATGGACAATGCGGGAATGCACTCATGGATCACAACAAATCCTTTCCTCATCTATGCATTGTTCGAGAACAGTTGCCTCCCACTTTTTCAAGTCGGGATGATGGAGATATGGGACGATAGGGTAGGAAAAAATATTGAGACATTGCTCCATAGCCCAAAGACAACTTTTGTGAATCGTAGGATCATAAGCACACCTAGTTAGGCAACGTCAAATCGATTTGTGTGTTTAAAATTAGCATATATCGTGCCAGATGGCAATTATGATGCAGCTGCGATGCCAACCTTCTGTTTGTTGCTAAATGCCAAACAAATCGGCTTAGTCGCCGATGCATATTTCATTAATTAGCTGATAATGCCATGACATTGCACCGAATTAGGAACTCTGAGGGTACGATTCTACCCTAGATACTGTCTGAATGAATTGAGTCGTACGTTCAACAGGATTTATAACCCATGCATGCTTGGCTTTACCTATAGAAGGGATGGTATGATGCTGTTGATGTTAAGACCTTTATGTCGGATTATATTGAATCAGAATACTTACAGCTCTTGACGACCTTTCTAACACCACTTATCGCTTGTCACCACGTGGCCCAGGAGCTGAGTAATAGAGCAGGTAGAAATCCAGGGGCGCCAGAAGTACACAGGTTGATAGAAATGAATGAATCAGTGCTCTTGCGTAAATTCGTTAACTATTTTGACGATGTGATAAAGTTTCAGATGCTCATGTTTCCCCGCTATAATTGACAATTGTTCGCTTTCTTTACAGTAGCCTTAACACCTATCCTGCAAGTGCTTTATTGAAATATCACACAACAGCCACTGTTCCACCATTTTCAAGCTTGCAGTTTGACATTCACAAGAACTTCAACCGGCACGTTCTTTGATGCCCTCAGTTTTGGTCTTCTCATTCTCCGTCCTCTCTTTAGGAGACTCAACCAATGAACAATAGACCCGGATTCCCACTTTGCTTCGAATCAGGTTCTATAGCACCATAGTGACGCGGTGGTGTATTTTACTTAGTCCGTCGGGAAGCGCCATAACTGCACCGCTTTGTCTTCGTTTCAGCCCTGCTCAGAGTCGTCGGCCGGCGTTCTTTAGGGTTCTGACGTCATCGGCTAAATTGATCATCTTCATTCCCTGAGAGTGATTAAAGTTGTACACATGCGTGACTCGTGACCAACAATTGTTGCGCTCCAGCCTCAGCGGTTACTGAGGCGCTGTGGAGACTGCATATTCATCTTGCTAGGAGTTTTGGTAGCAACAGACTCAGTGTGGCCGTGAATAAGCAGCGCCATAAATTGGAACAAGCACGTTGCGTCACTCGGACGGTGTAGTTTTCCTAGCAGCCATATGATGTCGAAACTATCAGAATAGGTCGAGACATTTTACGCGCTTACTCAAGACACGGAATATATAGTCTACGACTGTCGTGGACTATATATTCCGTGCTCAAGATCAGTACGTGGGATCAGATGTAGGCTACTGAATAGATTTAGCTACGCACGTTGTGTAAGCTAGATGGTAATTTAATTTATTTAAGAAAAAAGAAAACCTTACCCAAATATCTTCTTGATTTTTTCGCAGCAATAATGAAAGTAACATTTGTGTCATGGTCAGGCTTAGGGATGACATCATGCTCCCTCGCGTGTCAATGAAGTGCTTAAATCTGGTGCGTAAAATACCACCATATATCAAATTTCTCATGGCCCCAATAGAAGTTTTGAGCTTGGTTTGCACTGTTGCTTATAAACCGTAGTTGTCAAATTATCAGACATTATTCATTTCCGATTAAAACATTGAAATAACTTCATGATATGAAGATCTTTACTGTAAAAAAGATTTGTTTTGTATTTCAAATTTGGTGCCTTCGCCAGATAACCCGTCGTGAAAACGGCTAATGCTTATCAATTTCTACCACGTTGGGAGACGTAATAAGGAAATCTTTGTAAATGACAAGACTGACAAGAACACTCAACTTTCATCACACCAGACGTCGAATGTTTTTTTATACAAAAGTTTCTTGGAAGTCTTGAATTGGTCGATGTGCAGATTATGCACGATGCGACTGTGTATTTTTTTCTCCTCCCCTTCAACTGCCCAGAGCACCTTTGTATAAGACCGGGATGCCGATCATATAACTATTGCATGCCACGGCCACACGATCCGAGCTCCAAGAAGTGACGAGACATTTTATCAAAATGAGAAGCTCCGTTGTGAGTGGCTGCTGCCAGAAATCGAGTCGTCTATATTTGTCACAAAAGGCACGCGTCGCCAACCCCATCGGTCGGCTGCATGTAGTTAAACCGACAGATTACGGGTGGGCGTTTGTTAGTTTTTTTTTGCGACGTTTGCGTTGGCGTTTCGCGGGTGCGTTTTGCGCGTTTTGCGATGTTTGCGTTTTCCGGCGGGCGGGTGTTTTTTTCACAATTCAAAGTCCCAACTTTCGGGCCGCAGCGCTCCTCGAAAAGCGCTGCCCTCGAGTAGTTAACCGACATACCACCCCGTGAAATAGGTAGCGCCAAGCAGTTTGTCATGGTTGGTAGCTCTGTGAAATCAAACTCGGACAAGCTTTTCTATCCTCTCATCTAATACTTACCTCCTCTAATCTGGGTTCTTGCCAGCAATATTTAGGTGAAATGATTTACAACTTTTTTCCTTTTCCACTTTTGTTCATTATTGGTTGCCCTAAGTTCACCATGATCGACAAATCAATTGTTCAGTTCTCATCCTTTGTTAGTTGATAACCTCTGCATCATATTTATGCATCTGTTTAGGCGCAGGAGGAAACAATTTAGCTTGCTCAAATGTAGGAGTTCGTGATGAGCTCAGCTGCAGAAATAAGACGGCGCCAACTGTCAAGAACCTTACGAAAATGAGCCGTTTAAGCTTCCACAACATAATAGAGAGTCGCTGAAAGAAATGACCGGGCCATTTGAAATTGATTTGTATTGCTTTCATTCTAAGCTGGCGGAATCGACTTCTAGCATAATAACTTTATTCAGCTTGGATCTCCAGACCTCTTCATTTCACGTTCCTGTCGTTCGTTCCATATGCATGTCGTTGACCGTCTGCTATACTTGTTCTGCCGACAGACTGAGACGTTGACGTTCCTGTGGATTCTCTTCATCATGATCATGCTGGGAAACTCCGCTGTGGTTTTGGCTCTCGTTACATCCAAGGCCCGAAAGTCGAGGACCAACTTCTTCATTCTGCACTTGGCTTTTGCAGGTGGGTTTGTTTTTCTTATCGGTTTCTGTGTACTTTGGCTGTTTGTTTGAGAAGAGATGTTTTGTTAAGTGCAACTTAGAATGCTTTTGGGCCTGTGTAGGGACGTGCTGACTGATGTTGCTGCACGGTTAGGTCGGATACAGTCATAGCAACCATGTTAGATACAGCTTTAGTCATGTCATATACAGCTGTGGTCATGTCGGGTACAAACATGGTCACGTCGGATACAGTCGAGGTTATTTCAGATACAGCCGACTCGACCCTGTCGGCTACAGTCGTGACGGCGTTGTCGGGTCATGTGTGCGATGGCTGTGTCTCGGGCTGGCGCCCCGGTGTCGGACTCTCATTTGTCGACCTGTCGCTGATGACCGCGGTGACAGACTCATCACCTGAGCAGCTGGCGCGCTCAGTCGCGGCTCGCTCCGGTGACCTGGGATAAAAACAGGCCACCTGCCGCTGTCCGAGGCGCAGCTCCCGCCGGCAGATCAGCGCAACAGCACCCCCCTGCGCGAGCACGGTGGTAGCTCGGAGCGACGAATGATCACATGAAGCTGGAAATTATTTGTGATCCATTGAAGCGTTACGCGCACTTGAGCATAAGTCGAGTCGTCTTGATCGCCGGTGTCACACTATCAACTTGCTTTAGAGATGCGGCTAATATTTGTTTTTGCTAAGTAGTCTGTTGTCAGTCGTTATTGCTTCTTTCTGCTTAACTACCTGTGATCACAGCGTCTTGAAAGTGAGCTGTCTCGCTGGAGGCCACCGCCGGAAGAAAACCTGTAAGTTCGGTCAGGTTAATGCGTTTTCCTGCCAAATTGCTCTTGCTAAGATGAAAATTCCACGAAAGTTTCCACAGCATTCATAACCGTGACTCATGTTTTCAAAGTAACCACTGATTGCTAACAAATGAACCCTACGGGTATGTAAAATGAACCGTCTGTTGGAGCTTATGCGGCTGCCGCTAGCTGCAATCATTGGACAGGTTCTGAACGTTCAAACGGATGGTGCCAAGGCTCACCTCGGTGGCCCTTAGTGCAGCTGCTGAAAACTAAAGCCGTCTACATCTACATAACTACCGGACGGAGTTGGTGGCTCTTTTACAGTGCTATTGTAGCAAGGGATTAAAGGGGAGAAAAGAAAGAATAGAGTACTTCATCTTCACACAGCGATCCCATGTCGTCCAGCTAGTTGTAGAAGAACAGAGAGAACGATTTGCTGCTGTAATGAATTCGATAGTAGAGCTTGTGATACAGGGAAGCTTGAGAGTCGTTGAAGAGATCCCGAGAGGGAGATGAGATCCTGAAAGAGATGTAGATCCACCTGATAGGGATCTAGATACAGATAGAGATCTTGAGATGAAGATGTAGATATCCAGAGATAGATGTAGATATAGATCCACCTTGCATACAAATACATCTGATGGAAGATGCTTTTTAATTTAGAGGCTTGATGATTCTGTTCATTGTATAGACCATGATGCACGAGATGCTTCTTCACTGCTCGGATTAGGGATAGAGGGATCCGATCAGCTGGGTTTGCGGCACAGTTGGGCAGGTGAAGGACAGGGCATTCGAAGTCCCGATGACCACTGCCAAACTTATGGGTGGTAATTACATTGATTAATTGAATGTGATCATTCGTCCAGTCACCCATTCCTATATCACTGGCCTCCCCATTAAGAAAATTGCCCACTTAATTCGTATTAGCGTTGCTAGTTTTAAGTTGCCCTCGAGAATCATTAGCTGGACTGCCCAACCTGAGTTCTGCTTAACTCCTATCGGCCTTATCCTAAGATTTATCCTTCATCATTCTTACGCTCATCCACACAAAGCAATTGCCCTCCATTCACTCACCCCAATCGATTTAGCAGCCCCCGAAATTCCCTCCGATAGTGTTAGGTGTCTGGCTGACGACGATCTCCCCGGCGAGATAAATGTCTCTTTCCGAAATCCATATGCATGCTCCGCTAACCGGCGACAAAGATACTTATCGCAGGGCCGTCCAGAATCATTATGCACAAATATCCACCCTTCTATTTTATGGGATTCACTACACGTCCGATAGACTTATGGTACACACATACACGATTTATATCCGACTTATCTCTCTACCGGGAGAGATTACCTATGCCCTCTTCCGATCCGCGTGTAACATTCCCGTTCACGACCCAGGGACCACAGTTCATATCCTGGAACTATCCGTAAACCATGGGATTTACTCTTCAAGGCCTTACGTGTCCTGGAGTACATTCTTCCCTCCCCTGAGGCTGTCCAGTACCGATCAAAGTACCTTTACGAAATACGTATGAGGACTTATCCGGGACACTACGGCTCGACTTATCCGCCCTTTGGGTGACTCACCCCTGACCCTCGGCTTCTTGCCTTTGGCATAACTTACTCTCCACTGCACTGTGCCAATCTTCCCCTTCCCCCTGCCGTAGAAACCTCTCACTGCCTTCTCACCCAGTGTTACCTAAGCGGGAAAATTAACAGTGGCCGGTACACTCTGGCGGAAAACGTGCATATGCCCTGCGTACGTGACGGTGTGTCCCTCTTATTATTCCGGTCTGGACTTGGGTTTAGAGAAGTGCATCTGTGTCTCATACAGTCATGCTGGTAAACGTTACGCCATAGGAGGCGGGCAAACAAGCCGTCTGTGCCTCAAAATGCCCTGTGCCAATATTGGTGGAGTAATTATTGGCGCTAACTCGCAAGAACGCGAAGAACAAAAACGCATTATTTATCCAAACCAAATCGTAATCTCAAGTCCTAATTTCTGCTGCACGCGTGTGCCTAATTATCAGTTCTCGTATACAATCCTAGCAGACCTCGAACCGCTCTTGATTTAATCAGATGATCTTGAACCAATAAGTACGCACCGATCTGTCGTCTGGTTGTGATCCACCGTATCATAGTGGATTACTGAATGCTCAAACGGAAATGACTCCTTGAAACTCGTTCGATAGCTTCTGATGGGCTACTAGTTACCTATACAAATTATCTTTATAGAGTGCCAGAATATTGTCATAAGGGTTCCCTAGCCTTTCATAGAAATCTAATTTAAATCATCCTATTAGCAGTAACCAATGCACATCAAACGAACTGCAGTCCTAGATATCATATAGCATGTCATATTTAAAATTATGCATTAACTGTTTACGTTCTTATCCCGTTGCAACTTTCCACAACTAACCACGCTCCTATACAATGACTTCACCTATACCGCACGCGCCCCAATTACGGTTAGCCCACTGCCCTACTGTTGTGACCGCTTCTCGCGCCCTCTGGCGGCTCAACGCCCGCGTCGGGAACGACGATTACCACGGCCACCGGCCGGCGCCGCGTCGACACCGTCAGTCAGTCACGCCGCTATGGGCGCGTCACCACTCGCGGTACAGTGCTCGTGCGGGTTGTCTCTTCTGGCCGGGTAGCTTTACCGGATGTGTCAGTGAGTGTGAATCTGGTAAAATATCGCTGCAATATCTCCCCGTTCGACATCTCATCAGCTCCATTTCACGTAAGTTTTTTTTTTTAATTAAATTCCTGTCCCAGTTAATCGTTCCCCAACAAAGACGGTCCTTTCTATTATTTATTCTACAAAAGCACAACGATCGGTACCTATGTTAGTCGCATATTAGTTCTAACCACAAACAATTCTACATCTACCTGTTACTCGACATTTCGCAATTTTAATAACGCAAAGTTACCATCTAAAGTCGCAAAGTGTCAAACCGTCAACCTCAAACCACTGCTCACAACTCTGCACCTAAGTAACAGAAGAAATTCCGCCGTAAGCTCAAGCATTCGTATCTGTCGAAAATCATAACTCATAGCCATATTCATAGATCGATCGCATGAATCAGTCGCCACCTTAAAACATTACATTCCTTTTCAACCGTATTTACCTGTTCTATAATTGATTTCGACTTCGCAATTAATTCCTACAGCAATATTACCAATGATTTCGCAATGCAAATTTTAGTGAGTACAGCACGAATCTAAACCCTTAATTTCACAAACTTCCCAACCTCAAATCTCAATCGCACCTGACTACCGCCGATAATAAATCGAACGAACCAGCTTGGCCAACCACAAAGACATATTCATTATTCAATGCTGACACGCATCCTGTCATCAATTTCAACGTTCGTGACAACTGAGCTGCTTATTCAAATTTTAGCATCTCGCTCTCGGTCTAATCGCGAAACATACCGGCTCCAACTGGCAATAACGTATTGCTGGCGACTCTGACATGACTTCGAAATTCAGATCCTAATATGCTACTAGGGTGTCTGGACCAATAAGTTCAAAGTAATTTAAGTTTTCCAATTCCAATTGAGAGTGCATTTTATGGCAACCGAAAATGTTTGGCAGTCGTCACGGCACGGCAACCGGGCAGAGGGGGGGGGGGTGTCAAGGATTGGGATTGAGCAGACTTTTCAACAACACTCACATTCTGGAGTTTCTCTGCGCTTCCGCTTCTCAGTGTGGTCACAAGCGTCGGCTGCTGTCCTCGGTTCTGATCACTCGAACTGAAGAGGCTTCTCGTGGGTGACCCCGGACTGACGGCGGCTCCCAGATGGCGTCTCCGGCTCCAGCTGTGGACTGTGACTCTCGGCTGCTCGACTGTGATTCTCCCTCTGGTTGGGTGGCGCACCCTTTTATAGTTGGGGGGAGGGGTGACTGCCACGCCCTTGCGACGTCATCTTCCTCTGCCTTCTTCTGGTGGGTGGGGCCGTAAGATGGCGCCCTCTGTCCTGTTTAGTCACCTTGCTCCTCTGTGCCTGCAATTTTTGGCCGTCGAATTGTCTTCGTGTTGAGTGCTTTATCATTTTAATAATCGCTGGCATAAAACAATCCCCGAAAGGTTTGTGATTTTCGAGTTTTAATTTTGATTTTTCAATTTCATTTTATTCAAACTTTTGTTTCCTTCCGTTTCGTCTGCCGCCAACGCCCCTGTGACGTCACTCTTGCTCCGCCCACCGTACCGGGGCGTGGCCGTAACGCAGCGCCTTCTTCCTCTGCGGAGATCTCTGGAACTACAGGTCATTGCTTGCGGCTTGTTGTGGAGGTCACCTTCAAGGCGTTCTGCCGGGTCACTCACCCTGGGTTGTTGTACCCCGACAAAGGAGGCTGTGTGCTCCAGCCGGCATCCATCCTTTACACTGCTCCATGATCTGATGACGTATCTTGCTGATCCAGCGCTCCCAGCCGTTATCTGTCCTCGGCGTGGGTCCACGAGCTGTTGACAGTGTTACTGATCCAGCTGTTACTTGTTGGGATTCGAATCGTTCATCCTGCGGTAGCTGTCTCCAAAAGCGCGCGTCTTAATGGGAGTTTAACGGCTGCCCATAGCGAAGACCTCTGGAACTACTGCGTTTTTGCTTGCCATAGGATCTTCCTGGTTGTGCCATTCCCACCATGTGACTCAGCGCGGTGCAGCTGTTGTGGTACCTGACAGAGTACGTGACAAGTGACAGAGTACGTGACAAGTGACAGAGTACCTTAACGTGCTCGCTCGCCGCCGCCGCCGGCCGCGGTCCTGACGTAGCTTGTTGACTCAGCTGTGCCTCGACGGTTCGTACTGATGTAGGCGGCATCGTCTTCTCGCAGATGTGTCTACTGCGGCTATTCCCACGGACAGTGCTCGTTGCGGGAGATGGAGAAAAGTGATGTGTGGGGATGGTGAGCCTGGTGACTGGGGGGGGGGGGTGAATAATGAGAGGGGAGGGGAGCGCAGCAGCAGCGCTCCGCTCAGCTGTGCGTCACCCGGTAGCAGCGATGGGTGAGTGAATGGAGGGCTAGGCCTGTGACCGGACTGCGAGGGGGGGAGACTGCCGGACCAAGCCGTGCCGAAAAGATTCTACGTTAAATGTTAAAGATGTAGCGTGCTACATCTTCAGTCCAAACAACCCTAGTTGCGTCCTCGCAACTCATACAAAAAAGTCACACCCCTTACTCATCTAAATCTACACAATCATGTTAAGTTCCGCAACGCCTACAAAATGACATCGTATACCTAGTACAGTACACACACGCACCTGTTGTTCCTCGTTCCCACCTCAGTTTGTCGCTCACCAGATCCGGGTCATGGGCACCAACCACTTTGGTTAGCCCGATGTCGTCGGTGGCCGTCCGGTAAGCGGCTTCTCAGGAGGGTGAAGACCTCTATGGCAGCCCAGGTGGGCGGCCTCCACAGCAGTTCGGGTGGCGGCCTCCGTGGCAGCCCGGGTGGGCAGCCTTCACGGCAGCCCGGGTGGCAGCCTGCCATGGCAGCCTGGGTGGGGCGGCCTCCACGGCAGCCAGGGTGGGAAGATTCCACAGCAGCCCGGACGGCGGGCTCCATGGCAGCCCGGGTGGGCAGCTTGCACGGCGGCCCGTGTGGGCAGCCTACGTGGCAGCCCAGGTGGATGACACCTCCGTGGCAGTCCGGGTAGGCGACCTCCATGGCCGGCCCTGCCGCGACCTCTGTGGCCGCCCGGGTGGCAGGCTCCGTGGCAGCTCAGGTGAGCGACCTCCATGGCAGCTCAGGTGGGTGACCCCCGAGGCAGCACGCGAGGGCAATGCATCCCCGTGGCAGTCCGGTTGGGTGACCATCGTGGGAGACCCGTGACAGCCTCCGTGGTAGCTCAGGTAGGCGACTTCCGCGGCCGCTCAGGTGAGTGACCTCCGAGGCAGCACGCGAGGGCAATGCATCCTCCGTGGCAGCACAGGTGACCTCCGTGGCAGCTCAGGTAGCGACCTTTCGGCGGACCAGGTGACAGCCGTCGCAGCAGCCCAGGTGGGTGATCTCAAGGCTATAGAACTCCAGGTAAGGACACCAGCCGTTTGACCTTGAACGCCGCCGGCCGGCCGATGACGTCATTGGAGGCAAGCCGGCTCGGCGGACACACAGGGCGAATGCATAACGGAGGGGCGTTGGAACGTTGCGGGAGCCAGGGAGATATTTTAAAGTGGTTGCATACCACCATTGTTTGTTGATTGATGTACAGACTGCATCCTTTTAAACCTCGATGCATCCTAGGCCTGGATGGTGCGTACATTCGTGGAACGATCACCCCGTCCGACGTCCGTGGTCGAAGCTGTCATAGTATTTAAGACACTAAGACGGGTGCAATAACGGCGATCCGATCCCGTCTCTGGCGAATTTAGAGGGGTCGTAAGGACCCAGGCCGAATCTGACCGTCTATTTTTAGGGAAACGGGGTGGGTGAATTGACAACCGATGGCTTAAGAGATAATGAGAAGGGATCCCGTCGTCGATTGTTGTTTGACAGACAACACATGTTGTACTGGGCGTATGACCATCAGAGGTAATGCCTGAACGTAGGCAAGCATAATTGGTCTGTCATATTGTTTAGGAATATAAAATGGTAATGGAGATCATTGAGGATATGATCTCTACATTACGGGAATTCACTAATTACTACGGCCCATAGGGGCACCGCCGGAGCTGTTGTTTTGCCATCGGTCCCAGGCAACTCCAGGGAGCTGCAGTACCCGGCGGCCAAAGCGGCCACCTCGTCGACTCGCAGGTCCTCTGGGATTCTGTGATGCTTTAGTGCTTCACCCACAGAAGCACGGGCATAGCAGTAGGATGTGGGGCTAGGTGTCTGTCCACCTCTTCATTCAAAGAACAACGTGTACAGCGCCTGGTCCCGCCGAAGCTCGGTATCGACCGTGACTTATTCACAACTGGCGGATCCAGGAAGCGGTATTGGACACTGCGGGGGCTTACCCCAAAAAGGTTTCTCGGAATTAATTTAAAAAACTCGGATTTCGATTCCTTGCGCACTGCTGTGCGGTGTGACATTTCCAACATTTCCTCAGAAAGTTGTGAAGTTTTCATTTATTCTCGAAAATCGATTTCGAGCGCTGCCCTGGTTGTTGGGGAAGACATTTGCCCCAAATGCCTTCCCCTGGATCCGCCAGTGGCCGTTGCCCCACTCCGAGCTTGACTAAAGACGTCTTCAAACCTCACCAGAAACCGATGGTAGGTGAATTTAAATCCAATAACTCATCTCTGTCTGCCCGCCTAAATATACTACACATGGTACAGCACCCGGCCCTGTCGGAGCTATGAGCCGATCGTGATATTTTCGGCTTTCCCCATCCCAAGCTCGATTAGAAACGTTCTCCTTCCCCACCCGATTGCTGCTGTCAATTCAAATTCAATGCCTCATCTCTGTCTGCCCGACCATAACCCATTCATTGCACACCGTTCAGCGCCCGGCCCCGCCAGAAGTATCCTAGCGCGCTGAGCAGTTGCCTCCAGCCGCGTCATCGCGAGGCCCCGCGCGGCCCATAAACGAATACATTGCGCGAATAGCCGTGTCGCCCCCCTGGGTGATCTCTGCAGCAGCCCATCTGAATGGATCGTTTGGCAGTTGGTCTTGCAGCATCCTGGCACCCTCTCCTCGTTCACCAACTTGATCATCGCCTTGGCTGTGTTGTGAAGACGACCGCGTTTGATTTTGATTCAGTACAACAAGAGCATTCCGCCTGTTCTTCTTCCTCTTCTGCTTTTAATATTGCTGTCCTCTTATCCTCAATACTCTTGAAAGTTCGAGCTCTCCTTTGCAATACAGCAGCTGACCGTGACTTGGACTTGTTGTACAGCAGAACGTAGAAGAATTGATATGCTGATGCGAACAATTGTCAAGTTTCATTTTCGGCCTGTCTTCTGTATTAGTCTGATCCTTTGTTCATGAGACAGCTTCATTTCCTTATCTTATCTTCAACAACTTCTTCTATGTCCTTTTCAGTATTCGTAAGACCGCTTCCTCTCATCAGTTCCTTCACGTCGACCCCTGCAGCACGTTCATTTCCACTGCTGTCAGTATTTCGAACACCTGCTCAATTCTTCAACTTTCCTGTCATCAGCCACCATCATAAGCTTCATCATCTTCACACAGCTTTCTTTAGCTCATCCTCTTTCTTCATATCGACCCCTGCAGCACGCTCATTTCCACTGCTGCCAGTATTTCGAGCACCTGCTCTATTCTTCAACTTCTTCCTCTTCTCCATACGGTTGACTTTCAATTCATCAACTTCGGGTTCGGCGGCTTGTGCCAGTCTACCAGCTTCACAATTTGAGAATTATCAAATCCCCACGTTTTGGGCGCCATTTGTAGCAAGGGAATTTTGAGAAAAGAAGAAAGAAGGAATAAAAAAAAACTTCATCTTCTTTGCGGTTCATCAAATACTGCGGTCCACTGTTGTTCGGCTGTTGTAGCAGAGAGAATAATTCGCTGCTGTAATGCTGTCGGTAGTAGAGCTTGTGATACAGGGGAGCTTGAGAGTCGTTGAAGAGATCCTGAGATAGCTATAGAGAGGGATCCAGATGGTGATGAGATTCTGAGATAAATGAGATCCACCTGATAGAGATGTATGGATCCAGATAGAGATCCTGAGGGAGATCTTGGGAGAGATGTAGGTATAGATCCTTCTGAGGGAGATCTAGATCCAGATCCACCTTGCATACAAATACATCTGATGGAAGATGCTTTTTAATTTAGAGGCTTGATGATTCTGTTCATTGTATAGACCATGATGCACGAGATGCTTCTTCACTGCTCGGATTAGGGATAGAGGGATCCGATCAGCTGGGTTTGCGGCACAGTTGGGCAGGTGAAGGACAGGGCATTCGAAGTCCCGATGACCACTGCCAAACTTATGGGTGGTAATTACATTGATTAATTGAATGTGATCATTCGTCCAGTCACCCATTCCTATATCACTGGCCTCCCCATTAAGAAAATTGCCCACTTAATTCGTATTAGCGTTGCTAGTTTTAAGTTGCCCTCGAGAATCATTAGCTGGACTGCCCAACCTGAGTTCTGCTTAACTCCTATCGGCCTTATCCTAAGATTTATCCTTCATCATTCTTACGCTCATCCACACAAAGCAATTGCCCTCCATTCACTCACCCCAATCGATTTAGCAGCCCCCGAAATTCCCTCCGATAGTGTTAGGTGTCTGGCTGACGACGATCTCCCCGGCGAGATAAATGTCTCTTTCCGAAATCCATATGCATGCTCCGCTAACCGGCGACAAAGATACTTATCGCAGGGCCGTCCAGAATCATTATGCACAAATATCCACCCTTCTATTTTATGGGATTCACTACACGTCCGATAGACTTATGGTACACACATACACGATTTATATCCGACTTATCTCTCTACCGGGAGAGATTACCTATGCCCTCTTCCGGTCCGCGTGTAACATTCCCGTTCACGACCCAGGGACCACAGTTCATATCCTGGAACTATCCTTAAACCATGGGATTTACTCTTCAAGGCCTTACGTGTCCTGGAGTACATTCTTCCCTCCCCTGAGGCTGTCCAGTACCGATCAAAGTACCTTTACGAAATAAGTATGAGGACTTATCCGGGACACTACGGCTCGACTTATCCGCCCTTTGGGTGACTCACCCCTGACCCTCGGCTTCTTGCCTTTGGCATAACTTACTCTCCACTGCACTGTGCCAATCTTCCCCTTCCCCCTGCCGTAGAAACCTCTCACTGCCTTCTCACCCAGTGTTACCTAAGCGGGAAAATTAACAGTGGCCGGTACACTCTGGCGGAAAACGTGCATATGCCCTGCGTACGTGACGGTGTGTCCCTCTTATTATTCCGGTCTGGACTTGGGTTTAGAGAAGTGCATCTGTGTCTCATACAGTCATGCTGGTAAACGTTACGCCATAGGAGGCGGGCAAACAAGCCGTCTGTGCCTCAAAATGCCCTGTGCCAATATTGGTGGAGTAATTATTGGCGCTAACTCGCAAGAACGCGAAGAACAAAAACGCATTATTTATCCAAACCAAATCGTAATCTCAAGTCCTAATTTCTGCTGCACGCGTGTGCCTAATTATCAGTTCTCGTATACAATCCTAGCAGACCTCGAACCGCTCTTGATTTAATCAGATGATCTTGAACCAATAAGTACGCACCGATCTGTCGTCTGGTTGTGATCCACCGTATCATAGTGGATTACTGAATGCTCAAACGGAAATGACTCCTTGAAACTCGTTCGATAGCTTCTGATGGGCTACTAGTTACCTATACAAATTATCTTTATAGAGTGCCAGAATATTGTCATAAGGGTTCCCTAGCCTTTCATAGAAATCTAATTTAAATCATCCTATTAGCAGTAACCAATGCACATCAAACGAACTGCAGTCCTAGATATCATATAGCATGTCATATTTAAAATTATGCATTAACTGTTTACGTTCTTATCCCGTTGCAACTTTCCACAACTAACCACGCTCCTATACAATGACTTCACCTACCGCACGCGCCCCAATTACGGTTAGCCCACTGCCCTACTGTTGTGACCGCTTCTCGCGCCCTCTGGCGGCTCAACGCCCGCGTCGGGAACGACGATTACCACGGCCACCGGCCGGCGCCGCGTCGACACCGTCAGTCAGTCACGCCGCTATGGGCGCGTCACCACTCGCGGTACAGTGCTCGTGCGGGTTGTCTCTTCTGGCCGGGTAGCTTTACCGGATGTGTCAGTGAGTGTGAATCTGGTAAAATATCGCTGCAATATCTCCCCGTTCGACATCTCATCAGCTCCATTTCACGTAAGTTTTTTTTTAAATTAAATTCCTGTCCCAGTTAATCGTTCCCCAACAAAGACGGTCCTTTCTACACTGTAAAAAAATGTCACGAGCCAATTCCATGACAAGGAGTGGGTTACACGGTCGTCCATTGTACCCTGCTGTTATATATAGGGACATTATCAGCCTGAAGGTTGTTAGTTAAAGAGTGGCCTCGTGAAACAATTGGTTACAAACGGTAACCTAATAACTTAAATGCTTCCCTAACACCCCTTCCTGCTTATCAACAGATTTCGCGCTGTGTCGGAAAACTACGCATAGTCTCATAATTAAATCCGCCAGAAGCTTGTTGCATGCTAGTTACATGCGTGTTTCATTATCGTGTCATATTATTATTATGTCGGCTAATGAGGCACCACCCTGCACGTGCTTTAAAAAAAATCCTGCGCACACGCCACCTAGTCGGAAACTCATCATCGGACTAGTCCTGGTAGGGTTTTCGTGTTGCCGAATGAGGCGAAACGACTTTGATTCGGTAGTGCCTCATAAATCCCTGCTACGGTGAGCAGCGACGAGTCTGAGACTGCTTCTAAAACGCGTCCTTCACTTCCGGCGCGGGGCCGTCATTTCCGGCCGCCATTGTTCAGTTCTGCGGCTGCCGGCGGTTGGTGCGGTTGTGTTGTGGCACGGTGCGTTGTGAAGTTCTCGGGCTGGGATATTTCGAAGGTACGTTATATTGTATGATATTTACGTAGCAATGGGGGACATTTTATTTATTTTGTAATATTCTGAACACATGTTGCGTCATAGAATTCACCCCTTGACCGTTGTGGGCCACTGTTTCGTCTGAATTCCGACTGTTGGAAGACGGACTTTCTTTCAGTTGCTGTCTAGCCTTTTTTTTCCAAATGTGTAAGTTACACATATTGCCTCACATTGATTTATCTTATGCAAAAGTCAGTTGATGTAGATAATAAAGCCATCCTCACTGATATTTTAAAATCAGCAGTTAATTTTCTTTTCTGTTTGCAGAGTTGCTTAAAGTTGTGGGAGACTGAGGCATGAAGGTATACCGGAAGCCAGCGATATTTCTGTTGGTAAGCCTCGCCCAGAAAAAAAAAAACTTGCTTGAATCTGCAAAGTATGGCAAATATTTGATGGACTGCACAGTGCACAATGTACCTGACATGGCAGGATCAACTTGCTCACTCGCCTGTTGTAAGTGCCGTTGCGTCAAAGCCCGTGGAAGTGCCCGATCGTGTCTCATGCAACCGTATTATTTTGTGAATGCTATTGGTGGTGATTTGAATCAGCTTTTGCACCACTCCGCTATGATATTGTAATATGTATATATTTAGATATTTTGTATCGTATGCTAATAAGTAATAAACGTTATTTTTGTGTATGTTTTTTTTTGTAACGTGGCTGGCACGCTATCGTGGCTGTCGTTGGCCGGGTCGTCCACCAGTCGGAGGGGCGGCTGGGGAGAAGGAGGGGGGGGGGGGGGTGACGCAATTGAGCTAGTATTACTACTGGGCAGCAATAACAGGCGCTAGCTGGTTGGGTTACCAGGCGAGTCCTGCTAAGGAGCCTAATCGGCGTACCGATCTGCTGGTTTTGCCCTCGTTTTCAAACGAGGTACCGAATAACGAAACGAGGGGCTGACACGGGGGTGCTCGGTTTATGAGGCGTGGGCTTGTCATTTACTAACGAAACAAGCTTGTACCCTCTTACTAGCTAAATATGAGGCGATTTTTACACGTCGCTGCATGCTCATTTTTGCGCCAGCGGTTTTCCTACAAGGGGCTTGTAAGATTTTTTTACAGTGTATTATTTATTCTACAAAAGCACAACGATCGGTACCTATGTTAGTCGCATATTAGTTCTAACCACAAACAATTCTACATCTACCTGTTACTCGACATTTCGCAATTTTAATAACGCAAAGTTACCATCTAAAGTCGCAAAGTGTCAAACCGTCAACCTCAAACCACTGCTCACAACTCTGCACCTAAGTAACAGAAGAAATTCCGCCGTAAGCTCAAGCATTCGTATCTGTCGAAAATCATAACTCATAGCCATATTCATAGATCGATCGCATGAATCAGTCGCCACCTTAAAACATTACATTCCTTTTCAACCGTATTTACCTGTTCTATAATTGATTTCGACTTCGCAATTAATTCCTACAGCAATATTACCAATGATTTCGCAATGCAAATTTTAGTGAGTACAGCACGAATCTAAACCCTTAATTTCACAAACTTCCCAACCTCAAATCTCAATCGCACCTGACTACCGCCGATAATAAATCGAACGAACCAGCTTGGCCAACCACAAAGACATATTCATTATTCAATGCTGACACGCATCCTGTCATCAATTTCAACGTTCGTGACAACTGAGCTGCTTATTCAAATTTTAGCATCTCGCTCTCGGTCTAATCGCGAAACATACCGGCTCCAACTGGCAATAACGTATTGCTGGCGACTCTGACATGACTTCGAAATTCAGATCCTAATATGCTACTAGGGTGTCTGGACCAATAAGTTCAAAGTAATTTAAGTTTTCCAATTCCAATTGAGAGTGCATTTTATGGCAACCGAAAATGTTTGGCAGTCGTCACGGCACGGCAACCGGGCAGAGGGGGGGGGGGGTGTCAAGGATTGGGATTGAGCAGACTTTTCAACAACACTCACATTCTGGAGTTTCTCTGCGCTTCCGCTTCTCAGTGTGGTCACAAGCGTCGGCTGCTGTCCTCGGTTCTGATCACTCGAACTGAAGAGGCTTCTCGCGGGTGACCCCGGACTGACGGCGGCTCCCAGATGGCGTCTCCGGCTCCAGCTGTGGACTGTGACTCTCGGCTGCTCGACTGTGATTCTCCCTCTGGTTGGGTGGCGCACCCTTTTATAGTTGGGGGGAGGGGTGACTGCCACGCCCTTGCGACGTCATCTTCCTCTGCCTTCTTCTGGTGGGTGGGGCCGTAAGATGGCGCCCTCTGTCCTGTTTAGTCACCTTGCTCCTCTGTGCCTGCAATTTTTGGCCGTCGAATCGTCTTCGTGTTGAGTGCTTTATCATTTTAATAATCGCTGGCATAAAACAATCCCTGAAAGGTTTGTGATTTTCGAGTTTTAATTTTGATTTTTCAATTTCATTTTATTCAAACTTTTGTTTCCTTCCGTTTCGTCTGCCGTCAACGCCCCTGTGACGTCACTCTTGCTCCGCCCACCGTACCGGGGCGTGGCCGTAACGCAGCGCCTTCTTCCTCTGCGGAGATCTCTGGAACTACAGGTCATTGCTTGCGGCTTGTTGTGGAGGTCACCTTCAAGGCGTTCTGCCGGGTCACTCACCCTGGGTTGTTGTACCCCGACAAAGGAGGCTGTGTGCTCCAGCCGGCATCCATCCTTTACACTGCTCCATGATCTGATGACGTATCTTGCTGATCCAGCGCTCCCAGCCGTTATCTGTCCTCGGCGTGGGTCCACGAGCTGTTGACAGTGTTACTGATCCAGCTGTTACTTGTTGGGATTCGAATCGTTCATCCTGCGGTAGCTGTCTCCAAAAGCGCGCGTCTTAATGGGAGTTTAACGGCTGCCCATAGCGAAGACCTCTGGAACTACTGCGTTTTTGCTTGCCATAGGATCTTCCTGGTTGTGCCATTCCCACCATGTGACTCAGCGCGGTGCAGCTGTTGTGGTACCTGACAGAGTACGTGACAAGTGACAGAGTACCTTAAAGGTATTATCAGGGTTTTTTCCAAAATTTCGGACTTACTCAGTGAAACGTGTAGAAGAAGGTGACTGAAGCCCCAATCCAAAGTCATTCGTCTCAAAATTGCCTAATTTTCCAATGGTGGGCCTCCAAAGTTTTCGCGGCTGCCAGCCGCGTAAACTTGCGAGTACTTGGTGGTCCATCTCTAAACGCCCATAGGGTTTACACTAGCGGAGACTTTTCTAAATATTTCTAGGGAAAATATAATGGATCTAGGGAAAATATAATGGATCTAGGGAAAATATAATGGATTACATGCTCTTCCCAAGACAAAATAGGGAAATATAGCATAGGTCCGTAACACAACGAACACAACCTTCTTCTCATTCTTCTCAGCTTCTCATTCTAGATCGGAAGGAAGTACTGTATTTAGGGCCTTGATTCTAGATATCCTGTGGGTTATCAAAATAATTCAAATTAAAAAATTGTGTTGTGTGCGTTCAAACTAAGCTCATCCCGAGTGTAATTCAAGAATGTCTTAGTTCAAGTAATTAAACTTGAAAGTGATATAGCTCAAGCAATGAAGAAGCTTGGATGGAACTAGTGTTGAATCAAAGTTACCTATCATTTTTAATGCTAAGTGCTGAACGTTACCAATAATTCGAGACATCCGTTGTAAGATGTATGACGCAGATCAACTTTGATCAAGTGAAGAAAATAGATTTCAGATGAAATAATGTCAATGTTCAAGGCTGAGCGACTGGCAGATTTCGGAGTGAGCACGAGTGGCCTTGAGACATTCTGTTTCTGTAGGTACTCAAAATAAATAAATTATCATGTTGTGTGCTTTGAGGTTAAGTGTTATCAGTGGTGCTTCATGGTTGTGCTTTGTTGTTGGTGTATAGGCATGTTTTGAGCACATTGCAGCATGATATTGGTGGTGTGTAAAGCAACTGATCTCCGCAGACTTTGCACTTACTTGCAAAGCCTGCGGACTGACTTTGCAGACTTTGGCTGACAATGAGCAATGCATTGCTGACTGATATCATTTATTCTGTGTTTGTAGCACAAAGTACAGAAGTGGCACATACATTGTTACTTTGAAAACCTGATGTGAATTTTGATGTAGAAAATTGGTGGCTGACGTTGAGTCCTGACGTATTGTGAGTAGTGTACATCTGGTGCATTGAGCGCAGACTTGAGACCAGTGACGTTTGTATCAGTAGACTGTTTGAGTCTACTTATATGGGTAGTCATAAAGCAGGCGTCACACTTCTTTTTGCAACCAAGGAGATGCGCTATACCCAGAGATGCTTTCTCACCAAACCTTACCAAACCAAACCTAACCTACAGCGCCTCTCTTCGTTCGTTCATGGTTGCAAAAAAACAAGTGTGACGCCTGCTATACTACTACCCTTATATGGCCTTGGTTTGAGTGTGGTGACTGAGTAAGCTGGTGTGTATAGCCATGCAATAAGTGTTTTGAATATATTTTTGGGACAGTATTGAAATGGTGTGTTTTGGCCATCTGGCATGGATGATGGAAAGCCACTAACTCAACTTCAGGAACGCTTCTTCATTATGCTCATCTAAAGCACAATGATCTATTTTCTCTTCGCAAGGATTGATTCCTAATTCACTGTCAATTATAACCTGGCCCAGAAGGTTTCGCTGAGCCACAGGGTTCATACAGATTCATCCACAGTGCTCAGCAGTGTATGTTTTCAGATTTCAACAGACTGTATTTTTTTCTGTATGTACATATGCATCATGCAAGGGTACAACAGATGCGGTATTTGGTAAGCAGTTGGCAGCAAGGTGGTGTTTGTACTTATTGGCAGAACTAGTTGAGCAGGACTAAAACTATCCTAGTTTCTCTCCAGTTTACTCAGATCCGTCTCAACACATTGAACATATTGAAAGCGTTCATCCATGAAATGTCTGCATGTATACTCATTTCCGAGAAGGCACGCTCGTCGCTCATCCATTGCCGAGCAGGCACGTGCGTGCCCATCGCCGGCGCGCATTAGCGCGCGTCCATGGCTGGGGCGCACGCGCGCGGCCATGGCCGGCATGCACGCGCGCGCGCCCATCGTCGGCACGCAAGCGCGCGCCGCGTCCTTACCCGGCGAGCACGCCGCGTCCGTACCCGGCGCGCACCCGCGCGCGTCCACAGCCGGGGCGCACCCAAGCGAGTTCGTACCCGGCACGTACCGGCGCGCACCCGCGCGCGTCCGTACCCGGCCCGCACCCGCGCGCGTCCACTGCCGGCACTGACAGACCCTGACAGACGGGCGTGCTGCCGTCGGCGGTCCTGACAGATGAGCGGCGGGCCCGGCTCCCGCAGCTCCGGCAGCGGGCGGCAGCCATGGTCGGCATACACGCGCGCGCGCCCATCGTCGTCAGCACGCAAGCGCGCGCGCGTCCATAGCCGGCGCGCACCCGTACCTGGCGCGCACCCGCGCGCGTCCGTACCCGGCCCGCACCCGCGCGCGTCCACTGCCGGCACTGACAGACCCTGACAGACGGGCGTGCTGCCGTCGGCGGTCCTGACAGATGAGCGGCGGGCCCGGCTCCCGCAGTTCCGGCAGCGGGCGGCAGCTCCGGTGACTGTTCCGGCAGCTCCGGCAGCGAACGGCGTCTCCGGCAGCGCTCAGCAGCGGCGCCAAGCAGCAGCAGCGGCTGAGCCAACAGGCGGCCGCGGAGGCACGCCCCCCCCCCCCCCTTTGCACATTGTTCGTCCATGGAGATGTCTGCAAGCACGCCCATTGTTGAGAAGGCACGTGCATCCATGGCTGAGCACTGAGCAGGCACGTGCGACCCCTTTGCACATTGTTCATCCATACATATCAATATAATTTACCTTATGATTAGTGTGAGTCTTACAAAATCTTAAACTCAGAAATACCACAAGGCAGGCTGCCTGGGTGAGTTGCTAATATGAACATAATGAACATTATACATTAGTGCAGTACCTATAAGCATCCATGCTGTGTGAAGGACTTGGCCCTCACGTTCATTCGTTTGGTGATTGCACATGGTGGCATGTGTACCAATTGTTCTCCCTAACCCTTCTTACAACTTTGACTAGCAAGTAGAAGCTGGCAAAATGCAAGGAGCTTACAAAGCATGCCTATATGTACTATGTAGATAACAGGATGATTCTCTCAATTGAAGCATGATCCGCACTCAGCAGCTTCTTCTGTTCTGTTCCACAAACTAAAACTGAAATGCCTCAATTTTCCTCAAAATATATTCATTTATCACTCATAAACAACAAAAATATACATGAAGTAGGTACCAGGGCAATAAAAAACATACAAGTTACATATTTTTTTCATGTACCGTCCTTTCACAGCAGCAATATGTAGAAACGCACCAAGACGTTCACGGAGAGCCCACCCATAACAAACTATAGTTGAAGCCGGGGCTCTGCTGCAGCAGCAGGGGAGACGTACAGGACACAGAGGTCATGTCACAACATCATGTTGTACAACCTGTTGTTCGAAAAAACAGATCAACATAGATCTTGAAAAACTGTAGGTAGCGCTTTCTTCAGTCACTTAGGTAAGCTTTCTCGCAAGACGTTACATTAGATTGACCACTCTTGACAAAATAATCAGATTGAAACTGAGCTCTTGTGCCTGATGCACTTACATTTCAATTTATTGAAATAAAACACTCAAATTTACCCTGGAAAATTGTTGACATTTAAATGATATTAATCAAGATTTGATGATCAGCAAACAAGCTCAAGCTATTCAAATCACACCCAAATCAAAATAATAACTTTGGCAATGTTGATAACTCTTGCTGTCTTATTGAAAAGCAAATCTTCAATTTGTTCATATCCAAATTCAATGCCAAGCACTGAAATCTTGTTGCAAGGCCCTAAAAACAACAGACAAAAACAAAACAGACAAGGCCCGTCTTGTGGAAATCGACAGTGCGGTGCGGCGGCCTTGGCGAAATTTCCCAAGGCTGCTCTTTGTTTACATTTTAGTGATGGGCCAACTTGGCCGCCCAAGTACTTGTTTTGCGTGAGTAAGTACAATTTTGTCAATTTTGAAACGGCTATATCTCGCAAATTTTGGTACCGATTTACATTTTATGCATATATTTAGAATCGGCAGAGTCTGGGGAGTTCATTGATTGGAAATTTATGCCGATTCTTTCAATTTTAAAACCCTGATAATCCCTTTAACGTGCTCGCTCGCCGCCGCCGCCGGCCGCGGTCCTGACGTAGCTTGTTGACTCAGCTGTGCCTCGACGGTTCGTACTGATGTAGGCGGCATCGTCTTCTCGCAGATGTGTCTACTGCGGCTATTCCCACGGACAGTGCTCGTTGCGGGAGATGGAGAAAAGTGATGTGTGGGGATGGTGAGCCTGGTGACTGGGGGGGGGGGGGGGTGAATAATGAGAGGGTAGGGGAGCGCAGCAGCAGCGCTCCGCTCAGCTGTGCGTCACCCGGTAGCAGCGATGGGTGAGTGAATGGAGGGCTAGGCCTGTGACCGGACTGCGAGGGGGGGGGGGGGGGAGACTGCCGGACCAAGCCGTGCCGAAAAGATTCTACGTTAAATGTTAAAGATGTAGCGTGCTACACTATTTGCTCCAAGGCTCCCGTGGGAGATGCACAAGCGCCGGCCTAGAACAAGACACTCGCTCGGAAGGAGCGATGAGGGCGTTTTCTCCGCGCTAATGGTTCCGTCTCATATCCCACTAGTTCCTAAGTGACTCGAGGTGTTAAGAACAGGGAAGTGTGGAGCGTAAGTACTGACACTCCAAGGATTTCCGATTAAAGTTCTCAAGTATGGTATATACTATATAGACATTTGTGACCAGTTTGTGGATGACAGTTTCTGTGTATCGAAGCTGCGCTATTTTTGGTAACCAAGAGGCTGGAGGCGCGGTTATAGCATACCTAACTATGTAATTTTGCATGATATCTAGCGCATGTATTGCGCTTTTTAATCTCACTGCCCGCTTGCGTAGAAGTCCTGTAATGAGTAAGTTTTGACTTTTTTCTATAAGATCCTAGGAGTACACTGATCAATCAAGGAAACATGATGAAAAACCCCGTTTCGCCAGCTGTGGTAGGCTGGAGCCCCTTCAGTGAATGCAGCTCATCCAAACAGTGCCTTTGAAGTTGTGCACGGAGCATGCGGTGACGATGGATTTATTCTTGCGTCTTTCCAGTCTATTCCTGCGTTAGAGGAGAGTGGTAGGGAGAGTGACGTATGAGGAGCATTGCATATGTGGTAAACTTAAGTGAGTTAGCATACAACTTCGCGCTTCTCTCTATTAAAATTTAAGTCTGCAGCAAATGATAGTTGTTACATGCAATGATATTACCTGCTTTTTGATATTAAACTCAACCTCGCCAAAAACATGCTCTGAACATTGCTGGACCGCTGTACCGTACCTGTACTAACTAATGGCCCTGTTAACCTATTGCACATATCCCACCCACGTATTCACTGTTCAAACACCTGAAGATAAAATGCCGATAAAGTACCTTTCCAAAATGTTCATTAAAGATCATTGAAGCCTGCCAGCATCTGGTATGTGGCCCAAATGTAAGGCAATGGGAACAGGGCTTCCAGTTTCAAAACTGCGCGCGATCCAATGATATTTCGCACACACGCTTCTCAAGTGTGGAGTCTCTCGCCATTCTCTTTTTCTTATCTGGGCCCTAGGTTGAAACAACATCGATTTTTATAAAAAAAAAGCCGATCATTGTCAGTGGTCTTGTGGCAACTGGCAGTTTATTTTACTGTTTCATGTCAATGATTTTTTATGCATAATGTCCTTAGCAATGAAACCTAAGAAGTGTTTTCAACTGTCAATCACCATCGAAAAATGGCCCGCATGCAGAGTTGTTGGTAACTTTTTCGTGCTTTCCAAGCCCACATTGATTCCTTTTCATCCTTCCGTCTTGAGCCACTGGTACTTGGAGGGTGTTCTAGAGAAATCTGGCCCTGCCCATCTACAGAGCAGCAACGGGAGCTCTCAGCAGACGGCTCGTAATAAACAGGTCGATGAAGACTTACTCCGTTGAGCCTTTTGAATAATTGATTACCGTACGGCTTCTTTGGATGGTGTTTGTGAACCATGTCTGCGAACGGAGCAAAACACAATAAATGTAAAGTGCACAGGTTTGAAGGTTCCGCTTAAAACTGAGAAGGCTAGGTATACTTGGGGAAAATAGTGGGGGCAATGCGTTCTAGTTTGACTGCACATACCTTTGAGGGCATTGTAGGAGTCCGGGCGTTGCTTGTTGATTATCACCAGATGTTACTCTAAAGAACTGCCGTAGAGGTATATTCTCTGGTCACTTGGAAACAAATAATAAACTATTGAAGCACAGATAACAGTAGTGCTACTGTTATCTGTGATTGAATGTTTTGCAGTAGCTAGATGGCATAATGCAGAACAATTTGGTTGGCTTTTCATGGCTTGCTTGAGTTTCTTTTCTTTACTAGGCGCGGCATTGCTTAGCAGTTTAATCACGTAGATCTTTCAGGCGTTTCTCTCTACCATAGCCATATCCCTCACGGGGATAGATCTTACTTTATCTCTCATTGGTGGACGTCAGCTCTCAAATAGCCGCTTAAGCTTAACAGCGCTGTCATTCAGCAACCAAAGCAGCTGTCCAGAAATTATTCGGTGGCATAAAGTTGAAGCCTTTGCCAATTAATTCCGCCATAAAGCTATCCATGGCTGCCTAATGGATCGCTGAATGAACGTCGGGGTTTTTAATCGGGTCCTTTGTGGTTTCCGGCAACTTTTAGTCACCAGCAGTGAATGGCGTGGGTTTATGTCGCCCCATTTCAATGGACATCCGCTGGTGTGGGTTTTTGTCGCCGTCAGTTCCAGGTTGGCGCCCAGTCTGTTTGCTGCACTCTGTTGGTCGTTATCCGGCTCGTGTCTGCTGAGAAGGGTACTTATAGATGGTTTGCTAGATCCACAAGAGCACCCAATCGACTTTTGTTCCGTTTGTCACGACCGTCCTCTGTTGGTGACGGTAGCATTAGCACGATCATGGCGCAGTTGGTAAAAAATCACCCTCAGCCCAAACTCAGGAGCCATGATAGTGTTTTGGCCTGATGGAGCCATAGCGCAGAGTTGCCTGAGGATTTGTGTCGCAGTCGTTGCAGGACATATAGGACTGCCTCCTCCATAGAAGAAATTCTACATGCATTGCCTTCGGCGTCTGGATGTCAAAAATGTAAGCCCCTGGAAGTAACTTCCAGTGGTGGCACACAAACCACTGTCGTAGGCGGCTTAGACCAACGTTGCAGGCTTATCGGTTGCCATCAATTGTATCACCGCGCCAGGAGACCATTCGCACACCGCGCCAGTTCACAGAGTCTGGCCGAGAGCCCTACAATAGTCTCCAACCAAACAGATCCCCAGCGGCACACAGTTACACACCTCCCGACTCACCGATTTAATGGTGCGGCTACCCGGGAACCATCGCCGACTGCGTAACTCAGCAATTCAAGGCGCCGATGAGTGGAGAGGCTGATGGGAGCCAGGGGTGCAGTTTGTGAGACTTATTGGTGATGCCGCAAACTGTGTCGGAAAAGATTTCATTGTTTGGACTGATCCTCAGATATGCGCGCCTCCCGTGGGGTGCAGGGGTCTGTAGATTTGGACCGTACTACGCCGTGGGCTAATGGAATGTATCCTAAGCGGAAAGGTTAAAGGTATTATCAGGGTTTTTTTTTCCGAAATTTCGGAGTTACTCAGTGAAACGTGTAGAAGAAGGTGGCTGAGGCCCCAATCCGAAGTCATTCGTCTCAAAATTGCCTAATTTCCAAATGGTGGGCCTCCAAAGTTGATCCGTCTGCCAGCCAGTACCTGGAGGAGGCAGTACCAAGTACTCGGATACATTTCCCTATAAGTCCATAGGCTTAGCGTATTTGGAAATTCCGACCTCGACGAGCATCTGTGGTAGAAAACCACCCCTTTGGTAGGGGAAACTACTGCTGTCTGCTACCATTTGCACTACATGTGTCGCTATAGCTGCGACATCTATGCATATTAAATCGCGACGTGTGTGTGCGGTGGCCGGTGATTCTTGGGTGATTCTAGTTAGCGATTAGCTAGGGCAGCAGGGTGGATCCAGACTTTCAGTTTGAGGGTGGGCGGACTCTTGGCCGGCCCGATCCCCGGCAGTCAAAGTTGCTGAGCGGGGGCCCGGGGGGGGGGGGAAGGAAGGTCCAATATAATGACCCAAAAGACATGCCTATTGCCCATAGGTATATACGTATGTATTGAATGGTATCAGCACTCAGCAGTGTGCCTCCTGAGATGTTAGTGATTTTTATCGATTCATCAAGTTGACGATTTGTTTTTTGCGGATATCTTAAAAACGGCAGCGCTCCGCGTCGGTGTTTTTTAACTTATTTAATAACCTTTAGCTTTAACTTTACCAATACCAATACAAACCAATACATACTATATATGCCTATAGGCAATAGGTGTGGCATCATATTGGACCTTTCTCCCCCCCCCCCCCCGCTCAGCAACCGGACTGCCAGGGATCGGGCCGGCCATGAGTTACCCCACGCCCACCCTTAACCAGGGATGCGGAGTCGTGGACATTTCAGACGGTTCCGACTTCGGCTCCGGCTCCGAGTGAAATGCCATGGCGGCTCCGGCTCCGGCTCCGGCTCCGAGTAAAATGGTCCGGCGGCTCCGGCTCCAATACTCAGTACATTTTAAATACCTACGGGTGGCAGAAAAAGAAGATGGGATTGGTGCACGTTGCTTCTGCATTTGCATAGCTTAAGGCTATTTTCATATTTTGAATACCGTATTTCTTACTGCCTGGAACTGTAAGTTCAAGGCAGTTCGGTTTGACAAACCGAACTAGGTCAATATTTGTTTCCTCTTCAAAAAAGGAGCCGGAGTCGCCCCCTTTTTTGACTGCTCCGGCTCTGGCTCCGGCTCCGAACTATATTGTTTCACGGCTTCGGCTCCGGCTCCGGGCAAAATATGCCGGCTCCGGCGGCTCCGGCTCCGGCTCCGCACCCCGGCCCTGCCTCAAATCGAAAGTCTGGATCCACCCTGGTGCCCTAGCTAATCGCTTACTAGAATCAGCGCACACAGATGTCGTGATTTACATGTATATGCATAGATGTCGCAGCGATAGCGACACATGCAGTGCAGATGGTAGCAGACAGCAGTAGTTTCCCCTACCAAAGTGGTGGTTTTCTACCACAGACGCTCGTCAAGGTCGGAAATTCCAAATACGCATAGGCTTAACACTAGCTAGAGACTTCTAGAGATATTTTTTATGCCAGATAAGGCCGTCGCATACCAGATAAGGCCGCTACGGCCGTTCAACGTTACGTGGGGAAATGGGAGAAATCTAAAGACTTTTTTCTCTGACGTCTCCACTCCAATATCTCTAGCGCAACTGGCAAGCGTTGTTAGCATTGGCTCGTGTCGTCGTAAATAAGATTTGTTTGACGGATATTCCGTAAGTTGAGTGTGTTGTTGTAATTTCTAAGGCTATATGAGTTGGACGGAATGGCGCCATCCCGCCATGTGCGAAATCTGTGCGAAACAAAGCTGTTCCTATTCATATTTGAATGTTCAAGACTTGTGGGCTTTGTAGCCAGTGCGTGTAGCTTCTAGATATCCTGTGGGTTATCAAAAATCAAAATAATTAAAAAATTATGTTGTGTGCTTTCAAACTAAGCTCATCCCGAGTGTAATTCAAGAATGTCTTAGTTCAAGCAATTAAACTTGAAAGTGATATAGCTCCAGCAATGAAGAAGCTTGGATGGAACGTTGAACCAAAGTTACCTATCATTTGTAATGTTAATGCTAAGTGCTGAACGTTACCAATAATTCGAGACATCCGTCGTAAGATGTATGACGCAGATCAACTTTGATCAAGTGAAGAAAATAGATTTCAGATGAAATAATGTCAATGTTCAAGGCTGAGCGACTGGCAGATTTCGGAGTGAGCACGAGTGGCCTTGAGACATTCTGTTTCTGTAGGTACTCAAAATAAATAAATTATCATGTTGTGTGCTTTGAGGTTAAGTGTTATCAGTGGTGCTTCATGGTTGTGCTTTGTTGTTGGTGTATGGGCATATTTTGAGCACATTGCAGCATGATATTGGTGGTGTGTAAAGCAACTGATCTCCGCAGACTTTGCACTTACTTGCAAAGCCTGCGGACTGACTTTGCAGACTGTCTGACAATGAGCAATGCATTGCTGACTGATATCATTTATTCTGTGTTTGTAGCACAAAGTACAGAAGTGGCACATACATTGTTACTTTGAAAACCTGATGTGAATTTGATGTAGAAAATTGGTGGCTGACGTTGAGTCCTTACCTATTGTGAGTAGTGTACAGCTGGTGCATTGAGCACAGACTTGAGACCAGTGACGTTTGTATCAGTAGACTGTGTTTGAGTGTACTTATATGGGTAGTCATAAAGCAGGCGTCACACTTCTTTTTGCAACCAAGGAGAAGCGCTATACCCAGAGTTGCTTTGTCATCCAACCTTACCGAACCAAACCTTACCTACAACCTAACCTACAGCGCCTCTCTTCGTTCGTTCATGGTTGCAAAAAAAAAACAAGTGTGACGCCTGCTATACTACTACCCTTATATGGCCTTGGTTTGAGTGTGGTGACCGAGTAAGCTGGTGTGTATAGTCATGCAATAAGTGTTTTGAAATATATTTTTGGGACAGTATTGAAATGGTGTGTTTTGGCCATCTGGCATGGATGATGGAAAGCCACTAACTCAACTTCAGGATCGCTTCTTCATTATGCTCATCTAAGGCACAATCATCTGTTTTCTCTTCGCAAGGATTGATTACTAATTCACTGTCAATTATAACCTGGTCCAGAAGGTTTCGCTGGGCCACACGGTTCATACAGATTCATCCAGTGCTCAGCAGTGCATGTTTTCAGATTTCAACAGACTGTAATTGTTTCTGTATGTACATATGCATCATGCAAGGGTACAACAGATGCGGTATTTGGTAAGCAGTTGGCAGCAAGGCGGTGTTTGTACTTATTGGCAGAACCAGTTGAGCAGGACTAAAACTATCCTATTTCTCTCCAATTTACTCAGATCCGTCTCAACACATTGAACATATTGAAAGCGTCCATCCATGAAGATGTCTGCATGTATACTCATTTCCGAGAAGGCACGCTCGTCGCTCATCCATTGCCGAGCAGGCACGTGCGTGCCCATCGCCGGCGCGCATTAGCGCGCGTCCATGGCTGGGACGCACGCGCGCGGCCATGGCCGGCATGCACGCGCGCGCGCCCATCGTCGGCACGCAAGCGCGCGCGCGTCCATAGCCGGCGCGCGCGCCGCGTCCTTACCCGGCGAGAACGCCGCGTCCACAGCCGGCACTGACAGACCCTGACCGACGGGCGTGCTGCCGTCGGCGGTCCTGACCGATGGGCGGCGGGCCCGGCTCCCGCAGCTCCGGCAGCGGGCGGCAGCCATGGTCGGCATACACGCGCGCGCGCCCATCGTCGGTACGCAAGCGCGCGCGCGCGCCCATCGTCGGCACGCAAGCGCGCGCGCGCGCCCATCGTCGGCACGCAAGCGCGCGCGCGTCCATAGCCGGCGCGCACCCGCGCGCGTCCATAGCCGGCGCGCACCCGTACCTGGCGCGCACCCGCGCGCGTCCGTACCCGGCCCGCACCCGCGCGCGTCCACTGCCGGCACTGACAGACCCTGACAGACGGGCGTGCTGCCGTCGGCGGTCCTGACAGATGGGCGGCGGGCCCGGCTCCCGCAGCTCCGGCAGCGGGCGGCAGCTCCGGTGACTGTTCCGGCAGCTCCGGCAGCGAGCGGCGTCTCCGGCAGCGCTCAGCAGCGGCGCCAAGCAGCAGCAGCGGCTGAGCCAACAGGCGGCCGCGGAGGCACGCCCCCCCGGCCCCCCCTTTGCACATTGTTCGTCCATGGAGATGTCTGCAAGCACGACCATTGTTGAGAAGGCACGTGCATCCATGGCTAAGCACTGAGCAGGCACGTGCGACCCCTTTGCACATTGTTCATCCATACATATCAATATAATTTACCTTATTGATTAGTGTGAGTCTTGCAAAATCTTTAACTCAGAAATACTCCACAAGGCAGGCTGCCTGGGTGAGTTGCTAATATGAACATAATGAACATTATACATTAGTGCAGTACCTATAAGTATCCATGCTGTGTGAAGGACTTGGCCCTCACGTTCATTTGTTTGGTGATTGCACATGGTGGCATGTGTACCAATTGTTCTCCCTAACCCTTCTTACAACTTTGACTAGCAAGTAGAAGCTGGCAAAATGCAAGGAGCTTACAAAGCATGCTTATATGTAGATAACTGAGGATGATTCTCTCAATTGAAGCATGATCCACACTCATCAGCTTCTTCTGTTCTGTTCCACAAACTAAAACTGAAATGAATCAATTTTCCTCAAAATATATTTATTTATCACTCACAAACAACAAAAATATACATTAATTAGGTACCAATGCAATAAAAAACATACAAGTTACATATTTTTTCATGTACAGTCCTTTCACAGCAACAATATTGAATATGTAGAAACGCACCAAGACGTTCACGGAGAGCCCACCCATAACAAACTATAGTTGAAGCCGGGGCTCTGCTGCAGCAGCAGGGGTTACGTGCAGGGCACAGAGGTCATGTCACATCATGTTGTACAACCTGAAGTTCGAAAAAACAGATCAACATTGATTTTGAAAAACTGTAGCGCTTTCTTCAGTCACTTAGGTAAGCTTTCTCGCAAGACGTTACATTAGATTCACCACTCTTGACAAAATAATCAGATTGAAACTTAGCTCTTGTGTCTGATGAACTTACATTTCAATTTATTGAAATAAAACACTCAAATTTACCCTTGAAAATTGTTGACATTTAAATGATATTAACATCAAGATTTTGATGATCAGCAAACAAGCTATTCAAATCACACCCATATAATAACTTTGGCAATGTTGATAACTCTTGCTGTCTTATTGAAAAGCAAATCTTTAATTTGTTCATATCCAAATCCAATGCCAAGCACTGAAATGTTGTTGCAAGGCCCTAAAAACAACAGACAAAAACAAAACAGTCTTGTGGAAATCGCCAGTGCGGTGCGGCGGCCTTGGCGAAATTTCCCAAGGCTGCTCTTTGTTTACATTTTAGCGATGGGCCAACTTGGCCGCCCAAGTACTTGTTTTGCGTGAGTAAGTACAATTTTGTCAATTTTGAAACGGCTATATCTCGCAAATTTTGGTACCGATTTACATTTTATGCATATCTTTAGAATCGGCAGAGTCTGGGGAGTTCATTGATTGGAAATTTTTGCCGATTCCTTTCAATTTTTAAACCCTGATAATCCCTTTAACAGTATTTTTGTTTATTTTGAAGTAGGTACCAATAATTTAGACGATAGTATAACAAACATTCAAGCCGTTTTAGATGTTAGGCATGAAAGTCGTTTTACGTCGTTTTTATATGCATACATTTGGTCTTGGATTTTCCTTTGTGATGCATCGAACATTAAAAACATTACTCAAATTGGATTAATTCGATAAGACGATTGAAACAAAAATCTTAAATGAACACACTTGGGTACAAAGATTCATATGTTTACTTGTGCGAAACAATTATTCATGTCTGATGCATGTTGACTCCGTTTTAAATTTTAAGGAAAGCATTACCTATTGGTCGCTTATGTAATGTCTACTATGGTTTCGACTATACTGCAGTTTTGTTCAGTCTTGGTCTACAGGACAGGATGAAATCAAATCTCTGACCTTTTTGCGTCTCCTTCAATCCAATGTAACTTTGTGCCCTTCAGTTCGTGCTTTGCGCCATGCATAAGGATAAAAAATGTTTTGAGTGTTTGGGTATTACTGAGTGCAGTGCGACAGAGCTATGTACGTCGGTAGTTTGTACTCTTGGTGTTGCGTTACCTTGGAGGCTGTTTTGTTACTGGCCACTTGGAACTCCGAAAGCAATTAAGGCTGTCGCAACTGTCATGTAGATCATACTGATAACGTATGCTGCGCAAACGTTGGTACGATCCAACAAACACTACATTATTCATCGCTATAGTAAAAGCAGCGCACATTTGCTGTCATCACTGCCAGAGTTATTCGCTGTAAAAGGCACAACAGTTTTGTTTTAAAGGTAGTGTGCCAGCTTTCTTGGACCGTATGGAGTTAATGGCCCAGATAAGGAGAACCGGATTTTTAGAACTTATCCATACCTTCAAAACTCATGGAAACGTCTTAAATTCTTCAAATTTTGAGTACCCCAGTGCGAAATTCGCCCCGACGGGTTGTCGGTCGTACCCCAACCACATTTCACACCACTATGAACAATAAATGCACACACTGAAATCGCTATTACCGATATGCTCATCCAATCAAGTTTCGATAAACCCGTTCATCATCAGCTCCTGCGGTTTCGAACACGCCTGTTAGTTGGCTTCTGATGCTCGTCGAGGTCGGAATTTCCAAATACGCGTGGTGCGTCGGGCCGCGCGCTCTGACTTCGGCCAAGAAAAATGCGTCAGCTGATCATTGTCATTTCTGCCACTTACGTGTGGTGAAATGGGGTCATAACTTATAAGACGGCTTTTTCATATCAATTATTTTACATAAAATCATATTTCAAACCATAAATAATGTTCGACAGCCAAATAAAAGAAACAATACCAATACGGGCTTACAGTTTAAGGCTCGACATTGTGTTGTCTACGATTAGACAGCTGATAACTCATTCCCGTACGTCGTATGGTCGTAACACTATAATGACCTTTGCTTATTGTCACAAGTGCGCCGCATTCGCGATTGTTGCCCGACGCCTGTTTGCAGGTGAGCCCACTACAGTTGTTATACATATCTAAAAACCGATAAACTTTTAGGCGAAAAAGGCACTATTCCAGGCCCATTTTTGATTTTTTTTGCGATATTAGGTAAAAACAGAAGCTTCTTATCCTAGGAAAAATAAAATGGGAAATCTTTCAAAGGTGGCACACTACCTTTAAGTTGGTATGTCGCAGTTGCCACGTTTCACAGTTTCCACCGTTGTGTTCCGCAGTTTCCATTTTTTCAATTCAATTATTTAATTTCGTAGTTTCCACTATTATTTCTTCGATGGCGGCCAAAGTGTTTTCGACCTGCTGGAGTGCGAAGTCTGATAGAGATTCCTGGAATACTTTGCTGGAAGTAATGCCTATAAACTAAGTTCCTCAGCTCGTCGGTGTGTTGCTGAGTGCTAAGCTCCTGGGCGCTGATCAGCGCTCCCGAACCCCTGCAGTATAGACTGCGCCGCAACACGCCGGGTGCTACTGGCCGCTGTGGCGCTGCAGTCTCCTCAGCTCGGCACAGCGGCCACTTACCGCGACTATTACCGGGACAATTACCGGAGCAATCCTCACCAATGGACTGCACTCGGAACAACATGGATGCATTTATTGCGGGCGAATGCCTTTGGATTGGAAATATGGCAATTGTATTTTGAAAACTGGCAATTGTATTTTGTTTGTTGTGCAATTGTACTAGATATACCTACAATTGTAAAACGAACAAAGTGCCCACTTCTTAGTGCTTGATTTAATCAGTTGCATTTCATTGATAATAAGCGCGTTGTCTCGCACAAATCAATCATCTCTCTCAAACAACACAATGCACATGGTATTAAGAAGGGTGCCATTTCTGTTCAGAATAGAGCTGGCGCCTTCTCCACCATGAACCGAGTCAGCATGTCTTTCAGCGTGCGTCGAACCGGCGCTGCCCGACCCGGTGTGGGTCCGATTCACGAGCGCGTGGCTGCTCCACCTTACGATTCGACCGGCGGCCGTTTCAGATTTATCGGTGGGCCTCATCAGCGTCCTGACCGACATCGGCTGGAAGATCACCGTCTCTTGGAACGCCGGCAACGTCGCCTGCAAGATCATCAAGTTCTTTCAGGTGAGTATGCTGTTGTACATACAGCCGCTGGAATGTAGCTAGTGTCGCGGCTCGTTCGAAACTGTATGCCGAAACACAAACAACAGTTTGTGCTGAGTTACTGAGTGATTTAACTCCAAAGCCGACGGGCTCGATTTTGCGCTTGGCCTCTGGTCCAAGGAGAACAGTGATTTGTTTGTGTTTAGTACTTCGAGTTGAAGTGTCTAGGCAGGTGGAATGCTCCATTCAGAGCTTCGTGACAGAAGGGCGATGGTCATCTTTAATGCATGCCTCCGTCGCAAGATTTTCAGCACATAATATAGGCCTGATGCCAGCTTTAACGGAGTTATATCAACCGAAATGTCAACATGAATACAGGCAAAGGCTGGATTCCGTCTGCATTGATGCAAATTCCATGACAAAACCGTCTGGGTGTGGGCAGACACCGTGCTCCCGAGTCTGGCGGGCCATATATTTCAGCGATATGGTTAAAGTGATTCTTCAACGTCAACAATATTTTGAGTAAATAATGCTTTGTCTGCTGCCTGCTGGAAGTACTGCGCTCGATTTAATGAAAAATTGAAAGTAATAAATTCATTATTAAAGACATTTTGTAGCCTTAAAGCTGTGCGACCGTATTCCATAGGCATAAGGTAAAGCAGCGATTTTAACTTCTCAGAAATTAGCTCAAATTTAGCCCGTCCCAAAGGGGGAGTGGTCACCACCTTACAGTTCCAGTAACCAGCCAACGGCTTGTTCAGCCGTTTACTGGTAATGAGTCCGGTTTTCAACTGATATGTGAACTGTTTCAGATCTTGGTGACATATTCCTCCACATACGTGCTGGTGGCTCTCAGTATAGACCGCTGTGACGCTATCACCCATCCCATGAACTTCACCGGAAGCTGTGAGTATGAACGCCGCTGCCGTGAGGCGGCGACTGTAATAAATAGGTACACTGGACGCTGAAGGCGATAAAGTACTTAGAAACGTCAGAGGAAGGCCCAAGATTCGAGACGTTCAGATCTGGTGCTGAGATTCTTGAGTCAGACGCTATGTTTAACCCTATTCCGGGCGGGGGGGGCCTTTAAGGCCCCCCCTCAGGTTTTTCTTGTGCCATTGCCAAACGCCGCGAGATTGAAAGCTCATACTCGGTGACTTTTCCTAAACATTCATTGCGCACATTTTGACAAAAAAAAAGTTGCCGGGTCAGGTCAGGTCAGGTCACCAGAGGCGGTTTCTTGACCCTTCCTCAGAAAAGTTTGCAATCACGCCAGAGCTAGAGCTTTTGACTGATCAATTTCTTCTCTTCAGCTTTTAGTTAGGGTACCAGTATCTGCAATTTGTATATCTCAGAATTTTATATCTGTGACCTGAGGTCAGGCCAGACTCGTGACCTTTACGAGTACATTGCAAGCCTATGGGAACATATTGGAATGCCTCCTGCTTCGTGTAAATGAGTCAAAACCACCCAATTCTTTCAGTATTATGGAAGATTATCTCATCGGTGATAATCCTGGTGCCGCTTATTGACAGGGGCACCGGGAACGGTCATCTGAGGTCATGTGACGTCATAAATCGTTTTTGTCAATAAATCACTACACGATGGTGCTAAAGACTTGTAAGTGGTACCAAACTGCTCGCCTGGTCAAGGTGCGTCGTTTGGTGTGCAGCATGACCATACCCCACAACCTCATTGGTGAATGGCCTGACCTTGACCTCGGGTCAAGTTTCAAATTGACCTGCGAAGGTCATCGCATACTTATTTCACATCACCTCGACGAGAGCAACAAAAAATGTATTAATTTTATGTTTCTATGTTTCTTAGTTCAAAAGTTATATAAATAACTAATTCGAAACCATTTTATCGTTGATGACCTCTGGTGACCTCAATATTGACCTGACCCGAAGATGTTTTATGTAAAAGTTGTAGATCTTTAAACGGCCTATCAAACGCCGTTTGCCGTTTGTCGCTACGATGTGTGATTTTTGAGATATGAAGGGGGACCGAAAAGACCCCCGCCCAGAATCGAACCTTTCAGAGCCCGCCCGGAATAGGGTGCAATAATAGCATCAGTGCCGAAATCTCAAAATGCAAAATTCAATCTTCATTATGCAATATGCATGTTTAAAGCTCACAAAGCTAGGGTGGAAGTTCGTAAAGGTTATTTTAAGCACACGCATATATACCTGACCAGTCTCACAAGGCCATGTTGTTTGTTCTAGGGCGAAGAGCCAGGCTGCTGATTGCCACGGCGTGGTGTCTTAGCGCGGTCTTCTCTGCGCCCTACCTGTATCTGTACAGGGAGCAGCTGGTGGGAGGTGAGAAAAACTCCCCGGTCATTAGCGCAGTCTTCTCTGCGCCCTACCTGTATCTGTACAGGGAGCAGCTGGTGGGAGGTGAGAAAAACTCCCTGGTCATTAGCGCGGTCTTCTCTGCGCCCTACCTGTATCTGTACAGGGAGCAGCTGGTGGGAGGTGAGAAAAACTCCCCGGTCATTAGCGCGGTCTTCTCTGCGCCCTACCTGTATCTGTACAGGGAGCAGCTGGTGGGAGGTGAGAGAAACTCCCCGGTCATTAGCGCGGTCTTCTCTGCGCCCTACCTGTATCTGTACAGGGAGCAGCTGGTGGGAGGTGAGAGAAACTCCCCGGTCATTAGCGCGGTCTTCTCTGCGCCCTACCTGTATCTGTACAGGGAGCAGCTGGTGGGAGGTGAGAAAAACTCCCCGGTCATTATTCCCCGATTGTTTGACCGGAGGCTGAGTGTCGACGCCAGCCTGATAACGGAGATGCCAGCAGCGGCGCTCCAGAGAACTATTACCACAACAGAAAGTTATTGAGATGTGGATACGAAAAAGAGCTTTACAGATGTTACGCAATGCCAAGTGCAATTGTGAAAGTCTGTTTCTTCCGTTTGAACTGTTGATTTAGAAAAGGTACAGATTCAGTTATTTCTGTACAAGCAAGTGTACTGCTTCCACATTTTACGTAACTATATGTAGAGCAATCAAGATACTTGTGGTTTGCGACCGTGGAAACTGCGAGAAAAATTGTTGCCAACTGTCGTTACCGTATTCAAAAGTTCCTCTCAATATATTTCCAATGTTATATTTTCAAAGCACGGCTGTCAAAGAAACTGGAAACCTTATGCGTCTGAAGAATCCAATAATGGATGTTTTCGTGGTAGTCTTATATAACTTTTTTACATTTCCCTTTGACGAGTGTATGTTTTATGCCGTATCGTAAGTATTTGTTATAAATAGTGCCGAAAAAGTTTGAGATGTGACTTCATGTTGCCGTGCTATTTATTTATGCTATTTATTTATTATGCTATTTATTATTTTATTTATGCTATTTAGTCAATGTCGCATCGCAATGTCGCATAATGTACAAAACATTTCTTGTCTTCACCAGACAAACACTTAAGTACGGCAAAGCAGCTGCGCCATCAGCCATGCGGGTGCTGCTGCGGCACACGGTGGGCGCTGTACGCTCGCTGTATAGCTGTCTACGTCTCCGGAATTTAGGTGTTTCGGTGCGATGGGTAGTTGTCGTTCCGCTGGGCTGGCCCGGCTGGTTCGGCGGATAGATGCTGGTCGGATTTAGGTGTTTCGGTGCGATGGGTAGTTGTCGTTCCGCTGGGCTGGCCCGGCTGGTTCGGGGGATAGATGCTGGTCGGATTTAGGTGTTTCGGTGCGATGGGTAGTTGTCGTTCCGCTGGGCTGGCCCGGCTGGTTCGGGGGATAGATGCTGGTCGAATTTAGGTGTTTCGGTGCGATGGGTAGTTGTCGGTCCGCTGGGCTGGCCCGGCTGGTTCGGGGGATAGATGCGGGTCGGATTTAGGTGTTTCGGTGCGATGGGTAGGGTTGTCGTTCCGCTGGGCTGGCCCGGCTGGTTCGGGGGATAGATGCTGGTCGGACAGCAGCAGTAGCAGGTCCCTACCGGTCTGTGTTTAAACGACCGCAGTTCGGTTGTCGGTCGTTCGACTGTCCTTTGGTTGCTGCAGCCATGGCTCGGTCGCAGTGTGACTGTCGACCGGTCACTGTACGTGTGTCGACCGGCCGTTTTACCACTGCCGACCGGTCGTTTTACCACTGGCGACCGGTCATTTTATTACTGTCGACCGGTCATTTTACCACTGTCGTCCGCGCGGTGTGCGTCGAGTGACCACTGACCACGCACCTCGGGCAGCGGGCACGGCCGATGGCCCACCGGGGAGCCGGCCGCACATAACTCCAGATGGGATGGCGGTCCGCGCGGACAAATCAAACCCGGTCGTCGGCCGCCGCGCCGTGCCCGTCAGCCGGCCCTAGTTATTCGTCGCTGAATCGCAGGTCACGAGTGCTGAGCCGACAACGCGACCAGTGCCAATACACGTGCGCCACTCAGGGAGACTCAGACCAATAGACGACCGGGCTTGGTCAGCGGGAATTGATCTGGAGTCCTTCCAAATGCTAGAAGTTTCAATTAAACCTGTTTGTCTCGCGTTTTCGGATCCTGTAAAACAGCGGAAGTGAAAAGACGAACTAACTAGAATTGCAGATGAACGTTTCTGGTCCTCATATTCGTAGATCGTTTGACAGGTAACTTATGATTATTGCTCAGTTTTGCGCCAAATGTCCAACTTTGTCAAGCTCAGCCAGGGTAAACAGCTTTGTTGCGACTGCTCTTTGGCTCCCTTCCTCATTTCTGCAATTCCGAAACGCGCGTAGGGAACTTCGTTCAATTAACACATGCTCATCAGAAACTTGGAACTGTTTTGCCATTGTGTTTCTGTTGTTAACGCGCGGGACCCAAAGTTCGTTAATAAGCACGTACTTGCCTGCTGGGATAATTACATGCTTTCGGAATTCACTGCAAATAGTTGCGCCATGCTCCACTCCTTCGATTGGATCTATCACTAAACAACGTATGCACCTTGAGTGGCAACAAAATGCAAAAGTTTGTGTTTGGGGTAACAATAAGCTTTTGGGTTTTATTGCCAAACTGGATGGAAAATGAATACGATGATAATGCCAATCTAAGGTGCGGAGTCTCGCGCGTCCTACTATACTGTTACAATTTCTGATTGACCGATAGCATAGTATTTGCGTTATTCTCCGTTTTGTCGAAAAAAAAAGAATACCTACTACGCAGTGTGCTGTACAAAAAGTACAAAAATTGCATGCTGAATATAAAAATCGTTTAAAACATCAGATTATTTATCGATTACAAAGAAGTTCAACCAACTCAGGTTTCATGGGCTTTGATTCTATTCTTCAGTCAGCCAGGTCGTGCCAGAACTGTAAAAGCCCAGTGTGGTGTCCAGCCGAATAGACGTCTAGGTCAATTTGGGACGCATAACGACCTAGCGGTGCTTCTGGGAGTGTGCCAGCCGTATAATTATTCCATATAGAGGGACATGACGGGGTGACAACGTTCATAATGACGCCGCGTCGACCAACCATTTCTGGGCGAACGACCATCGCTCTTACGGCAATATGGAAAGAATAGGAAAGCTGCACGCTCTCCAACAGTAATTCGCTGAATCACCTCTCAAAAGGCACTTGTAATTGAATGTTGCAGTAATAGCAGCAACAACAAAAAAATAAAGAAATGTATGTAATAAATTGGCTCTGAATATGAAGAGGAATTAAAGCGTTAAATTGGCAGTGTGCGACATGGCTTAGGCGTGAAATGTGGGACGCAACTGAATTATTGCAACCGCGACTTGAACGATAGTCGGACCTATATGGCCCTAGAACTATACCCGGTATATGAACTACCGGGAGTCTGGCGAAATATATAGTCTGTACACGGACAGTAATTTGTTTTAGATAAGGAATATTCAAGCTCCTGGTCTGACAACGAGGCGATTGGGATCTAAATTTCAAGTAATACATCACTGAGAAAACAGTGTCCCGATTTTCGGGCTCAGAGACCAGTTTTCGGGCTAATGTACCATATTCAAAACAGACAGCACATTTCGAGAATACTTTCTGAGCTAGCGCCACATGGGCTCATACGATCCCTTAAATCGGTATCATTGATCGCAGAAACAGAGCTCAGTCAGTACCCATTATCGGTGTCAAGCTCTAAAACTAGTCTCACTATGATACCAGTTTTCAGCCTGATCCCCATTTTCGAGCTCACCTGATTCCAGTTTGAGGGCTCAAATTGTGTGGTGAAGCCAATATTAGGGCTCACGTCATCGCTTTTCGGGGCTTTGGTAAAAGCTGGATTGCGTCAGCTGGCTGGCCAGCTGGCGACGCACGAAAGGTATTTAATTTTAGATATACCTAAGCGCGGTAGAAGGATGGACATAAATATTTCAAATGGCTTTAAATGAAAAATTGATTGGTAAATATTCATTCTTTTATATCTAGCATTGATATGTAAGAAGCTCTGCTAGCGCCACCATACGGCGCCAGCTGGCAAAAAATCCAGTTAATACCAGAGCCCGCTTTTCGTCCGATGCAGCCCCTCCTCCCCCCTCCCCCGTGTCCAGCAGCTGCGAATAAGACGAAGCCGCGGACAAACTCTTTTTTTTGCTCGGCCAGCCTAGCGCCAGTCTCGAACGGTGGGACAGTTAACCGGCAATTTTGGCCGGGATGCAAAAGTTACGTTAAACCGGTTTATGTTAACCCGGGAGCAAATAACAACGTGGGAGCCTATCTTAGGTGTGGCAAAGCTAACGGATTACTTACTTGTTGCCGAGGTGCCCAAAGAAGGTACTGGAACCGAAAACACAACATTGGTTCATGTATTTATTAACATTCATACACACAGTCATACTTGTGCAAGGTGTCAGTGTTCGGTTGTGGGGTGTAATAGCCAGGGAAAAAGTTCTATGAACTGAAAAACCCGGCGCCTATTACTTCGCAACATGGTTGTGTATTCAACATGAACTGCAAGGAGTGCAGACGACATTGCCTGTGCTAACTTAACGTCTCACGGGCAGCGCCGCGCTCTGACACCTTGGTCCCAGAAGCGGCGGCGTTTCTGACCGCAAATCGCCGGAGAGCCGGTCGACGCCGTTGAGGGGACTGAGCAGGCCGCTGCCAGCTCCACCTTCACGTCCGCGCGGCGCAGCTCGGTGTGCGGCGGCGGCTCATCGCGCGGGCCGCACCCGTCCGTCCGCTGCACGAGCCGCTTTTCGATCCGACAGCGCAACACCGGCACGCCATTGTGCTGGCTGAGCGGCGGCAGCGGCACGTAGGCAACAAAACAGTAGAAATCGATGGGCCTGGATCGGCGTTGCCAGCAACGCCGGCAGCGGCGCGGCGGGAGGCGCCAGTGCCGCCGTCGGGGACGTGTGCCCTTCGCTGCGCTCATTCGAATTGGCCGGCCGGCCGCGCGGCGTAGTCCTTTTGACACGGTGCGAGAAGAGCCGGATGAAGGTGGACTTTTTATTGGCGTTGCTGGTGCTCACGCCGCCGGCGTCCAGTTTGGGCGGCAAGTCCGAGTACCAGGAGTCGGACAAGTCCCGCGCGAACGCCGCCAGCCGGTCGTCGTCACTGCTGGCGGCGGCCCGCCGACGGCGCTGCCTCAGAATCGGACGAGTCGGTGGTACTGAGCACCTCGCGGGACGGGTAGCTGGGAGTGGGCCGGCCGCGGCCCCTGCCAGGCCGCGCCACCTTCACCGGCGCAGCCGCCTTCAAACTGCCCTTGCTGGGCGGCGGGTTGGTCGGCGGAGGCGGCAGCGGTGCCTCGACGTCAGTCCGAGTCGCTGTCACTGGGCGGCCGCCGCGGAGACGGCTTCTGTTTGACCCGCAGCCGGCCTGGGCCGGCTCGGCGCCCTCGGCCGGCGGCGCGCGCCGTTTCGAGCGTTTCACCTTTTCACTGTTACTCTCGCCTGGTCCTCAGCGTCGAGCGGCTCGGCGCTGTTCGGTTTCATGTGGCCCATGCTGCTGGGAAACTCGGGTGGGGACAGCTTTCTGACTGGAGTGCCGTCGAAGATGGAGGAGACGGGGGTGCTCGCAGAGTCCTTGCCCAATGCCCATGATAGAGCCGAGGCTCCACTGGACGCCCAGCTTAATCGGGCTATCGCCGCCCTCCTTCTATGGTGGATTCTTCGGCCCCCTACAGCCACTAGGGCCATCATATACTACCAGATGGCGGCACCTAGGGGATGAGGGGGGGGGGGGGTGTCTGGGCCACTTGTCCACCTCGTGGCGTCGCCAGCGACGCCTGCGAGTCTGAGCAAATGATTATGGGGTCTTCCTCGAAGGACGGGTGCTTCAGGAGATGTTGCTTTGCCGTTTTGGGCGCCACCATCTCAGATCGGTAAATGGAGCAAATCCTCCCCGCCGCCTCCCGCAGTACCAATGTTGTACTGTCTGGGTGCTCGGTGAGGACCCCAGCGCCGCCTTCCTATTACTCCCCCGGTCGCAGACCCGTCGACCCAGGCCCACGTCGCACGCTGGGGGAGCGCTCCCAGTCACGCCTCCGCAGCACTCCTCCTCGCTGTCGCGGACGCCCCGATCGGCAGCAGGTCCAGGTGGACCGTGACGCCGTCTGTTGGCGTCTACGGGGGCAGTCTCGTGGATAAGCGCGCCTCGGCGGGCAGCGCCACTCCAGTGGTCCCACACCGCTCCCCCGCGCTCTCTCCAGCCGGTCACTGACTTCAGTCACGGTTGGGGGGGGGGGGGCTTCCGCCACGACGCGGCGGGTCCTCCGACGGGAGGGAGAGCGCCTTCGCCAGTAGGCGCGATGCCAGCGCATCCCTCCTCATCTCTCCATCGGCACGACGCCCGCCTCGGCCCTCACGGCGAGTCTTGGAGCATGGAAATCGGGCAGCCAGTGATGACTCATGCCACCATCAGCATCTCCGCCTCCAGGACGCCAAGATGTGTGGCCGCAGCCGCAGGCAGCCACGCCGACCCCGCTGCCCGCATGCCCAAGTAGTCTCGAATCGCTGACACCTCTCCTGAAACAAGAGTGGTGTCGTAAACTTAAACCCCTTGCTGGAGCCCGCCAGCCGCGACAACACCGCCACACCAATTTTTGTGACCCCGGAACTTCCGTCCCGAGCCTTATTTCACGGCACGATGCTACAGTGCGCTACACGTATTGTGGTATTCAGCTTCCATGGAAACATCAACTAATTTGGACGCTCAAACATGGGAGTCAGGAGTGGTTAAGGCCCAGAGCGTTCTGTCTGGTTTATAAAACCTTGGCCAGCAGATGTAAACGTGCTTTTTGTATAAGTGGCTTAATTTTGACGCAAAAGGGCACTAACCTTCGGCGCAAATAATGCAGAAATTTCAGCGCAAATTGCAAAATAGCTTGCGCCGAACTTCGGCGCATGACGGCTTCACGGGCGTCCGGCGTACCATATGGATGTTTTCCAGTTTGGGCTGCAGGTTTTAGCTCTAGGTTTTAGACTGTAGGTTTTGGGTTGGGTTGGGCTGGGCTGGGCTGGGCTGGGTTGGGCTGGGCTGGGCTGGTTGGGGTGGTTGGGTTGGGTTGGATTAGGTTAGGTAAGTTTAGGTTAGTTTAGTTTAGGATAGATATGAATACCTATTTTTTGTAAGTTGAATTATTTTTTTCATTTTGTAGCATCATATGCCTTCCATCTTTGAACTGCCATATTCAAGCACCAGAATAAGTATGGACTTGAACCTTTTCCAGTCTGGATGCCTGTATGGAAGTTGTGCAAAATCATGCAGTTGAAGGTATTGTAACCACAAATAAGAGCTCATGACTCAAGTCTCAACTTGTCCATAATTGGTTATCTTGATGTATACTTGTAGACCCTTCCTCTTACTTGGCACACAGGCATGGTGTCACAGTGTTCTAAAATTGGATTTCAATTGGGTGTCCCAATAAAAAAAATCTGAAGACAAAATGAGATAGATTTAGTCTTTCTGCAAAACTGCATAATGCCATTTTTACCTCAGATTTTGTCAGAACCTTCACAGGATCTGAAATGAAATGATGTAGAGTAGATGCATCAACTGTCAAGTCATGCGTAACCTGGCAGCTGGCTGTTGAATCAAACTTTTGACATATTTTTTTAGCAAAGATGAAATAAAGCCACTTGTCATATTTTTAGGATGAAAACATTTTCCCCATCATGTGTGGTTATTCACCTAAAATTCTGAAACATGGAACACTGTCATACCAGCATTCCATCATGTCAACCAGCATTCCGCAGCATGTTAGCAGAAGCAGCAGCATGTTATAAGTATATGAAAGATCCAAATAGGTTGTAGGTTGGTAGGTATTGGTACTAAGTTTAACTTAATAGGTTAGTAGGCAAGGTTAGGATTAATTTTAGTTGAGCATCAAGATAACCATTACGAACAAGTAACAAAATCCTTACCTACCCTTGAAAGCATTGCTTCAATCACATCATCACGAAGAACCAGACAAAATTTTTGCACATTCTTACACTATTTGACATCCTGAATCCAGATATGATGCTTTCATGTGGCGCAAATACAAGAAAAACGAATAATCAAACCCGTGCGTATTCGTATCAACGGCGCCACAATTGTAGATCAGACCTTTTCTGAACAAATGCCATCACAATTTTAATTGATAAGGGATTAAAATGGCATGAGCATCAACATCTTGATTTTTTCTAAAAGATAGCGATAACTGATAACTAATAACTTACCATTCATTTTGAAATCACGGCGGTAGGTACACCAACACATGGCACTGAAAACAGCAAAAGGCGGAATGGCGGAATGTCGTATGGAGCCCTAAAACGCAGCTCGAATTGAGCCCGAAAAGGAAGACGAACTGATGCCGCTTTCGGGGCTAATGTACTTTGAGCCCGAAAAGGGCGCCTAACTGATCCCGATTTTAAAATCATACAGATTTGAGCCCTGTTTTGGCACTCATATGAGCCCTTATTCAAAAATGTTCTCAAAGTGTTTTCTGAGTGATGGACAAACTTTTCAATATTGGTATAAAACATAAACTTTCACACCTATGCGAAAAAAAACATATCATAATCATCATGAAATGGTGGTACTTACCTCTGCAGGCGGCGTTTGTCAGTAGACAGCGGTTGATCAAAATGTTCTTCCCAGCTCAAAATGGAGGATTTTGTTTAAATAGAATGAAGCTAATATAGAGCATAGGCGGCGGAACGGGGGGGGGGGCACCGGGGCACCGTGCCCCCTTGATTTTGCCATTTTAACATTAGCCCTATCATGGGCGTTGCATGGCAAGAAGGACCAAAAGTCGGCAGTGCCCCCCCCCCCCCCATCCCCCTTAATTGAAGGTGTTCCGCCGCTACTGGTATAGAGAATGCTGCATAGTTTGTATTTCGCCCATTTCCCATAAAACTGCGTTTGTGCCGTCTCGTTCCACAGCCAGGTCCCCTGATGACACCCTCACATGACTGTGCGTCTATTTGATCTTAATTACTCCTTTAATCTTCTTAGTTACTTCACGTCTAAAATAAATGACCACAGCATGGAGAGCATTGTGTTTACACTGGTCTTCACTTCATAAGCCTTCAACCGGAAACTCTGCGAGTCGCCCGAAAACTTACTACCTCACACACATTTGATGTCCGGCCCAGTTCAGTTGTTATGTTCAACTCTTCACTTGAGAGAAAGCTTAATAATGATAAAGCACGCCAGTCAGAGTCATCAGTCATGTGTGATATAACTTCTATTATGTTTATTACAAATATTACCCAGTACACGAGTAGGTTGCAAAGAAGCATGTTTGCTTGGCTTGTGCTTTATAGCTTATTATAAGCCCTTCTCATAAATTTAAAAAGTGAATGCAAGTAGTTTTAGTGCATGCTAGCATAGATGTGACAATAAGTAAGTGCTTGTGCATCCACGACGTTCGTCTGAGTAAAGTCATTGCTTTCTTCAAGTCTGCTCTTGAATTTTTTGCTTGCTTTTCACTGTTAAACATCTCGTGGTGAGGACGAAATTCGTAGTAGTACCTACTTCTGTATTGATCCGCTAGTGAACGTTCATTGACATCTGTTCGATTTACTTGTTTTGTTCAAGTTACGAACATGTGCAAATAGGACATAACGATTGGGATCGTGGAACAAAAGGAAAAACATGGCGTCTCATAAACAAGATGAAGTTTGCACGGAGATGCGCAAACTTTTGAAAATAAACGACGTACGGCGTAGAACAGTGAACGATAATAAGGCAAAGCAGACGTTCCTTCACTGACCCGGGGAGCATATCCGGGTGACGACGGTTATCTGGGCAGCACGCTGCAACTGATCGGCCTAGTGGTGTGTTCTTAGCACTACCTTGTGATCTTAGCACTACCTACATCAGCTCAATGCAGTAGATATTATCGACGTTGCAAGCTCTGCGTAGCAGATATTGCAACTATGCAGGTAGTTTATGAACAGTCTGCTGACGTTACACACATTCTTCAGTGATTCTCAAAGTTAGCGAACGGCTGTTTTGAATTTTATTCAGGCGGCATAGAGCTGTGATACCCTATGCCTTTAGGGTAGTTTAAGGGCCTTGGTGCAACCTATAGGTTGCACCAACCCAGCGCAGACTCCAGCGCTAATCGATGACAGGTATACCTGTCATCGATTAGCGCTGGAGTCGCCGGTGGTTTGTCAGAAATACCTAGGTCGATGGATATCCACCTAAAAAAACGACAATCTCAAGCCACTGGCAACTCTTTATCCAAGTCGGGCTAATGAAACCTTTCTCAGTTATGTCGTCGTGTCTCGTTATAGCCCGAGAATCGAACATCTATCTATAGCATTTCTTTGTCTCATCTCTCTCTCTCTCTCTCTCTCTCTCTCTCTCTCTCTCTCTCTCTCTCTCTCTCTCTCTCTCTCTCTCTCTCTCTCTCTCTCTCTCTCTCTCTCTCTCTCTCTCTCTCTCTCTCTCTCTCTCTCTCTCTCTCTCTCTCTCTCTCTCTCTCTCTCTCTCTCTCTCTCTCTCTCTCTCTCTCTCTCCTCTCTCTCTCTCTCCTCTCTCTCTCTCTCTCTCTCTCTCTCTCTCTCTCTCTCTCTCTCTCTCTCTCTCTCTCTCTCTCTCACCACTATTCAAAGTGACGGTTGACCCGCGTGTTCTCTGCAGTTCCTCCTCGGATCGAGTGCTGGATAGACGTCGGCTCACCACGCAACTGGCAGCTCTACATGTCGCTGACGGCAACCTCACTCTTCATACTGCCGGCGGTCATCATCGCCGCCTGCTACATCATCATCGTCATCACCATCTGGAGGAAGGGAAAGGAGCTCGGCAGCGCGGCCGAGAAAACCTCCCTGCCCGCAGGTAACGTGCGATTTTCACTGGATAAGTATCATAGTGGTTGATAACGCTGGAGCTTGCTGGGCCTGGTCTGGACATTTTTGTGATTAGTTGCCGAGACTTTTTTCATACTTTGACATGCAATTACCTAACTTGCGGTCGTCTACTTTTAGGTAATTGCGGTTATTCAAGTCTATGACAGCCCACGACGTGCCGTCTCATATTTAAATTCGCCGGCGCCCAACGATTAGGTCCGATCTGGATTTCCGACTGTCGGAGCCATAACTGCCGGGTAGCGACTGTCGACGCCGGCGGCCCCGGTAAAAGTTGTCTCGGTCGGCCGTGGCTGGCGGGCGTGGGCGCGTCGGGAACTCAGCCGCTGACAGTCCGGGGCGACGTGAGGCATACGGGCCGAGCTGTTGGTGCCCCGCCTGCAGAGAGAGGGAGGTGGGCCGAGCTGTCGGACGGCTGTTAGCGGGGCCTCGGCTCGAGGCTGGCGTCCCGGCGCTATCCGCGGCCGACGCTGCAGCAGTGCAGACGTGCTCAGCATAGCCGGCACTCAGTCTGCAGAGATGGCAGGCAAAGTCTGCTCTCATCTTTCCACTTTTAATCCTCTCCTCTGTCCCTTTTACTCTCCCTCCCTCTCCTCCTCCTCCTCCTCCTCATCCTCCTCTCTCTCTCTCTCTCTCTCTCTCTCTCTCTCTCTCTCTCTCTCTCTCTCTCTCTCTCTCTCTCTCTCTCTCTCCACTCATTTACTACCATTCTCGCTGCTCTTCTAATTCTCTCTTTTAGCTTGTCTCTATTTAGCGTCCCAAAAGGCCTGTATATTAACCGACGTGGGTACTTTTAGCTATTCCGCTTTATCACGTTACTGCCGAGCTGTGTCGACGTACAAACATCAGACAAACTGCCAGCCTCCCGGACAAATAGCGGCTCCCGGGCTATTGTCAAGATAAGATCAGGAGATGCCCAGATATAAGCTGTGGCGCATCCCTGCTTCTGAAGCACGTTTAGATACGTCTTGAGACATTCACTAACCGCATCCAAGCCTCAAAAGCATTTTCCTTACTCAGCACATACAAATCCCTTTAGACGTTCCTGCTGCAGGCTCTGCCTTCATTTCTATCTATGCCTGGCTCCTTTGCACGCGGTACTGGCGTCTGCCCGCTGGCGGCCGGGGCAGAGTGGGGTGATCTGGAGCCGCTGGGGGCGCCCGCTCTGCGACCTGGGGCGCCCGCTCCCCGACCCATGCGCCGTGAACGGGCCATTGTGTGGTGGTCCGACACCGTGTGTGCTACACTGAGTCGTCGGCGGCACAATGGCTCTGCCGGCCGCCGCCGGCCGCTCAGACTACTAATGGCCGCGGCCGCATCCACCGGAGTACATTGCAAGAGCGCGCTGCGATATGCTGATGGTGCCGTACCTACTCAGGAAGCGCTGCCATCGGCCCAGTCACGTGGCTCGTGTCCCTCTCTTTGGTGCATTGCTGGATAGGGGTTTTGGACGATTAGCTTCATATATGTATGTAAAATTGACTGAATGCCCGATAAAACATTGTAGTTTTTAATGAATGAATGGCAACGGATGAGTACAGTTTTCGAATGTTTACGTGTTTAGTTACTTAGTAGGTGGTGCAAGCATGGTTTGATCGCAAAATTCTCTTTATATACGTTTGTTATCGCTATTTCTTACCTGTTAACGAAGTATTTCATGACATTACAACCCTAGTAAATTCGTTATATACCTACAACCAATGCATGGGTGTATTATATATTTACATTGAATATAACTAGCACAAATTCCAAGTGGTATTGGTTCGCCGTCGATATACCTTTCACCCAGTGCATCTTCGGTGGAATATCAATTCAGCGACTTTGGCCTTCAGTTCCAACTTCTGAGCTTCGCGGTACTTCAATGGGGTAGTTTATACGAGAAGATTAGTATGCCGGTCAAATTCACTCTTTTCGAATGCCATTCTCACTCAGAGAACGAGAAAGGGCAAGATAATTAACCCAAGCCGGCCGAGGGGGGGGGGGGGGTGCCGCCCCCCCCCCCCCTAGGGTTTTTCGCGATAGCTCCGAACGCGCTGGCGATAGAGAGCTGAAATTTGGCATACCTGACCTTTGATCCAAGCCGGATCTTTTGACACCAACCGCATTTTTGGGTCAGGTCAGGTCACTGACCTATGACGTCATAAGTGAACCTCTGCACGGTCTTCAGATGTCGCAACTTCGCAACGCCCTCACTGCCAAAGGAGATGTCACAGGGAAATGAAACTTGCAGGATCTAGTATCCATTATGAGTCTCACAACTTGTATATCTCGGATTTTTCCTAAAGGTCATATGAGGTCAGGTCATTTTCGTGACCTCACCATAAGTCAATGGGGAAAAATGAAAACTGCTATTCTGGCGCCGGGAACGATCTTTAACTATCTCAAGCACACAGAATCGTGATTTGATGCACTCCTTGCAAGGTTAGATGCGTCACTTTTGCAATGTTGACCTTGCGTGACGTCATTTATGACGTCATCAAGGTCATATTAGTTTTTCGTCAATAACTCTTGATCAAATTGAGCTAGAGAGTCAAGAAAGCCACCAATGACATGACCTCTTTCGACCAACTTCGTGACCTGGGGGTGCTGACCTGACCTTGACCTGAGGTCAACACCCCAAGTTGACCTGACCCGAACAAAAAGTATATCATTCGACGCGCCTGAGCGAGGCGAACACGATGCTGCCAAAATCGCGGCGCTGCGGCCGTTTTTTGCGAAGTTATTCACCAAAAACTGAACCGTACCTTGGGGCACTTGACCTTACCTCAGAGGTCACCGGTTGACCTAGGACCTTAAAATGGGGTACCAATCTCTGCGTCTCGTAACGGCGCACACGCTCGTTTTTTTCCGCGACGCGCTAGCTCCACCAGGGGCGAAACGGCGAGGGGGGGGGGTCGTACCCTGCCATATCATTCGTACCCTGCCCCCCCTCGGCCGGCGCGTATGTAGAAAACCAATAGGTCCGGCGAGGGTTAAATAAAGAAAGGAAACTCTCAAGGCGGACAAGCGGACGTCCGCCCCCGGTCACGGATAAATATCTCCAGAGATGACGGTCCACGGACTCAAATCAAAACACACGCACAAAACTGCCCATATGAGACGATGGCTTTGATCATTACATTCCAACATTGCCAGACTTGCGTTCTCAGCATTATATGGAGGCAGTCGACGTAGTTTATAAGCCTCTGGGCCCTTGGGGTTCGGAGCCAGTCAGTCATTCGACAGACCCTATCGAGAGCAGCTCGGCAAGCTCGAAATTCGGGCGACACGTTAGCGGTTAGTTCGACAAGGCGACGTCTCTTTTACGTTTACTGGCTACTCGAAAGATTCTCCTTTTCATTTTGAGCACCAGAATGAAGACTCCGAGCCCTCAGAGGCATCCAGCGCAACAATAAATTCCACGGCGACTAGCTCTACATCGGTGGACAGCATTCGCTCAATGCCAAAGAATGGAAATATCAAATAATTAAGAACTGCTATGTTAATTACATATGATTCCCTCTGGATGGCGTTTATTCCCATTCTGTGTGATGTCCATAACAGTCTTTCTCCAGTTAGGTACCGTTCCCAGAGGCGTCCTGAGTCGCTGTTGTTCTCCCGTGTCCGTCGGCAGCTTTCCCACTCTATCTACACCAGTCACCACCGCCGCAGCGAGCACCGAGCAGGTTGCGCTCACTAGCTCCGTTTCCCGGGGCTGGCTGGTGACCTGTCACCCCTCTGTCGTCAGGTCGTCGGAGTACCGCCGCTGACGACCAGGCTGACCGAGACACCAAGAGGGCCAGCTCGCGCGGAATCATCCCCAAGGCCAAAATTAAAACGGTCAAAATGACGTTTGTCATCATCTCAGGTAAGAAAGCACAATATATATATATATATAGATCATTTTTGCCTCAGCATTCACATGCAACTTTGACTATTTAGGTCTCTCACCAAGCAATGCAGCTACAGCGTTGCGATGATCATCGTAAACTTCGCGTAAACTTCGCGACCTATGTGATTTGCGTGACCTGTGTGACCTGTGAGACTGAGAACTGTGACTTGTGTAACTCATGTGACCTGTGTGATCTGTGAGTTGTGTTCTGTGTGGGCTGTGACCTGTGTAACCCGTCGATCTTCCGTCGCAGTGTTCATCATGTGCTGGTCGCCGTACTTCATCTTCAACTTCCTCCAAGTCTTCAAGCTGCTGCCGGAGACGCAGACCATGGTGGCGCTGAGCACCTTCATCCAGAGCCTGGCGCCGCTGAATTCGGCGGCCAACCCCATCATTTACTGCATCTTCTCCGGCTGCGACGTATGTAGAGCCCTTCGGTGAGTCAGTGAAGCAGCTTCAGGCCTCCACACGGGCGGTGGACAGTGCGGGCAGGCTCTGCGCGCTGCTCTAGGGCGGTTCTGTTTAGCAATGGAGAGTTACACATGGAACTGGGGGAGCCCGGGGGCGGTGTTTACCGCTCTGTGCTTTCAGAAGAGCTACAGAAATGCGGGGAAATATAACACAGCGGGATCAGGTAACACCTAACCCTCGTCTTGCAGCGTCTATATAGGTGAATTTCATATAACAGACCACAGCTGCACTTTGTTGGATCCGCGGGGCACACTTCTAGAATATTGGAAATCTGAGAAGCTACCGAGCGATTTTACTGCCTTCCATATCAGCCGAATGCCACATGTCCCAGTTTCATAATTTGGTAACGGTCTGATGAAAAGCCAGGCTCTACCGCGAATGCAAGGCAGTCTCAGTGCCAGTGGCTCACTTCATATCCGTTATGATTTGAAGTAACTTTTTTGACATAGGTATACGGCGAAGTGTGACTGCTAATATCGGGCCTCACACCATTTCCCCTCCCTGCCGCCGCTGGCTCCCAGGGAGCTTGCTTCAGCCCACTAATGACTTATACCCTTCAGTACCGTGTGACTGTTGTCTTGACTCTTGGGATAGGTCAGTGGGGTGGCATTTGGTTGGTCGGGACTGGGAGTCGCCGCGTAACCCTGTACCCGGCCGGTCGCAGGCTTCGGACGCCGCAGCAGCGTCCGCCACTAGAGGCGCCACCTGCACGGCCGCCAGAGGGCCTCACAGAGCAGACGCCGTATGTTACTCCTGTCACCTCCGGTTTGTGTGGTCTCTGCTGATCTGTGCACCGCCCCTGATCCCGACACAGAGCCTGCCAGCCGGCAGGCGGCGCATGCTAACCCTGGGCGGAGTGCGTAAAGTTCTGAGAGTGTCTGGGGCACGCGTGGTTGTGGTTCTTCGTCTCCGCTCACGGAGAGGTGCGCTTTATACACTGTGCCGTGTCTGTCATTTTCTGCCTGTGCGGTCGCTCACTACATCACTGAGCTCAATTTTACCTACCAGCTGCCGCGCGGAGCGAGCAGCCCAGCCCCTCACCTTTGCTCTGACCTTTGATAATGTTGTGTTGTGATACTGTTTTCCGATATTGGTACGCTCCGCCCTTCGTTTTTGGCAATGGGATTTGGACGTTTGACCTGTGATGTTAAATGTGAAAATCTGATGTTTTTCTAGGCGTTTGGTTCTTTTGTTCATGAAAAATCGTTAATTTCAGAGATACAATGAGTGCATTTTCAACAACAGCTCTAGGTACCTAAGTTCACCAGTGACGATGCACAGTAGGTAGTAACACACGTTATTTATCGTTTATCTTTTTTATCATTGCTTGACATTTACCAACTACATCATACACTGTAAATATTTTGTACATATATCCGTTGTGAATAATTACTGATACACTTTTTGTCTGTTGCTGATTGATAAGTATGTTTTAACGGTCGAGTGAAACTCCTAACGCAGCACCACTCTCCTAGTTATTCGTTGATCGTATGTCCTGAATAGCTAAGCAACTTTGAGCGAATCTCTCGCCGAAGGCAGCCAAGCTCTTCTCTAATTAAATATATGTGTTCAGCGCTCAGAAATTAGGTACATACTCCCGTGTGCTTCCAAAGGGACAGTCCCGTGTTGCCCGAGCGCTAGACTCATCTGTGACCGTTCTTTACAATTTACGCTAGACTGTGAATTTATTCGCTGTTTGGACCCTGAGCTGTGAGCAGCGACCTTCCCTTCCCTTGTTAACCTATAGCGAAACTCAGAAAGACGGGTGTCATCTCAGTCCTCATCACAAACTCCAGACCCAGAACTGAAACACACCTGTCTTCCAGGATTCCGTGCCCCATTATCACCCAGCCGCGTCAAACGTCTAGCTCTCCCCGCTCGGCTGTGTCAGCCTCATGGCAGCCGCCGCCGGTCTCCCGACTGACCTCGCCAGTCGCCCTCCACCGTTTGTTACAGTTGACCTCCTCCCTTTACCATGTGTCCAAACTGACCTAATTCCCTCCATCTCCAGCTGACCTCTCCCTCTCCCTCTGTTACAGCCGCTTCCCGTGGGTGGACACGCTGCTACGCCGTCTGTTTCCGTGCTGTCGGTGCGCCCAGGCCGAGCCGTCAGGCGCGCTCACCCGGATCGGCACCCAGTACACCTTCATGTCGGCTGAGTCCAAACGCGCCACCATCTCTGCCGGGGGCGCTGGCTCTCTGGTCGACAGTGGACGACATGGGTCTCTCGACGTGTCACGCAGGCTACTGCCGGTCGGCCGGCGGGCAGCGCAGCGCGCCGAAGCCCTCCGACGCGACGTCTAGCGGAGGAAGGATGAACTTGAGCTTCGTGCTGTGTGCCCCAGGGCTGGCCTTAGGCTTTAGTTGGGAACGCTGAGCTCGTAGCTGTGTAGGAGAGAGCACGGCAAAAAGTGTACGTCCTCTCGTCCTCTGCAATCCACGAGAGAAGGTGCCAGCAGCTCACAGAGCGGCTGTGACCCGAACAGTGTCGACCTCAGACCAGCTGAGGTCGCTGAGCGCCGGGGACACACTGGGAGATGGCCCTGCTGAGGTCAGTGAAGGAGGTCCGCTGATACCGTCCCGTTGAGGGACATAGGGCCCCTCTGAGGTCACCAGGAGCCCACTAAGGCTGTTGAAGATCCGCCAAGGCCGTCTGTGACCACCAGGGACTTAATTAGACCACCAAGGGCCCGTCAAAGATCCTCTGAGGTCGCCAGGAAACCCACCTTTGACCTTCCGACCGACTGGGCTGTCACCCCGACCAACAGTGGGTAACTGACCGTTGGTCAGGCGCCCGTGGTGCTTGCTTGCGTCGCGACTCTCTGAGAATTTCGATCAGATTAGAAGTCAACCAGCGGTTGGCGTACTCAGCACACCGTGACACCAGAAATGTATTTCACTGAAATTGCATCGCATGTAACTATATGTCTATTTGTATTACCTATGAGATGTCAACGGGCCAGCTGCAGGGCAGGGCGAGGTCAAAGCTGAATGCTGGATGAAAAGTACAAGAGCGGGCTGCTTTCGCCGTGTCAGTACATACTGAGGGGGAAGTTTATATTAGGTGTCATGAGGTGTGATTTAATGGCTACATTGTTGATACTGTTTTATGTTAAATGTTTAATCTTTAAGCCCTGTGACTGACCGTATGATAAGCTAGTTAACAGGGAAGCCGTTTATTGTTCGCTATAGGTATTGTGCCGTGAGTGAGGGTGAGTGAGTGAGTGAGTGAGTGAGTGAGTGAGTGAGTGAGTGAGTGAGTGAGTGAGTGAGTGAGTGAGTGAGTAAATGAGTGAGTGAATGCGTAAGTGAGTGAGCGAGTGAGTGGGTGAGTGAGTGAGTGTGTAGATGATTGAGCGACTGAGTGTGTTCCCGACTAAGCGGCCGGCGCGGCCCATCAAGCCAAAGACGTGACGGCCAAAGACGCCAGTGAATGTGCAATATGCTGTGTTGCGCGTCGTCGACTGGCGGTAGCGAGCCTCTCGCTGATGTCGACTGATATGAGAAGCTCTGACCGCCGAGCAGACTAGCCCACACGGTTGCAGTGGACTGAGAACGCCGCCGCCCGGCTGACCGGGTGCTATGTGCGCAGCTTCTGTTCACTCGCCGACCGATTTCGCTCTAGAAATCCTGCGACTGGTGATTTTGGAACTCAGTTTTACTCTCGATAAACAGAAGCACTTTGATAGGTCTGTTTCTCAAACGGATTAGTGTGATCACTTCGAGTCTACCCCAAGCGAAACTTTGTTGCGCACAATTTGTACGTTTAATGACGTTTCTTCGTAGGCTTTTGACTTTTGACTTACCTACCTATCGCTCAGCTATACAGTTTTTATTGTACGTTATATGTATCCCGCAAATGGGTTGTGACCTCGGCTGACGCATGGCCGCTGTGTCAGCACCATGTCAGTGTGTCAGTGTGTGTCACCGCGGTGTGTGTCACTCCGAGTGTCTCCGCCCGTCCGTCCCACAGACGATCTCATTCCCCGGCCGGGAGCGCGCGTGTTCGCTGCGAGAGTCGCGGCCCGCCCACGCACGAGGGCAGTGAAGCGAGTTGATGTTTATTGGCAATACAAACGGAACAAACGGAGTCTTTGCGGTCAGAGTGGTCAGCCCGCCCTTCTGCTCGAACGGTCATCTAGGTGGACACGTTAGTCCAGCGAGGACTCACCACCGGTTAGCTGGTGGAGCCGGTGGAGGTCAACACCAGCCGAGAAAAGGTAGTGTGAGGGTCAGGGAGGATGCGGGTTCGAATCGTACAGGAAGGTACGATAAATAGGTACTATTAGGAATGGGAAATAAGATATTGTTCGGAAAGCAAATGAAACTAAACCCAAAATTATGTAAGGTAAACCCATTTAATTTACGGTACCCATCAGTCTAGTTAATTCAACGAGCGTGCGTTCTGTATTGCATTGATTGCATGGTTTTACGCTTGACAACGTTTAGCAGCGTTTTAGGCTTTACCAACGGTTTTACTCAAGCTCTTGTTTGGTAAAACGCTGCACTTTCTGGGAACGTAAATGATAGATATTCAAGCACAGAAACAGTCCTGGATTTGACAAAGGAAATTAATTTGAAGTCTTTTATTGAAACTTTATGTAAAGAAGTAAACTTGCAGCGCCTGTTATGGTAATTTGGACCACAATACCGTGATACATCTTTCTGGGTCCCGAAGGGTAGCACACAAAGAATAGCAGTGTTTTAGTCTAAGCGTTCATATTTACATGGCGGCGCCCATGAAGATGGTGTCTTTCGGAGCGAGTTTGGGATTATCTGTAGCAAGGAGGTTGAGATACGTGGTAAATGTGGAAAATAATATAGGAAGAAATTGCCATACTATCATGGACAAGGCATTACTGGCATCCAAGTTCAAGGGATGTATGGTTGGGTCCCTTGTCGGGGACTGTTTAGGGGAGCCATTCGAACACGATGATTGGGATGAGCTCCCAAATGAAGCTCAGCTCGATGACTACATGCAGCAACTCATTCAGTCAAAGGTTAAAGGTGGGTATTGTATCTGATTTCTTGTACCTATATAAATTGCCATTTGTCTTCCCATCACTTTCTTATATCTATTGAAAATGCGCAATGTGCATGCCGCATGGACATTTGGATTCCTGCAAGTGCAACCCAGTCCCAGAGTGATATTAATGTGGCCCATTAATTCAACTTTGTAGGGTTTTATACAAGCTTTAAGATTGTTGTTTTTGAAATTGGATTAGTAAACTTGAGATTCATCCAAAAACGGCTATATAATGGTCAACTGATTTATGGTTCAGGCTGGATCATAAAGGCTGTGCTGTGGTAGGCATTTGTTGAACTGCACTACTGCAGAGTAAAAATCTCTAAATAATTAACATGTTTTCTTTTTTGCAGACATCATAGAAGCAAGATAATTATGCTTTTTGAATTCCTTAGACGTGTTAACCCTCGCCCCGTTGGGGGGGGGCCATTTTGGCCCCCCCCCTGTGGTTTTTCCTGAATAGCAAGAAAACGGCGGCGCGCAGCGCCGCCAAATTTTCAGTACCTTTCCGGGCATCAATTTGACACCTTCACACCAAATTTCAAGTCTTAGGTCACCTTATGTCAGGAGTTATTGAGGTCAAACTGAGGTCATGTTCGAGCAAAAATGAGCAAAAAACATGCAATCTTGAAACGCTCACCAAATCTACAGTGATCAAGCAATTTCAAAGTTCTTTATATGGTCTAATAGACAAAAAGCGGCGCTACAAAACTGCTATCTCGGATTTTCAAAATTTTGGGTTTTTGACCCAAAAAATTTCAAAAAATTGATTTTTTTAGAAAAAGTAAAAAAAAAAATCCAAAATTTTCCGAATTTCGAAAAAACCGGAATATATGTGATAGTCCCTGCGCTCTTCTATATACATACCAAATTTCAGATCGATATCTCGTTTTTTGGCCAAGTTATAGCGAAAAAACTGTTCAAAAATGATGACGTCAAATTTTTGAACTCAATTTTTAGCGATTCTAGACCTCGTACGGAAAAACAAAGACCACCATTGAACTCCCCGTGACGAGCTGCATCGATTCGATACCCATTTTATGCAAAAATATCAACTTTGAAATTTGACCTTATTTGACCTGACCTTGACCTGACCTTGACCTGACCTTGACCAAAACGTGACCTAAGCTGGCCCCAAAGGCTGCCTGACCCACATAATCGCATTTGTCGTGTAAAATGGACCATAAAACATGTATCACACGACACTTTCATATTGTGACCCCCCAGTGACCTGACCTCAGTGACTTGACCTGGTATCAGTGACCTCAACTAGCAAAATATGTGTTTGAAGAACATTTCCCCATCGATGATTTTCAATGAAATGCATTTTACTCGATTTTACAACGCATTTCTTGAAATGCCTGTAAACGGTGAAAATTGGACCTTTGACCTGACCTGTGACGTCATCGGTTTGACCTAGGTCAATAAAATTGGGTCACAAGGTAGTTCCCTGATAGGGCTATCCAACACCGTTTGCCGCTTGTCGCTACGTTGCGTGGTTCTCGAGATCTTAGGGGGGGGGCCAAAATGGCCCCCCCCCCCCAACGGGGCGCGTTGCTCGGCAGAGCCCAACAGCGGGTTAAAAAGAACTTGTCAAACATAAAAATATAATAAAAAGTAACCGTACTCTCAAAATGAAAATAAAAATCGTAAAAAAATGCCTGATAATCTCTAGGAGCTTTTGGCTTATGCGTTCTTCAACTCACTCTATTTAATAAATAGATAATTTTTTATAAATATTTTATAAACAGCACACTTCCTGTTTTATAAACAGGAAGACGGCTTAAGCCGAAAGCTCCTCAAGATTATCTGGCCTTTTTTATGATTTTCGATTTTAATTATGAGAGTACAGTTACTTTTTAATTACTTTTAACCCGCGCCCCGCTGGGCTATTCAGCCATACGCGCCCTGCTGGGGGGGGGGGCAGATTCTGCCCCCCCCCTGTCTAACTTCCGAACCGATGGTCGTAGAAAGACGGGGAAAACGGCAATCGAAAGCTCTCAACAAGGCGGATCTTAAGAGCCCAATTTTTTTTGCTTAAGTAGGTCAGAGGTCAGGTCAAGGTCAGGTCAAGGGTACAAAATGCAAGTTTCTACAGTATCGGCCTTGCACCGTAGTTGCCGAAGAATGGACTGAGACTGATTGCCCAAAACGTGTTCTTAGACTACCAAGACAATATTCGTTGCACACAATGTCATTCAAAGGTCAAGGTCAAGGTCAGGTCAGGTCAGGTCAGGTCACCAAAAACAAAATATAGAAAAGGGCATGTGCGACACATGTTTTATGGGTCATTTTACTCATGGAATTCAATAGGCACACTCAATAAGTGATATGGACCACCTCTGGATGAATTTCAGGTCGAGGTCAGGTCAAGGTCAGGTCAAGTGAGGTCAAATTTTGAAGTTGGTTGTTAAGGCCTAAAAAGGTGTCTATCCGATGCAGTTTTTCACGGCGAATCGAATGGTGCTGTTTTTATTTCCGTACGAAGTCTAGAACTTCCAAAAAAATCATTTTTCAAAATTTTTGTGTGTCGTGACGTCATAAAATTTTGAATAACTCCCACATTTTTGAACCGATTCTTCTCAAAATTGGTATGTAGGTGCACATAGACCACTTCTTTGACATATATTCCGGTTTTTTCGATAAACTCAAAATTTTGGATTTTATAAATATTTTCCCAAAAAAGTCAGTTTTTTGGAAAAATTTTGGCCAAAATCCAAAATTTTCAAAAAACCGAGATAGCCATTTGATAGACAAAGTAGAATCACGTATAACCTTTTTTTGTTACGACTTGATTCCTTTAAAAATGAAGAAGTTAGCGGCGTTTGAAATTTTGCCGTTTTTTAGGCGAAAATGGCGAACATGACTTCACTAAAACGTCAATTTCTCAAAAATTTTCCGACGGATTTCGCTCAAATTTTCAGGGAACGTGTCAAATTGATGTATAATAAGGTACTGAAAGTTTGACGTCGCTGGCGTAACGCGTTTAGAAGTTATTGGCGAAAAACGGGAGGGGGGGCAGATTCTGCCGATTCCCGGATGAAAAGTCAAAACGTTAAAAGTAAACGGATAAAAAGTCAAAGGACATTAAGTCAACAGACAGAAAGTCAACATCGCAAGAAGTCAAAGGACAAAATGTCAAATGAACAAAAAGTCAACCTGCCAAAAAGTCAACACGCCAGAAGTCAACAAGCTAAAAGTCAACACGCAAGAAGTCAAAAGACATAATGTCAAAGAGACAAAAAGCCGACATGTCAAACAGTCAACGCGCTAAAAGTCAACACGCTAAAAGTCAACACGCATAAAGTCAACACGCAAAATGTCAACGCGCAAAAAGTCAACACGCAAAAAGTCAAGACGCTAAAAGTCAACACGCCTAAAAGTCAACACGCTAAAAGTCAACACGCGAAAGGTCAACATGCTAAAAGTCAACACGCTAAAAGTCAACATGCTTAAAGTCAACACGGTAAAAGTCAACACACAAAAAGTCAACAAGCAAATAGTTAATAGGTGCGCGAAAAGTTGATGCGCAAAATATAGTCAACAGCAAAAAGTAGTCTTTAACAGCAGTCGTTAACTAAGCCGGTACAAGTACGCCGCAGCCCGCGTCTCCGGTCGGCGACTGACCCGCGCCGGGCCACCTGATCTCCGGCCGCCGCCCGCTGGGCGCCGGCTGCACCGCATAGCGCGTCTCGGCGCGTCCCCGTGCGTGCCCCGACGCTACAGATAAGAACGCTCCTACCTATTTTTACTTTGCTTTAAAAAGTATATTGGGAATGGGAACTTATCTATATAAGTTGGCGTACTGTGCCTGCTGGTGGCGGGGGGGGGGGGGGGGACAGTTCCGATAAGGAGACGTAGGGCGGAGGCGAAGATGAAGGAGAGGGACAGTAACTGGTGGCCACAATGCGCTATACTTGTCACCTCTCTTTGGACGTCACAGCTCCGAGGTCCTAAAAAAATTGTGTTTTTAGCAATCGCATCTCGATAACTTAATTGACCTATACATTTCGATGAAAATTGGTCACCTTAATTGTATGCAGTCCGTACCTTTCGATGAAAATTGGTCACCTTAATTGTATGCAGTCCGTGAATATTAACAGGTTGTTGTCTGTTGATGCTGATATGAGCGTTCCTTTCAAGGCAGGACAATCCGACAATCACACAATTGCCTCTCGTTCCAACTTCCACCTATCTAAAAGAAACGACGCGCTTTACTATTGTACCAATTGTACCATACAATACGCTTGAACTATGATTAAAGTGTGAAATCGCTAATAGAACCCGTGACGGAATCAATTGATGAGAAACGTCTCCCTACACAATATATGTAGGAAATTTAAACAAGCGAACCTTTCGTATCGATAACATTCCGGGTCACTATATTTGTTGAAATAATTCCAGTAAACTGCGCCTCGGACAGCCAGTTGTCTCGAAGGATTATGTAACGCTGCCTCATGACAACCATACTGTGCGAGCGAGCTCCCACCTAGCACGTAAGTGTCAACGGATGTGTGTCAGATGCCCGTGTATGCCCGTGCCAAGCATGCCCGTGTGACCAACTGAGTCGCGGTTGCGGGCCATGGGAATCCCCATCAGTCGCGCAATGGAGGCAGTCTCGCTTCAATGTCCAATGATGCAGGTTATATTGTGCAGCATCCTGCTTAATTGTGTACAGCTGTTTGTAAATGTTATCTCATGTATGTAATGACTGATGATCCAGGTGTGATTGACTTTGTCTCTTTGACTTGTCCTTCTGAGTTTTCGGATTTTGGCTTTTTTCCTTTGGATTTTTCGTAATTTGACTTTATGTCCTGTTGACTTTTTGTCCTTTTGACTTTTTGACCTTTTGACTTTTTATTTTGACTTCATGCCCGGTTGACTGGTTATTTTTTGCCTTTTTGTCCTTTTGACTGTCTGTCCTTTTGTTTTTTTTTTTTTGGATTTTGACTTTATGTCCTGTTCACTTTTTGTCTTCCGACTTTTGTCCTTTTTACTTTTTTGCAATTTGACTTTTTGCCGTTTTTACTTTTTGTCTTTTGACCTTATGTCCATTTGACTTTTTGTCTTTTGACTTCAATGCTAGTTGACTTTTTGTTCATTGACTCTTTGGCAATTCCACTTTTTATCTTTTGACGTTTTATCCTTTTTGACTTTTTGCCTTTTGACTTTCCTCTTTGTTGACCTTTTACCTGTTGACTTTTAAGATTTTTGACTTCTTGCTTTTGACGTAATGTCTGTTGACTAATCATCCTTTTACCTTTTATCATTTGACTTTTTGTCCGGAACCCAATTACAATACGCTTGAACTATGATTAAAGTGTGAAATCGCTAATAGAACCCGTGACGGAATCAATTGATGAGAAACGTCTCCCTACACAATATATGTAGGAAATTTAAACAAGCGAACCTTTCGTATCGATAACATTCCGGGTCACTATATTTGTTGAAATAATTCCAGTAAACTGCGCCTCGGACAGCCAGTTGTCTCGAAGGATTATGTAACGCTGCCTCATGACAACCATACTATGCGAGCGAGCTCCCACCTAGCACGTAAGTGTCAACGGATGTGTGTCAGATGCCCGTGTATGCCCGTGCCAAGCATGCCCGTGTGACCAACTGAGTCGCGGTTGCGGGCCATGGGAATCCCCATCAGTCGCGCAATGGAGGCAGTCTCGCTTCAATGTCCAATGATGCAGGTTATATTGTGCAGCATCCTGCTTAATTGTGTACAGCTGTTTGTAAATGTTATCTCATGTATGTAATGACTGATGATCCAGGTGTGATTGACTTTGTCTCTTTGACTTGTCCTTCTGAGTTTTCGGATTTTGGCTTTTTTCCTTTGGATTTTTCGTAATTTGACTTTATGTCCTGTTGACTTTTTGTCCTTTTGACTTTTTGACCTTTTGACTTTTTATTTTGACTTCATGCCCGGTTGACTGGTTATTTTTTGCCTTTTTGTCCTTTTGACTGTCTGTCCTTTTGTTTTTTTTTTTTTGGATTTTGACTTTATGTCCTGTTCACTTTTTGTCTTCCGACTTTTGTCCTTTTTACTTTTTTGCAATTTGACTTTTTGCCGTTTTTACTTTTTGTCTTTTGACCTTATGTCCATTTGACTTTTTGTCTTTTGACTTCAATGCTAGTTGACTTTTTGTTCATTGACTCTTTGGCAATTCCACTTTTTATCTTTTGACGTTTTATCCTTTTTGACTTTTTGCCTTTTGACTTTCCTCTTTGTTGACCTTTTACCTGTTGACTTTTAAGATTTTTGACTTCTTGCTTTTGACGTAATGTCTGTTGACTAATCATCCTTTTACCTTTTATCATTTGACTTTTTGTCCGGAACCCAATTCTGCCCCCCCCCCAGCGGGGCGCGGGTTAAGTATGTTTATGTCTCTCAAAATAGTGCTCACGACAATTCAGAGGAACTTGTTGAATATCAAATTCAGATTTGGAGCACACTTTTCACTCATATTGACATCCATGATCCAGCTCATAGCTGAACAGGTCACTTTTGCTAGACTATGAAGTAAGGATAGCTTCCAAAGTTGGTTTAATGAATATTTAATTCATTATGTTTCTTATACAAAGACATCATTCTGTGAATTTTTGTACAATTCTGGCAACCTGCAGCATTTAGCAATCAGTGGATGCATTATTTATTTATTTATTTATTTGATAGTTGAAATCATAACCTTATGAGCTACCATTTTGAGACATGATCAAGTTCTACTGAATGTGCAATGCCTTCTCTTGAATAAGCCATAAAACTTGCTATCAATGATCAGTAAGTTTTTTTTTTGCTTTGTCATTTAACTGTAGGTACCTTTCATTGAAGCATTTTATTGAGCTATCAGCCACTGACTGTCTGAAATTGATGTAACACTGCAAGTTGCTGCATAGGTAATAAGTATAGTGCTTTCCTTTGATTACTTTTATTTTGTTTCAGTGCCGTACAAGCCATACACTGATGATACAGCAATGACAAGATGTATTGCAAACTCCTTCATTAGCAAACAGGCTTTTGATGCAAAGGATATGGCAAGAAGGTAAATTTCCCATCTTTTTCGATCAAAATGATTTGTTTCATTCACTTAAAGGGACCATCCCACCTTAACATTAGTTTTGAGTTGAGATAGCCAAGTTTGCGGCCAGGCTCAGAAACCACCATTTATCCTGGTCGCAACCCCCGCAGCTTTATGGTGTTCAAGAAATTTCTTCCCTTTACTTGCAGGGTGGGACCAGCTTAGTCCCTATCTCTTAACCATTAGCGGTTTGTTGATGACGTCAGCAGTCATTTCAACGCCCGCCATTCCTTGAACCCGAGTTTTGCTGACCTTGAGCTCCCTTTTTTATCAACGTGAAATCCGTCGTCGGCGCTCAAGGCCCTGTCGGCGCTGAGAAAGCCTATTGCTTTTCATTTTAATTTGAATATTAGAAGATACCCACCACTGGAACTTGGACTGATATTATACCAAGGCCGAAGATGATCAAGCTGCCTGCTATATCTGGAGCTTGGTGTTCAACTTCAACATGGAATGAAAAACAAAATATCAAAGCAAACTGGATATGGTACTGCAAGTTTAAGTCCAAAGAAATTTGAAGAGCTGACAATTGACATTAATTCTTTTCCCGCAAGGTTTCCATAGGAGATCACACCATGAAGAAATATTTTTGATGTTAAAGGGACCATCCCACCTTAACATTAGTTTTGAGTTGAGATAGCCAAGTTTGCGGCCAGGATCAGAAACCACCATTTATCCTGGTCGCAACCCCCGCAGCTTTATGGTGTTCAAGAAATTTCTTCCCTTTACTTGCAGGGTGGGACCAGCTGAGTAGTAAAGTAATCTTGGGACCAGCTTAGTCCCTATCTCTTAACCATTAGCGGTTTTTTGATGACGTCAGCAGTCATTTCAACGCCCGCCATTCCTTGAACCCGAGTTTTGCTGACCTTGAGCTCCCTTTTTTATCAACGTGAAATCCGTCGTCGGCGCTGAGGAAGCCTATTGCTTTTCATTTTAATTTGAATATTAGAAGATACCCACCACTGGAACTTGGACTGATATTATACCAAGGCCGAAGATGCTCAAGCTGCCTGCTGTATCTGGAGCTTGGTGTTCAACTTCAACATGGAATAAAAAACAAAATATCAAAGCAAACTAGATATGGTACTGCAAGTTAAAGTCCAAAGAAATTTGAAGAGCTGACAATTGACATTAATTCTTTTCCTGCAAGGTTTCCATATGGAGATCACAGTCACACCATGAAGAAATATTTTTGATGTTAACAGTTGAAAGGGGATTTATCTTCCAGTTTTGACGAAAGACGCTGCTGACTGTCTTTGGAAAAGGATGTCGGCATGAGGTGCAATTGTGCTTGTGAAGTGGTTATAACTGGTCTTTTCACAGTATTAAATTAAATGTGCCATTGCAGCCAAGTGTGTTATCATGTAAGGTAAAATCAAAACTACAATGTTGGTTTTACGAGCATTGAGAAGGCTGGTAGGTAACACCTGCCTGTGCTCGTAAATCACGCTGCCAGAGTATTCTAAATTAATTTTATCATACACTTTTGTTGTCCAGAATGGTTGCACTATTGTTTGGTATCATATTATTCCATGTAAATATGGTAGTGTAAAGTCCGACCAACATGTTACCGGATTTGAAGCTGTTACGTTACCTAAGTACCTGTTTTTTACTGGCGTGGTGAATGTCACCTGGATTTTGTTTTGAGGTGCAGACCTAGTAACTCTGACTACATGGGTTTGAAGCTATTATCTATTCTGTTTTTACTGGCCTGGTGAATGGCGACTGATGTTGTCCGTGGATGGCACTGAAACAAATTTTGAGTGTTTTGTACAGTGTTTTAATACAATGCTGAGGGCTGAAAGTTGTCTTGTTTAGAGTGGTGAAAGTTCAGGATATGCCAGCCACCATGGTGGGTCAGAGTTAAATGTGTTGCAGTCAGTTCGGCTTCGGCAAGCACACGGATGGGCATACGCATCAAGACCTGCTCTGCCATACTTTCAGCCAATTTTACCTAGGTAGGTCTTTTCTTTTTTCTGCCAAAAGCTATGACATTGTGAATTTCAGCACTGTGGCCTGTGTGTAGCTTTCAGGAAAGCAATTCTAAATAAAGCTCTGATAAAGTGCAAAATCAGCAATGCAGCCCTCTATTACATTTTCTACAACATCTTACTTGTTCCTTGCATGGAAAGAAAAATGCAATGTTATGAATTCGTTTATTCACATAATTTGACAAGCATGCAGTTACCTGCTACTATCACTGCACAAAACAGAGCAGAAAACATCAGTTGATCAAACACAAGACATAACAGAAGTTTACAACATAGGGCTGCCGAACCTGCTTCCTCCCACCACAGTTGATGCCATTTCCTAGCCTGGCTTGATGTGAGCACTGAATAGCTGCTTTGTCTAATTACAGCTCACTACCATTCAACTTAAACTACTCTCTTTAAAGTAAGAGTGAGAGCGTTCAGTGTTCATAGCAGCTCGACAGACGACAGACAACAAACATCTTGACAAACCAACCAGTATTTGATTTGGCTAATGATTTATGTGCTTGTTGTATCATGGCCAAACTACTTTAACAGCAATAATCCCTGTTTCATCTTGATCTTGCTTTTATTTCCATTTGAACTCAGATCTTGAAACAATCATTTGAAGTGATATCAGATACTGGCTTCTGTTTCTCTTGAAAGCAAGTTAAAACAACAATGATAAACTAAGGCAGGAGATGTGAGTTGTGGCAGTAGATTTTTGATTCAACATATGTCAACCTTATATTGCTTGAGACCTCTGTGACAGACAAACAAATATTTATAGTTTTTTGATAGTTTGGATTCTTGGCTTGATTTAGCAGATCAGCTGTGAACCTTGACTTTGAAATCACATAAATGTCATGGTACCCGAACGAATCCTCGCATGACATCTCTTCGTAGCACAATTTTTGGTCCGCATTTCTTCGTCTACAAATCTTCGTCGGTGCATTTATTCGTCCCTCAATGCTTACTCTTGCACATATTTGCGTTGAAGAAGAAATGCGAGCCGATTTTCATATACCCTGGTGCGAGACAAAGTAATGCGATAGGTACGAATAAATGCCCTGACGAAGATTTGCAGACGAAGAATTGCGATACGAAGAAATGCCACCAGTATAACGCCTTTTGGGGCGACTAACGGAGCGAGCGAGAGGGTGGGCCTTGCACGTGCGAAATTGCGAGGGGGTACCTCCAACTGACTTGTGCACGGCACCCTACTAACTGGTCTCTAGCGATGTGCCAAATTTGGGCACAATCGGCCCAGCCGTTCTCGAGATCTGGAAGCGGCACCCTGCACGTGCGCACGTGCAAAATGGGTCCCAACTGACTTGTGCACGGCACCCTACTAACCGGTCCCTAACCGTGTACCAAATTTGAGCGCAATCGGTCCAGCCGTTCTCGAGATCTGGAAACGACCCCTGCACGTGCGCACGTGCAGCAGCACCCCAACTCTGGCACATGTATATGCAGTGCCTAGTGGGTGCCTACCTACATGCCAACTTTCAGCGCAATCGGCCAAGTAGTTACCGAGATATTGCAACAATTACAAAAGTGACACCTCTTCGTTTTGCACGTGGCACGTGCATAAGGGGTCACCCACATGCATCGGGAATAGTCCAATACTTGGTAGAAGGAATGAAGCTACCCTACAAAAATTACCGCGTGTAAATCGGTCAAGTGGTTGCTGAGATATAAGCCTCGCAAAAGCGTGACCACGGCCGGCCGGCCGGCCGGCCGGCCGGCCGGCCGGCCGGCCGGCCGCTCATACTCAGAAATTTCCGTTAATCTAAGGAAAGACTACGCTCGCTTCGCTCGCTCCGTAATAAGAATTGTCCTGGAATCCTTTATTGGCCATCATATATTGACCTTGATAAGATAAACGCATCATTCGCGCAATATTTGTCGCACTTTGATACCAAACTATTGCTTCCAAATGCTGACGTAAAGAAAACCTTTATGTGACGTCATAGAAACAGCGGATTTCCCAAAAAGTAAACAAAAATAAAAGTCTTATATCTCGAAAACGGGTGAATATTTTCCGGTAAAATTTGGTAGATGTTCATTTTCGCTCTTTGTGATTCACGCTACATCACTTTTATGCCAATTCATTAACTTTTTTGAAGGTGGGAGGGTCCCTTTAATTGCATGCCTTCCTTCTTTATTTCATTTTTTGTTTTGCATGTGCAGCTAAGACAGGCTTCTTTATGTATTTGTTTTCAGATAATAATTGATAATTGTTTTACACTTTTTGCTGATTTTGGAGATGTGTGGACCTTTCAGCCTTCACATACTGCTAATTTCTTACATTATAATATCTTGTGTTTTAGGAACACCTGTTGGTTTAGGTATTTTTAGGGTGCTTTGGGTGGAAATGCTATATGCTAGAAAACAGGTGCTGTAGGTTGAGACACTCTCCCAGTTATCAATTTTTCTGCTGCACTGTCCCACATTTGCTTTCTGCAACATCACATGCCTGTTTAAAGTGAACATTTATTCAGTCCTCATGCATCAACAATTGCACATAATTATTTAAACTTTATATCATAGTAAAAACCATGTCACTATTTCAGTTCACTTGTTTTCAATGCAGGCTTTTTATTCCACACTCGACTGACACTAATTATTGTGTAATTCTGGATGCTGTTCATTGTTCGGTCGCCGTATTCACATCAAGAGGTTCATTGTTGGCATTTTTTGTCCTCTCATGGGTTGACCTCTTATGCCATGTGAACTTGACCATTGAGAAATCAAGAAATAACAACAGGCTGGCAGCCTGCTGATAAAAAAAAACGGCGACCGAACAGCGCCCAAGGTAGGTACTGAGTTATTCCCCTTTTAGAGTGTTTAGATGACCGCGCTACCCTTCCACAGGTTCCTAAGGAGTTTTTCGCGGAGCCTCGCCCGGGCTACGGCGGCAGCGTCCGGCGGTGTTCGGGGCTCTGCGTAAGAGTGACTTTGAGCAGCCGTTCCTGCCCGCGCGCGAACAGTTCAATGAACAGGCTCTACGGGAATGGAGGTGAGTCTTTTGGGGGCAGCTCTGATACTGGGCACACAATGCTGGCAAAGAATGTTAGGTTTTTTTTTCCCAATTAATGGTAATTATAGCATGGTGTGGAATGGCTATGGCTACAGCTAGGTACAACAGCCTGATGTTTGATTTCGTTCTGAAACTTAATGCTTCATTCATCTCCGTTTTGTGTGCTTGTCTTTCAACA